>NC_140778.1:65489519-66689519 GCF_044657685.1 Stegodyphus dumicola | reverse complement strand
AATAACATTTATTTTATTTACAACTTTTGAAAACTTTGCCACTTAATTTTCTAAAGCATTTTTAGCCCAAAATACGCGTTAGCCCTGAAAGGGTTTTAGTCTCGCAACGGCATTTGTGTCGAATCCCTAATATCGTTGTACCATTTTTTTTTTTTTTTTTTCCCCTCAAATTGTTACCACCAAATACTATCAGGCTGTATTACACTTAAAGAAATTAATTAATGAAGAATCTGCATAATGTATGCTTGTTTCCTAGAGTATGCATGTGAAAAAAAAGGGTTCCTAGAGGCATTCAATTTTGAATAATGTAGTCCTCCACCCGAATATAGGCACCTAGAAGCCCGAATTCTGAATTTGTTTTATTATCTATTTCATATTAAAGTGCAACGAAATTTTGATTAAAAAACTGAACGAATTAAGAGCCAGCAGTGGCAACACTGTACGGAACAAAATATTTTTATCTTCAGCTCGCGAGATTGCCCATCGGAAATTCTAAACACATGCTGTTTTTAAAAATTTTTAGCCCAAATACTCTCCAAGTGTGTACGTGAGTGTAAATGAAAAATCGCCCCTCTAGGCTAATATAAAATCTGAAAGTTTTCAGATTTTATTTTTATTAATGTTCTCTTTAACACCCCCACCCACGCTCAATTTTTTTTAATAACTGCTGCGGGCACTATTTTTTTTTAAACTTTATATATTGTTTCAATATGGCGGATTATTGTTTTATTTACAAGTTTTATTATTTCTTTACCACTCTTTATTAATTTCTAATGGGTTAATCAAGCTTTTTTAGCCCAAAGAGCAAATTTTCCCAGAAGGGCTATTAATTTCGTTTTGGCATTTTGCGCTGGTTCACTATACACGGCGTTTCACTTTTCAAATTGTTGTCCCGAATAATATTTACAGAAATTAAATAATGAAGAATCTGCATGACTGTATGTATATTTCTCGCACTGTGAAAAAACAACGGTACCTAGAGACATCGAATTTTGAATAACGTAGTCCTCCACTTGAATATGGGCATCTTGTAGCCCAAATCTGGAATTTGTTTCATTAGCTATTTCATATTTTGTTAACTTTAACGAATTTTGTTTAACAAACTCAACGACTTCAAAGCCAGCAATGGCAACACCGTGCGGAGGGGAAAATAAATAAATAAAATTTTTAAAAAATTATCTCCGATGCGCGAGACTGTGTATCAGAAATTCTAAATATATGCTCATTTTAAAATTATTTTGTGATATTGCTGTTGAACTGAATTTTATAGTTTGAGTACGTAGAACATGATATTTAATAAATAAAGGTAAAACACAAAACGTAAAAAAAAAAAAAAAAAAAAAAAACACGCCCCTTCGGGCGTAATATAAAATCTGAAAGCTTTCAGATTGTTTTCATTTTTGATAATGTCATTTCCCCCTTCTTGATACCAGACAGGAAGAGAATTAAACTCTCAATTTCCTCTCATTTTCTAGCCACCCTTTCTTAATTCTGCTCTAATACAGCAGTTTGGTTTAAAAAAAAAAAAAAAAAAAAAAAAAAAAAATATGTCTTCTTTCCACTTTTAATTCCTTATTTTGTTCTCAGTCCGTTTTTACTTTGTTTTAAACCTACTCGACTACTCAGTCATTTATCTTCTTAGAACTTTTTTCCTCTTATCCTTTTATCATCGAGTATGCAACCTGTAATCGTAAATTGATATGGCTTTGTTTCCACAGCTTACTGCTACATTTTCAGCTCCCCCC
This sequence comes from Stegodyphus dumicola, assembly GCF_044657685.1. NCBI lineage: Eukaryota > Metazoa > Arthropoda > Arachnida > Araneae > Eresidae > Stegodyphus > Stegodyphus dumicola. The sequence continues at coordinate 66,687,774 of NC_140778.1, read as the reverse complement.
TTAACTTTCATTTATCCCAGAAATTCATTTTTTTATTTTTATTTTAGTAATTGTATTGTTCTTAAATAGTACAGATATGTTTTGTCTTATTGTTTCATGTTCTCTTTGTTTTTCAAGGATATCTCCCTTTCCACTTTCAAAAATTCCATCGATGTTTTAATTTTCCTTTCTTCTCCATCGAATTTTCTCTTCCATGCTCATTTCTTTAATCTTTTAATACTACATCGTTTATTTACAATTTTATAAGATTAATACCGAACTTATAAATTAATCCCTTTTAATTTTTCAAGTTGAAAAATGCCAATAAAAATCCTAAAAGAAACGCAATTATAAGCCGAAAGGACGTTAGCTCAGAAGGGCTATTAATTTCGTTTTGGCATTTCGCGTTGAAAACTTTAAATGTCGATTCACTTTTCAAACTGTTGCCACGAAATATTACAGCTCTGTATTATATTTAAAGAAATTAAATAATTAAGAATCTGCAGAAACATATATATTTTTCTAGCATTGTGATAAAACAACAGTATCTAGAGCCATCAAAATTTGCATAACATAACCCTACTGCGAATATGGGCATCTGATGGCCCAAATTTGAAATTTGGAATTTGTTTTATTATTGATTTCATATCTTGTAAAACTTAACGAATTTTTGATTAACAAACTCAACAATTTAAAAGCGAGCACCGGCAGCACTCTACGGGGAAAAAAAAACCTTTTTATCTCCAGCGCGAGGAAATTCTCGCGCGAGAAAAATGTATCGGAAATTCTAAAGAATTCTAAACTCATTTTAAAATTATTTTGTGATATTGCTGCTGAACTGAATTTCTTGATTTAGGTGCGAAGAACATGATATTTAATAAACAAAGATAACCCACAAAACGGTAAAAAACGCTCCTTTGGGCGTAATGTAAAATTTAGAAGCTTTCAGATTTTTTTTTTTATGAAAATAATTTATTTTTTATATGAATTCCTTCGTCTCTCAGATTTTAATTTAGAGAAGAAGGAATTTTAATTTAGAGAAGAAGGAATAATTTTTGTAGAGTTTATTTTAAATTTCTAACAGTTATTTTAATTTGTAAAATGCTTTACTGTTTATTCTCGTTACCGCGTTGCACGTAAATGAGGGAGAAAGAGTATTTAAAGGAAGGGTTTCGCTTTTAAGTAGAACAGCTTGGAAGTCCTTAGCGGCAACGTCTTTGCAGTGAGGCTACGTCGTTGTTTAAAGCTAACACGCGCGCCGTATTGCACGTGTCTACTGATAATTGTTGATTAATTTAATTAAGAGCCAACTACGTTAAATAACTGTGTACAACTTCGGCTCAGTTAGTTTAGCATTAGATTAGTTTCTTATTTTCTTATCCTGAGTTTAAAGCCAAAACGGAGGCTTTCCTGCAAGCCCGAGAAAGGGGCCATCTGTGTTTCTTAGTTTGAGATAATAAAGGACGAGTTTAACCCTTCTCTGGCTTTCCATGTAAACACTTGGACTCAGCGATTAGCGGCTACATACTTCCACAAGGTTTCTACTTAAGCATAAGTAAAGTAGTTAAGAAACATTACAATATCTATAAACATCCTGTTTAGTTAATTACCGGTTATTATACAGGGTGTTCCATAAATATTGGCAGAAACTTTAAGGGCAGGAAAGGCCGTTAAAAACAGTGGCAATTGCATAGCAACCCATAATTGGAATACTGATGTGAAAAGTGGTATCAAAGGTCCAAAAAATGTAGGGATGCAAGACGGAGATTACCAGATGTATTTATTGCTCATAAATATTGCATTAGATGATGCCATTTCTAAATGTTACAAAGATGTTAAAATTTTCCACAATTACACGCAATGCACGCGTTACACCGGAGGACCACGGATTGGCGAACACGCATGGATTTGCTTGATATCTGCAGCACTGCAGACGCTTCCTGGCACTAGATCTATTTCAAACTGAAGAAATATTTCACACACAACAGCTGTAAGTGTTTTCCAATGATAGAAATCCAACATACTCAACCACGGTAGGCGTGGGGCCAGAGAACCGGACCACCATGCCCAACGAATAAACGACGTATTCAAAAACGCCCCCATCATGTTGAAACCACATTTTTTGGCACAGAGTGAAGTACGCATGGTAGTATCTGCCCCCAAAGGATGAGATACTTTGCTGAGGTCACATGAGATGGCAACAGCTAAGGCCCGATTAAGCAGTCGCCGACAAACCAGCTCAAACGTTGTGATCTGCGGCATACAATGACATTTGCGGTCCGGTGTTGTTATGCAGTTAGTCAATGCTTTGTTAGTCTCCTTACCTGTCTTTAAAGTTTGTACCAATATTTATGGGACATCCAGTATATTACTTAACTGGCTAAATTTATCAACTACCCTTCGATTCTTTAATGCTTGCTTAGATTTCAAACACAGATACTCACTATTTCAATCGAAAAATGCCTCCCAGATTTCGTTTCTGTTTCTCGGCAAAAAACAGACTACACAAATTATTTTTCATTTTTATCAAAAAATTAAACCACTACAGTTACTGGAGGATATTGGAAAGTACTCATTTTCGAATATCCTCGTTATTGTTGTTTAAATTAGCACTTAAACGTCTAAATGGATTACAGCACTGTGGAGATATCACGGGGGAAAAGAAAAATGTCTAAATGGATTCGAGCACTGTGGAGATATCACGGGGGGGAAGAAAAAAAAAAAAAAAAAAACCACAATAAAATCTGAAATGTTTCAGATTTTAAATTACGTCCAAAGGGGCGTTTTTTAACATTTTGTGTGTTACCTTTCTTTATTAAATATCATGTTCCTCGCACTTAAACCATAAGATCCAGTGCAACAGCAATATCGCAAAATAGTTTTAAAACGAGCATATCTTTAGAATTTCCGATACAGAGACTCACGCGCTGGAGATAAAAATGTTTTGAAATCCTTGAGTTTGTTAATCAAAAATTCGTCAAAGTTTTAAAAAATAGGAAATCGATCATAAAACAAATTTCAAATTTCAAATTTGGTCTTCCACATGCTCATATTCGTTGGAGGATTACGTTATTCAAAATTCGATGACTCTATGTACCGTTACTTTATGACAATGTGAGAAATATACATACATTTACGCAGATTTTCATTATTTAATTTCTTCAAATATAATGTAGGACTCTAACATTTTATGGCAACAGTTTGAAAAGTGAACCGACATTTATCCGTCCGACGCAAAATGCCAAAACGAAACTAATAGTCCTTCGGGATTCAAATCCCTTTGGACTAAAAAAGGTCGTCTAAATGGATTCGAGCACTGTGGAGATATCACATAAAACAAATCAGCTAAATGGATTCGAGCACTGTGGAGATATCACGAAAAAAAAAATCGTCTAAATGGATTCGAGCACAGTGGAGATATCACGGAAAACAAATCAGCTAAATGGATTCTAGCACTGTGGGGATATCACGGAAGAAAAAAAAAAAAAAAAAGTCTCAATGGATTCGAGCACTGTGGAGATATCAGAGGGAAAAAAATCGTCTAAATGGATTCGAGAGCGCTCAGAATGGATATTTTTTCGTTGAAGTACGATACCCAAAATTTTTCTCGATTACAATACGATACTGTACAAGGAAGTAAAAATAAATATTAAGTGGAGCGGTTTATTCAACATCTATTTCGAATTCTCTAGAAAAAGCTGCTGGACTACTAAAACAGCAAAAATTTGCTGTTTTGCATTTCATTAATTTGCAAGAATGTAAATTTCGTATCATAGCAGCTACGCCGATAGAACCCTACGTTCTGATATTTGCTTTATTTAAATTATGCTTGGATATCTATGAGAATAATAGATGTCCTAACAAGTCAAAGATGTGCTCTAGACCCTTCTAATCACCTAAGCAAATACGATGAGTAACACGGATATGCGTAAGATTGCTTAACACAAAAGCTAGATAATGACACACAGAGAAAACAGATACCGTCACGCGACTAAAACCACATGCTTTAGAACGCTTGTCAACTTCAAGGTCAAATCATTGTTGCTAATAGAATTAAAACTATATAGTCTTCCAGTAAGTGTCTCGAATATTAAGTATCTTGTTTTGCACATTCAAACCTAGCAAGGGAAGATGATACACTAGTTATAACATACAAAATTCTATTTAAAGATTTAATCAAAATAAATCTTAGAATTTGTAGATAGAATGTTTTGCACATTCACAGTTAGCAAAGGAAGATGATAAACTAGTCATGGCACACAAAATTCCATTTAAGATTTAATCAAAATAATCACTTTGAATTCCTACACAGAATGTTTTGCACATTTAAAGTTAGCAAAGGAAGATACTAAACTAGTTATGACGTAAAATATTCTATCTAGGATTTAATCAAAATATTCACTTAGAATTCGTAGACAGAATGTTTTACACACTTAACGTTAGCAAAGGAAGATGCGAAACTAGTTATGATAAAAAATTCCATTTAAGATTTAATCAAAATAATAACTTAGAATTCGTAGACAATGTTTTGCACATTCAAAACTAGAAAACGAAGATGTTAAACTAGTTATGGTAACAAAAAATTGTACTTAAGATTTAATCAAAATAATCACTTAGAAATCGTAGATAGAATAGATAAACAGAACAGAATTCGTTAAGTATATACCATCAGTATTAATTTACAAAATGGTTTATAATATCCACAGGCTCAAATTTATTTTCGGACACTTGTGCATTTCAGTTTTATTCGCAAATATCAGTTACTAAGTGTCAGCAAAATGATTTTCTTTTCCTTTCACATATACTACTGATCATTTAAACATATAATACATACCATCTCTCTTAAAGCTATTTTTACAATTGAGAAAGCAAAATTTTCACAGAAATTGCATGATAGAATGAAATTTCGTTTTTCATATATTATCCGAATAATATCAATGTAAAATCTGACTGTTTTATCACAGTTTATTCCACAGTGCAGAAAAAGTTCGATTGATATGAATCTGATTACAAACATAATTGTAAAGATAATTTAAATCATTTAGATAGTTCCAGTTACACATATTATTATTAAAAAAAATCTGATGCGGACACCACGACTTCCTTGTACGGCGTATTAAATTATACACATTTTTTGCTGCACTTCATTTAATTTTATTTCCTCGAATTTCATTACAGCTATATTTCTCACTCAATCATTAAATCCAGTTCTCATCACTACGCGGAAGGGAAAAAAAAAAAAAAAAAAACCTCAGAACACATTCATTAAAAACTGTAAAATATAAAATACAGATAAACCTAAAATACCACATACAGTTAAAAACAATAAAAAAAAAAATTTACACTTAAAATTAGTTTCTACGCGAAAAACAAGTAATTCGGTAGACGGAAAGTAACATAAAATTTTCGATGCACAAAACTGAAAATTAACTTTTGGTCCCACAGGGCAAAAAGACATTGAAATTGGGGCATCCAATGGCTTAAGACATTATTCAACTAAGAGTTTCAACTGTTAACAAATGGCAGCCTCCTTAAGCTTAGGGACACATAAACTTTCAAACTGTTGATAATTACATAACTTTTGCAGACAGATGAACTAAAGGGCATGGAAACCTTAACCGGAATATAAGAACAACATAATTCAATGACTTTTAAAGCAAAGACTGCATAACTTATCAGCATATAAGAATAAAACAACTGAGCTTATGGAGCGAGCCAGTTGACAGTCGTTTGTTTAATTTGTTCAATAATTTTATTGCCTTTTTGAGAAAATTTGCTCCAAACATTACATTCTTACTTTGACAGGATTATAATTGAAAAAGGTTTGTTCACATACTTCATCTAATAAAGGCAGCCCTTGTTTTAGCTTTTTTTAAATTATTATTATTATTATTATTATTATTATTATTATTTAGTGATTGTTTCATATTTAGCTTTTCTCGGCCTTGTTGATGATAATAAAATTTCTGTAATTTTTAGGATTTATTTCTTTTTACATTAATGTAAATTATGTAAAATAAGAGGACGAAGACTTGTCGGGAAAAGAAATAAATTTGATGAGACCTTTTAATTCGATGCAGTATGTAAAGAAAAAGGGATTTTTCAACGGTTTAAAGTTTCAGTGAGTTCATTTGAACAAAATATGTGTATCGTCATTAGTTAATCAACTTGGTTTAAGGCCTTCAAAACACTTTTCCCTGCACAAGTTCTGTTTGAAGCATTAAACAGAAGATTAACAATATATTTATCTTTTTACTGTTTTGGTTTGATACGTACTCTTTCCCAATTTTTTCTACTTGAAATGAAATTTTGTTTTAATTATGGTATTTTTCTCTAATTTGAATTTCACTCATTTAACTTGTTTCACGTAGATAATACGTTAACCTTCAAATATTTAAGTGGCATTTTCTTTTTTGTTTTTAGTTTTGCGTTCTTGAATTATATATATATATATGTTTATTTATATTTGGTGCGGTCGACTGCAACAAAAAAGGGAGGTACACAACAACTACATGTTATAGCAGTCCCATAGACATAATTTCAACGTTCTACTACTAATCGTTTTTCAGCTATGCGAGATAATACATATGTACGCATGTACGTACGTATAGACGTCGCGAAAAAAAATCCGTCTCCAGCTTGGAAAAAATAGTCCTTCATTCTGTCTGTACGTACAGATGTCCCACAAAAAAAAAAAAAAAAAAAAAAAAAAAAATCTTTCAACTGCATTCAAGAGCGGCTGAAATGGACTATTACGTATGAACTATCAATAATGTTTCATAATACATGAATACTAATTCAGAAGACAAACAACAAAAATCAGCGTTATATTTACAAAATTACGCTGATTTTTGTCGTTTGTCTTCTGAATTAGTATTTATTCGGCGTGTTATTGTGTCTTAATACATGAATGTTTGTGAAACACTGCAAAACGGTCAAAATGGATATTTTCATTGAAATATGATGCCCGAAATTTTTCGCGATTACAATACTTCCTTTACTTCGTATAAGAAAGTAAAAAGTACGCATATTCCGATTCTTAGTTTAAGCGGATATTATTTTATAACGATATATACCTTTTTTACTTCCTTGTACGAAGTAAAAAGGAAGTATTGTAATCGCGAAAAGTTTCAGGCAGCATATTTCAACGAAAATATCCATTTTGACCGCTAGCGAATGCAATTTAACGATGTTTTTGCGTGATATCTGTACGTAAGGACAGAATAAAAGACTCGTTTCCTCCAAAAAAATTATAAAACTGCTTTAAAATTAATTCTGAAGAGAATTTTTCGTGGCATCTGTACGAACGTATCTCGCATAACTCAAAAACGAGTAGCCTCAGAACGTTGAAATTTGTATATAGGACTGCTATAACATGTAGATGTGCACCTCGTATTTTGGTTGCAATCGGCCGCACCAAACGTATATAAATATATTTATATATATATATCCACTCTGTTACCCGGCTCAGTCATCTCAGTTTCTTTACTCTTATATGTTTGTAAATTGTACATTTTTTGCTTTAAAAATGATTGTATTATGTTGTTTTTATCTTCCGGTTAAGGTTTTTATGCCTTTAGTAAATCTGTGTGCAATATTTTTAGAATTATCAACAATTTTAAAGTTGTCTAAGTGCCGCTAATCCTTTTTTTAATGGCGGCCATTGATGTTTACATTTGTAACAGGAGACTAGTGGATTTGTTGCCAATATAGAGAAACTTAGCTTCCCAACAACAAAGATAACGCATTCATTTATTATTGCCAATTAAATCATGCTTAATTCTTTCTGAAATTTTTTCGAGGAAATAAGTGTTTAAGATTTACTTCGTAATTTTTAATATAGATATTTTGAGTTTTTATGTATTTTTGCCTTCTCGCGAAGTGAGAACTGAACTAATTAAATGAGAAATACTCAATCGTCTCTGAAAAACTGTTTCTTTTTTGTTTTGCTTGCTTAATTTCTTTTATACATCATTCTACCTTTATAATAGTATTTGAATAGAACATGTGGCAACGATTAGATAATTCTAATCTTTAAATGATATAAATTTATTGCATTATGAGTTATAATATGAACGAAATATATAAGTTAGTGAACTTAGTTTCCGTTATATAATTAATTATTGTACAAGTTAACTGTTATATGATTATTAATCTGTTAAGTGAATCTAGCGCCAGAGTGTCGCGATGGTAAACAAATACTAGAGTGAATTTTAAAGAATGCATTTATTCTATTGTGATTTATGCGCTGTCGGCGAAGTAGATTTAATTCAATCCAATAAGTTTAAATGAAATGCAAGAAAAAATGTGTATAATTTAATATTCCAATACAAGGAAGTCATGTGGTGTACACATCAGATTTTTTTTCTCTTATATGGCAGACTATGCCTACAGAACACAATATTAGACTTCAGAAGTTAGTCAGTATTACAATACTGCTGCGTTCACAACATAAAACTCACACGGAAACCAAATTTATTATTGTCGTTATTATTATTATGATCATCATTATTATTAAAAACACGTTCCGATTTCACGTACACGGAGTAAGTACGGGGAACAAGCAGGACAACTAAAAAGAAATGCATAATATCATCTGAATTTTAATATAGTTCTTAAAAAAAAGTAAGAAATCCATTAAATTAAAGAAATAAAATAAATTGCATTATAAATCTTACAAAGCACGTCGGAAGTTCAACCTCATAACCTACTTAAAATGGAAAATCACACTTGATGAAAATTCTATTAGTTTTTAATAACTGTAAGAATTATCTTAGGAGGTTCGTTGTCTCATCAAGGAAGATTCAATGTTATTATGCAAATTTTAGTAGAATTACTTTCTTATACTTCTAAAAATGACTTCTTGAACAAAATCTGAAATACACAACCCTACAATCTCTAGCAATTTTTTTTTTAAGCCCAAAGGGCCAATTTGCCCAGAAGGGCTATTAATTTCGTTTTGGCATTTTGCATTGGTTTACTATAAACGGTGGATCGCTTTTTAAACTGTTGCCACCAAATATTATCGCCCTGTGTTATATTTAAGGAATTTAAATAAGGAAAAATCTGCATAAATGTATGTATGTTTCTCGCATTGTGATAAAACAAAGGTACCCCAGACGGTAACAATTTTGAATAACGTACGTCTACATCCAAATATGGCCATCCCGAAGCCCAAATTTGGAATTTGTTTTATTTATTTCATATTTTGTAGAGCATTTATGAGTTTTTAATTAAGAAACTCGACGATTTCAAAGCGAGCAATGGCACCAAGGCATGGGGAGAGGGAATTTATCTCCAGGGCGCGAGACTATATATCGGAAATACTGAAGATATGCTCTTTTAAATATTTTGTGATATTTCTCTTGAATTGAATTTTATGATTTAAGTGCGCAGAACATGATATTTAATAAATTAAGGTAACACACAAAACGTTAAAAAAACGCCTCTCTGAGCGTAATATAAAATCTGAAAGCTTTCAGTTTTTTTTTTTTTTTTTTTAAATATATTATGAAGAACCTGTGTGTATGTTCTTTGCAATGCAAAAGGAAGGGGGAAAAGAAAAAGGGGAGGAAAACAGCGAGATCAGCTATATAGAGCCATAGACCCCCACTCGAACCCGTGCACCTGGAAGACAGAATTTTTTTTCTTCATTTATTTCAAATTTTGAGCGAATTTAATGAATTCTTGATTAATAAACTCAGCGATATAAAAAGCTTTGTGGCATTTAAGTTTTATAAACAAAATAATTTCACCCAGTTCTTTCCTTTCCGCCCCTGCCCAAAGGCGGCCGAGCGGTAAAGTCGCTGAACACTGGTAGCTTGGTCCGAGATCTGAATCTCGCGAACATGATGTAATGGCATGCATGGGCATTTTCATGGTTTCCCACATGTGTATTGTCTGTCTACGAGAAAAACAGATCCCGCCACAGTGTCTGGCGGGAGGCGGTTGCTATAGCAACACGGCTAGTATATTTCAAGTACGGACGAACCAAGGGTTGCGGGAAAAATCGCTGCAAATGATTTTCTCCACTCATTTGTAACGAATGGCAAAGTGAAAAGTAAATCTTCAAGACACCTTTACGGAAAATAGGTCAAAGCTCGTTTCTACGACAACATACAGCTGCAGACTAACTGGAGAGACCTTTTCTTATGATAGACAGACTATAACGTGTATATGAGTCATTTTGCCTTAGAAAGTCCTCCACGAAGGCATCCATCTCTTTAGACTCTGAATGCTTCGCCGTAGTTAATGAAAGTTTCTGCCTCTTTTCGCCAAAAGACCTTTTCTGCTTCTTTTCGCAGTCATTCCAGTATTTATGTAGATTCTGAATGGAAAGCAGTTTTAATATTAAGTGTACAATTTTAAAAATAGAAGTGTGAAAGTTTTGGCCTCCTTCCGCTGGCATGGCAACAGAACAAAAGACAGTTTTTGCTGGGATTACTTAGATCCAGGAGTGACAAACTGGCAGACCGCTTGCGGCCTCAGAAGCAATTTATACGGCCCGCGAAAAGACTTCAATTACGTATTTGTTGCGAATACGGTTTGAAAAAGATTTCTAGATTTTAATTATTTGAGTATGGAGATTATATTATTTTCATTTCAATTAAAAACGAACACGAATACATAATTTTGAACGAACCCATTCAAAGATTTGAAAGGAAATAAATAAAAGTAGTAATCTTTTGAAAATTGTTTTAAGTAAAAAAAAAGTTAGTTTTTGAAAAGAAAAATGTAAATTCAATTAGTTGTAAATTGGAAGTTTGAGCAAGCTGCAATAATTAAAAGTGTTAAGATTAATAATGAAAATTCAAGTTTTGCAAACAACAGAAACACATAAAAAACGGAAAAGGAGTACATTTTAAATCTGATTCAAATTTTTTAAGAGGTAGATCAGACTTCAAATGAATCCCATTTCCAGGGAAAACCACCGAGTTTCTGTTCACTCAAAATTAGCTGATGAAGCACTCTAAATTATTTTGCTATTATTGTTCATCTGAAAATACTGAATGCCTCCTCTACGACGTCGTTTTTCCTTTATTGAACCGGATTTTAATTGTTTGAAAAAATGAATCAGACTTTTAATTGTATTCCTCTTCCATTTTTTATGTATTTTTATTGTTTTCAAAACTTCTAATTTAAAACTACTGAATTTTACACTTTTCAATTGCAAAAACTAACTTTTTTTACTTAAAAAATTTTTCAAAAAAAAAAAAAAAAAAAAAAATCCCGAAAGCTTTCACATTTTATATTACGCTCAAAAGGGCGTTTTTGAACATTTTGCGTGTTATCTTTACTTATTAAATATCATGTTCTTCGCACTTAAACCATAAAATTCAACAGCAATATCGCAAAATATTTAAAAGAGCATATCTTTAGAAGTTCTGATGTACAGTCTCGCGTGCTGGAGATAAAAAGGTTTTCTCCCCCTTATAGTGTTGCCATTGCTCGATTTGAAATCGTTGAGTTTGTTAATAAAAAATTCTTCAATGTTTCACAAAATATGAAATGGATAATAAAACATATTCCAAATTTGGGCTTCCAGATGCCCATATTCGAATGGAGGACTATGTTATTCAAAATTTGTTGTCTCTAGGTACCGTTGTTTTTTCACAGGGCGAGAAACATACATACATTCATATACATTCATCATTATTTAATTTCCTTAAATATAATGCAGGGCTCTAAAATTTTTGAAAATTTATCTAAAATTTAAAAAAAATGGCGTTTATAGTGAACCAATGCAAAATGCCACAATAAAATCAATAGCCCTTCTGAGCAAATTGCCTGTTTGGGCTAATAATAATAATTTTAAATTTATTTATTTTTTCCCTATACATGGGGTGGTTTAAAATTATTTACACCTTTTTTTTAATCTTTAATTCTTCAGCGTCATTTTGCGCAAAAGTCATTTTAAAAATATTTTTGTTTAATAATTTCTACAATACTGTTTAATATTTAATGACATATTGTATATAGTTCTTGGCTAATTTCATTTTGTATTTTTCTTAAGCTTTTATACTACGAAAATTCTGAATAGAGAAGGAAAGATTTAATTTATGAAAGAACTGTTAAATAAAACGAAAATGAAATTATTTGCATGGCATACATTTCACGTTTCCTGTTTCGAAATAGGTGCATAACATACTGAAGTAAAACAAAGCACAAATATTGAATGATTAACTATTCGGTTGAACCTTTATAGTAAATTTACAAATGTCAAAAATATAATAAAAACAATTTCGATCAAATACAGAGAGTGTTCACATATTTTTGTAATGATTTTGCAAAGATTTATATATAAAAAAAACTTTAGAATATTATTTTCTTTTTTTGGGAAGAGTTTTTTTTAGTCCAAATGCACAGTAATTCATAAGAGACAGATCAGAGAACTTGGGTGAGATACATTTAAAGGGAATACCTTCAATTCTGGTTTCATTTGCTATTTAAAAAAAAAAAAAAAGAAAAGAAAAGAAAAAGAAAGAAAAAAAGAAAAAGAAAGCAAAAAAGAAAAAAAAAAGAAAAAAATCTGAAATGTTTCAGATTTTAAATTACGTCCAAAGGGGCGTTTTTTAACATTTTGTGTGTTACCTTTCTTTATTAAATATCATGTTCCTCGCACTTAAACCATAAGATCCAGTGCAACAGCAATATCGCAAAATAGTTTTAAAACGAGCATATCTTTAGAATTTCCGATACAGAGACTCACGCGCTGGAGATAAAAATGTTTTTTCTGCACAACGTTGCCATTGCTCGCTTTGAAATCCTTGAGTTTGTTAATAAAAAATTCGTCAAAGTTTTAAAAAATAGGAAATCGATCATAAAACAAATTTCAAATTTCAAATTTGGTCTTCCACATGCTCATATTCGTTGAGGATTACGTTATTCAAAATTCGATGACTCTATGTACCGTTGTTTTATCACAATACGAGAAATATACATACATTTATGCAGATTTTTCATTATTTAATTTCTTCAAATATAATGCAGGACTCTAACATTTTGTGGCAACAGTTTGAAAAGTGAACCGACATTTATGAGTCCGACGCAAAATGCCAAAAGGGAACTAATAGTCCTTCGGGATTCAAATCCCTTTGGACTAATAAATAAATAGTGCAGTAGATTTAGAGATTTTGTATTGGAGCCTTATCCTGGTGGAACTTAACACAGTGAAGATTGTTTGGAGATGGGATTTCTTCTTTGAAAATATTTGTTAAAACATATTTTTGATAATCTGATAGTAATCCGAATTAATTTTGACATTTTTTTAAACTTTTCTTATTTTAAATTTTCAGTTTTAAGAGAATCCAGTAATGACCATAAAACTTTTAGACAAGCTTTCCTTATTTTCTCTGAATCAACATTTTCAATCTTGTTTCTCCTCCTTTTTCTGTAGTAAATCGACCTTTCTCTATTGCAACCAGATAAGTATATCCAAGCCTCATCAATTGTAACTGTAGTATTTCCATTTTTCACCTGCCAACTAATTTTCATACAGCAATCTGTATGAAAATTATTTGGGCATTGGTATCGCTGAAAAATAAACAATGGCCTTCGATCCATTGTTTATTTTTCAGCGATATTTTAAAGAAAAGAATATTTTTAATGCTGCAGACGATAATTAAACCTTATTCCAAAGCTGAGAAACATGTTTCGTTAGTTAGCCGTTTTATTTGTTTTGATTAGCTTTAAATCAGATTTTTTACTACAGAGATACAAAGATTTTGCAACAACTTTTTTTTTCGGGGGGGGGGGCTGGATTTTCCTTTAAAACATGCGACGCGACTTTAAATTTAATAAGAGCTGTACGTGCCTTTGTTGGGTATGCATTTTTTTCCCAGTCAGATGTAAATTTTGACATTTCTTTCCTTTCATATTAATTATGTCACTTATTTTACGGGTAGAAATATTAAAACCATTTTCACATTTTTTTAATAACTGAATAAGAGGTTTTCTCTTCGGACAGCGCAAAAATATTGCCTTCGACCCATTGTTTATTTTCCAATGATATTTTAAAGAAAAGAATATTTTTAATGCTGCAGACGATAATTAAACCTTATTCCAATTGGATGCCAGTTACGTTTGTATTTCAAAATTAATATTTAAATTCATGGAAAAAATCAAAATCGTTGCAAAAATGAGTAAAAACCCTCTGTAAAATTCAATACGAAAAAACATGCTGAATATCACTAGGAATGAGGGAATGATTTCTGCACAATTTTACGTTTCATTAATTTAATAATGAAACTTAAACTGCGCAAATTTTATTTGACAATTTAATATTATTTCTCAAAACCACTTTCACTAGTAAAATTAAAAAATCGGGACATTCGGCGATCTATGGGAGACGGGGAGATGTGTGGATAAGTCTCCCGACAAAACCGAGACAATTAGCAGCGATGTGCTTTGCAAGCGCATGCTTTATAAATTTAGAACGGTTTTCGACACCAAACTTGTAGCATTGAATGCATTCACTAGATTTAGCAAAGTAGGTTATTTTATTGTCTATGCAGGTAAAGGCTTAGTTAATGCGAGTTAATTGTTCTTCTACCTGCCAACACCAAACCAGTGACGTATTTTTCAGAGGCCTCAGGGAAAGAGTCTAAATTCATGACACATCTAAATATATCTGTAAATATATTCAACAATTATTCACTTACGCAATTTTTAGGAATAATATATTTTTTTTATGGTTTTAGATAGTGCAATTAATTTACATATGCTCTTAGAATTTAAATATATTGCAAATTAGTTCGCAGCAATAATAATTATTTTTATTTCTTTGCAATTAAAATTTCTTAATTAAATTTTAATATTATATTTATATTTACGAATAGAGAATTTTATATTTGCTTTATACAAATAGAGATTATTTTTTAAATTCAAATTTCATTCCTTGCGGCAATGGCGCAAGAGAATTATTTAAATTTAATTTAATCTTACTATTTTCTTGTGAAATATATATATATATATATATAATGTTCCTAAACCTTCAAAATTTGAGCCATGTTATCATAGTAATAAAATAATTATGTTACATTTTTAATTGTTATTGTAAAAGAAGTATAATATTGTAACTGCGAAAAATTTCGAGTTTAAGATTTCAACAGAAATATCCATTTTGACTATGCTTTAGCATAACGTTTGTATTACACAGTTAGAATATAAGACTATTTATTCCAAAACAGAAACAAAATGTTTTTTTTTTTTTCCCTCCCCTCTCTTTTTTTTTTTTTTACCGTGATATCTGTACGTATCTCGCTTAACTCAAAAACGATTAGCCGTAGCTAGTTGTACATCTCCTTTTTTTATTGCATTTAGCAGTACCAAAAGTGTAATACATATATATTGGTCGTAGTCATATACATCCAATTACAGAGTGTGTGTATTTAAATATGGCAAAGCACACTAGGGCTATCTGCCTAAGGGGAGGGATGCCTTCGTGGAGGACTTTCTAAGGGAAACTGGCTCGTATACACGTTACACATGGGGAAAACCACGAAAACACCCATGCAGACAGCCCGTTCGCGGGATTCGAACCTCGGACCGAACTACCAGTGTTCAGCGACTTTACCGCTCGGCCGCTGGTGGGCCCATCCAATTACAGAAGTGTTTTGAATGAAAATATTTATGTTTTTGCAATGTCAGACTTAAAACTAATAAAATATTAAATAAATAAATAAAATCTGAAAGATTTCAGATTTTGTATCACGCCGAAAGCGGCTTCCCCCCCCTTCACACAGACATAAACATTTCGAGAACATTTAGGCTGACGCTCCTTTGGGATAAAAATATCTAAGAACGGCCTATCTTCAGAATTTCCGTTCGACAGTATCGGCGCGCTGCAGATAAAGTTTTATTCCGTACAATGCCACCGGTCGCTTTGGAATCCTTCCATTTTTTACTCAAAAATTAGTTAAAATTTTACAAAACATGAAATAGATAATAAAGCAAATTCGAAATTCAAAATTCGCGTTTCCTGGTGCCCATTTTCGGGTGGAGGACTACGTTATTGAAAATATGATTGCTCTACGTACCGTGGTGTTTTTTCCCCCCACAATGGGAGAAATATTGCTATATTCATACAGATTCTTCATTATTTAATTTCTTTAAATATAATACAGGGTGATAATATTTGCTGGCAACAATTTACTTTTAGCGATTCAATACCAAATGCCGTTTTGAGAGTAACAGCCGTTCTGGGCTAACGCTTCTCTGGGCTAATAATTTTATACACATAACGAAACCTAACTTCTAATGCGTTCTCTCGGTTCCTGCATTTATATTTGTGAAAGTTTTATACTTATTATGAAAAGATAAAAACACGAGAAGTTTGACTACAGTGCGACAAAAACTGACCGGGACATTTAATTTAAAAAATCTGCCATTTTTTATGTCTTTTTCGACTTGCCTTGAGGGATCGGTTAATTAAGTTAGAATGATTCGAGGAAATAAGCTTAAATGAAACAGCCAAAAATGTGTATAATTTAATACGCCGTGGTAGGATGTCATGTGGTGTCCACATAAGATTTTTAAAAAAATATTTATTAGCTTATCAAGAGGGGCAGAAAATTCGAGCACCGCATAAAGGCAGCAAAAGCTCTAGCTACGCCACTGTTTCAATGCTGTTATACAACGGCACTGTTTCAATGCTGTTACACAACGGCACTGTTTCAATGCTGTTATACAACGGCACTGTTTCAATGTTATTACACAACGGCACTGTTTCAATGTTATTACACAACGGCACTGTTTCAGAGCTGTTACAGATTCAATTTCTGGCGCAGAACAAGTCTGTTCACCAATATTTTGGTATGAAAACCAAGTTTGTACTTAACATATATCCATTACACACAAGCAAATGCAACACCCTCTTCGATAAGCTCGTCAAACTAAAATCTAAGAATAAGAAAGACTGGTGCCATCTAAAAATACTTCGTATTCTCAAAACACAGGTAGGTTTCCGACAGGCGAGGGGCGAGGCTCATTTTGTGAAACCCACAAATAGATGACATAGTTTCCGTGTCGACAGCGGGAACTCAATGACGGGTGAACCTGCAACTCACCCTTTCTAAATCTAAATAAAAGTTTGTTCGAAAGTTTTGTTTCATTTTATAACAGGAATCTGCAGCGCTCGTTCTAGAAATTGTGATGAATTTCAGTTCCAATTTCAACTCTAACTACCGCGTTCCTGGATACAAAAGATAGCCAGTGTAAGTTAATTTTTAAGAGGGGGTTAACACTTATTTATTTTATGGGCCGTTGGCCTAAAATAGCTATCATATAAACGAAAAAAACTTAATGTGGAGAAAACATGACTTCTTTGTACGGATATAGTAGAATTCCAATTAACCGAAATGTAATGCATGTTGAAAATGGGAGAAAAAACTAGTTTTATAATTCCTAAATATTCCGCAGCAGCATCAAAAAGCGCTAAGTGTCCTTTAGGTACTTCGATAAACATAACCCTTTTGTGACATTTCATATAATTTTATATTCGAATAATTAGTGTACTTATTTTGTAACAGAAAGGACATCTAGCTGAAACTATACAAACCATTTGCTGTTTATATTCACTAAAGACAACATTCTTTACTGTCATTTGTTTCTTTTCGTTTTCCCCCAGAATGCAAACTATTTCGCGTGTGTATGAGAAAAGAGTTTGAGATTATTAAGTTAGAGCGTGTTCTGCCTCTTGAAGATTACGTTACCAGATTTTCTCTTCTAGATAAGAGTTCCGTTCTTCGGCGTTGCATTACTTCATGCTGATAGTTAAATTCACACCGAGACCATTTCGAGTTAAAATTACTCACTGTAGGCTTTGGTTATTATCTTTACGTTACGGTATTGAAATTTAACTTTACATTTGAATTTCTACTTAAGAGTTTCTTGCCATAAATATTGGCGAATTTGGAAGCACCATGTGTGCCTTCTGATCATCTATTTTAGTTTAAAATAACTAATTTTTAATAAAATATTAATTAGAGGTTTTAGTTACCGTATTTGCCGGCGTATAAAGACGCCACCGGCCTATAAGACGCACTCCTTCTTTTTATATACATTTTTGAAGGATAAAACTTTATTACCGATTATTATAATGAATTTACAATATTTTAAATATAAAGTAACACTTTCTGCAAATACCCAATCTATGAGTAGCTTTTTTTAGATCCTCTTCCTGATTCCGCCAAGTTCTTATCATTTTCTCAGTTGGGGGTGGCCCGAAATGCCTCTTTGCAGCCCCGTTTGCCATGTTCTTTAGCATACGCAATCACACACAGCTTATATGCTATGTTAATGTTATAGCAATGTCGACGTTGTTCTTGAGCCCTAACTTACCAACAAATTTAAGAAAACTGAACAGTAGAAATTTCACACATTTAAAAGTTGTTCGTTCACAAAAATTGGAAAGTTTAAAGGAACCCAGCTGTGATCGTCGATGATAGCGTATGCGCATTCACTGAATTCTACGTAACTGTAATATTCAGACACTCCGCAAGGAAACAAGAAAAAAATCGCATAACTCCCGAATAGAGGAAATTTTCAGAAATGAATGTAATCAAAAACTGAGTATCGACGTATAAGAGGCACCCCGTTTTTCAGTCCAATTTTCAAAGGAAAAACGTGCGTCTTACACGCCGGCAAATACGGTAATTAAAATGAAAAAGCAACACTTTGATGTACATGTTATAGAGCGTACTGTATAGTATGTATAACTGCTGAAAGTCACTGCTTCCGTAACCTTTCGGCCAAAGTCAATGTACATGTTATATAGCGTACTGTATAGTATGTACAACTGCTGAAAGTCACTGCTTCCGGAAACTCTCGGTCAAAGTCAATGTACATGTTATATAGCGTACTGTATAGTATGTATAACTGCTGAAAGTCACTGCTTCCGTAACCTTTCGGTCAATGTACATGTTATATAGCGTACTGTATAGTATGCACAACTGCTGAAAGTCACTGCTTCCGGAACCTTTCGGTCAAAGTCAATGTACATGTTATATAGCATACTATATAGTATGTACAACTGCTGAAAGTCACTGCTTCCGGAACCTTTCGGTCAAAGTCAATGTACATGTTATAAAGTGTAATGTATAGTATGTACAACTGTTGAAAGTCACTGCTTTCAGAACCTCTCGGTCAAAGTCAGCTGTTTGACTATGTTCATCCGTTTTCGGGCAGCCAAGTAGAGCATCCGCCTGACATGAGACAATTGACAATGAGAAGTTGCATGTGGTCACACTCGGGCTGACGCTCCATCGAATGCTGATCATTTGCGGTCAAGTGGTAAATTATAAAGAAAGGAAAACACGGGGATGCAAGACACAGAAGGGACTGCGCGCATCGGAGTTGTGGAAAAATGTGGGGGCCGTTTAATCATCTTACTTCTGTGCGTTCAGTATGACACACAGGAAAATTTACAGAAACTGAATGCATTATGAGACGGTGTCTCATCCTAATACTGCTCGCGCTATAGCGAGTTAAAAGAATCATTATTTTCCGCATTCCAGTATGTTTCCGTCTTAATTTTTTTCTAAAATTCTGAAAGCGATTCGGATAACAGGAGTTGTACTGTATCAAATTATACACTTTTTCTTAGAATTATTCTACCTTAGTGAACCGATCCCTCAAGGCAAGTTGAAAATGACATAAAAATTTGCAAATTTTGAAATTAAAATTTCCGGTCACTTTTGGTCGTCAGGGAGTTCTTGTATTTTTGTTTCTTCATAACGAGAATAAAACTTTCTCAAATATATATAGGAACGAGAGTATATAAAGTATAGGAACTTTATGATATATATAAAGTATAGGATATCATATCCCAAATAGTATATAAGGTATAGGGTATTATACAGTATAGGAACGGGAGACTGCATTAAAAGTTTGATTTCGATATTTGTTAATAATTAATTTTCTTTGTAATTTGACGCTGTCAAACATGAATATTTTCGTCGTTTAAAACATTTCTGTACCTGGAACTATATCATAACCACTAAAGATTGCGAAAATAAAGACCGAATAAGGGGTATGTACATATATACATTTGATACTGCCGATAGCAACAAAAAAAGGAGAGACATAGATAGATGTTACAGCAGTCCTATATACAAAATTTCAACGTTCTACGGGTAATCATTTTTCAGTAATGTATGTAAGCACATACGTAAAGACGTCATAAAAAATACCATTTTACAACCCGCTTTGGAATAAACTGCCCTTTAACCATTTGCGGTACAGTGTGTCTAAAAATTTCCTTCTGTATGCACAGAAAAATTGATTGAAAAAGGGTTTATAAGTCACTATAGGTTACTCTGAACCTTCTTTATTTATAGTAGATGGCAGCTCAACACAAAGAAGTTCATATATTTTAGCCATGTTTAGTTTTTTAAGACCCTCATTTTTCAAAGAAATCTTCCAGATTTTTTTTTATGGTATAAAAGAAATTGTTTGAAAAGAAATTTCTATGTTATTTTTTTGGCAGTATGCTAATCTCCATATTAGTTTTAAATTTTTACCTTGAAATCTTG
Organism: Stegodyphus dumicola; assembly: GCF_044657685.1. NCBI lineage: Eukaryota > Metazoa > Arthropoda > Arachnida > Araneae > Eresidae > Stegodyphus > Stegodyphus dumicola. The sequence continues at coordinate 66,667,264 of NC_140778.1, read as the reverse complement.
CGAACCCTAGGTGTGCCCAGACCGGGCTTACCGATAATCTAGGACAACTGAGAGTCTGTATTCTTTGTTTCTTCGCATCTCATCGGTCAGTTCATTGACAACAATGCTCGTTTCAGCACTCTTTTTGAAGCTCTATTTATTCAATCAGTGTGCCACTTTGGGCACATCCACAGAATTAAAACGATCAGTGCTATCTTCACAAAATTTTACTTGTGTACTCCTCTAAGCCTAAGACTGCCTACTTTTTTTTTTTAAATCAAAACTCCGACTTTAAAAGGTAGCGTGCCTGAGAGGGTTAATACAGTACACTTTATTCCAAAGAGGATTGTAAAATAAAAAGTACAAAAGGTCCCTCACCCCCTTCGCGTGACGTCCTAATATAGAGATTTCACAGGGGGGAATTTTATATTACGCCCAAAGGGGTTTATTTTTTACATTTTATGTGTTACCTTTATTTATTCAATATCATGTTCTTCGCACTTAAATTATAAAATTCAATTCAAGAGAAATATTACAAAATATTTAAAAACAGCGTATCTTTAGGATTTCCAATACACAGCCTCGCGCCTTGAAGATTTTTTTCCCCTCGTACAATGTTGCCACTGCTCGCTTTCAAATGGTTAATCAAAAATTCGTTTTTGATTAATAAGTTTTACAAAATATGAAATAGCTAATAAAACGAATTCAAAATTCTAGCTTTGAGGTGCCATGTTCGGGTGGAATACTACGCGTATATCTACTCTAAAGAAAAGCATATCTATCACAGGATAAAAGCATTGTCTTCAACGATTCAATAAGGTCATAATCAACCGGTTACGAAATCCTGCGCATTGTTCCAAACAACATTATTAACGACGGTAGATTAAAATCAACTCCGCGGCTTGCTTGTTATTATTCAACATTCGATTTATTTGAGAGAATTCGGATGAAAATTTTTATATCTCAAGTCATACGGTTCGGTTTCAGTATCTGTGGAAGTTAAAAGAACTCAACGGAATAAACAAATTACACCATCAAATACATTATAATCACATAAATTCTTGCATATTACATTGGATATTAGCAATATATGTGTCTCTGGTAATGACTATGTTATCAGCCATGTATGAAATTCCGGCAATCTACACACTACTTCTAGCCATTTTAAAAAAATGTCTGGTGTTTTAGACAAAGTATAAAATATGAGAATTATTACATACTTTTCCTAGATACTACACATAATACCTACGCATTTAACCCTTAACGCTCCGTACGTTTTTGTACCACTGCCTACCAGCAACTCCAGCACATTTTCGCAGCGGAATGCAGCATCTAGAATATCTACATAAATCTCTTTCTTGTAAATATTTTACCAAAGAAAGGGATGTGACTATTCTCCTTAACTGACCAATAATCCTGCATATTCGGCAGGGGTCTCGCACCCATATTGATAATAACTCCAAAGCCCAAAACTCATCCTCTTCCACCGCACGCCACGTTTTCCAAATTGAATTACTAGATATTTCTTTATTCTTTAGAACATTTTCTGCGTAATTGTTGGTTTAATTTCATTTACCAGTTCTTTTATGAAAAATAATTTGAAATATTGTGTCGACTGTACAATATTTGTAGGAATTTTTGGTCCAATGACCTTTGGAGATACACTAAAATGTATTCTATCCGGAATATCTAATTCTTCCGTGACATCTCGCCATTCATCTAAGTCTTCCGGCGACTCTTCGCTTTCACTTTCAATAACTACCATTCGTCATCTCTTTGAGTAGTATAATTTCGGAACCACTACTTGAAGTGTCAGAATTATAATTAACATTGTCTTCCACAATATCTTCTAACAATGAAAATCAAACATATCTTCACTATCACTCAACTCTACATTCTCATCACAATAATTATTTTTCTCCATGTTGCTAACCATAAAATGGATCAATAATGTTTCAATCGTAACAGTAGCGAGACTGAGCACGTTTTAACTACAGATAACAATTGCCAACGCCGACGATTCCGTAACATCTTAAACCTAATCATGCTAAAAACATTGGGCTACGCAGCGGAGCCTACGGAGTTACGGAACAAATGACGGAAGGCTCCGTAGCGGAGAGCTAAGCGTTAATAGAATGACAAATGCTATTTAGGCAAAGTACGAAAAAACGATCAAGATACGGCTATTATTTAATAAAAGACATGTGTTCCTTAAGAACATAAATGTTATTTTGAAAATATAATTAAAAGGTGCCATTCAAAGACTTCAATTCTAGATACGTAAAGAAATGGACACCACGACTTAATTGTACGGCCTATGAAATTAGTCTGGAAATGGCATTTTGCATTGAATCACTAAAAGCATCACTTTTCAAATTGCTGCCACCAAATATTATCGCCCTGTACTATATTTAAAGAAATTAAATAATGAAGAATCTGGACGAATGTATGCTTCTCGCAATGTGAAAAAACAGCGGTACCTATAGGCATCAAATTTTGAATAACGTAGTCCTCCACCCGAACATGGGCAGCTGGACACCTGAATTTGAAATTTCGAATTTTTTTCGTCTGTTTCATATTTTGTAAAACTGAAACAAACTCTCGATTAACAAACTCAACGATTTCAAAGCGAGCAATGGCAACATTTAATCGCAAAACTGTCTATCGGAAATTCTAAAAGCTGTTCTATTTTTAGATATATTTAGTCGAAAGGGATATTAGCCCCGATGCTCTAGAAACCCGTATGTGCGGGTAAATTGGGGAAAAGTCTCTTTGGACGTAATATAAAATCCAAAAAGCTTTCAGCTTTTTAATTATATTTTTTTATCTTATTTTTTGGTGGTTTTAATTTTTATTATTAAATAAACATCGCTTTCTTCTTACTTACGCCACATAAATTTCATGGATAAAAATAACATTTTTTATTTATTTATTTATTTTTTAAGCCGCACATTTAAAAAATTTCTGATAAAGTGTTGCCGCACATTTTTTTTATATTCGCCATACTTTCTTTAAAACTAAAAGATGGGGATTACACAGGACGGGGGAGATATCCTCTCATTTATGTTGCCATATTATTTTTACTCACCATTTATTTCTCTAAAAATAATACATAGCGATAACATTCAGTAGCAACAACATCCTTTTATTTGTGTTGCCAATAATTTTTTTATATTCGTCTTTAAAAATAAAAGATCCTGACTTTATCATCTGTATTGTTAATTTTTTTTGGGGGGGGGTAATTAATTGAAGCTTTGTGTAAATGAAACACCATTTAATACTTAATTTTGTTTGCATCAGTTAAAAGATATTCAGTAATTTAAAAAAATTCGTTGGAGAAAAAAAAAAAAAAAAAAAAAAAATCGCCGATTGCAAAGAGCATAAAGAAACGTGTTCACGAATAAAAGCTCAATTCCCCAAACTAGATAAAACAAAGGTGAAAAATTTGCTCGCAGAGAAAGTATTTCTGAAGAACGCAATTGTTGGCATCACATCAAAAACACGATTTAGAATAATTTCGTCTTCCAGAAACTGAATCGGTTCTCCACCTACACATTTCTTTTCCCTTTCTTCTTTCAGCTCCGTAGCATTAAGTAAGCGGCCTTCTTGCAGACTGAAAATTTTTTCGAGAAGATTCATTGTCTGAGAGGTACTACATATCATTTACTTCACATTATAATCATATAATCATCGACCCAGAAATTATACAAGGCTAACCAGTGGACTGCTTCAGATGCTACATGTTTCGGATAACATTTCCGGTTATGAATAACAATACTAAAAAGAATGACGTCATATATTATGCGTGTGTATTATTTACAAGCAGCAAGTATTTTCTAAATGAAACAATGGATATTAGAGAAGAGAATATTGAAAAAAAAAAGTAAATAACTATATTCATTAAACTAGTTACATAAAAAGAAAAAAAATTGCTGTGGATACCACGATTTCCTTGTATAGCCTATTCAATTATACATATTTTTTGCTGCATTTCATTTAACCTTTTCCCTCGAATTTCATTAAGGATATAGTTTCATCCAATTAAATCAATTCGCATTTCCTGAGAAGGTAAAAATACATTAAAACTCAAAACATCTTCATTAAAAATTTAAAAATACAGAAAAGCCTAAAACAACAAATAGAATTACAAACAGTTAAATAAAAAATATTTAGAATTAAAATTAAAGTTTTAATTAATTAAAATTAAACAGAAAGACAGATTTTTCGGTGCATAAAACTTTTGGCGTCACTCGGCAAAAAGACACTGAAACTGGTGCAGAAGCTGACTTAATTCACTATGCTTCTAAGTTTCAAATGTAAACAAATGGCGGCGTCGGTAGGCTTTAGTGGAACTTAAACAACTTTTAAATTGTTGATAATTCTACAACTATTGCATTCACATTAATTAAAGGCATAAAAACCTTAGCCAGAACATAAGAACAACATAATTCAACCTCTTTCAAAGCAAAAAATACACAATGTACCAACATATAAGAATAAAAAAAAAAAAAAAAAAAAAAAAAAAAAAAAATTTAAATTTAAAAAAAAAAAAAAAAAAAATGAGATCATCGGGCCCTGTAACACAGTTGGTATATAAATACATATATACTTTCGGTGCGGCCGACTGCAACCAAAAAGGGAGGTGCACATCCTCAGTCCTATACACAAATTTCAACCGTTCTGTGGCTACTGGTTTTTGAGTTATACGAGATATATACGCGCGTACGTACAGACGTCACGAAAAAAATCTCTTTTGAATCCATTTTAAATACATTTCACAATCCGTTTTGGGAAAAAGAGTCTTTTATTCTGTCCGTACGTACAGATGTAACGCAAAACGCATCGCTCAAATGGAAACGAGAGCGTCAAAATGGATATTTGCGTTGAAATTTTTCGAGATTACAATACTTCCTTTACTTCGTACAAAGAAGTACGAAGTTTTTTAACAAGAACTCTTGACATTCGTGTTGACAAGGGTTTAATTGTAATAGGAAAAATTTTGGTGTCTGTGTTTCAATATTTAGTACAAGCTTTGTGCAAATAAATTTCAAAAATACAAGTATCCAAAAACAAATGCCAGACACTATTGGTAAATATTTATGAAAGTTCATAATAAAATCAAATCTAATGTAATAATAAAAGAAATCTGAAAGCATTCAGATTTTATATTACGCCCAAACGGGCGTTTATTTAACGTTTTGTATGCTACCTTTATTTATTAAATACCATTTTAACCACGTAAAAGTCAACTGAACAGGAATATCGCAAAATAATTTAAAAAGAGCATGTTTTTACGATTTTCGATATGCTGAAGATAATTCCCCTACCCCGTACAGTCTTGCCACTGCACGCTTTGAAATCGTTGAATTTCTTATTCAAAAACTCATAAATGCTTTATAAACTATGAAAACAGATAATAAAACAAATTCCGAGACAGAAATGCTTTTATAATGATTCTCAGTTCGGATTGACTCCTCGGAAGTCCGCTGAAGATGCCATTATTCGCCTTTGTAATATCTTGCAGTGTGCAAAGAAAATGAAGTATACTACACTTCTTATTTTCCTGGATTTCAAAGGAGCTTTTGATAATGCTTGGTGGCCATCTATCTTAAAAATTTTAAAAGATGTTGGTATACCACATAATATCTATAATCTTCTTAAAAGCTTCTTGAACAAGAGGACCGCTGAGCTTCAGCTTGGGAACGAAGCTAAGGTTTATTCTCTAGAAAAAGGCTGTCCTCAAGGCTCTGTATCCCGACCTACTCTTTGGAACATAATAATAAATGATCTTTTAAGTCATCTCGACGGTTGTTTAAAAATTGCTTTTGCAGACGACTTACTATTAATTTTCCAAGGAAAGATTTTGAATAAAATTCTTTTGAGAGCATAAGAAGTTAGATTCTGTCACCAGTTAGGCGATTTCTCATAAACTCACTTTCAATCCTTCAAAAAGTAAAGCTATGCTTGTTGCCAATACGTTTGATGAACAAAATATTCCTCCTTTGATGCTCGATAATTCTCCGTTGGAATTTGTAGAAAATGTTAAGTATCTTGGTGTCATTCTTGACCAAAAATTAACATGGAAAAAGCCCACTGAATTCCTTTCTGCTAAATGTGAAAAAATTATTAATGGCTTTCACCAAATCACCAAAAATACTTTTGGAGTAAGCTACGATTTTAAGAAACTCATGTATAAGCAGTGTATTGTAACTTTCATTTCGTACGGCTGTCGTGCTTGGGGACATGTTCTTGCCAAGAAGGTTAACAAAAGAAATTTAAGAAAGATTCAACGGAGAATTCTTCTTCGTATTATTAGTGGTTATAGAACCTTAAGCTATGAGGCTACTTTTGTTTTTGCAGGAGTTCCGCCTATTGATTTTGAAATTGCATATAAGAATAATATTTTCGAGTCATTGGCAACTAATGCTTTGGAAGACTGTATTAATGGAATTGTCCCCTTCACTGATCTTCCTCATCCCGCTACTACATGTAACTTTTAATGTTACCCATAAATTTCTGCGATTATAACGAGACTGCTGAAATAAGTTTTCATATGGTTTTCTTTACAGATGGCAGCAAGATGAACAACAAGGTTGGCCTTGCATTTGTTCTTTTTGAAGGCCATTCCGAGGTTTGTTTTTTTAGACACAGTATACGGAATGAATGCACAGATTTTCCAGCAGAACTTCTGTGCATTTATCTTGCCGTCAAACGGATCCAGGATAATGGGACAACATCCTCGAAGTACCTTATTTGTTCTGATTTTCTTTCTTCTCTTCAACTTTTGAACAGTATTACCAGCTGCGATAAATTAGTTATCGAAACCCTAGTAACTGTTAGTTCACTTAGAATTAGAGGTATTGATATCTGCTTTGCTTATGTGCGTGCTCATCATGGTTTCTACGGAAATGAAAGAGCTGATTTCTTAGCTAAAGATGCCTTAAATTTACCCATTGATATCAACATTAGCATTCCAAAGAGTTAATGGAAGTCCTTTCATTATAAAAAGCTTTTAGCTATGTGGAATGAGTAATACATTTCATCTTGTAATGCTGAAGTCACCAAAAAGTTCCTTCCTTCTATTTACCATACACTGAATTCCGAGTCTTTCCTCTCGTTAAATTTTAAAGTGTCTCAGTTTTTATCTGGTCACGGTAAATTTGCAAGTTACCTGCTTCGTTTTAATCTCCGATCAAACAATTTATGTGAATGTTCAAAAAGAGTTCCTCAGGATGTGGAACATTTGATTTTCTCGTGCCCTACATTTGATGGCCCTAGATTATGCTTACAGAACAATTTGAAAATGTTCGGAGTGACTTGGCCAGTGAACATATCTGTTTTCGTGAAGTCCAGACTGCTGTTCTCTGCTTTTGTTCGCTTTATTTATGCGTGTACATTTTAATGTTTATTTATGCATGTAACTTTTAATGTTTTAGTTAACTTACTTCTGTAAGCCCCGTGTTGTACATATGTGGTGCACGGGGAGTCTGTATGTTCTCAAAGGGAAAAAAAAAAAAAAAAAATCCGGCTCCCAGACGCCCATATTCGGCCGGAGACGTACGTTATTCAAAATTGGATGTCTATGTGCTGTTGTTTTTTCACAGTGCGAGAAACATTCGTACATTCATGCAGATTCTTCAATATTTCATTTCTTTAAATATAATACACAGCGATAATATTTGGTGGCAACAATTTGAAAAGAAATTCAGACTTTGAAAGTTTTTGATGCAAAATGCCAAAACGAAATAGCCCTTTGGTCCAGCGTTTCATAAACTGTGGGTCGCCAAAAATTTAGCAGTTTTGATATTTTTTTAAACTTATTATAATAATTTTACAATTACCAAATATTTTTACACAATGCATCCGAAACTAGATAAAGATAAGACAATACAGACAAAGAAAAAAGGAAAACGTTTCGGCGCATTCCTTTTATAATAGAAACGTTCATTTTAACTTGCTTTGCACGTGACGCTTTCATTTCTTCTGTTACGTATTTAAAATGTTCACATTGTTTGTCTTAACATTAGAAATTAAAGTTAATGACCTAAAACTGCGATAGTATATTACACTACAGGTGAAAAAATTGACAATTTCACACATGCGTGTGTCGTATTTGCGCAGTGCTTATGGGGCCCCACAAAATGTTCGTAAATATGGGGTCCTGTGATCGCGAAAGAATCTCACTGATAAAAAGGGGTCGCGATTGAAAAAAGTTTAAGAAACCCTGCTTTAGCCTAATAATAAATAATTCAAATAAACCTCATTCAGGAATGCAAAAATTTTCAAAAAAAATAATATATATCTCTTAAGGATTTCTGCATCAGAATTAAGAGGGACAAAAAAAAAAAAATGCTAATCTCCCTATCCTGTAAAAATAAATTAATAAATGTAGAGCAGTTTAAACGTCGGAATGTGCAGCGCTCTGTTGGGAAGAAAATCAGCTGACTATTAAGAAAGGTGTTCTTTTATCTTTCCCCCCCCCCTTCTTTAGTTTTACTTCGGTTAGATTCTTCACCTGCAAATGAGAAGACGTGTTGACCCACTTTTCAACCCGTCTCACCATCAGCATTTTTATTCAGGTCTACGGCGACACGACGCAACATGACGAGTTAGTTGAACAGCTGCGGAAACAATTCTGGCACAGTGTTAAAAGAAATTAGAAGCACTGGGTGCTGTTATTGGATGACATATTCGCCATTTTCACCTAACATTGGCAGTTCACACAATGAGATGATGTAGAATGCGATTGCGATCATAACTTTTCAAAATTTTAACCCCTTTTTTCTCTGAATTTTGAATAATCCATAACAGCGCTTCTTGAAGTTGGGATCGCTAATGTAAGGGTTGCGAATATTCGATTCAGATATATTAATTTAAGGAAATATCGGTAGCAATTCCTTCATTAATTTAATATTGTTGCGTGCGTATGGGTTCGTAACAGATTAAATGCACAAGTCCAATAAAAGATTAATAAAATTTATTCTTATCAAAAGAAATACAACAGAACCCTGGAATTTTCCCCAGAAATATTCGTACAAGTGTTTACAATATCACGCAATATAATCAGTAGTTACATTTCAAACTACTAAAAACGTCGAATTTATGGTGAGCAGTTATATCTTACGTACTCGGCAAGGGATAATTTTAAACTGATTATCTTTCACAAATTGGCATTGCTTGCATAAATAGGGAAAATGCTTGTATAAGTAGGGAAAATGTTTGTTTAAATAGAGCTACAAAAGCGAAATATGGGATTCGGTTTTATAAAGAACATCTCTAAAGTGTCGAAAGGACAGTGAGATGTGCTTTGTTTCTTATCAAAAAGTGATCAAAATCGACTTAAACCTGCCTTCGAATTTAAATGAAAACTTACATAATTCATTTCGTATGCGCATAACACATTTTGTCATTGTCCCAAAAGCCTGTAAAGTAAATGTTTAAAAGCATTTCAACGGAGTGCAAAAAGCGTTTCAATTTTAATATTTTATTAGTCCATAGGGACTTTGTCCCTGAAGAACTTATTGTTTTCGTTTTGCGATTTTGCGTTGAAAACTTTAAAAGGCTGCACCTCTTTTCAAATTACCAATATTGTGAATATTGGAATTCCCAGTATTGGTAATTCCCAATATAATAACAACGGAATGCAAAGCGTTAACGAAAGAAAAAGCTAATTCAGATATCTCAATTGCTGTGATACTAAATAAATCGCAGTAACAATAACTAAACAACTGAACTGAGATACTTTGGCGTTTTTCCTGGCATTCAGCAGGATGGTTCGTTCCTGCTCTTACCAGTATCCTCAGAGAATCCCGACTGGGCCTGACATATGATGAAGCCCCAAGATACGAGTTCTCGAGTTCTCCATAAGAAGTAGAATTGAAAAGGTGATTTAGTTAATTTTTATAGCTTTGAATCAGCCGCGCGAGATCTTTCTAGTGATTTCTGCTTCTCGAGATTTCTGGAAAGCAAACAGAGTGAAATTACGGTTACAGCTAACATAGTGTTCAATTACATTTATTCAATTTAAATATAAATTACCGAGATAAACTTTTATTTGATGTTAAATGCACGTGCTCCTGTATCTTTATTTTTCCGGGCACAGCTTTCTCTTAAAATTTGTCTCGCGCTGCATTGCAGGGGGAAGTAAAACTATTTTAATTATAATTCTACTAAAATTGTCTAAATACAAAATTTGTAGGAATATACACTCTGTTGGCCCCCCCAAAAATATAAATATATATATATATATATATATATATATATATATATACGCACCCAAAAAGAATTCAGGACAATTACGAAACTCGACGGTAGCAAAGTGTTCGAGTAGATCAACGAATGATCAAAACCTGGGGCGAAAAATAAGTGTTTTATTTACGAATAGCATCATCAGTAGTCTGCAAAGGCCCACCAGTGTTATGGACTTTACCAGTGTTACCAGCAGTTCATTGGCCGAGCGGTAAAGTCGTTTCCCCCTGTGTAACGTGAATACAAGCCAGTTTACCTTAATAAGTCCTCAATGAGGGCATCCATCCCATCAGGCAATCCCTAGAGACTTTGCCGTAATCACATAAACCAAACCAGTAGGTGGCAAAGCCAACATGGCAGCTATACAAGCCGATACTCCGTTGGTAATCCAGTCTATTAAGTTGCCGATGTCTCACTGCGGTAGACTGTGCCACGGTCAGCGAGTTGGGACAGATTTGCACATAGTTGAATTTACTTGTCCCAAATATAAACGACAGAATTTGTAACCAATTTTAAAAGTGGAACAGGGATTTTATTCAGAAATGCGAAAAGACGAAAGGCGATCCTTATGAATTGTTGGTGATTATATAGAGCAGAAGTTTCTTAAACTGTGGGTCGCGACCAGTAGCAGGGGATCGCTGAAAAATTTTAGCAATTTTGATATTTCTTTAACTTGTTATAATAATTTTAAAATTACCAAATATTTTCACATAATGTGTCTGAAACTAGATAAAGATAAGACAATACAGACAAACGAAAACGTTTCGACGCATTTTTTTACCCATAATAGAAACGTTTATTTTACGTTGAAAACGAAAGTTAATGACCTAAAATTGCAATACTTTATTACATTACTGAAGAAATTGACAGTTTCACTCACGCGTGTGGGATTTGCGCAATGCTTATGGAGTCCTCCAAAATTTTTCTGAATAATATTCCCCACACCAAAATGCTTAAGAAACCCTGGTATAGAGAGATTCCAATTCCTCTTGAAAAGTTGTAATCTTTATCTGTAGAATCAATAATGACTTTCTTGTTTTAATTGTGTAAATTTAATTTTTATTAATAAAATATTTTTAATTACCAATTCCAATTTAGTTAACTACATATTCCATTTTTTTATTTCTATAATTGTACACATTTACTACATAAATTTTATTTCACATTTCCTAGGAGATAATTTTTTATTTATATATTTTTTATTAAATTTAATTTTTAATCCTAGCAGCGATAGCGCAGTATTTTACTCAAGTCCTTTTACAATAAATTTAGAAATTCCTTAATTTTTAACACTTTTCTCCTTGTATTTCGTTTTTGGTACCGCCAATTGCAATCAAAAAAAGGAGGTGCAAAATTAAATATATAAAATTTAAAAAATCCCATATATTTAAATCCCATATATAAAATTTAAACGTTTTATGGCTAATAGTTTTTAAGTTATGGGAGATACGTACAGATGTCACAAAAAAAAAAGTACACTTTGAATCCATTTTGTAAAAAATGTCCTTCACTCTGTTCTTACCTAGCGCAAAACAAGTAATATAAAAGATTTTTTTTTAAAGTCAATTCCTACTTAGGTCAATAGAGAAAAATTTAATTTTAGTTACTTTTTATTAAAATTTTTTGTTTCTAATTTATGAAGCTAATGGAGGTCAATAATTTTTCATTCTATCCATCTCTTGTAATGCTTCATTATTGCAAGGAATCTTTGCAGTAAGTTTCGATAAGTCCAGTTCTTCAATTAATATTCCATCTAATGATTTCACACAACTCAAGGCGACATATCCGACTCAAGGAATTACAGTGAAAAAACTGCATTAACATCAAGTATCATCCACTACAAGTTTAAAAAATGTATTTGAACTTGAGTGGATTTTATTTTAGTACCTTTTTATTAACATTATTAACATTTTTTAGTTTCTAATTTATGAAGCTGACGGTAGTCTATTATTTCTCATTCTATCCATCTCTTGCAATGCTTCATTACTGCAAGGAACCTTTCCAGTGAATTTAGAGTAGTCCAGTTCTTCAATTAATATTCCGTCTAATGCATGGGTGTCATTAGACGTTAATGGGTGTCTAAACTATGACTGTTGAGGGCCGCATCGCAAGATAAAAAAAATTTTCTGGGCCGCATTGAAAAAAAAAAAAAAAAATTGTGGGGCCACATATACAATATTTTTTAACAAATTGAAATAAAAATTACATTTATGTTGTTTTAGTCAAATAAATTATTTTTATTATTAATTTTTTAAATTTGAATTGGATATGTATAGGTACACATTTGTTATTAATTTGTAAAAGTTTCGTTTCATTTAGTTTGGATTTCATAAAGATGGATACAGAGGCTGTTCACACATTTTTTAGACGATGTATATTGTACTCACAAACCTAAATTACATAAAATTCTTGTATTTTAAATGTTCTATTTGACATCCCTTATTCTGAACTATCTTTCGACACCGCAATTTCCAGGATGATAATGCCTTTGGAAGTGGCAGAAGAGATATTCTATCCCATTCCTCCCGAACAGCTTTCCAGAGTCCTGTTAGGGTTTTGGGACAACGTTTGGATAATGCAGTTTTTAAAAGTCCGAAAGCACAAAAATCCATAGGTGACACATCGGGAGATTTAGTGGGGATATCAGTGAAGGGTATGGCCTTGATACCAGTTTTTGGTTCCATTTCTTTTAGGAAATTTACAGTGGATTTTGATGTGTGACTGCTAGCTTTGTCCTGATGGAGTCTCACAGATTGATGACACTGTGGGTAAAGCGATGGTATTTCATTCAGAAAAATTGGCGATAAAATATGTTCCTGATAGTATTTAGAGTTATGGCATTTTTTTTGCACTCTCTTTATTTTTAACTAGCCATTATAAGAAAAACCAGCAACAATCATGAATCCCTTAGAAAAACTTTCTTTCGATTCTTTGAACCATGTACCTAAAATGTTTTCTCCCCTTTTATGATAATAAATGGCTCTTTTTTGTTACAGTCAATTAAATACACCTGTGCTTCATCTATTGTGACAATTGTTTTCCATTTTTCTTTGGAAAAAGTGTTTCTCATATAGAATTCTGCAACGTGTCCTGCGTTGAGCGATATGCTTTGGAAGAAGACGATGCACATTCCGTTTTTTCGCTTTCTTAAGATTTAAATCAACGTTTATCATTTTGTTTAGAGTGGACACCGAGCATTTTAATGATTTTGCGACTGTCCTTTGACTAGGGGGATTTTCTTTTAACATTAAACAACGTACCTTTGCAATAGTCGACGATGTCCGTTTTCCCCTTGGCTACTTGTTTGGAATTTTTGTCCCACTTGAGGCTCCAATTTGACGTTTTTTCCTTTCTTGTTGATGATATTACCTATCGACGCTTTAGATATCACAAAACCATGACTCTCACATCGTTTTTGGATAACGGAATATGCATATTTCTCTTCGGAAAGAGCATAAATGTAGCCTTCGAACCACTGCTTTGTTAAATTCGCCATTTTGAATAAAAACAAAACTCTCAAGCCACAAACGATAATTTTAACTTTTAAAAACATAGTACAATTGCAATTACTTCTTTTGCAACAAACGATTTTTTATTACTGCTTGCCAAAATCGTCTAAAACATGTGCGAACAGCCTCTGTAAACAAATAAATGAAATGGATGAATTTGCTTTTGTTGAACAAGCAAATCTATATCGGGTTCAATAGACGAGGTTGCAATTCTTAACGCATTTTCAAGATGCTTGTCAGTGATCTTTGTCCTATTTTTGTTTTTTGTATGCTTCATTCTTGAAAATAATTGTTCACAAATATAGGTACTTTCAAAAGCTGAAGACATTAATAAAGCATGACTGTGAAAAATAGGATATTTATCGTGGGGTAGGTAATCTTTATAAAACTCCAGTAAAGAAACATTTTCAAATTTTTCTTATAGTTGAATGTCACTTTGCAGTTAATAGATCATGACATACTAAGATATTTTTATTAAAATCTTTATTTTAAAATAAATGCCAACGAATCGATTATATATGAATCAAATTCAAACATTTATTTTTTAATAAAAATGCGTAAATTTAAATACTTTCATAATCTGCGTTTGGGACGCACTTTAGCACCCATGATCTAATGATTTCACACGACTCAAGGAATTAAAGTGAAAAAACTGTATTAACATCAAGTGTTATCCACTACAAGTTTAAAAAAGTATTCGAACTTAAGTGGATGAATAAGAAGTATTTTATTAACGCCTGAAAATTTGGAAAAGATATACGGAGAGTAGGAACTAATAGTAGGAATTTAAAAATAGTCAAAATAACGGGAACGGTCAAAATGGATATTTCAGTTGAAATATCACAGCCGAAATTTTTTGCATTTACAATACTAGTAAGGACGTAAAAATATCACACGCTTAGACACACATCACGCTAGCCCCCCCCCCCACACCAGTGATAAATTTACACTACCAAAAATCAAAACATAGAAACCAGAATATCATCGACGCAAGCTCAGCGAGAAACAAACTACTTTTAAAAAAAAACTTTATTTATAACTCGAAACATATCCGCCGCAGTTAAGAGTTTGTCTTTACTTCCTACAATTCCAGTCACATTTCGTCATATATTTAAGATGGAAATTCATCCTTATCTCTTCTTCTCTACGAAGAATTTTGTTTGTATGTACGTAAAATATTCTGCAGGGAACTTGAGTCTTTACTGCATACAGAGAATGAGAGAGATGCACAAATTCCTAAGATGACGAAACGGAGAAGAAAAACTTGCAGATGCTGCGTAGACACATAATTTTCTTCCTTGGCAATTGATTCTAATAACACATATTGATCTCACACATCATCATTACGGATGCGATAAGCAAACCACGATTTTACATAACTTTTCACATCTTACACAATGGACTATGCGGAGAAATGAGAAGCACGCGTTGGCACAGCGAGAAGAAAATAAGAAAGAGATGCGCCTTAGTAGCAGCGATATTTATACAAAAACATTTCCTTTATCTGATTGGATAAGAGGTATCCGCATTTCAGAATTACGTAAGCAAACATGAAACGGAAAGATGCATTCCAGATAGTTATTAAAAACAATATTACAAACAATTCCTACTTTTAGAACAGAAAGGGGAGGTAGCCAAATTAAAACGGGGAATTAAAAAGGGCTACTGACAAATTAAAGTTAATAATTTCCTTTCATATTCTGTATCTTAAAATTATATTTGTATGTTCGTTGTTTGTATTCACACATGTATGTTATTATTCACGCATTTGTATGTTAGAAATCCACGAATTTATTTCCCTCCTTTCCCAACGGTACAAAGTTTCGAGATCTGGTCTCATCTGGTGGGCTAATAATTGATTTACCTACTACACAGTAACCCTTCTAATGACCCTTTTTCTAATAATCGTTCTCCCTTTCTGTCCTCCTCTCTTAATAATAAACTTCTAAATCTCCCTCTAAAGAACTATCATCAGCTTTATTCTTTTTCTGTCCTTCCCTCCTTGCACTATTCGGTTAGTGATTGGGAGCTATACCTGTGCAATCTTTAACGAAGTTCTGGTGCTCCCAACACTTTTACCTGTACCTGTATGTTCCCCGAATTGGGAAAGAAAAAAAAAAAAAAAAAAAAAGGCGACATCTACAGCTAAATTGTTGAGTTTTTCAATCAAAAATTCGTTACAGTTTTACAAAATATGAAACAGACAATAAACAAATTCTGACTTCCAGGTGTCTTATCTTAGGGTGGAGGACTTTGTTATTCAAAATTTGATGAATCTAGGTTACCAACTTTTTTTTCACAATGCGACAAACATTCTTGCAGATTCTTCATTATTTGTTTCTTTAAATATAATACATGGCGATAATATCTGGTGGCAACAGTTTTAAAAGTGAATCAGTGCAGCAGAAAGTGAAACGACGCAAAATGCCGTTTAAAGACTTCTAGCCCTTTGGGTCTAACGCCTCTTTGGGCTAATTACAGAAAGATTCGAAGAAGAATGCAAGTGCTTAATTTTTTAAAATGCAGGATATAATTCTTATTTAATAATTCAAATTTGTATTTTAAATTGCTAATGAATGTTTTCTTTTCATATGTTGATATTGTTTATGAAACTTACTATAAATATCGATTTTTTCGGTATCTTTCTAAAAACATCAAAGGCGCGAGAACCAGCAACTTGCACATGCTAAGTAACTTTTACATTTTCATCAGTAAAAAAATCGCCAAACTGCGCCAAGATGGCTGCGATAATACGTAAGGTACACAATATGATAGGCCTAATAAAAGCTTATTTTTCTCTCGAAGTTTAACAATGTAGACACTAACAAATTCTTTAAATCATAATACCATCTATTAGCTCTAAATAATCTAATTTCATTTTCAAGTTTAATATTGTTATCATTAAAGATGATAGTACCGATATACGTAAATTGAGAAAAGCCCTTTAAAGTATAAGAATTTATTTGCAGTGAGTGGGGATTATGCACTCTACTAGTTACTGCCATAAATTCTGTTTTACACTCATTAATGGTTAGTCCAATCTCTATGGGGCCCACCAGCGACCGAGCGGTAAAGACGCTGAACACTGGTAGTTCGGTCCGAGGTTCGAATCCCGCGAACGGGCTGGCTGCATGGGCGTTTTTGTGGTTTTCCCCTTCTCTAACGAGTATACGAGCCAGTTTCCGTTAGAAAGTCCTTCACGAAGGCATCCTCCCTTTAGGCAAATAGCCTTCGTGTGCTTTGCCATAATTAAAGAATCCAATCTATATGGCTGCAGGCTCCAAAGAAATAAAAGTCTCCACAATGTACGTAGTGCGTATGCTAGTAACTGCAATGATCTCCGAAATATGGCGCATCTAGTTACAATTCCGCCCTCTCTAATAGCGTTTTCAAGGGCAATATTAAAACACATGCATGCAAAAGGCTTTATTTTGTCTCAACAAAATGATTTCCAGTTGAGTGTTTTTATAATGCATGCACTGCATAATTACCGCCTAAAAGCAGCAATTGCATCCCATTTCAAAGATGTTTGATCTTGAAACAGATCACAACGTGCCCTAGATGTATTGCAATTTTTAAAACAGATTTCCGCTATCACATTATCTAAAAGTTAGTGTTTGAGTGACAGCAATTTCAGATCAGTATCAGACATTACCTTTTTTGCGAGACTATACGGCTACAGAATAACTTATTTTGCAGAGTGACTAATACATAGACTCCAACTTTCAGCAAACCTTGTCAGTAGTCAACGCGCGAACATTTTTACAACTTTGAAAATGTGCGCGTAGCGTATGTTGTAATTAACCATTCATTAATTTTAAATTAATAATTAATTGTAATCAATTTTATTACATTTAAAATCCATATACATATAAAACTGAATAATTAAAAATATACCTTGTAAATTATATGCACATTTAATTAGAAATTTTCTTTTAACTCCTCAAGCATTCACTAATAAAAAGTACTTCAAATCACTACTAATCATAGAAAAAATCAGAAGCTATAAATCATATCTTTATTCTGGATATGATTTCTACAGGGAAATAAAATTTAAATAACCAAGAATGATACATATAAGTATTAAACAAAATACGCATAATTTATGAATGCAAAGATTTATATGTAGCATGCTTAGCAAGCTTAAGTTCTGATTTTGAGAATTTTTTTTTATAACACAGTTCTTCATTTGCCTGCATATTTATTTTTTCAATCAAAACTGCTTCAAGAGTTTTAAGACCTAAATTTGGTCGAAATTCCGTCTGATTTTTTTTTAACAATAGAAAAAATTCTTTCGCAAGCTGCATTTGAATGAGGTATTATTAAGACAGCAAGCATTACAGAAGGCAATACTTTGTATTTAATACACCCATTCATATTTTTTAATTTGGCAATTTCTCCCCATGCTATATCAATACGCAAATCTACAATTTCTTTCAAATCATCTACTTGATACATGGAAAATTCAATTTCTACTTGATTAAGACATTTTTCATCAATAATGGATGGAAAAGTATTCATCAAGTAAAGAACAGATGAAAATGAGACTTCAGTTCTCAAGTTGATGTCAGCAACTTCAGCATGTTTTAGAAATGGATCACTCAGTGGAAATTTATCAATTATATATGAACATGCAGTTACAAAAAAATCTCGCACAGAATTGAAAAATGATTTCACTTCACTTTCATTCAACTTGGCATTTTTTAAATATAGTCTTGTTTCCGCACCAATCACTAAATTTTCATTTTCTTTTTGTTTACTATACTTCTGAAATGGAATAGACGTTAGAGTAACATCTTCATTTTCTTTAGAAATTACTGATGGTTTTACGAATCTAACAAATAAATTCATTAAAAGTTCAAAAAGTTTTCTTCTCAATTTATGTATATAAGGATCACAATAGCAGCAGTTTTGGTATGACCGCAGCTAAATTTTTTTGCTATGGCAGAATCCGGAAACATTGCTTTAAAAAGCTCTTTGGAATGATCCGAAACAGAAAGCGGTAGATTATGTTCAATTAAAAAACGAACAAAATAGCATTCGGCTTTTATAGGATCTGTTTCATCATCTTTTATTAAGAAATTTGTTATTTCTTTAGATTTTACGGTGCCAAGTTCTATATGCTTTTGAGAAAACACATGCCGTTTACAGTCATCTTTTCCGCCATAAGCAACTGAGAAGTCTTTGTTGCATACACTGCAGCGTGCGTGATTCACAGAAATTTCGGACGCTTTAATGCATGGAAATTCTGAAGAATATGAATCTTTAAACTTCTGCTTTGATAATTTTGGCTTCTTCGTTCGAGGCAGCATTATGATTAAAAATCTTTCACCTGATTCACAGTTCACAAGACACACGCTAAGCTCTCGCCGTAAACTACACAATGCAGCCGAATGCAGCCTAAACACGCATCAGCGAGGAACCTGGGAGACAGACAACTGGGTGGAACTATTGATAAGTCGTTAACGGTTGGAGTTACTGATCTACGATTGGCTAATTCTTCAAAACTAGGAACGCACTCAACATGTGATATATGATAACACGAGTATTCAGCCAATCATCGGATGAATTAGTTGGTTCCGTTTTGCGTACTGGTTCTCCTGCTCTTGTTTCTGTAAAATCCGTAGTATTTTCCATACTTTTCGTAGCTCGTAGTTTTTCATGAATTTCCGTAGAAACTACGGAGAATCCGTAGTAGTTGGAGTCTATGCTAATATTAACATATGTACGTATGATCTCCATACAAGAGTTTTTCTTTCTTTTACTTCCCTGTATGAAGTAAAGGAAGTATTTGCAATCACAAAAAATTTCGATCTTTATATTTCAAAGAAAATATCCATTTTGACCGCTATCGAATGCAATTTAATGATGTTTAATGCAATTTAATGACATATGTACGTAAGGACAGAATAAAGAACTCTTTTTCCCAAAAAAAATATTAAACTGATTTAAAATGGATTCTGAAGACATTTTTTCGCAGCGCCTGTACGTACATAGCATGTTTGTATGTATCTGGCACAAATCAAAAATAAGTAGCCTCAGAATTTTGAAATTTTGTATATGGGATTCCTGTAACATGGGTGTGCACCCCCGTTTTTGGTTGCAATCGGCCGCACAAAACGTGTGTATATATATATATATATATATATATATATAAAATTCAAGTCTTTTGAAAGTGTTTCTAAGGCAGTTGCTGACTATTTTAACTCCATGGATGAGAACTTCTACAAAACAGGAATTTACAGGGGTTGGAGGGAAAGTTCTGTCGTATTTTAAAGAAAATATTTGAATTCATTTATAAAAATATGTGTTTAATATTAATCAATTATATATGCTCCGTTATTTGTTACAACCTGTTGCCATCTTCCAGGTAACCTGTAAATTCCTGTTTTGTAGAAGTTCTCATCCATGGAGTTAAAATAGTCAGCAACTACCTTAGAAACACTTTCAAAAGACTTGAATTTTTTCCCGTTAGATAATTTTGCAGAGATCTGAACAGGTAATCAGAGGGTGCAATGTCAGGTGAATACGGGGGGTGACTAAGGATTTCCTATCCTAACGCATTCAGTTTTTGTAGTGTCACCACTGCAGTATGCGGGCGAGCATTATCGTGATGGAACACTATTCCTTTTCTGGACGCTAATGCTGGCCTTTTTTCTTTGATAGCTGCATTCAATTTATCCAGCTGATTGCAGTACAGATCCGCGTTGATGTTTTTTCCCTGTTTCATCAACTTGTAATACACTGTACCTTTCCTGTCCCACCACAAACAAAGCAGTACTTTTCGTTGATGGATACTTGGTTTTGGAACTGTTGCTGATGATGTTCCTGGTTTGCAGTAAGATTTTTTTCTTTTAATATTCTCGTAAAGAATCCACTTTTCATCTCCAGTAACCAGCCTGTCCAAAAACGGCTCCACATTGTGTCTAATCAGATGTGATGAACATATTCTTACACGATCAGACAAATTCTTTTCCGTTAATTCATGTGGAACCCAAACACTTTGCTTTAACACAAACCCAAGAGATTTAATGTGATCTCCAACAGTTGTATGATGAATGCCAAACTCTTCTGCAATTTGTCGACTTGTTAAATGTGGATTATTTTCCAACATGGATCGCAAAACGTCATTATCGATCTTGGATGGTCGTCCAGATCGAACACTTTCTTTGAGGCTCAGGTCCCCGGAACGAAATTTGCTAAACCATCTTTGACAAGTACGAACATTTACAATATCTTTTCCAAATACCGCACATAAATTTTTACATGCAACAGATGCGTTGCTTCCTTTTTGGAATTCATATAAAATGCAGTGTCGTAAATACACTTTATCTACCGACATGTTTTTCCCTTTAAATATTACAAGTAAATGATGAACGGTAAAAAAAGGGCACCTTTTATATTATACAGCAGCTAAAAAAACAACAAAAAAAAATCCGATTGACTCACTAGCCAGATGTTTTTTTTATTTACAAGAAAAATCACCTGCCTATTTAAAATACGACAGAACTTTCCCTCCAACCCGATATATATATATATATATACAGGTTTATATTTATATATATATATATACACGTTTATATATATATATATATATGTCCGTGTGTGTGTGTGTAAGATATAACAAAACACGATAGCTGCTAACGACAGCCCGTTATACACGTTTTATATATATATATATATAATTTATTTCCTAAACAGTATTGATTAATTGATTATATTATCTCCTAAGTTTAATTAAAGTAGAATTATTTTAAAAGTGTGGATCCATACTGGTAAGTTATATTTTGAAAGATGTTTTGAAGTAATTTGAAAGCAAAATGTTAATAATGTTTTAACGGGGACTGGAGTTAAATCATCATGAAGATTAAAATTTCAATTGTAAAAGGAAAAATTAAAACATGTAATCATTGTCATTGATCGGAAATTAGTCGACTTTTCAAGGGGAACAAACCAACTCCCGTTCAATGAACAATAATTGATAAAAATACGTAAATACGAAAGTGTTTCGTCTTTACTCGAGTTATAAGTTAAAGCCAAACCGGCAATTCTAGTCAGGCCAAATATTTCCGCGAAACGAAGGAATTATGAACCAATGCTGATACTCAAAGAACTTATTCTTATGAAGCATTTTAGTCAATTCAATTTGGAGTAAAAATCAATTACTGTAGAGAAATCCTATTTAACTCGAGTAACCGTCCCCGACACTTTCATGTTTATTCATTTGAGTACTATATTCCGATCAATGACAATGATTACATGTTTTAATTTTTCCTTTTACAATTGAAATTTTAATCTTCATGATGATTTAACTCCAGTCCCCGTTAAAACATTATTAACATTTTGCTTTCAAATTACTTCAAAACATCTTTCAAAATATAACTTACCAGTATGGATTCACACTTTTAAAATAATTCTACTTTAATTAAACTTAGGAGATAATATAATCAATTAATCAATACTGTTTAGGAAATAAATTATTATTAACTAACTTTGCAGCAATTGCGCAAGTAGTAATAACTTGTATTCGCACTAAATGGATTTAAGATCATACAACATTATATATATATATATACACGTTTATATATATATACGTTTGTACACGTTAATATATATATATATGTCCGTGTGTGTGTGTAAGATATAACAAAACACGATAGCTGCTTTAAAAAATAATTGGCAACATCAAAATTAATATTGTAGATTTGATGATCTCGCCCTAAATTCATCTGCTCTCCCAATTCGAGATCTTTCGAAGCTACCTAACTTCAATTACATACATTGCTTAAAAAGGGTAACCAAAACTAATAACTAACCAGTCATAGCTTATCTCTAGAACCTCACCTTCTCTGGTATAAAAACCCCTGGCAGTTAATTACGTCACTTCTTCTGCTAGCTCTCACCTTGGTAATATCTCCTCGTTTTGATTCCCCGTCTGCCAAGTACCTGCATCTTAAATTTAAGAATCAATGTAAATAGCAACTTATCATATTTCATCATGATTGAATCATAGAATTTATCGGATTTCATAAGCATCTATGGAGATGATTTTATATGTATCAAAATAAGGACTAGAAATTCTTCAAGTTCACGGTTTGTTATCTTCATCTGTAAACTTTCACGCTCAGCTACGACGACATCAAGCTAATTCGTCTTCTATATTTCCGCATATATATGCTAAAAGTTAGAACTAAAAACATTTTTAAACCCGTCCTGCGCTATAGCCGCAGGATTGAAGTAGAATAAACTTACAGCATCTAAATTTATTTTTAAATTGGAATAAAAATAAGGCTATTGCTCTATAATATCAAAATTGCAACCGTGTACAAGAGATTTAACACACTATCAAAACAAATCCAATTAAAGAAAGAACTCATACTAGAAAAAAACTCGAAAAAAAAATAAAAATCTCAAAGTTTCAGATTTTAAATTATGTCCAAACGGGCGTTTTTTTTTAACATTTTGTCTGTAACCTTTATTTATCAAATATCACGTTCTTCGCACTTAAACCATAAAATTCAGTTCAAGAGCAATATCGCAAAATAGTTTTAAATTGAGCATATCTTTAGAATTTCCAATAGAGTTTCGCGCGTTCGAAATAAAAAGTTTTTTTTTTTTTTTTTTCTGTACAACGCTTCTGGCTGGCTTTGAAATCCTTGAGTTTGTTAATCAAAAATTCGTTAAAGTTTTACAAAATATGAAATCGTTAATAAAACAAATTCCAAATTTGGGTTTCCACACGCCCATATTCGCAGCAGGATTACGTCATTCAAAATTCGATGGCTGTTTTATCACAATACGTACCGTTGTTTTATCACAATACGAGAAATATACAAAAATTTATGCAGATTTTTCATTATTTAATTTCTTCAAATATAACGCAAGACTTTAATATTCGATGGCAACAGTTTGAAAAGCGAAACGGACATTTATAGTGAACCAACGCAAAATCGCAAAATGAAAAGAATAGTCCTTCAGGAAAAAGCCCCTTTGGACTAATAAAAATGCGAAAGGGAAAAATATGCAAAGTTATACAAATAAAAATTAATCTCCTTTTATTGAAACTCCAGCCCACCAGCGGCCGAGCGGTAAAGTCGCTAAACACTGGTAGTTCGGTCCGAGGTTCGAATCCCGCGAACGGGCTGGCTGCATGGGTGTTTTCGTGGTTTTCCCCATGTGTAACGTGTATACGAGCCAGTTTCCCTTAGAAAGTCCTCCACGAAAGGCATCCCTCCCCTTAGGCAGATAGCCCTCGAGGCTTTGCCGTAATTAAATAACCTAATCTAACCTATTGAAACTCCAATTCAGAACATATTAAGGAAAGATGAATTAAAGCGTCATTAAAAGTCGATTAATAAATACGTTTCTTTCTCCTGGTCCATTTGAGATCAAAAACCGTAAAAAGATTTCATCAAATTTGTATTAAAGACTTAAAAATTCATATAAAACCGGAAACTGGAATCTCAAATGCACTAGAATTTTTCCTACACATTTTCGAAACACTTGGAAAAAAAAGAATGAAACATAACATTGCGCCAAAATGGCAACTAAAAAACCATAGAACTTTACATTATGTACATTGAAATTTAAAAAAAAGGAAAAAAAAAAAAGGTCTAAAACCAATATATGCTAATCCGAAATTCAAAATCAAGTATAAATAAAGAGCAAAACTAATAGTCATTTAAACAAAACTAAAAAATTGGGAAATCCCCGATTATGCTAAACTAAACTTTTAATACAAGAAAAAAAAAAAAAAAGAGAGAGAGAGAGAGAGAAAGAAAAATTGTACATAGAGATTTCTATAAATAAAAAAAGTCAAAAGAGCCTTAAACAGCTAAAAACTGAAAACCTATTTGAAACAATAATTAAAAAAAAAAAAAAAAAAAAATTGAAAACTACACAAACTTACTGAAACCTTAACACGACCTTCTTTGTCTTCTTATAAAAGTCTTCACATAATCGGGGTATAATACGCCTTAGAAACTAGAAACCACATTCGTTAAAACTTTACAAAAAATGAAGTAGATAATAAAAGAAATTCCAAATCCGGACTTCCAGATGCCCATATTCGGTGGAGTATTACGTTATTCAAAATTTGATGGCTATAGGTAACGTTGTTTTATTCCAATGCGAGAAACATACATACATTTATGCAGATTCTTCATTATTTAATTTCTTTAAATATAACACAGGGCGATAACATTTGGTGGCAACAATTGGAAAAGTGATAGAGCCTTTTAAAGTTTTTAAAGCAAAATACCTAAACGAAATTAATAACCCCACTGGGTTAACGCTCTTTGGGCTAATAATCAAGGATATTAAATTCACCAATAGAACAGTCCTCAGAGGGGAAAAACTCTATACAGAAGACAAAGAATGTTTTTTTAGTCCAAAGGGATTTGAATCCCGAAGGACTATTAGTTCCCTTTTGGCATTTTGCGTCGGACTCATAAATGTCGGTTCACTTTTCAAACTGTTGCCACAAAATGTTAGAGTCCTGCATTATATTTGAAGAAATTAAATAATGAAAAATCTGCATAAATGTATGTATATTTCTCGTATTGTGATAAAACAACGGTACATAGAGTCATCGAATTTTGAATAACGTAATCCTCAACGAATATGAGCATGTGGAAGACCAAATTTGAAATTTGAAATTTGTTTTATGATCGATTTCCTATTTTTTAAAACTTTGACGAATTTTTGATTAACAAACTCAAGGATTTCAAAGCGAGCAATGGCAACGTTATGCAGAAAAAACATTTTTATCTCCGGCGCGTGAGTTTTTGTATCGGAAATTCTAAAGATATGCTCATTTTAAAACTATTTTGCGATATTCCTGTTGAATTGAATTTTATGGTTTAAGTACGAAGAACATGATGTTTAACAAATAAAGATAACGCACAAAACGTTAAAAAAAAACGTAATTTAATTTGGACGTAATTTAAAATCTGAAACATTTCAGATTTTTTTTTTTTTTTTTTTTATTTTATTTTTCCGAAATCTTGCGCTGGGAAAATACCGTTTTAGAGTACCAGCATAAATCCACAAGAGAAAATAAGCATCTTAAAGATAAGTCACGTCCATATAAGACAAAAGATTTGTAAGCGAACAGAATCCTTTCGGCTAGAGGGGAGGGCCCAGAATTCCCTTACTCTGCTTTTCAGTTTGAGCGCTGATCGTTTCAGAATGCTTAGTAAAGCTTTATCATTATTATTCCTGATTAGAATGTGTCAATTTTAAGAGCATTAAAATAAAAACTTCAAACTTTTACTCAGACATACATAACTTTGCACGAAAAATGTCACTAACACTTGCTTTACATTGATATTGTTAAGAATTTTGTATACATGTAAACAAATTTAGCGAAATTATGTGTAAATTTAGTGTATCTTGTATAAACGCGTATAAAAGCACTAGAAAGCGAAGCATCGCCAGAGAAATAGGGTTACATGAGTAAGTCTAATTAACATTAAGGTAATGGCAATGGTTTTGACGAGAAATTTTTGTCGCCAGATTCTGGGAAAATAACCAAACGTCGCCAAGCTTTATCAATTAGATCAGTTTCATTTTATTGCTGGTAAACAGTTTTAGACAGTTTTTTAAAAACACGAGGTTTACTGAGAGACCGGAAGGTGTATGTGACAAAAACCCGGAGAGTTGGCAGCTATCCAGATGTCTTATTTATTGTACTTAACTGTCAGATTTAATGTGTTTACTGAAGTATAATAAATTAAGGGATTTAAAGCAATAAACGCAGTTCTGAAGAATATGTTTATGTACTTTGATGTAATGACTTAAATAAAAATGCATTTAAATCACGAGATATCTCATTAGAAATGTAAAATATTTTCATGAAATTACAACAACTGGATTCATTGAAATTATTATTTTTAAGATAGCTTTTAAGGCGGCGCAAACGCTAGAAGATATATAGAATCATATTTTCAAAGGTCAATCGATGCATGTTTATATTTAAAAGCTATGAAAATAAAAAAAATAAAAATTTGAAAGATTTCAGATGTTATATTACGTCCAAAGGTGGGCTTTATTTATTATTATTTTACATACATGCACGTTTTACACATACATGCACGTTTCGAGAGCATTTGAACACCCCCTTCGGGCTAAAAATATTTAAAAAATGCTTATCTTTGGAATTTCCCATAGACAGTCTCCTGCGCTGATGATAAAAATATTTTATTCTGCACAGTGTGTTTTCAGTACTCGCTTTCAAATCGTTGAGTTTCTTAATCAAAAATTCGTTAAAGTTTTACAAAATATGAAATAAATTCGAAATTCAAGATTCGGGCTTCCAGATGCCCATATTCGGTGGAGGACTACGCTATACAAAATTTGATGTCTCTGCGTATCGCTGTTTTATCACAATGCCAGTAACATACATTCATGCAGATTCTTCATTATTTAATTTCTTTAAATATAATACAAGATGATAATATTTGGTGGCAACAATTTGAAAAGTGATAGAGCCGTTTGTAGTGATTCAACGCTAAATGCCGTTTGGAGTTCTTAGCCCTTCTGGACTAACGCCTTTTTTGGGGCTAAAAATTAAGAACAAAAACTAATTAAAAATTTGAAAGCTTTGACACTTTTCATCACGCCCAAAGGAGCTTTTTTTTTTTTTTTTTTTTGAACGTTTAGTGTGTTACCTTTATTTATTTAATATCATGCTCTTCGCTCTTAAACCATAAAATTTAATTCAACAGCAATACCTATCGCAAAATAATTTTTAAATGAGCATATCTTTAGAATTTCCGATCCACAGTCTAGCGCGCTGGAGATAAAAATGTTTTTCCTGTACAACGTTGCCATTGCTCCCTTTGAGATCGTGGAGTTTGTTAATCAAACATTCGTTAAAAGTTTTACAAAATATGAAATCGATAATAAAACAAATTCCAAATTTGGACTATGGGATGCCCATATCCGGGTGGAGGACTACGTCATTCAAAATTGGATGGCTCCAAGTACCGTTGTTTTATCACAATGCGAGAAACATACGTACATTAATGCAGATTCTTCCTTATTTAATTTCTTTAAATATAATACAGGGCTTTTATATTTGGTGGCAACAATCCGAAAAGTGAACCGACGCAAAATGGCAAAACGAAATTAATAGTCTTTCTGGGCAAATTGCCCCTTTGGACTAATTACGAAGCATAGAACTGACAGCACGAAGTCTTGTTTTCTCTAGAAACATCAGAGTTCGGAACTTCTAAGATCGTACGTAAATTATCTCTATGTCGTGTAAACTGCCACAAAAGACTGAGAAAATGTCTAAAGGGCCCTTTTATTTAATTAAAATAAAAGGTAAGGGAACGAAAACACTCGTGCTTACAGAATTGCCAGTATTTATGGTTTAAAACAAAAGTAAAGAATTTGACTTAACTAAGTAACTGTAAATGGGCCCAACGGCTACACAGATAACGAAACGCACAATTCGGCTCTGAGCTAAAGTCGGCGTAGTAAATCTAAATGTCGAGAATACAGCCCCCAAGAGAGTCAAATTAGCAACGTAGCCTTCAGCAGACGAAACACGCTCTGATTCTACGTGTCCCACTCCAGCTGCCGATGTAAGCCGCGATTATTGTACAAGGTTACACGATGTGTTACATTAGCTAGTTACTAGCTAACATTAGCAACTGTAAAACATTCTTCTACTTCATTTGAATATTACATAAAACACACAACGGAGAATCAGCTCGTCCAATGCGAAATAAATGATTGTGTATGGAGGATTTCCATGAGCCATCAACAAGCGGCAAAGCTTGTTTAATGGAGTTTAATGGCCTAACGGCCGATGTAACTGGCATTTGACAAATAAAAATAAATAAATAACTTCATTTGAATACACGCGCGCTAGAAATTTAAATTCTGGCAGAAAAATGGGGAACGAGGACAGAAAAGCACATTAACATAAAATAACGTCAGTGAAACTAGATGAATCCGTACATGTCAAAGTGCCCTGTAAATCTAGCTTCACCTCTGACACGAATACGATACTGGGAAAACACCTTTACAGGCAGACCAAGAGTCATTTTTTATTAATTAATATTACATTATAATCTGCATGCAGTACCAAGATTTTGCAGATAAATTTGCCCTTTAGATATAAATGCAAATAGTCATTTGTTATGCAGAGCCCTAAAATAATTAAGATGAATATAATATCTGATATGTAATAAAATAAATGAAAATGCTTCATTTTATGTAGATAAGTATTTTTGGCATCAATCGCATTTGTATTAGTATACATAGCCCTCAGTTAAGCACATAAAATTTTTCTTATGTGTAGTAGAGCAAATGAAGATGCTGATGAAATTGAATCTGAAAGCCAAAGGTTAGTGTACATTGAATTGTTACACTTTTCAAGGCCATGTTTACATATAACCTTATAAAAGAATCTGTCTGAAAAATTTGTCATTTACCATGAATTTGGCTGAAAGCTGTTTGAAAAATTAAAAAAATAAAAAATAAATAAATAAATTCTGCTGGTTTATAAGATAACTCACGTTGAGAGGGCCAAATAGGCATGATTTCTGTGTGGGTCGCAAAGGGGGAGGGAAAGCCAATTTTATGCTTAAATTATATATTAAAAAGTAAGTAAACACATAAATAAAATCTTAACTTATACTGTAGTTCTCCTAAAATAAAAGGAACAGAAGGAAATCCTAGTAATCTATACTATTAAAATCTACGCACATCTGTCTGTTTGTTCGTGACATTATCTCCATCGGAACGGCGAGGAGTTGAGTTTCGACACAGGTACCCGATTCCAAAAATTCGTCGGCAGCCATTTCGACCATACTTTTTTACACTTTCCGATTAAATTGTGAAACGCTATAAATAGTTTATATTACAACTAGCTGTCAGTTTAATTCATAAGCAGGGAGTACATTATTATTCATATATTACAAAAATAAATTATCATACAATTTTTCACACACTTTTGGGGGGGGGGGGTACACTCTGCCAAAAAAAGGGGAGGGGACAATTCTATCGTTCTACTCGGTTGATTGACGAAATTTAACTTCCGGTTTTCATAACCCGAGAGCACGACTTAAGGATGTATATTAGACTCGTATATATAGCATTGTTCCAATATAGGTTCCAATAAACGACATACAAACTTTGTTTTATATTTCGATTCTATGACTCTCGCATGAGAAGTTTTTAAAATATTATTTCTCAAAATTTTGACTCCTCAAAGTTAATTGAATTTCGTATATACATTTACATCTGTTTTTTTTTTTTTTTTTTTTTATTAAATTTACTTGATTCCTTCCTTCACAATTCCAAATTTAAGTTCAATCGAAATAAAATTCGTAGACATTTTCTGATTTATTTTTTACATTTCTATTTTTTAGCAATTTTAAAAACTTTTCTATTATATCCTATAAAATTTTTACTACCATTTTAAAGTAGATGTATTTCTAGGCATACCTGCAAAAAATTAAAGAGTTTTTTATTCGAAATTACCCAAGATATATACGTGAATTTATGTACAGGCGTATTTTGAAATTGGCACATTTATTATAAGCGAGAATAACGCCAAATGCGGTTTACATTTTGTTAAAATTACTTGAAAAAATGAAAGAAGCATCTTTTTATTCCACTCGTGTGCAACGAAAGGGAAAGGATAATAGGTTACCATAAATTAAGAATTTCTCCAGGTGAATAATTCTTAGCGACAATTCAAAAAAGTGCCCCCAAAGTAAACTTTTAAATTTTTGGCTAAGTTTCTCGTGTAATTTTACACAATTTAATATTTAGGCATAATTTTAGTCCTAGAATTGGAATATGAAAAAAAAAAAAAAAAATATATGCCATTTCAGGAAAAGTCCGATTTTATGTCAAAATATCTATGTTAGAACAATACTATATATAAACTGAATATATATCCTTAGTCGTGCTTTCGAGACATGAAAAAAGCAAATTAAATTTGGTCAATCGACCCAGTAGAACGGAAGATAAAGAACTTTCCCATTTTTTTGTGCAAAGTGTACTTGTCTTTTGCCGCAGCCTTGCCGCTAATGTTGATTTGGCACGTTTGTGCATTGCCACGAAACAAATTTTTATGGTTACTGATCTCAGCATATGCGTTCCTTCTAGCTTGACTTTTAAAATAAAATAGTTTTCCGATCGAGTTCGTTGTTAGCATTTCTTCAGTTCGTAAAACTTTTCGCATTTGAAACATAGCGATTTTTGAACGGTTACCGATCTGTGCATATGCATTTCTTTTAACTTCCACCTTGAACAACCAACCAGAAAAACCTTTAAATGACGCTAATTAATTTACAGTGCAATATAATTAAAAGACTTAAAGATTCAGATTTTTTATTCCTACTAGGAAAAAAAAAAAAAAAAAAAAAAATCTGATGGGGGACAACATGACTCCCTTGTAACCTATTAAATTATAAACATCTTTTGCTGCACTTGATTTAAACTTTTTTTTTTAAAATTATTCTACCTTTGTGAATCGATCCCTCAAGCCAAGTTAAAATGACATCAAAAACTGCAAATTTTGAAATTACCGTAATTTTTCGGAAGAAAGGCCGCATCAGCGTAAACGCCGCACTCGAGAAAAATGGCGGGAAAAAAATTAAAATTACACAGAAACGCCGCATCAGCGTAAACGCCGCAATAGATTAAATTGCGCGTGACATTGTCGTGTGCCGTATAGATGCAAAAACTCGACCTGACATTGTCGTGTACCGTATAGATGCAAAAACTCGACCTAAGTCCTGATATATGACATACCAGTTAAGAAAAATGCATGAAATGAAACCATAGCTCAAAAATAAATTAAAGGTAAGAAATGTATAGCTTCTATGCCGTTTAGAGACATTTTCAAAAATTTTCCGTTCCCTTCTTACTTAAAAACTATACAACAAGTACTTGTACCCAAACTGATGGGATCTGTATTTGGCAGAATGCCAATAAAAATCCATTCATGCTGAAGAGGAAATACGTCAGAGTTCGTTATTGCGAGGCAGGTGGAGTCGTGTCCGCCTTTGAAAAAAATTGCAGAAAAGGCAGGGGTGAGGAAAGGTGGGTCCTGGAAGATTCATCGAATGACAGAGGAGAGAGACTATTCAAACTGATGAGAATGTTGATTTGAAAGAAGGAAGAATGTTATTGTTCTGAGATCTCGTTTAGGGTGAATAAGGCATGTAGGTCTGTTCAAGGGAAAGAATGTAAACAAAATAACGTTCGCAAAAAGCAACTGAGTAGTCTTTTGTGTGGGAACAGCACCAGTCTATGCACAATGACAAGGCCATCCAAACTATGTACAATGACCACCATAGGAAAAATTTATTTTTAGTGCACCTAAACGCCGCATGGGTAGAAACGCCGCACCCGCTGAAAATTTAAGTTTTAAACACGTAAACGCCGCGGCGTTTCTTCCGGAAATTACGGTAAATATCCCGATCAATTTTCGCCGTACGGGAGTCGAACTTATTACAATTTTATATTTTCACTACACGTATGAAACTTTCCCAGAGGTCCATAGGAGCCGGACGACTGCATTAAAACTTAGAATTCGTTTTTTGTCTAAAATTAATTTGATAGATCAAAGTTGATACATCAAATTTTACATACATATATATAAAATAAGAAATTTAGAACTAATTTTTCACAAAGACCAGAAATTGAAATCCATAATTAATAAACTTTAAATAATCCTATAAATCCAACAAAGAATTTAAAAAATGTTAAAACCAAAACTTTTAAAGAAGCAATACCCCAATTCAAAAAATTAATGAAATTTAATGAAAAAAGAACAAAACAGAAGAGGAATCCAATCAACTTCAATATCATTTCGTCTAGAAGGAGGAACGTTGAAATCAATTGAAATCTCTTTTACAAAAATCTCTGCTTTCAAAAAAATTGCTTTATAATTATATATATATATATAATTTTATTTTTGGCGGGAGGTTAAAAAAAAATCATGTTATAGTCATGACCAAAAATACTGCTGCATAGGTGATTGCAAATTGGGACGTAGTGGAATGACCCAATGGAATTTCGGAAGAAGCACGACCAGCCTGATAGGTAAACATCATTTATTTTTGGAAGACGAATATCTTAGCACATTATCTTCATAACCAGAAGAAGATTAGGGGTGCTAAACATGTCCCATAATTTTATATATGGAATTACATTTTAAATAATGGCAAATAGCTAAGCAGAGGCTGAGTGACATGCTGTCAAAAGTGATGCTGAGTGACATGCTGAAGAAGCAAAAAAGAGACACTACGCAGTTCATAGCTATTTATACTAGATTAGGTGCTAACCTGTGCAAGTACAGCTAACCTGTGATTGGTTAATTTGATTTTTAGTTACTTTATCAATTAGTGTTACGTAGTATGGAAAGATCTTGAATTTGGGAAAACAGATGAATTTAGGGGAAGAGCATAAAATCTAGAATAGTTAAATCTTCAGGTCGCCAATTATTTCTCAAAGCAGCCATCGTAGTTTGTTATATCTTACACACACACACACACATATATATATAATTAACATTGCCAAAATCTGAATATTTTCATCATTTAAAACGCTTCTGTAATTGGAAGTATATGACTATGACCAACAACTGCGAAAATAAAGGCCGAGTAAAAGGGGTGGGTACACATACACATATAATGCTTTTGGTGCTGTTGAATGTAATAAAAAGGGGAGATGCACAACTAGATGTTATGGCAGTCCCCTTTATAAAAGTTCTATGACTAGTCATTTTTAAATTATTCGAGATAGATACATTCCTTCTATGTTATACTTCAAGATATCTATAATATGAATCTGCAGACTGTTACTTAAGCACTGCACAGTTATTCATTTTTAATTAAACCTTTGAGATAGCAGACTTAATTTTGGTCTGTTGCTTTAAAATTCAAATTAAACAATTTTAACATACACTTTGATATCTTCCAAGCTTAGTTTCTAGGCTCTTTTCTGCCTTCCCCCCTCATTATTATTGTTTGGTCCAGTTTCTAAAAGCATTCACCAAAGCATGACCAAATGGATTAGATTAGGCTATTACTTGAACAAATTGGATTATGTTGTTATCAGCGCATACACATAATGATTTTGCTTTGAAGCTATATCAAAATGAAACTGGCAGCTTAGTTACTGGATTTAAGGCAAATGATTTAAGACTAGCAACATTTTTCAGAAATTTAATCTACTTTTTTTCAAGATAGATGTTTTTAGACATTAAATATGTATACCTGCAGCCTCAGATAACTATACTGCAGTCTAAAATATCTTCACATATATAAAAATAATAATATTCTGTGAAACAACATTCGATCAATTTTATTTTTTCTATTGCTATAGCGACCACCATCAACTAGACTTAATAGTGAAAGCTCTTCTCCTGGTAGACAGTTATTTTTTATAATTATATTGTTTCAATATAGCAATTTCTCAATGCAAAACAGTCACTATCCTCACTACTTCCATCAAGGAAAACGAAAATATATATGATGACTGAGGCATTATCAGCAGCCACTGGTGAAATGTTATGACAAGATGTATTAAATACCGTAATAAATACAAATTTATGCTTAGTTCCTTCTGCCTGTGTACATTAAATAACTTGTATTGTATAGATATTAAATGAACTGCCGATTGATCATTTACCACTGTCAATTTATGTCACAGTTGAGGGGTTGGCAACAAACTCCCCTTCCTCTCGCCAAGGCAACTGTAGACGACAAGTACTCAGATAAGTTCCTAACATGAAAAAAGCAACATTCATAAAGGTGTGGGTACTTTTGTGAAACTAGAATTTTAGTTTATTACTCTGACTAACAAAGCAAAGGGAAATCCTACCAGCATAGCGATTGTCTATACCTTTAAGTATGTTGCTTCGTTTAAATTACAAAATTAATCCGTATATGGGCTCCTTTGCACAGAGGTATCCCCACAGAAATCTGTCTTTTCAAACAGTGACTGACTAGCAGACAGCATGGGCATCTTCATAACACACCTTGAATATTAGGAAGACATCCCATTAAAATCGGAATGGGATTATTCAACTTCGCTGCCATTTTGCCATCGGGCCAATTAGCAATCAAGATATATTTTTCTCTACATGCCATGTCTCTCCAAGCCTATATTTTACCTATTTTGTTTGCCTATTTTATACCCTAGGGATCAACTAATATGCTGGCTAGGATCTGTACCTAGGAAGTCTCCGCAAAAGGGGTATAAAATACGTGAAGTCTGATACTATGGCCAGAAAGGGCAGCTTATGTTGCCTTGGACAGTAGGGGCTTAGGCCATCCGAGTAGGTAGAGACAGGTTCTTTAATAGGCTTACTTACAACCGAACTTACTGACCCCGAGTTGTTGGCTTAGTGAGGAATGTTAAGACAGAGTTCAAAGTTTTTTAAACTCTGTCACAGTGCAATGGGGTCCCATTGCAAGTTCAAGAGTACTCAACGAAGACTTCTTTTTGAGGGCTTTTTAATGATTTCCCTGCATCCAACCTAACACGAAGGTATGAGGTCCATCCATGTAATGCCAGATTCAGATATATGGCGGAACACGCAATTTAAACACACTTACCTATTATATGGTAAAACATCTTTTTAAACTTCTACAATTTAAAGAACCAAATGGCTTGAAGGATCTACATTTTAGCAAATTCCTCATATTAAAACTTGTTTAATAATATACAAAATGTTTTTGATAAAATTTTATAAATATATCGGTAAGCATGACGAAAGTTATATTTATTATTTTTAATAGAGTAATGTGCTAATAAGATTCCTAAGTAATTCCATTTTTAATTCAGGTTTTATAAAAATGTGAATTCCTGCTTGCAATTTTCCTGAACTAGATGATTAAAATTTCAAGAAATTTTTATGAATCGTCTAAACACTATTATCTGCATTTTCGGAAACGTTAACATAAACAGAACATCTTGGAGGTTTAGCCCAAAATTATGAAGTGTGATCTTTTGTTCTATTTGACAGTAAGATAATTTTCTAATCCTGTATAATTTTTTACATCCCATACTTGTAAACAAGTAATTACACATACTATAAGCAACCATTAAACAGGAGGATGCAATAGCAGGGATACAAACACCCTCCTTCAGTAGAAATTTAAAAAAAAAAAATTATAAATATGCCAAAAAAATTGAATCACTGGTTATCAAATGACCGACATGTACACTGTTTCATTTCCAAATAAAATTCAAGATGTGAAATACTCTTTTCCTGAGCTCCCTTTTCGGATCAGTCTTTATCTCCACAATATTCATATGTTGTTGTTGTTGTCTTGCCCATATTACATGGAACAATGGTTGTCAGAACCTACTCCAAAGAGAGGTTGGACTTCTATTTTCCATCTCCAATTTTGAGGGACAGCAGCCTGGGGTGGGTCAGTTTGAACGCCTAGCAAGAACCGATCCAGGGGTCTCTCCCCCTTTTCCCTTCCACCAATCCACACGAGAGGATTTTCTGGTGGCCGCATATTTAGAGGGCTGTCATGCCACACCAACACTATTATATTTAAAAACATTCCTGTCTTCTCCTGGATTCGAACCCAAGCCCTTCGGTAAAGTAAGTAGGCTCCCCCTAACAACTAAATTTAATACTGTCTGGGCGACTATGCTATTGCTTAATTTCTAAATTAGAGCTGCTAGAAATGATAAGATGGTATGGCTTCTTTCAAATTCAAGATGATGAAGCAAGAATCACAAGTAGGCCTGATCTGCCAAAGTATTTTAACCATTATTCAATAGCCAGACGTAGTTTACCCTCAAATATCTCAAAATACATTCACACAGTTTGTAAAAAAAATTTAAGCTGGTTTTTCAGAAGTTTCAAAAGACAATATTTCAAGATTCTAAATTAAAGGTTCAATAACAAAGGAAACACAGCTGAAATAATCTTACCTTTCGCTGTTGTTTCTCCCATGCTGGATCTAATAATCCTTCTCGTTCCCACTCCTCTTCTTGCTCCATATAATTATTACCATCCATCATCATGATTACTTAGCACTAAAAAGAGAATTTTCTTAAAATTATTCAACCAATTATAACAAAAACAAAAGATTATAAATTCAAGACACTTTGCAGATGATAATCTCATAGAAAAACTTTGTTCAAATGAACTCTATTGAAATAATATTTGCCAGCAGCAATTTTAATGCACTAAAAAAAAATCTGATAAGGATACCATGACTTCTTTGCACGGCCTATTAAATTATATGCATTTTTTGCTACATTTCATTCATTTAAACATATTTCCTTGAATTATTCTAACTCAATTAACCGATCCCTCAGAGCAAGCTGAAAACGACATCAAAAACTGCAATTAAATATCTCTGTTAATTTTTGTTGTGCAGGATTCAAACTTTTTATAATTTTCTTTTTTCATAACGAGTATAAAACTTTCCCTAATATAAGTACAGAAACCAGGAGATTGCTTTAAAAGTTAAATTTTGTCATTTATCCAAAATTAACTTTTTTTTTTTTTTTTTTTTTTAATTTGCTATTACCGAACTTTTAATTTAAAATTTGCCATTGCCCAAAAAACTAATATCTTCATCATTTAAACCACTTCTTGTAATTGTAAGTATATGACCATGATCAACGATTGCAAAAATAAAGGTAAGATAATCAGTAAAATTATCTTTACTGATTCTAAGGCATTTCAGTTAATGTTGCAGATTGCCCTGTTCCTTAATCTTCTAATTGGATCCGGCTTATTATTTTTGGTAGACTGTTAGAACAATTTTATAAAAATTAAGCTTGAACTATCGATTATGTCAAAAAAGAGTTTTCAATTCTGGAGCTGCCAAAGGATCTACAAAGAGAAAGCATGTTTCGATATACCTTTTATGATAGTGAAGAAAGTGACACAGAGGTTATTGAAAACGAAAAAATTTCGATTGACAAGTTAGTCGGTATTCTCAACACAGGAATTATAGGACTTGAACAGTGGAACTTTATAACTCAACAAGAAATTATGTCTGTTTATAGAATTAAATAGAAAGTATTATCAAAAAAACAAAGCAACTTAAACAACTTACATTGAAAGAAATGTTTAATAAAGTAAACAAATAAATATTAAGTTTTTTTTTTTTTTGTAAATTTTGATACCCTTCAGATCATAATTGTTCTTTATTTCATTAATTACGGTTTCATATTTTTATTTGTATAATTTCTGCATGCCATCTTACCAGATTTAAATTGATGATTTATAATCCGGAATTGCCGAAGTTCCGACGAGTCCGGATTATGGACTTTGTACTGTATATGGTTTTGCTGAGTGCAATAAAAATGGGAGGTGCACAATTAGATGTTATAGCAACCCCATACAAAGAATTTCAATATTCTATGGCTAATCCTTTTTGAGTCATATAATATATATATGTACAGACATTACGAAAAAAACTATTCTGAATCCATTTTGTAGAATTTGAATGTCTCTTATTCAATCCGTATGTACAGACACCATGCAAAAAACGGTCAAAATGGAGATGCTTCTGTTGAAATCTGATAATAAGACTTTATCTAATTAATCTGATAAGGCCTTTTACTTCATAAAAGCAAGTAAAAATTAAAGCTACAGTTGTCCAACTGCAGATTCAAACATATTGATGTTAACAAAACTCTGGTATAATATCGTTAAGAAAAAGGTCACAAAAGTTTTCAAATAGCCCCCATAATTATAAACCATGTTCAAAGAGTGCTGACCCGGGCTTTATTTATGCAACCATCGGTCATTGGCAGACTTCCAGTTACAAAAATGGATACATTTCTGTTTTATCGGAAATAGATTCAGAAATATATATTCTGTACATGTATGCATGTAGGTATGTATATGTTTATATACTCTGATACATACATTTCTGAATCTGGTCCTGATAACAGGAAATTGACTATTCAAGGCAAAATTTCAGATTTTATCTGAATTAAAGGTGATCTCTAACCCTTTCTCAAAGTATATGCCAATTCCAACTTTATAGCAAGACTGGAATGCTGCCCTTTAACACATTGAGCCCGGTGCCGGTCCGAACTTTCCATGTGGCCTGCATTGGAAATTTCGTTTGGCCAGCGTCGGTCCCTGAAATTTTCATTTGGCTGCCATCAGTTCGCGGGGCCGACAGTATTAGCATTCGTGACCACGAGCTTTGTCAAGCACAGGCAGGGCTTGTATGTCAGTAGCCGACAAATCTTACCAACAGATAAGCTCTACTCAGTGCATGAAGTCTCGGATCACCCTGCAACATTGCACCATTTAATCGTTTAATCGCTCGCACCAGCTGAATGGAAAGGACAACAAATTCAACACTGAGCTCAATGTGTTAACTGATATGCGTCCAACACTCCAACATTCTCAAGGATTTTTCCCAAACATCCTTTACAATAGGTGTTTCCCAATCTTTTATGATATGATATACCCTCAGATGAAACCCAACAATTTTGTGAAACAGCCATTTATATCTTTAATTGCTACTACAGTTACTGTATTATCACAAAAATATTAATTTGACATCTCTCCTTGGTACATTCTATAGAGTTGGTCAAGATGACAAACATTATGATTGTTAGACCAACTCACAAATCATCTTAAATCTATTGAATCAATTTCTGCATTCAGAAATCATTATTTTGTTGTCAGAAAATAGTGATTCTCAAAAACTTATTAGAAACAGAAGAAAAATTTAATTCTTGAAGTTCTGGATATGTGGCATGAAGATACACGATATACTGACATGCTGCGGAAGACCAATTTGGAAACAGTGTTCAACAATGTGAAAAGAGCAGTTCTTCAGATTGAATTTTCAGCATATAGAATGGGTGAAGGTAGAGGTCACAAAATACAATCAAGTGAATACCTGTGAAGTTGGTATCCACCAAAAATATTGGGTACTTTTCTGTTTATGAGGACTGGATTCAGAAGTGTATGTATGTGTGCACTTATATACATTGGTATGTATGTATACTCATATACACACATACATACATGAATACATTTCCTTACTTTACTTATATTTAGGAAAACTTTTGGTACTTTCACATTATCCACACAGCATTTAAAATAATCACTTGGCAAAGCGCTATGTTAGGAAAGGAGGCAATCCGGGATTTACGGAATATGTATTTTAAATGGTAACCTACAAATGATTAGATGAGTACTAGGTGATGTGCGCCATTTGGGAATTGGAGGGTAACATTTGTGGTATTCCCTGACTTTTGTTAAAAAGCTAAAGCAGGTCGATGTGCACATGGAGAGCAGTGCCAAGTTGCATTGTGATTCTGTAATTTCCTGATTCTTTTTTAAGTTACAGCAGGTCGCAGTGAATATAAATTGAGAAAATAGACAGGTAAGTGTTTTACAGCAGATGTCTGTAGCATTTTTAATTTA
Source organism: Stegodyphus dumicola (assembly GCF_044657685.1). NCBI lineage: Eukaryota > Metazoa > Arthropoda > Arachnida > Araneae > Eresidae > Stegodyphus > Stegodyphus dumicola. Next base: position 66,627,118 of record NC_140778.1, on the reverse strand, counting down.
GTGAATTTATTACTGTTTATGAAGTTTCAATGCTTCGTTATCGGATGTTGGTTCTGTGTAATTTTTATTATTTAATTATAGATGTTTATGGCATTTTTAATTTTATAAATTCATTGCTGTTTCATATAATTTTCAGCGCATCACTATTTTTTTTAATGGGTACTGTTTTTCACTGGTAAAAAAGTAGTTGCCAGCATCTGCCGACTTATATTAGGAGTGCTGGTCAGATAATGTGAATTTAACAAATTTTTGTAGTCATTATAAAAAATAACTTCATAATAACACTTTTCACTGCTTATTACTAGGTTATTTCAACATCATTTTGTTCAGATTTAAGGAGAAACTATAGAAACTATATATGCCAGGCTGTGCCCAGATTCTAACTAACAGGGGCAGAGGGGGACATGGATCATTGCGGCACATAAACATCAACAGTAAGATTCTCAAATGCATACTCAATTTTATTTAACAGAAAAAACATTTATTCAAAGTAAAACATTCAAAGAAATCGCTAAGAGATTTCAATAGCTATATACACTTATTGTACTTTTTTTTATTCCATCAAAACATGGATAATTTCTCGATACAAGAAAAGTATTTCAAGATCTTTTATTCCTGTTATTGCAAGGGAAAATGAAAATGAATATAGAAGGGTCTTTTTGAATTTTTTAAATTAATTCTAAAATACAATCTCTACACCAAAGTTCCACATACTATATAAAATTACTGCAAACATTCCTCACAAATTCTGCATGTGCTGCTAGTTATAAGAAGAGTTTTCTAAATAAAAATTCTTTAGAATTATAATTTTTTGAAATATTTTGCATTTAAGAAGTACTATTTAAGAACTATAAATACTTATTTTGCATTTAAGAAATCTTTCTATACTGTTTATATTACTGTAACTGAAGAAATTAAGTAGTGTCTACTGTATCATCAATGGCTTTGCAAAAAAAAAAAAAAAAAAAAATGATAATTTTAAAATGTTGGGATTAAAATTTTTCTTCAAAAACAAACATACAGTTTAAATTTATTTCCCTGTATCAAATTTTTATACTTTTTTAGTTATTTGTTCATATATCAAGAAGGGCAGAACCTTCTTGATATACAAACCTCCTGCTACTGGGACAGAATTCAGAAAAGTATGTATGTACATGCGCATATGAGTGTGTGTGCACACATACATACATACATGAGCACACGTACCTATACATATATCCATACATTCTTACATTTCTGAATTTGGTCCTGATAACAGATGAGTACCGTATTTTAAAATAATACTGAATTTTAGATGACATGCCTTTGCTATGTGTAAACATGCTTCATGAGATTTCCAAAATTTAAACATAGGTAGAAGTGCTTCCTCACTGATCTAAGATATAAAATTAATAATTAAAAATAATACAGTACAAAGTCCGTAATCTGGACCTCAAAGCCACGAACATTTTTTGTGTGCTTTACGCACACATGTTTAATGTATAACAGACGGTATAAGCTAGGCTAAAATTATCTTTACTGATTCTAAGGCATTTCAGTTAATGTTGCAGATTGCACTGTTTCTTAATCTTCTAATTGGATCAGGTTTATTATTTTTTGCAGACTGTTAAAGCAACTTTATAAAAATTAAGCTTGAACTTTCGATTATGTTAAAAAGAGTTTCCAATTGTGGAGCTGCCAAAAGATCTACAAAACGAAAGCATGTTTCGATGTCCATCAAACAAAAAGTGGAATTGCTGCAAAAAATGGATAAAGACATATCCGTCTCAAAATTATACAAGGAGTACGACATTGGAAAGTCAACTGTATATGTGACATAAGCAAAAAGAAAAAGGGAACTTTTTGTGGAAGCATCTTAAACAACATACACTGAAAGAAATGTTTAATAAAGTAAACAAATAAATATTAAGCTCTTTTTTTTTTTTTTTTAAATTTTGATACCCTTTACATTATAATTTATTTCATAAATTAGTTTCATATTTTTAATTGTATAATATCTGCATGCCATCTTACCAGATTTAAATTGATAATCTATAATCCGGAAAAAACCCTAATCCGGAATTGCTGAAGTCCCAAAGAGTCGGGATTATTGACTTGGTACTGTAATAATTAAAAAAATAATAAACAATTAATAATTAAAAAAATAAAAATAATTTGAAATTACTTGCAATTTCTAAGGAATTAACCTATAAACGTTTGACTGCCAACTTTCATTGTTGATGGAATAATACTTAAGTACCAACAACTTTAAAACTACTCTTAATGGAAAATCTAAAATACTGAAGGATGACAGATTCGGAAAGAATAGTTTAACAAAAATGAATCATACATAAATATCATTTGAGTAGTTTAACAAAAATGAATCATACATAAATATCATTCGAGATTAAAGAAAAAAAAGAAAGAAAAAATGCAATGGGTAGAAGTCCAAATATTTTTAAAATAACATCAAAGTATGAAAAACCATAAATAGTGTCAATACCATAAATAGTGGATATTAACAAATTATTTTTCAATTACTGTGTATTTATTTTTCATACTTAAAAAAGCTCATTTCTGTTTGATTCTCAGGCATTTCTAAGCCTTTTTTTTATTTGTCATCTTGTGACAATTTCATTTTAAAGCACTTTGATCTTGAAAATGAAATGATAAACAAAATTTTTCGAAGGGAAAATTAGTGCAAGATAAATCAAAATAGATCTAAGGTCTTAAAAAATTCCACTGGAACATTCGCATGTATTTAACACACATTAACAATCACATGTAATTCACATGTATTTAAAAAGGACTTTTTCGAGAATTTTTATGAATTTACATCACTAAGCATATGCATTTTTATGTGGTTTAAGATCACTGACAAGAAATTTAATTCTATAGCCATTGTAAATAAAATTAATGCTGAGAAGTAATTTTTAATTTGAGTAGTCCAAAACACCTTTTCAATGAACAAAAGTATAGTATTATTAGACTGAGATTACTTATCGTTAATATTCTGAAGTATTTGTTACACTGTCATAATGCAAGAAAATACAACTTTTATGTCTGAATTATAACTTGAAGAATAATAATAAACATCACGTTGGTATGTAAATATGCCAAACTTGTTGAAATTGCCATAGACCTTCAGAATAATATTCTATAGTCATTAAAAAAAAAAGAAACAAAGAAAGAAAAATAAATATTAAAAAATGTTCCTTTAATTTTATATCTGAGAGGTAATGTTACTAATAAAAAATTAAGGAAAATATTTGGTTACAAAAATCCATTAAGAGTTCAGTATTTCCTAACTTACAATGCTTTTCGAAAATTGAATTTTGTAATTCATTTTTAAGACAAATTAGGTTTTATGTCTGAATTATAACTTGAAGAATAATAATAAACATCACGTTGGTATGTAAATATGCCAAACTTGTTGAAATTGCCGTAGACATTCAGAATAATATTCTATAGTCATTAAAAAAAAAAAGAAACAAAGAAAGAAAAATAAATATTAAAAAATGTTCCTTTAATTTTATATCTGAGAGGTAATGTTACTAATAAAAAATTAAGGAAAATATTTGGTTACAAAAATCCATTAAGAGTTCAGTATTTCCTAACTTACAATGCTTTTCGAAAATTGAATTTTGTAATTCATTTTTAAGACAAATTAGGTTTGATATTAAAAACATTAGTTATAATATAAGATTTAGTTCCAGTAAGTTAGCAAGCCTACAAAAACTAAAACATCTAAATTATAAGCTAACTTCATTAATTTCTACAAATAAATGCATTTAATCTCATTTGAATTTTTTCAAATTCAGTATAATTGTAAATAGTATATATTCGAGAATTTAAAAACTTGATCTATTAGACGATGATAATTCCTACAATAAAAATTTATTCACCTAGAAATATAAATTAGCTATAAAACCAAAATAAAAACGTAATAAAGAAAAGAAACATTTGCAAACATGATCACCAAAATGCCATGAACAACCTCATTTTAAAACTTTTCCCCTTCAAATAACATGAATTTCATAGTGTGTTTCCAAACATCAAGCTGAGGAAATAGTCATGCCTTGTTTACTGTATGTATCTGTTAAGCATTCAAAACAACAAATCTTTGAAGATTTCCCCTTTATGGCAAGCTATTAATCAATATTATAGTCAAAACTTAATTTTAAATTACCAATGAAGCATACTCACAAGCTGAATTTTAAATAAATAAAATCATTGAAACAACATATTAAAAATTAACATTAATTACTATGAATGAAAAATATTATGCTACTAATCTTACAAAAAATAAATAAAGTTATTTAAACAATGGATAAAGCTACAATTTATTATTTCTCTAGATTCTCATTTCTTGCTGAAAGAACACTGCATCATAAGCCAAAATATCAAATGCTCAGGTATTTTAAACTAAGGTGTAACCTTAAAAACTTGCATTTTGCATTTGATGATCATCTGCATATTATATGCTATATAAGTTCAATGAACTAATGGAAAATAAAAGTCATAAAACCGATTTCATACTTGGTGACTGAACTAAAAAACTTCAGTTATCAGCATTGAGTGACTGCCAGGTTCTAAACATAGGTTTGCAGATGACCTTCTGAGGTAAGGAGATACAAATCTGGCAGCAAATTCTATCTTATTTAAATACCATGCAGAAGTAAAAGGAATGTGAGTAATAAAAAAATACTACTCATAACCAGAAGGTCAAGGAAAGCTAAAAAGTTCTAAGACGTGACTCATAAATTATGAATATTTTAAAACTTGTATCAAAATGCAGTATTATACAAAAAGAAAATATTATTATGTTTGTAATTCCTCGACAGTTTCATGAATATTAATTCTGATTTCCTTATTGTTTTATTACTTTAAAAATTATTTTAATAGAAACCTGTATTTGCTAATTTTCAAACTTTATCAAAAAAATACATGTAACTTTAATACATGTAAACTTTATCAAAAATAATAATACATGTAAACTTTATCAAAAAAATACATGTAAAAGAGAAGAAAATATTAGAAATTTATTTATAATAAACACAGATGTGATACCAATAACAAAATTAAATTTAAAGCTTTTCAGTCTCACCAAAATTAAGCTGAAATATTTTAACACATGGAATTCTTTACTTCCATCTTCAAAATAAAGTCATAATATTTCTCTTAAAAAATACAAGATAGTTTATTATTATTAATGAATTTTAGTCTATCAAATTTCTTAACTACTGGTGCCTGAGATGAGAAATTTAGTTAAATATTTACCAATCCATTATGTAATACCCTACTTAATCTATAAACAGATAGCTATGTGATAAAACTCAATATTTTAATAGAATTCATGTATTTTTCAGTACACTTTACCACAAGCATACCCTTAAATGATTAACGTAATTTTTTTTTCTTTACAACTAAGATACTATTTATTGCATATTTTGATATCTAAGATTATAATATATAACGCAGTACAAATATAACAAATAATAAAACGCATTTTTTTTTCACGGATAATACCGATTGCACTAGAAAATAAATTCAACACTGAATGCAATCTGTTTCAACAAAAGCTGAACTTGTTTTGGCAAAAATTTATTCATAATATTAATATAAACTTCCTCTACGTTGCTTGAAAGAAATTTTTAGATTTAAATGCATTAGAAGAAGTTAAGCAACAGAACGAACTTACTATTATGAAAACTATCAGCTAACATTATAAAACTTGATAATCTGGGAAGAGATATTTTAAAAAATCATAAATTGTTGCTACTGATACAAACTTAGTAGCAAAATGTAATCTCAAAATCATAAATTACAGCTCAACTTCAAAAAAAAAAAAAAAAAAAAAAACACTCGATGGTTGCCTTATCAGTTCCAGGATTTGTAAGCAAACATCCAAGCACAAATGTAGTCAATTCAATCCCGGCATATTATAATTTGCACGATAGCGGTGCTATCTTTAACCATAAATTACCTTTCACCCACACCAAATTTTAAGCATAAAGTAAACCACAGCATGCACAAATATTCCTTGATTGTAAACCTTATTATATGCTGGGATTTAATTCTTATTCGAAGCAGACACGTGAAGAAAAAAACACCTGTCAAAATCTTACGCACAAATACAATACAAAATCAGTCACAAATATCGTACCAAGCACAGTAATCACAGATGTTCTTAAGTAAAAATTTAATTCTCCAGCACTATTGCGTATTTTGATCACAAAAATATAAGCAAATGATTTTAAAAAAAAGTACCTCTTACAGCAATCACGCTTCCGCGCTCCCAAGTAAAAGACAGCTACCACACTAGAAGAAATACAAGCCTCACCCACATAACTCTTGAAGCAGCCAACCACAGCAGCGTAATAAATGACGTCAGAAGTGCTTTGAAGAGCCACTTCGGTAAGCTGCCGCCATCTCTTAACACAGAACGAAACAAAGAGTGCGATGTGAGGAAATAAAATTGTAACTTATTCTTTTATATTACTCGAAGTAAAAAGTTTATATTTTATTATTTACAGTACATGTTAATCAGCAATAAAAGAGCTTACTTCGTTTTTTAACGACAGAATTAAATAAATCTTAATACTGCAAGCAGCGATACATTTAAGTTAAAAAAATTTGTTTCTTAAGCTTTATAAAATTAGATTAACGCAATAGATAAATTTTAAAATTAAAAAAGAGTAATTAGAAATCAAATAAAAGATAAGAAAACCGGGTTGAATTATTTTGCACACAAGTAATGCGCCTATAAGGAAAAGGAATGACTTCCTGGAGAATGCTTTAACAGAAATTGACTCATATTTGTCCATTGAAACATCGGAGAAAAGCATGGAACAAACTGTCAGAGTTTTGTGGCTTCAACGATTGAAACGGCGCATTTGATTCTGTGCGTTTTAAAATGAAACTGATATTTAAATAAAGCTTTATTAACAAATTGTTAAAATGCTATGCAGTACGGTAGACAGTCCTTAATTAAATACCAAACAGACACGTTTCAGTTTTATCCTCTCATTATATAAAAATACGGATACTCTTTCGTTAGCGAGACTAGATAAAGAAATGTATGTATGTATACATACAAATTTGTGTATGTATGTATATATGTGTCTACATACACACATACGCACATATGTACATGCATACCCACTGGACTGCAAAAGACTTCTTTAGGCTTCTTGGGCTAATTTTCGCGTATATACATCTGTCATCCTTGAAATATTCAAAAAGTAAGCAAAACTCATTGATATCGAGAGAGTTCGGCGGCTGAAAATGCAGTCCGAAAATTCGGTGAATTTTCTGCTCCTAAACTAATCTACCTTTGAACCCCAGGTTTCACAATGACTTTAATAAAGAAACATCACGCATCAAAGATTTTCAAATAAAGAATATTTATTTTTTTTTAATTAGACTTAATTTACTTCATATATTGCACTAGGCAAATCAAGAGAATCCCGCATTCTATACATAAATTTAAAAAAATACTCTTTTAGGATAACTCTCCGACTTCTCTGTATGTCGTAATTATTGGGAATTTTACTGGACATATTTAGGCTCTTGTAAACAAATGCCATAATGGAGTCTAATTTTAAATAATTCTGCATGATTAATCTCAGGAAGGATTCAGATAGAAAGTTAGAAAAAGGGCTATGGTTAATACAAGTCATGAAGGGTCATAAAGGATCAATACAAGTTCATGAAGGCATCTGATTGACTATGGCAATTCCCAGTTTTCACCTGAAAACACACAAAATTGCAAGCAAATGTATAAAATGTATTGGAGCAATAAATAAAAAAAAGGAGGGGGGGGAAACGAGACTGCAATTCTTATTCATAGTATGATAGGATGTGCGATGAACGCTTGTGCAGCAAAAGTCCATGTCACATGATGTGAGTTATTAATGAGGCGGTTTGGTTTCAGATGAAAATTACTTTTCCAGATCATCAGATGAAAACAAACACAGAAGTAGAAAGCTTTTTAAAATAACAGTAAGCTGAAGTTAAATAGTGTTGCCCCTTACGAACATATCGTTTATAACTACATAAAGCTAACCTGCTTAAAATAGAACAAATAAATATTTAACAAGCAGATGATTACAGTGGCCATCTGAATAATCCTAAATTATTTTCCGCGTGTCAAACAATCCACCAAGAGAAAGTTCGTTATTCAAGTAGAGACTGCTTCAATGTTCCGCTGTGGTAGAACCTGATAGGCTCCACCTAATCTTACCAGAATGCGAAATTTTCTAAATCATATTTTATTTACAGTCGCAGTATACATCTGACTCAGTATTCTGAAAAGGGAAAAAGAACACGCATACAAATTTGTCTGTAAAATGGATCAGAAGATGTTTAGTTCTGTTGCATTCCGCTTCTATTTCCACAAGAACATCACAATTTTCTAGTCATTGTGACGACATGCATTCTAGACAGAAGAATATTGTTTCCTCACTAAAAGTCTGGCAACTCTATCGCTTCTTTTGTAATGTGTTCTGCATGCAGCTATAACCAAGGAGGTCTAACCTCCTTGGCTATAACTATGACGCTATAAATCTAATTTTGGATTTATGCAATAATGGAAATCAGAAAACTTCATTAGAGCTTTATTAGAACTAAGGATTTGACTTTGGGTTTTCGATCAATTATAACTGAAATATAGAACAATGTAAATTCTGTTTCCTTGCTGGTATTTCAGAGAAAATTAAATTTCTTAATCTGAAATCATAACTCACACGCTACAAATCTTATGCTGGATAGAGGGATAGATGCATTTTATTGCAACTATAAACTTTTTGCTTTGCTCCGAGTTAAGCGATAAATATTTTCTATTTTTTAAAAATGATAGTATATTCCTTTTAGCCATTAGAATTTATAGAGTATATATATATATATATATAATAAGATGCTGTGCATTTCAAAACGAAACGAAACCATACTTATTTCCCTCCATTTGGGATTTGATACAGAATAAAAATTGCATCCTCCCGATACTTTCTCAAAGTATGTAAAATTTTCTTCTAAAAATTGGCATTTTTAAATATAATGTGCATTATTTAACTGAAATTCAGTAAAAATTAGGTGTAAAAAATGCCTCTTAATTAATAAGAACACGTGAAGAGAGCATGATAAAAATTTTTAGTTTTTAAGGGTTGTCTCAACCCTACTCCTCCTTTTTACCAGTAGCAATGCCTGTGGTGAAGGCATGGCCTACCGGCCTTCACTTTTCGTCTGGAAGTAACTCAATACTAATTAATATAATATTGTACACAAAATGCTAATAAAGTGCAGCATAAAGCATTGCTCGAAAGCTAACCACTTATTCACTCATCATGACCAATCAGCTGAAACATGAAGCAAATGGCTTGAGCCGCGGTCTGAAGAATGGCTTTAAACACCATGAGGTATGGGTGTGTTCCTTTCTGCAGATTTGTCAAATTTCGTTCATTTTAACTATGCGTATCTTTTTACTATGATTTGATTTTGTAAGTAATTGAATTTGATTTGCGGTTATTTATATAATATCAGGATACGAATTGCCGCAAAAATGCTTGGGTTGAGCGAACGTAATTTGTGTGCAGAAAAGTTTAGCTGCTCTGCTTAGAAAATTTGTGTATTTATACATTGAGGAGCGCTTGTTGCTTCGTTTTTTAATCTGTAGTATTATCCTTAATTTGTAAATATATCTTAAACTGAATGAGAATAAGCGATGCTTGTCAATTTTTTTTTAAATTTTGTTTAATCTTTTTTTTTTTTTTTTTTTTTCTGTTTCATAAAAGCCTTTTTTTAAGCTATTATGTGATAATAAATTCACATTTCGTAATAACTGAAAATATTCTCTTTACAAAGAAAGTTATTAAATTCTTCCATTTGTGTTAGAAAAATCCCAGCAAAATACTTTTGCAACATTTTTTAGTATTTTTTTAAACATTTTTTTCACCTCATGCATCCGTGGGTGCATCCATATTCTCTCCTTGGTGGTATTACTAAAATTCACTTTTAACAATTTTAACAACATCCTTTTTTTGTGTTTTCTCGCTTAGCTGTTCCTGTCATATTTTTCAGATATTTTATAATATTGTTTTCCCTTAAAATAGATAGAAAAATGTTGTATTTGCATCCTAGGCTAGGGCATTTTAGGAATTTTGTCAAATTACAATAAAGCTGATTGTAATCTAGATATAGCCAGAATTCAGGATTTTTTGAGTTTTCATGTCTGGTGTATCCGGTTTTTATGAAATGCAGATTCATTATTTTTCTCAGATTTAATTTTGGAACATATTTATCATTTAGATATTATAAAAATGAAATTATATAAAGACTGATCGTAGAATGTATAAAGCTTAATGAGAGATCAAATTTCTTGTATGTGCATACTAAGTAAATATGGAATTTATTTTATGCAAAAAAAAAATATTTTTGCTGTTTGTATTGTACAAAAACAAAAAATGCGATATTGCCAAGGTTTGGCTAAAATACAAGTATTTCGGCTGAAAGATAATGAAAAAACAGAATTACCCTGTATTAATAAAACTAATTAAATATTTACATCGAACATCTGTTGAAAGTATGGCTGATATTATAACAGAACATTGAGCATTCTTGAATGCTGATAGTCTAGATCAGTGCTTTGGTTTGTCTTGACCGATGATTGGGGATCCTTTTCGTCCATTATTTGATGTCATTCATAAAAAAAAACTTATATTTAAAAAAATTTTATTCACAGTAACACAACACAATAACTGTATTTTAAATACACTACTCATACATGTGTTATTAAGATTTTCTTAAAGAAAAAAAAAAAAAAAAAATTCAGCACGTTCCATGCGACTTGTTTTGCTGTTTTTCTCTGCATCTTGCTGTTGCTGCCGTCCTTGTTATCCACAGAGGGCGTTAATGCCTTATAATTCCCCATGCAAGTAAGTGGTCAGTCTGTGTGATTAAAAAAAAATATATATGTATATAGTACTTTACCTGAAAGTAACTAAATGAACATCTTTTTTTAAAAAGAAATTGATCATATATGAAACAAACACAGATATTTAAAACCTTATGTTATATAAAATCCTAATGTTAATAAAATCATGGTTGATCTTTACATTATGGTAACTTGGCGTTTTTTTGGCGAAAATTTGCCGACCAACTCTCCTACAGCAACCCTCTATTTTTTTTTTTCCCCGCTGCCATTTTGTCTTCACGAAGTAAAGACATGTTTCTTTTCTTTTTATCTACTGAACACTTCTTCCAACAATCTACTAGTCAAATTACACTTATGCTAGAAATTTTATCTAACAAAACTGCTTAATCATGACAAATATTCACTGCAAAATTGGGAAAAAGTGAACAATACCATACTCCTTATGCGTTTTTCAAAATAACACATACACATAAACCATGTACACGCCGACTTATTTTTACTTAAAAAAACATCCCAGAATTACACAAAAATGAAAAATGCCATTGCGCACACTCTTCACTATATCCATGTACACTGCTTTTTTCTCATAAATTACAAAAATTTCACGAAAATACATGACAATTTTCTGAATCTTTAAACTCGGTAAAAGAACATATATGAAATTACATGATCGCGAAAAAGTTTATACCCTTTCCAAATATGAACATTTCCACATATAAAATAAATAAAATATCCAAAAACTTTTACCTCTAAATCATCTATTATATTATACACGTCACCAACAAATTCATACCGCAAGCATTACAAATATTTAGTGTCAAATATTTAAATTATTTCCATGCACGTTTACTTCAACTTAAACGTATACCAAATTCCTACAAACATAAAATTCACAAAATAACTATCATTTAATTAAAATATAATTAAATTCAAAAACACTACTTAAAATATAAATGAGCACATACATTAAATTAATAAAAATTACCTTACAATCCTAATTACTTTAAACTAAATCATTGCTAATAACAATTTTCCCAATAATACCAAATTCCTTTACTTCCACCTTACATTTAGAACAATGCATAAAAATAATATCCACAAATAATTAAAAATACTAACTTACCTAATCTTCTTCAGAATCTTGATTACGTGTCCGATAAACTTTTCTTTAGTTACGGCCATGGGATCCAAAAATTCACGAACACTGTTTCACACAACACAGAATAAACCAAATACAAAATTTCCAGATTTTTTCCTGATTTCCCCCCTTTTCCGATTAAAGAACCGTAATTCGTTCATTAATATCACGACATATCCCATGATCTCTCATTTCCCTCACACAAAATAATGCGTAATCGGAACTGAGTACTGCTCACATTATTACCGTATCAATATAGCAAAGTTCAAAATATTTGATACTGGATGTTATATAATCTAAAAGTAAAATGTTTTTAGAAAATTATACATAAATGTTCTTTAAAGTTTAAATGTCTTACCAGTGAGTAGCTGGTAGTCGACTTAGAGCATCAGCATTTAAATTACTTTTTCCACGGCAGTTGCTGACACTGATGGTATACCTTTCCAAAGGCAGGTAGAACCGCTGAAGTCGAGCTCGTTTTGAGATAAGTCGGGTTGTAGTCACTCACCATTTAGACTTGAGATCAGGGCTTAATTTGTAAAAGTAGAAGTGCCAGAGCCTTATGGAAGACCATCAGCAAAGAGGAACAAGAATAAATAAATGAATAAAATGATTATTAAAATGATTGATAATTTTTAAATTGAATAGTTAAGGATTATCAAATTAATAATTATTTAATTGACATTAATATTATTTAATCAATAATCATGATTGAATTCATAATTAATTTATTATTATTTATTAAAATAATTTAATAATTTAAGTACTTAAATGATTAAAATTAAATAAAATGCAAAGAGATAAATTAAAATTTAATAAGCAATATTTAATATGATTTTATTACTAAAAATAAAATTTTTGAGATCAAATTTCTACAGAAATTGTTGTTCAGTTACATAAAATAAGTGCTGAAGCCTTCTTGTTTAGGGCTCTGGTATGCTCTGGCTAGAATTAGAATTTATCTCAAGAACTAATAAGTACCAGAGCCAGGCTCTGGTGCAATTTAAGCTCTGCTCGAGATCCATATTTTCAAAGCCAGTAACAGGAGTAATGAACCATGAAATATTCAGACTTTTAACCACGGATGTTCTAATTGCCAGTTGAATAAGCTGTCATGTACACCATGAGAGTAGGCATTGGAGAAGAGATGTTATAATTTCTTATAAATTTATCTTGGAATTTGTGGGAAAATCTGCAGCCCTTCATAACTTGGCAGTTCTGTTTAAAAAAAGGGAATTTTAATAATTTCAATTTGATGTCTGAATTCATCCATGTCATCTATGGTAATACCTTAAAAGTTATTTCTTTTTGCCTGCAGGTATTAGTTTGTCATGTAAGCGATTGAAAGTAAGAGTAAACTTTTGAAAAGTGAAAATATGAAATTATATAAGTAATTTCTATTATTTGATTAACTAAAAGCAATAGAGAGAATTAGGAAAATAAAAAGAATTAGGAGTTATTAATGTTATTTTTAAAGTTTTTCTTCACTCCTCATGATTTTCTCAGTATAAAAGTGTTAGTTAAAAAATGAAATTAGTCAAAGAACTTAAAAATTAGAATATCTAGTGTTGATCAGTTATATAGATAAGTATTAATAAATTTAGAACCTGTACATCAGAATTGAATATAACTAGTTCAGTAACCTGAATCATCCGTTATAAAGTGAATTAAAGTAAGCTTAGAGTTTCTTTGAAATGATGTTGCCTCTCAGTGTGAAAACTTTGTGATTTCCCAGTTTTCTCACAAAAATCTCACGATTCTTAAGATTTCAAAGGTGGCAGCTATAGGTTGTATTTTTCATATCCCAAAGAATATGCTTATAATTATATTGCAAATCATATGCTTACTATTGATTAATAAAATTGCTATGATTCATTTCTTATTCATGTAAATTCAGTAAATTGTCACTAATTGACTCGAGGGAATCTTAAACTCTTGTTCCATAATGGCAATTTCATAATGATTGACTAAAAACTGAGTACAGTCAACAGCTTTACTTGTATAGTGGATGAGAATATGGGTTTTGCATTCTGTTTCTGTATTTTGAAATGTTGCTTATTCCTACAAATATTAGATATTTATTTCTTACCTCGGATTTCTTATAGAAATTTGCTATCAAAATTTTATTATTAGTATCTGGCATTCTTTGACTCTATACTAAATGACATACATTTTGTGTCCAGTGAAAACAGGTTGCACTTTAGTAAATTCAAAAAATATATCGAGCAAAAGATTGCTGTATTGTTAAAGACAATTTTTAGCTTGCACAGTTTTCCGTTTGACAGGTTAATGTATATTCATTTGGAAAAATATGTTCTTGATTTGCTGAAATTTGTCACTTGTACATTTAGTTGAAAACTAATTAAAATTTTATATAAAACTTGTTTTCTTATTAAGACATGTTTTTGACAACATGAAAAAATGTTATGAAATATTACAGATAACAGTTTTTGTCATTAAGTGAGATATATACAAATTCTTTGTTAAATGAATTAAATATGGTGTATCTATTTAAGGAATGAATTTTGTAGAATTTTTTTTTTTTTTTTTTTTTTAAACCCCGAAGGTCATTAGCCCAGAAGGGCTATTAATTTCGTTTTGGCATTTTGCGTTGAAAACTTTTAATGTCGATTCACTTTCCAAACTGTTGCCACTAAATATAACAGCCCTTAAATAAACAGAGGTTTTTGACTGTTGGGAAAATATTTGTAAGAGCTTATTTATGTGTTGGATGTGTTTATTTTGTGCTTTGCACCATAAAATGCCTGCTGGTGGTATGATTGACCTGAAGTTTGAAAGAATGGGACAAATGGTTTGGAACAAATGGGAAAGAAAACATTGATTGACTGGTGTGTGAATTTAAATAGCTTCGTTTACCTCTTGATAAATTACGCAGTAAGATTAAAGGATTTGGAAACTGGAGCTCATTTCAACTATATGGAAAATATGTGGGATAAAAATTGATTTTTGAAAGAAATGCCACCAGTAGTATGGAGGATATTTTTTATTTGCACTTTTGTGAATTTATGTGATGATGGCAGTATACAGATTCTAGTTTAGATAATTTTAAATAGTTTTTGTGTGCTGTTAAGGAATTCTGTGTGTCATACATACCGAAGAAACATAAATTTTTAAATAAGGTAAGTTGATATTTTCTTTTTGTACTGCGTAAATTAGATAACATGTATACCCATTCTTATCTTATTTCCTTGTTTGATTTAAAATGCTGTTTATTGAGGTTATATATTTTTTGTTTTAATTATGTTTTGGACAACATTTTACTAGGGAGGGCATTGGACGTAAACATTAATGGTGTCAAATAGTTGCCAATTTTCGCCAAGGGCTACCCTGAAATATATTTTAAACAAATTTTCAACCTGTGTAAAATACCTCGGTAAAAATGTATTTCAGGGTACCCCTTGGCAAATTGGCGATTTTTTTGTGCCATTCCTATTTACGTTCAGTGCCGCCCCAGTAAATGGTGTCCAAAACATAATGCAATAAAACATAATTAAAACAAAAAATATATAATCTCAATAAACTGCATTTTAAATCAAACAGTGAAATAACATAAAAAAGGAAATGTACGTTATCTCATCTATGCACTTCAAAAGGGAAATATTGAACTTATTCAGAAATTTCTGTAAATTCTGTGCGTCGTACATACCGAAGAAACATGAATTTTAAAATAAGTTGATATTTCCTTTTTGTACTGTGTAAATTAGATAACGTATTCCCATCTGTAGTCTACAGCACACAAAATTACTTAACAGCACACAAAAACTTTCTAAAATGATCTGAACTAGAATGTCTATACTGCTGCCGCCACATAAATTTACAAAAATAAGAATAAAAAACATCCTCTGTAGTGTCGGACAAAGCCATCTGAACAATCTTTACGTTCGACCGTATGCATTTCCTTCATACAAACAGGACACTTATAATGACTATTAAGTACATTTACACACCAGCCAATTAATGATTTTTTCCCTTTCGTTCTAAATCGTACGGAAACCTCTAATTAATCTTATCACAGCCATTTACAGTGCACAGCGCAAAATAAGCAAGGTTCTTCCTAACCAACATCGAATACATAAATAAGCCGTTACAAGTATTTTTGCATCAGCCAATCTCACTGCAATCGCACTACCAATCATGTCATAATAGGGATTCCGTAACATTAAATTACTCAGTTTACCATAAATGAAACAACAACTTGGCGATAATGCAAGGGGCACCCTAAAATATAGACTAACCAATATCTTTTTTTAATACAGCACAGCTCAGAATACAGTAGGTTTCAGATTAGTCTAGAGAGCAGAAGTTGGATATTTTTTGTTTAAAATGTGTTGTTGCACACTTGTCTGATGTCAGCTCAAATCCACGAAATTCCTCTTGGCAAGGAGCACTAGATTACTCCTGCTGTTGGCAACAGCCTTGAGCACCATTCAGATTACAGTATGATTTCGCTCAGTTCTGTCCCCAATTTTGATGGAGAGCACTACCTTTCCACCAAAACCACACGAGAGGACTTTCAGCTTACTGCATACTTAGAGTGCTGCCATGCCACACCGACCCTGTACATCCAATGCCTTCTCCAACATCCACGCCTTCTCCAAGATTTGAAACCGAGCCCTCAGGCATGACAGTCAACGGTGCTAACCACTGTAGCAGTTAGGCAGCAAAAATCTAATGTTATTGGTATGATCTATAAACAAAGCATAGTCCTTTTCATTTGGTATGTTTAGAGCACAAAGAATAGCTTTAGAAAAGATTAATTCCTGTACCCTTCACAGAATTCAATGAAGAATTTTACTAAGAATTATGCGGGGCTGCGTAGCCTGGTTTGTAATTTTGGGGTTTTCCTCGATTGTTCTTCATGTTTTGCATCAAAAAGAGTTTAAAGATGGCATCAGCAAACTTATTATCCTTACCAAGGTGTTGATTGTACACTGCTGACCACCCAAATTGCAACACCAAGAAAGACAAGAGATAATCAGAACAAAATTTATTTAGTAGATAACATGTTGATCAAGTATCAAATGATTATAGACTTCTGTGAAGTGTGATTCCTTCCAGAATCAGTAGCCAGAGTAGCTGCCATTGTTGGAGATCACCGCTGCCACACGCCTCGGCATTGATTCAAAAAGACTTTGGATGTGTTCTTGGGGTACAGCAGACCAAGCAGCTTCCACACATTGCCGAAGTTGATCTGGTCTAGCAGCTTGAGATTTAATCTGGGTCAATCGTTCAGCAACCATGGACCACATTTTCTATCGGCGAAAGATCCGGAGAGCGAGCCGGCCAGGGAAGCAATTCAATCTGGCGATTGATGAAGAACCCTTGGACAATGCATGCCATGTGTGGTCGCGCATTATCCTGTTCAAATATGGCTGTGGGCAAGCCCTAAAGGTAAGGAAGGACAACTTACTCCAACACCTCGAAGATGTAGCGCTGGCTGTTTAAAGTACTGGCAATGCATATTGGAGGAGTGCGAGAGTGATATCCAGTACCGCCCCATAACCATAATACCCGGTACAGGACCAGTGGGGCAGTGCATAATGCAGCTGTTCAGCATCCTCTCTCCATGGTGTCTCCAGACTCGAATCTGACCATCGTGGTGTTGCTGCCTGACTCGTCAGTAAAGACAATTTTATTCCATTCTGCTGTCCACATCCTTCTTTCATTGTAGCCTTGGCGGCGGAGACATCTGTATTCCAAGCCAATGGTAGACGAAGCAATGGACATCTTGCAGACAGATCACTCTGCTGTAGACGGCGTTGAATGGTATTCGCAGACACTGGATGATGCATTACAGACTGAATTTGCTGTGCTATGACGGGTGATGTGACTGAGTGATCCGTCACTGCCATGCACACGATGTTCCTGTCATCATGTGAAATAGTGCACTGAGGTGGATGCGATCGAACACGTCGATCCGTCGTACCCTCCTGCATCCAATGGTCACATATCCGCATTGCAGTTGTTTGGTTTTGTCCAACACGACTACCGATTTCCCTGAAAGATAATCCACTCTCTCAGTAGGCCACTATCCTTCATCTGTTGAACTCGAATACGTAATCAAATGATCATCGCTGTTTACTACGAGGCATAATTGATCGTTTTTTTGAAAAAACCACAAGAAAAACACAATTGCCGAACCTGAAATCATCGAAAACTCCAAACCTTAAATATTGCTTTGAAGTGGCGCCAGAGGCGCGCGTGATGTGCGTCTGCCCTGAAATTCTAATCATTTGCATATCTGACCACCGCTAATGCATGTTGTAAATTTCATGTTATTTACATGCTTCCTTCAGGGTGTTGCATTTACGATGGCCAGCAGTGTAGATCTACTTCACCTTGCTGATCATTTGCCTACTCAAACTATAATTTATGACAATTCCTTTGAAAATAATTATTGAGTTGAGTATTATACAGATGGCAGTAAAATTAATAATCGAATTGGGCTATCTTATGTTGTTTTTCAGAGTGGTTCTAAAGTAGAATACAAACTCTTTAAAATTCCCAATAAATTCACCATTTTCCAAGCTTAATTACTGCACATTAGTGAATTAATTAAGTGGATTCTAATCATATTTGTTTAGTAGTAATTTGCTTATTTGGACTCATTCTCTTTCATCCTTATATTCTCTTATGTATACCTTCTTCTGTAATAAATAAATTGTCTCTTCTCATGCGATTCTAAAAGGCCTTAAATAATAAAGGTACTGATGTCATCTTTTCTCATATACATGGCCACATTGGCAATCTGGGAAATGAAAAGGTTGATTGGCAGGCAAAACCAGCTGCAAACCTTCAAGTTAACACCTCAGTGACACTACCTGAGTGATTCGTCAAGAAAATTAAGTTGGAATGAAACAATGAGTTATACAGAAATTCTGATATTGTCTCAATAGGTGATCTACCTTGCATAACTGTGTATACTTTACGTATCAATTTTTTTGAGCAAATTATTTTTCTCTTCTGTTCCTTACTGATTGAATAATAAACATTTTTCTGCATTTTTGAAATTACTTAATTTCTAACTGAGCATGGCAATTTTAACTCGTACCTGAAGAGTAATACAGACTTGTGTTCCTGCAGCTTCGGGGAAGTGTTAAAATATCGAACATTTGTTGTTCTATTGTTCAAAGCTTACAGAAGGGAGAAAAGAACTCGTTTCTTGGTTAAACTTTTTAAATAAGTTTTCTCTCCCTTTTGTGTATTTTTGCAAGATGAAATTCATTCTGTTTTCTTTCTGTATATTTATTTCTTGCATTTCGTCTGTGAATTTGTAGCTTTGTTGGTGCTCTTTTGTTATTGGGACCGGGTTAAAAAATGTATGCATGTACGTATGTGCACACATATATACAGGGCCCACCAGTGGTCGAGTGGTAAAGTCGCTGAACACTGGTAGTTCGGTCCGAGGTTCGAATCCAGCGAACAGGCTGGCTGCATGGGTGTTTTTCTCATGTGTAATGTGTATACGAGCCAGTTTCCCTTAGAAAGTCCTCCACGAAAGCGTCCCTCCCCTTAGGCAGGTAGTCCTCGAGGCTTTGCCATAATCACACACACACACACACACATATACATACACATTCAAAATACGTACATACATTTCTGAATCTGATCCCAATAACAGAAGAGTACTATTTTATTTTGTGTTGTATATTTTTTAACTTGCATATTACTATACACAAGGAGTTTTAACTATTCTTAAATAAAACAATAATAATAAAAACCCTGTGTGAAGTATTATAATAAGCAAGTTATTTTAGATTTTTTATTACCATTTTATGTTTAGTATAATATCCCATTTTTCTGTATTGAATAGTGAATATGTTTTCACTATTCTGCATTGAATAGTAAAGAGTGAGTAATGCAATAGTGAATATGTTTTCTCCCAGCCCGTATGTTTAGTAATTTCTAACACTAAACTGAATTAAAGATTCAGAAACTCTGCTTATGCTTAGTCTTTACTGATGATGTATTAAATAGCTGCAAAGTTCTGAAATAGCTTTCCAATATCTGAAAGTTGATGAATCAGTAGCACCTGTTTTCACTGATATTAAAAACTAAACAGAAATCATACTACTATGTCAATAAATAATGCTGAAGGAACTTGAAGTAAACAACAAGATCTTTATGGGTTGTAGCCCAAGAGAAGAATAAAAAGTTAAATCATGTTTGTCAGAAAAATGAGCATAAACTGAAACAATAGGTATCTAAATTATTGTGAATTGCCATTACTGTGCTGTTTGATGGATATTGCATATTCAAAATTAGTCTTACTTCTTGTGTTGAGCTGAAATAGGCGTCTAAATTCAAACTGCTGTGAAAGGAATTGTATTTAATCATTTCTGTGTAAATTTTGCTTTTTTAAGTCAACAGGAAAGAAATGCTTTTGTCAATTACTGATTTCTTAAATGGTTTGAATTAAGATATATTTTTAACAACTGCATTTTTTATAACCTATAAATTTTTGTACATTCTTGATATTTAAAGCAGTAATATTAATTATTAAATATTACTGATAAATATATATATATTACTGATAATATTAAATATTACTTAAATAAATCAGTAATATTAATTATTAAATATTACTGATTTATTAGTACTGCCATTATCAAATTAATTTTGTGCCAATATATTCAGAAATTTGAACAGCCTTTATGAATTGGAAGTTTTGTGATATGGCCATTACTATATGTGCACGACACATTTTACACATATGTATGTGTAGAATGAAAAGTTATTCATTCATAATGTTTTGATTTCAGTGTTCAAAATGTGGACAATCTGAATTCTATTTTTTATAATAGACTTTCTTTAGAACTTAATATTTCTGAAGTTGATGACACTTGTGCTGTAAATGATTTAATCTGTGCTGTTTAACATGAAGATAAGCTTGCTATATTGCATTTATTCAGTTTTTTCAATGGGGAAGGGAGATGCTGCTGATTAATTACAGGTATAATTAAATTGAATATCAATTATTTTTTTCCTTTAATAATGTTATACTTTTTTGGGGGGATTGCATTACAAAATACTGGTCATAGTTAAATAACTATCAAGTAAAGTTGTTCAAGAAACGAATTTAAATTATTGGTAAGGAACGTGATCTTTTGTGGTAAGATTTAAAACTTATGTAGAATAAGTTAATGTTCTGTGAAAAGGAAATCAAGTTAATTAAAAAAGAAGGTACTTATGTACTTACATATTTGTATTTTTCAGAAATCTTGTTTTCACCTCCATAGTTATCCCAACAATTTTCTTCTTTGCTTCACTCTTTACATTAAGTGTGTTAAAACTGACTGTTAATCTATTTACAAAGAAAATTATGTGCAAGAAAATAATTTAAAAATTTATGGGTGGGTTTATTTATAAATGTTTATTGAATAGTAATGAAAGAGGTTAGCATTTGGCAGCTTGCCAACAAAAGTATTGCTGTATTCAGACACATGCTTTTGTAATTTTTCTTTGCCTTTTTTGTCTGAGAAATACAACAATAATGAAACAGCTAAAGATATAGAATTGTTATTCATAAAGAGGAATGATTGATAAACACAATGTTGCAGGAAGTGAAAAGAAAATTAGAAGTTTGGATATTGTAACTCTTTAAAGTAGATTATTTATGTGGTTTTAAAATTAGTACATAAATTATACCAGCATCCATTATTAGCGAATAGATGGAAGTACAGGGCTTTATGTATTGTGTGAGAAAGTTTATTTTTATTACAGTTGTTTATGATATAATATGGTATAGTTGTGTATGATTAAATATTATGTTCATGGGCAAATGGGGATTTTACTGACCCTGTGCTAGGAATGAATAAAAGTATTTCAGTTTTTTCTTATCCATGACTTACCCCCAGTTGTGTTCCTCCTTCATATCTGTTTAGCTAAAATTTTAATTTAATCTTTTTTTTTTTTTCCCTGAGACTAATTGGTCATGCTTTGTCCACGGCAGTGCTGTAATAAGATCACACAAAAGGCTGTTCACTTACAAACACGAGAAATAGAATGCTTTTCAGGTTTCCTTTCAGCTGGTACTGGAAGGGAACTATTTCTCATTTGAAAACATGCTTTTAGGGGATTGGCTTCGTTAATTTTCAGATAAGAGAGTAGGGAACACACACACAATTCTCCTGGGTAAGGATACAAGTAGGCGGTTTTTGAAATAGGTCTTCATAGTTGGTGAAAGGGAGGAGAATTATATCTAAGGTCAGTTTCAGATGCAAAACATTTATCATAGGAAGAAGAAAAAAAGAAGCAGGTATTTGAGTTTTGAAGTGGTTATAAGAAAATGCCTTAAAGAAGACTTTCTGTGGACGAAGCACATAACTCTGCTTGTGTAGTTATAAGGTATTTCTCCCACCTTCTTGGCATGCCTTCATGGTGTGGTGGTCTGCATGCTGGGCACATATTCCAGAGGTCCACTGTTTGATTCCCGGTGAAGGCATTGCTAATTTTTCATCTTGCCTGCCTCCAAAAAATACCTAATATCTATACAGTGACACCCGAACTAAAAGGGTGGTGGATGATGAATCTTCACACCCAAGATTTAGCAATTGGGTCCCCTAAAACTCCAGTCGCCTTTTAAAGGGGGGAGTATATAAGGTATTTCTCCCGTCTTCCCTGGCATGCCTTTGTGGTGTGGTGGTCTGCATGCTGGGCATGTATCCAGAGGTCCGCGATTTGATTCCCAGCGAAAGCGCTTTTAATTTTTCATCTTGCCTGCTTCCAAAAAATACCTAATGTCTCTACAGAGTTTCCTTTTGATGGATCCAATATTGCTATATTTGATATTTCTGATGAGGAATATTCACGAAAAAATAAAGAAAGGAAGTACATGGCATATGAGTGAGACTCGGATGATAATCAAAGTCATACTGAGGATATCCAAGAGCCAGGCCCTTCTTGTGCATTAGAAATAATATAGGAAGAGTTAAGTTATTTTACTTTAGCAAAATTATATATTACTACCATATTAACGGGAAGATTAAAAAGGGCCTCAAGGGGCTGAAAATTGAAAAAAGGTTTCTAGGTATATCAGGATATAAAATCGTTTAACTTCTTTTCTTCCTGAATAAAATGATATTTTCAAAATATTAAAAAGGGCCAGGTAATCAAAAGTATAAGGGGATGGTATCAGTGCAAGGAGCATGTTCTTTTTATATGTTATCCAAAGAATAAATTGTAAAAACTGCAAGAAAATAAGTTTTCATTTTTCACCACAGTTACATTTCCTTGTAATATTGATATAGTTCAGTTATGCATAATGCAGCTTATGGATGCATTGTATTATTTTTGAAATATTTTTATAAAATAATACTGAATTAAATCACTTTCAAAAGCTTTTTTCAAGTAAGTTATGTTCAGTTTTGTATTCCAGTTTGTATGTTCTGGAGTTTCATAATGCAAAATATTGAGCAGGTATGGGCTTTTTTAAAATGGATTGAGAAACGAATGCTGCAAGATAACATTTGAAGTTGTTTTAATTTAGAAGTCAAACAACAAAAATCAGTAATATATTTTCAAATTTTCACAGGACTAGGTTGATGGTTCGGTAAAACCACCGAAAGAAGTCCTGTGAAAATTTGAAAATGTACCGTTGATTTTTGGTGCTTGACTTCTAAATTAATACTTGTTCGGCGTGTTATTGTATTTGAATTATTTGAAGTTGTGCTTAGTGGAGTTCTTATGGCAATAGAAAGTTGTAACTGTGTTCAGGGTAAAACATCCTTTGAAGCTATTTTATTGCTGAACATTTTTCATCTGAAATTTTTAAAAAAAATTGATAAACTGATTGTATCAAATTATTGTCCAAGCTAGCCAGTCTTTCTCTGTTAACATTCAAATACCAAAAACTGTAATAAGTGAATATCCACTGAAAAGTTTATTTATAACAAGCAGTATAACCTTTGTCTAGCTGAAGAGTGATCTGTTTCCATAAACTTCCGTTGGAATGGTTGGCTTAAATTTGGTCTGATCTCTACCAACTTTCATGGTTGATAAGAACATATGTAAGGACTATAATTTCTTTTTATCTTTTTGTTTTGAATGACTTTTTTAACATTTAAATGTCCCATGAAAGTTTACTAAATAAATTGCCCATATGAAGTGTGTTTTTTTTTTTTTTTTTTTTTTTTTTTTAGTAGTATAATTTTTTTGCTTCCTATAGGTTAAACAAGAAATAAAGAAACCCAGAGAAATAAAGGAAGAATTTGAAGAAACTCCTTTAATAATTGCTTTATCTGTGTACTTCTGCTATCTCGTTCTAACATTTTTTGGCCACATCAGGGACTTTGTGCGAAGATTAGGTTTTGGTAAAATATATGAAGTCAAAGAAAAAAATCGTGAAGTAAGTATTTCAGTTCAAAATTTTTGCTAGATTTGTGTATAAGCAAGCTCATGAAAGTTAAATGATTTTTGTATATTTTATATTAGTTCTGTAATTCAGTATAAATCTTATGCACATTTATTCTAACAGTTTATTTAATTTTGCGTATTCTCTTATCTGAATATGCGTATCTTAGTTGAATCACTTTATTTTCAATTAATCTTTTTATATATTTTCAAATTAATCTTTATTTTCAAATTTGTCTTTGAGGAAACAAGTAATGATGCTTTAATGTAGGCAACCATATTTCTTCAAGGTGAAATATCATGTATATAGGCAATAAAATTAAGAGATTTAAGGTTTTTTAAAATCCTTTTGAAATAAAGCAGAATTTGGTGTGAATTAATTTTTTTTCACTGTTTAAAAGTGCTTATGATCTGCAGATTGTTGTATGGTCAGCTAATGAAAAAAGAGCTCTAAGTTTTTTCCCCCAAGGGCTGAATCTGACCCACGATCACTAATGATCCGGCCTGGCAGGGGTTTCTTTAAAATAATTTTATGAAATTTAAAGTAACAAATAACATACACATTAACTAGTTTATATAACAGCCAGACTAGAAATGCATCGCCTATCATACACATTCTTTATGTTATAAATATTATGCAACCGTTTCTAAATTTACAACGAGTTAAATACAGTAACACTCTACATAAGAAATCTCATGTGGGGACACGACTTCATCATAATTTAAATTACACACATTTTTTGCCACTCTTCATTTAAACTTGTTACCTCGAATTTCATTAAAGATATATTTCTCATTCAATCAATTCAATTCTCACTTCACAGCAAGGCAAAAATGCATAAAAACTCAAAGCGTCTTCAAACAAGAGTTTAAAATGTAAACAAATGGTGACTTTGTTAGGCTTAGTAGCACTTAAACAAATTTTAAGTTGTTCATAATGCTACAACTGTTGCATGGAGGTTAACTAAAATCGTAGAAACCTTAAGGTCAGTTTACACCCGTCAGAGCGGCTCGTTGCGATTACTTTGACAATGTAAACGCTCACTTCGACGGAGTAGAAATGTAGGGGAGATGTGTCAGCGTTTCCATTTCTACTTTGAATCTGTTGAAAAATCTATCCGGGCAGTTACTCTGAGCAGCGTTCGCAGGGACGTCGTGACAGTAAGTTCTATATTGCCGAGATTAAGCAATAGCCAAACCATGGCATTTTTTAATGCATACGCATCTTATGAAGTGTTTTAGGGAACACTTCACTGCTTCATTAAGATGTTGCATATTTCTATAATTATGTGAGCTTATATTCATTTTTCTACAAGCATCCCTACATGAGGATGCAATAAATATATGATATTATAAACTATAAAAATAAAAATGGAATTATGAAAATATATGTAGATCTGTTTTATTGAGGATATTTAAATTTCTTGCTTTGTATAAAAACATTCTGGGCTATAATTCGTTACTGTATCTCTTGACTGTATTCTTTTACCTGTGGTTAATATATGTAATGCTCCCAAGTTTTTTGCTACTTCCTATTTATTTGAGATTTTCTGAATAATTAGGTAGATATTATACAGTTTACTTCTGTCGTGTTAATGCTAGCTTTGAATAAATATTCCATGTGTTAATTTTGCATTCTTCTCTAGAAATAACACAGTTCCAGTTAGAACTCTGCATAATGAATTACATGCGCAGAGAGCTACTGATTCTGTATAATATGGATGAAAATAAATATATTCTTTCTATTAATAAATAATAAAACACATTATTACTTTTACATTATTTTGTAAATGATTAATTAGGTGTAAATAAACAGTTGTATATAATAGAAAAACTTTGTTAATTTGAATTTCAATTACCACAATTGACTAAATAACTTCTCTCAAACTGAGTTTTTTTTTTTTAATTCTTGTATCTGATATGCAGTAACGTTTTTGTAACTTTGGTCATTCTCGTCCGAAATTCATTTAATAGTTCATTTGCCATGTCGGTATCCATTTCGTAAACAAACGGAGGCGAGTTGTCAGTCCACTCTGATTGGTGTAAACAATCTATCAGGGTACAGGTCCGTTCACTCTGTTCGAAACGCCCGGACGAGCGGCTCGCTATGAGCTGCTTTGACAGATGTAAACTGGCCTTTAGCCAGAACATAAGATCAACACAGTTCAATAACTTTTAAAGCCAAAAATGCACAATTTACTAACATATAAGATTAAAACACTGAGCTCACCGAGCCGGGTAATAGAGTGAGTATATACATGTATTTATATACTTTTGGTTCGACTGATTGCAACCAAAAAAAGAGAAATGCACAACTACATGTTATTGCAGTCCCATATACAAAATTTCAACATTTTGATACTATTCGTTTTTGAGTTATGCAAGGTGCATACATAAGTACAGACGATGTGAAAAAAATCTCACCTGAATCCATTTTAAATCCACTTCACAATCTGTTTTGGGAAAAGAGTCCTTTATTCTCTTCATACACCCAGATGTCATGCCCCCCCCCCCCAAAAAAAAAAATTCGTACGAATGGATTCAAGAGCAATCAAAATAGATATTTTTTGTTGAAATATGAAATCCGAAATTTTTCGCAATTACACTACTTCCTTTACTTCACACAAGAAAGTAAAAAATTCTCATTGTACTTTTTACAAGATTAAAGGTTTCGTTTGTTATCTTTCGTACTTTTATAGTAGTATTCTAAGTTGTTTCGTAGAAATTTTCAGTAGGGATTTTATTTAAATCTTAATTTTTTCTGTATGTATTATAATTTATTCTAAATTTGCCCAAAATATGAAACACTTATGAGTAAAAATTTGCACCTGATCGTAAACAAAATGCGCTGATAATTTGTAACAACAGGGAGGAAAATCCATCGAGCATAAACTTCCATAGACTCCAACTACTACGGATTCTCCGTAGTTTCTACGGAAATTCATGAAAAACTACGAGCTACGAAAAGTATGGAAAAAACTACGGATTTTACAGAAACAAGAGCAGGAGAACCAGTACGCAAAACGGAACCAACTAATTCATCCGATGATTGGCTGAATACTCGTGTTATCATATATCACGTGTTGAGTGCGTTCCTAGTTTTGAAGAATTAGCCAATCGTAGATCAGTAACTCCAACCGTTAACGACTTATCAATAGTTCCACCCAATTGTCTGTCTCCCAGGTTCCTCGCTGATGCGTGTTTAGGCTGCATTCGGCTGCATTGTGTAGTTTACGGCGAGAGCTTAGCGTGTGTCTTGTGAACTGTGAATCAGGTGAAAGATTTTTAATCATAATGCTGCCTTGAACGAAGAAGCCAAAATTATCAAAGCAGAAGTTTAAAGATTCATATTATTCAGAATTTCCATGCATTAAAGCGTCCGAAATTTCTGTGAATCACGCACACTGCAGTGTATGCAACAAAGACTTCTCGGTTGCTCATGGCGGAAAAGATGACTGTAAATGGCATGTGTTTTCTCAAAAGCATAGAACTTGGCACCGTAAAATCTAAAGAAATAACAAATTTCTTAATAAAAGATGATGAAACAGATCCTATAAAAGCCGAATGCTATTTTGTTCGTTTTTTAATTGAACATAATCTACCGCTTTCTGTTTCGGATCATTCCAAAGAGCTTTTCAAAGCAATGTTTCCGGATTCTGCCATAGCAAAAAAATTTAGCTGCGGTCATACCAAAACTGCTGCTATTGTGAAAACGCTTGCAGAAAATACTGTTGCTGATATTATAAAATCAGTGTGCAGTACATCATTTTCTCTAAGTACTGATGGAAGTAATGATAACAGTGATAACAAGCTGTACCCATTGGTTATAACATACTATAGTAAAGAAAAGGGAGTGATAATTACTTCATTGATTTCTATTTTAGAATGCACGAATAATACAGGAGAAGGTATTTTTAATTGTATAAATGAAAACTTTAAAAACAAAGGTTTAGAATGGAAAAATTGCTTATCATTTTCTTCAGATAATGCTAGTAATATGATTGGAAAGTTTAAAGGTGTAGCATCATTTATCAAAATGCATCAACCAAGTATAATCACCCGAGGTTGTCCGTGCCACCTCTTGCATATAGCTGCAAAAAAAGCTACTGAAAAATTAATTGGCTCAGAAATTGAAATGTTGATAATAGATATATATTTTTACCTGGAGAAAAGTTTGAAACGGAAGCATAGCTTCAAAGTTGCTCAACAAATTTTGGGACAGAATGCAAAATCTCATAAAATTTTGAAATATTGCAGTACAAGATGGTTGTCTCTTTTAGAATCTATAACAAGGATTTTGGAACAGTGGGATGCTGTGATAAATTTTTTTGGAGATAAACCAGATAACAGTGAGAATGAAGGAAAGAGATTGCAAAACATTAAAAAAATTTTACAGTCACCGACCACCAAATTGTACTTGTTATTTTTGAAAAATACTTTGCCTTTGTTTATAACAGTAAATATTAATTTGCAACAACAAGCTCCTTATATACATAAATTGAGAAGAGAACTTTTTGAACTTTTAATGAATTTATTTGTTAGATTCGTAAAACCATCAGTAATTTCTAAAGAAAATGAAGATGTTACTCTAACGTCTATTCCATTTCAGAAGTATAGTAAACAAAAAGAAAATGAAAATTTAGTGATTGGTGCGGAAACAAGACTATATTTAAAAAATGCCAAGTTGAATGAAAGTGAAGTGAAATCATTTTTCAATTCTGTGCGAGCTTTTTTTGTAACTGCATGTTCATATATAATTGATAAATTTCCACTGAGTGATCCATTTCTAAAACATGCTGAAGTTGCTGACATCAACTTGAGAACTGAAGTCTCATTTTCATCTGTTCTTTACCTGATGAATACTTTTCCATCCATTATTGATGAAAAATGTCTTAATCAAGTAGAAATTGAATTTTCCATGTATCAAGTAGATGATTTGAAAGAAATTGTAGATTTGCATGGGGAGAAATTGCCAAATTAAAAAATATGAATGGGTGTATTAAATACAAAGTATTGCCTTCTGTAATGCTTGCTGTCTTAATAATACCTCATTCAAATGCAGCTTGCGAAAGAATTTTTTCTATTGTTAAAAAAAAAAATCAGACGGAATTTCGACCAAATTTAGGTCTTAAAACTCTTGAAGCAGTTTTGATTGAAAAAATAAATATGCAGGCAAATGAAGAACTGTGTTATAAAAAAACATTCTCAAAATCAGAACTTAAGCTTGCTAAGCATGCTACATATAAATCTTTGCATTCATAAATTATGCGTATTTTGTTTAATACTTATATGTATCATTCTTGGTTATTTAAATTTTATTTCCCTGTAGAAATCATATCCAGAATAAAGATATGATTTATAGCTTCTGATTTTTTCTACGATTAGTAGTGATTTGAAGTACTTTTTATTAGTGAATGCTTGAGGAGTTAAAAGAAAATTTCTAATTAAATGTGCATATAATTTACAAGGTATATTTTTAATTATTCAGTTTTATATGTATATGGATTTTAAATGTAATAAAATTGATTACAATTAATTATTAATTTAAAATTAATGAATGGTTAATTACAACATACGCTACGCGCACATTTTCAAAGTTGTAAAAATGTCGTTCGCGCGTTGACTACTGACAAGGTTTGCTGAAGGTTGGAGTCTATGAACTTCATACTAAACCAAAGAAATCTCTAATATTCTGAGACAAAATATATTTTAATTAAAAGTTTAAAAACAGTGTTAAGAAATTGGTACTTACGTACTATGACACCTGCCTTGACAGCATTTGCTGATAAAAATGTTCATTGGTGTTTTTCGGTTTGTTTTTAAATTTTTTTAAAAATAAAAGTCCTAATTATAAAGGCACAAAACCTTAAAAACCCAAAATCCCAAATATATATATATATTATAAATTCTGAATTATAAAACTTCATATCACGGCTGGGTTCACAAACGCATTCTTTGGGTAAAATTCCAGCCTCTCTGAAAAATTCTATCGCTTCTTCTTCATTTGAAAGAAGGTGGAAAATGTTGATATCCTGTGGGAAAAAAATAATTACAAAAAGTTTCACGTGTTTAACCTAAACATAATAATCCGCATAAATGTAGCAAAAAACATTAATGCTGCGGCGTGCAATGAATTGGAAGTTGATTTGTCAGCACTTCAGGGCAGATGTTTTCATTTTATTTGGCTTATAATTCCTTACTAAATGTAGTATTTCATCTCGATGTATTCCGTCTTTGATATGATTTAAGTCAAATTCCTTGTCATTATAATTTGTTTCTGATAATGAAGAAAGTGACACAGAGGTTATTGAAAACGAAAAAATTTGGATTGACAAATTAGTCGGTATTCTCGACTCAGCAATTATAGGACTTGAGCAGCGGAACTTTGTAACTGAACAAGAAATTATGTCTGTTTATAGAATTAAAGAGAAAGTATTATCACATAAAATGAAGCAACTTAAACAACTTACATTGAAAGAAGTGTTAAATAAAGTAAACAAATAAATATTAAGCTTCCTTTTTTTTTTTTTTTTTTTTTTTTTTTTTGAAATTTTGATACCCTATAGATCATAATTGTTCTTTATTTCATAAATTACAGTTTCATATTTTAAATTTTATAATTTCTGCATGCCATCTTACCAGATTTAAACTGATGATCTACAATCCGGAATCGCCGAAGTCCCGAGGAGTCCGGATTAATGACTTTTGACTGTATAGATATTTTATGTTTGAACTAAAATGTAGGTACATTAATATATACTGAAAAAAAAAAAAAAAGTGTACTTAACGTATTAATGTAACCACCTTAGTAGATGTCGTCAAATTTTCAGAATGCGCCAAAATCTGACTATCGTGCATAAACATACTTGCAGCAACCGTCCTCACAGGAATCTTTCAGTTAAGTAATGCTGCCATTTTTGTGTGCATTATTTTTTGTTGTATTCAAAGTTCCAACAATTCTTTTAAACAAACTCTGATATTTTTTACCTAAAGTTTTGTTTTAAAATATGAGCTTGTGGAATCTGTCAGCAGTGGAAGAAACTGCAGTAAAATTTCTGCCAGAGCACACAATTTTGCTAAACATTTTCTAAAGAGGGCAATGTGGCAATGTTTTCTAGATAGATGCTTCTGCTGAGGTTTACATGAAGCCATGCCATAACAGTTCTCTTGATGTTTTTTAAGCAAAAGCAGATTACTGTGTACTTTGGGTAAAAAACAGTTAAATTACTGAAAAAATTATGGGAAGATTTGAAGAAGTTTTATTAAAATAAGTGTTTTTTTAATATATCATGTAATATTTATTTAATAATTAAATTTGCATTTTAAATTGGTATATTTTCTTGTCCTATGTTGACATTGTTTACTGACTTCCAATAAATATTGATAATTTGGAATCCCCCCCCCCTTAAAAAAAGGCCACGAAAACTACCAGCTTGCACCTAACTTCTACTTTTTCATCTGCAAAAGATCGCTAGATGATGTGAGGGTGGTTGCATTAATACATAAGTACCAAAGAATTTTTTTAATAATTAGTTATTAGCTTTTTGCATAGCAGATCACTGTATTGGCAAATTTCACATTAAATCAAGTTCAATCAGAAGAGATCCCGCTGAAATAGGGTAGAAACCTGTTGACCTTTTTCCCTTTTTTAAACTACAAAAAGAATATTTCTGCTAAAAATATAATTCTATTATTTTTAAGGATTGCATTTTTAAAAGGAATGAAATATGCTTCGTTCATGTAAAATACATGGGGAAAAACTTAATATTTTTGAATTCCAGCATTGCACATCAGTGCGAATCCTCACGTTTATTTTTGAGAATATGAAATAAGGGCATGAAACATAACTAATGACAGGATCACCCAATGACACGAGGACTTTCTGTCCTTCAATAGTTAATTCCCTCTTTTCTCAGAAGAGCGGACTCTCGTGTGACCTCCTCACCCTGTGGCATATGATTAACAGTCTTTGTGGACAATCCTAAATGTTTTGGTAGAAAACCAGCTAAGATTTTATTTGGTGGGGGGTCGAACTGCATAATATACATTAACAAAGAATTTGGAATAATGAAGCATATTATTATAGATTTGAATAAATTTGATAACTTAATTTTTCATATGATAATTACCTTGATATGTT
Organism: Stegodyphus dumicola; assembly: GCF_044657685.1. Taxonomy (NCBI): domain Eukaryota; kingdom Metazoa; phylum Arthropoda; class Arachnida; order Araneae; family Eresidae; genus Stegodyphus; species Stegodyphus dumicola. Next base: position 66,594,559 of record NC_140778.1, on the reverse strand, counting down.
AGGCGTGCAATTTCAGATTTTTTATGGCTAAGCCAATCACTTTATATGTAATCACTTGTGTATGATAATATTTGAATGTCATGTTTGTCAAAATTAAACAAGTTAATGTATATTAATAAACATGTTTTTAGGATTATGCATTTTTTATGATAAGCGAGTTTCAGTTTTCCTAATTGTGTTCTCAGAATATTCAGATTTCTGTCAATTTTTTCCCTAAAATTCCCTTTATACTGCTGACTTTTCTGAATTCCCCCCCCCCCTAAAATCGTATGATTTTTGTAAAGTTATAAAATATTTTAATTTATAAAATAGTAATTTTATGTATAATTCGTAGTATTACTTTTTGTAAAAAAGATGTGCACAATATTTATTATAGTGGAATGATTATTATTGAACCTTGCAAAAGCTTATTCTCCATGTTCTGCAGAGTAAGTATCCAATGCCATGGAATACTTATTGGACCATGTTACAGGTAGTCAAGCAGGAACTTTATAACTCATGTATCTGTAATATCAGTAATTTTCATCGTTGTTAAACTGTGTCTTAGTCACTTAATATTATATAAAAAAAATTATCTTAATGTTTTCTTTTATTTTAAAGAAAATTTGTATTTCAGGGTTATGTCAAATTGTATAGAAGTTTTGAAAGTTTCTACACTCGTAACATTTATAAAAGAATTGTCCAAGGATGGAATATGTTTGTGTGTGGTGTTCCTGGAGTTATATTTAAACTGAAAATTAAAATTTCACCAGATTTTCATCAAAATGCCAAGTAAGTTTGTTTTTAATATGACATATTTTGGGGGAAATTTTGTATCAAATATGTATTTTTTATTAAATTGATTTTTGAAATCCAAGTAACTGTTGCATAAAATACTTCAGTCCTTGAAAATTGTCTTATGTTAAACTATTTTCTGTAATAGATTTCATTTTTCTTCATCACAGTAACATCAGTTTAAAGCTAAGTTAAATAATCAAAAGCGTGAAGTTTTACATGAATCATATTTAGCAAAGATATGCAGAGTCTGAGTTAGTAGCTGTATTGGTACTTACAAATTATCCCTTTCACTGTGACAGTTGGTGAAGATCCTGGTAATTGTAGTTTTGGAGCCACTTTGTTTTGTTTTTTCACTTCTTAAAAGGGTTTTTTCTATTTCTTCTGTTTTGTTAGATCCTCCGATTTAACCGGAAGCTCTGATTAGAAGGATATGTATACAACTTTTCTGAAAGTAATTATTTGAATCTGTTATTGTTTTATTGGACATATTCAGCCTATTTTTACAAACGAAACATAACTCATTCCAAGCTATTTTTATGTGGGGAAAGGGTGACCATAACCATTACATCACAACAGAAAACTACGGCTTAAAAGTTCCAGATACCAACATTGCAACCAATCAACATTTACAAATAGCATTAAAATTCAAACAGCTTGGAAGAAAAATAGAAATTTTAATCATATTCCTCATTAGGAGAAGACTGTCCCGACTCGCACATTGGAAGCTTGGGCGCTGACTTTATGTGAGGAGGAAGCTTTGGGGGATATTTGAGAGAATGATTTTGCATTGCACATTTAGTGGGGTTCATGTGAATAGATTATGGAGAAGAAGATCTAACATCAAGTTATACAAAATTTCTGGCTTCTGCTCTAAAATACATGGAAGATTGGTGTTGTAAGAAAATATTTCTATCAAAGCTCAAGGGGATCCGACCTCAAAGCAGATCCTCTCTGAGATGGATCAGATATGTTGAAAATGACCTAAACATTCTAAAGGTCAAAAACTGGAAAATAGCTGTCAAAAGCAAAGCTGCCTCAGCTGTCAAGCCAATCAAGAGGAGAAGAATTGTGCAATACAAGATAAGCAAATGATGAACACATTGGAATTTTTAAAAATTTAAATCGGAAACCTATGAACCTAATGAAACCTAACGAATCGACCTACTTTACAAAAAGATTGAAGGGCAAAAAGACAAGAGAATACAGCACTTATTTGCAGCCAACCAATAAATAAATAAAAAAAATTTCTGGAAAATAATTCACATACAAAATGCTATCTGCATGTGTGTATATAATCATATTGCACACTGGTGAGCCAAAACATTATGATCACCTCACCTACTCAATAATGCATTGTGTGACCTTCAGTGTAGAAAACAGGTGGAACTTGACTTGGGATGGATGCCACGAGTTCTTGGTAGATGACTGGAGACAGGTTGTACCAAATGTCTGAGCAGCGGCTATGCAAAGTCGAGACATTCCGACATGGTGTTATTTGAGCTGTGAGCCATGGCATCCCAAATGGGCTCTATGAGGTTAAGATCTGGTGAGGTAAGCACCCAGGACATTAATTGGATTTCATCTTTATGCTCCTCGAACCATTTCAGTCCAAACCTTGTGACACAGGGCATTGTGCTGCTAGAAGATTCTGTTTCCAGTTGGGAAGGCAGATGCCATGTAAGGCTGCAACTGATCTGCAGTTATAGTTCGCAGCTTTCATAGTCTGTTCTACTACAAATAAGGGTCCCAGAGATGCCCATGAGAACAGTCCGGCCCAAAGCATAATACTGCTACCACCAGCCTGTTTATGCCCTGCTGTATAAGGGGAGCAACTGTTTGCCTAGAAGACTGCATATCCTGACTTGACCATCAATGTGATGAATGAGAAATCATGATTCATCCAAACAGGCAACTGTCTTCCACTTATACAAGGTCCAGTCTCAATGTTCCTGAGCTCACTGTAGGCATAGTTGACAATAATAGTTGGTCAACAGAGGCTCATGAGTGGGATGTCTGCTGTGCAGTCCCATATCCAACAATGTTCACTGAACTGTGTGTTCCAACACAATGTAATTGGACCTGCATTGTATTGGGCTGTCAGCTGAGCCACTGTCTGGGGCTGATCTTGCTGTACCAAGTGGGAGAGTGTCCGATGTCCTTTTTCTTTGATGGCATGTGGGCATCCAGCACCTTGGCATCTACTGCTGTTTTCAGTCATTTCTCCACTACGCATAAATGCTAATAGCGGCAGATCCTGAACAACCTACCAATCATGCAGTTTCAGAGATACTCATTCCGAGTCTTTGGGTCATTACAATCTGTCCTTTATTAAATTTGTTTAGATCGGCAGCCTTTCCCATCACTCGCAAAAGTGCAAGAATGATTCCTTGTCTTTTCCAGCAGCAGTAAAATACCATTCCCACTTAATCACATACTCTCTTTGTTGTCCGAACAAGTTCATTGAAAAATGTTGGGATGCTCATAATGTTTTGGCTTATCAGTGTATATATAAAAGTATTGCTATGTTATCTATCGTTGTGTATAATAACATAAGTATGAATGGCACCATCTGTCACAATTATGTTCTAACTATACATAGTATTGTAAACATAAAAATTCTTCGAAAAATATTGTTATTCATTCAGCAGACCATATCATGCCCATTAAAACAAACATTTTTGATAGTAGGATTAACTTGTAGTAGGATTAACTTTCCATGGTTTCCTGTTTTATAGAAGGCAAGCCACAAATTTTAATAATTTTTCTTGAAAATGCAATAAAAAGTGTAGCAGTAACAGTTAATTTATAGTCTTAATCGTAAAAAACGATACATAGCTTACTGAGAATTAACTTGAGTTACATCAAACCAAAAGGCAAATGTTAATATGTGTTGTTATATCACTGTTATCTGTTCACAGTTGATAGGATATCAGCATAAGCATAAGTGCTATTCAGTTTATTTTGCAGAACATACATTTAAAAGAAAGATACCTATTAAATGTAACCAAGCTGTGTAAAATACTTTCATTTAATTAGTATTATATTATTTGCTGATACTTCCTCATTAACGGTGGCTACTTCAATGTACTTTGTTTTGCTGTGATTAAGTATCCTGTAATTTAACGACGTAAATTAAAAAAAAAAGTTGGACTTTAATTTTTTTAAGAAGAGAAAAAAACCGAATACATTTTTTAAAGTTTTTATTTCATCGTTCCAATTGTTTTTTACTTCTAATCATGTAGGTGTATTACATTTTAGGTTTGGCACTGAAAAAAACCTGGAAGCTATAAATTTAGGATCTTACAATTATCTGGGATTTGCCGAAAATTCTGGAAAATGTGCCGACAGTGTGGAACAAGTAATACTCAAATATGGAACAGGTATCTGCAGTACCAGGCATGAATTAGGTAAAGCATTTTGTCTGAAATCTAACACTACTTAGGTATAAGCTACTAAGCCTCGGATTCTCCAGTGTACTGAATAATGCTTTAAAGCAACCAGTGAGAGTAACTCTAACCTATCCAATGTTCAGCTCTTGTTTTTAATCCCAAATGATCCAGCTTGATTATTTTTTATTAAATTCTCACTATTAGCTCGCACTCTTCCTATATCTTGTTCAAATTTTCAGTCTTCAGTAAAATAATTATTATTCATCCACTCAAGTTCAAATACATTTTCTTAAATTTATAATGGATGACACTTGATGTTAATGCAGTTTTTTCACATATTCAATTCCTACTGATTTGTTCCTGTTTATCGGAACTTGAAGATATGCTGTTTTTATTAAATATATTATAAGGCTTGCAAATAATGACCGTTTATTAGGAATTCTCGCGTGCTGTAAAAATTAATTTTATAACAACTAATAAATAATAGTGCATCACTGTGATAAATGGCATTGTAATATTTAACAAAAATAAGTGGCAACAGTAAGACACAAAGATTTTTAAAGTGTATGGAATTAAAGAATTGTAGTTTTATAGCGTTGGATGAAGCGGATTTAATGTCCCATTACTTCGCAAAGTAAGTTGCAAAGCACTGTACATTATGCAGTAATATATGTAGGACGAAAACTCTTCGTCGCAGGTCAAGCATATGTTGCCTTGAGTTGTGTGAAATCATTAGATGGAATATTAATTGAAGAACTGGATTGCTCAAAATTCACTGGAAAGGTTCTTTGCAATAATGAAGCATTACAAGTGATGGATAGAATAAGAAATTATGAACCACCATCAGCTTTATGAATTAGAAACAAAAAAATGTTAATAAAAAGTAACTAAATTAAAAATTTTTCTTTGTTGACCTAAGTAGGAATTGACTTTAACTTTTTTTTTATATTACTTGTTTTTGATGTATTAATATTCATGTTAACTCGTTGATCACATGGAGAGAACTAAACATTTTGACTGTGCACTATTCATGTTAAATTGTCAAGCGAATGAAGAGAACTAAAAATTTTGACTGTGCACTATTCATGTTAAATTGTCAAGCGAATGAAGAGAACTAAAAATGTTTAACTGCTCAATGAGCTCACTCAGGTTGTTTTCAATCATTGTTATTTTTGGAAACATTACTTGTAAATATTTATCAGTTGAGTGCATCCATGCCTTGTACATTTTGTTCTCTTTTTACCATTTTTTCCTCTCCACCTCTCAAAATCATATTTGATAATGCTAGGAATAATAACTAAAGTAAACAATAGGTAAAGTTGACAACTTATGCTTGAAAACTCTTTCATCTCATAATATCTTAAAACTAACATCAAAACAGTTTTGCAAAATGCAAATCACAAAAATAAAAGCATATAACATTCTATTGATTGTATTATTGGAATCTTAAAATTCACAATTTTAAATACATAAATTATACTTTCTCGAAATAAAAGGTTGAAACTTGGGATTCCATTTTAAAATTGCTTTACAAGTCATTGTCATCAATAGGTTCATTACAAAGAAAAATTAAGCATTTTGATATTTTCCATTGTTTTCAAATACTGAGTTAATAAATTTGTGTGTTAACAGCTGGCGTAAACTTTATGAATGAACCAAAAGTTTTGAACTTTTACAACTCTAAGTATTAACAATTTGTATAGATAAATATACCAGGATACTGTCATCAATTTACATCCCAAATAGTATAGTGAATAGTAAAGAAAGTGTAATAATATTTTTTTCTTTTCCCCTTTTCTAATGTAGTAAGGGGGTAAAGAATTCGTACAGGAGATTCTTAATTCTAGAAGAGAATTGTTTTATTGTTTGTAGCCTTTTTAGCATCTAGACAGAGGAAGTAGCATTGTCTTTTTTGGAGACATCTACATCATTAACATTAAAGACGCACAGTAAAAGCTTGACTATCTGGAAAGCTCTGGATGTGTGAAAATTCTGAATAGTTGAGTGTATAAGAAACAGAATTCACGTTAGCAAAGCGTGGAAAAATTTCTTCTCTAAGATTATAAATACAGTTATATTATTTGTTATCAACTTGAATATTAAAAGCATTAAGATTTCAAGGGGAACACATTTCAGTCTCCTAAAAGCCAATGCATTTTGTAGGCCCCATTCGATTCTGAAATGCTGCCGAACATGAAAGTCGGTGGAGCCTACTCCAACCTCATTCAAGCAGAAGTTTAAATGAACAGATTGTTCTTTTATTTAATTTGATAGTGTTCTTTTATTTAATTTGATAGTAAAGGGATAGCATATATTTCATGCTAAATGGGCATTGTCTATTCATTTCCAAAATCACGTATCATAGCTTTGGCTCATTTCTGTTGTGGCATATTTTTAAGTTCTTTTTCAGTTTTCCAACGTCGAATACATCTCTCGTCCACTTCAAACTCTTGAGCTGCTGCTCATTTTCCAAGTTGTTCAGCATGTGAAATTACATTAAGCTTAAAACCAGCAGTATAGCTTCTGTGCCGTTTAGGGGCCATTTAAAAAAATATTTCCACTTCTTTCTTACTTAAAAACTATGCACAGAACATGTAACATCAAAGCACTTCTCAATGTTATTTCAAATAAGCAATGCTAGCATTTTAGCTAATGTACTTATTTTTTACTTTAATAAACATAGCTTTCATTTGATACCATAATTTCTGGAAGAAACGCCGGGTGCGGCGTTTAGGTGCACTAAAAATAAAATATTTCCTATGATGGTTATATTGCATAGTTTGAATAACTTTGTCATTGTACATAGTTTGGATGGCCTTGTCATTGTATATAACCTGGTGCTGTTCCCACACAAAAGACCACTCAGTTGCTTTTTGCGAACATTATTTTGTTTACATTCTTTCCCTTGAATGGACCTACATGCCTTATTCACCCTAAATGGGATCTCAGAACAATAACATTCTTCCCCCTTTCAAATCAGCATTCTCATCATTTTGAATAGTCTCTCTTCTCTGCCATTCGATGAATCTTCCAGGACCCATCCTCTCCCCACTCCTGCCTTTTCTGCAATTTTTTTCAAAGGCGGACACGACTCCACTTGCCTCGCAATAACAAACTCTGACATATTTCCCCTTCAGTATGAATCGATTTTTCTTGACATTCTGCCAGATACAGATCCCATTAGTTTGGGTACAAATACTTGTTGGATAGTTTTTAAGTAAGAAGAGAACGGAAAATTTTTTAAAATGGCACCTAAACGTCGCAGAAGCTATTCTGCTGGTTTTAAGCTTAATGTAATTTCAAGTTCTGAACAAATTGGAAATGGAGCAGCAGCTCGAGAGTTTGAAGTGGACGAGAGATGTATTCAACGTTGGAGAACTGAAAAATAACTTTAAAATATGCCACAACAGAAACGAACCAAAAGAAGTGGTACTGTAAGGTGGTCGAATCTAGAGGACGACCTTGCAAACTGGATAAAGGAGAAACAAGGAAAGGGAATGGCAATTTCGACTGTAAAAATTCGCTTACAAGCAAAATTTATAGCAAAACAACTGAACATAAATGATTTCTAAGGAGGGCCTTGCTGGTGTAGCAGATTTATGAAAAGAAAAAATATTTCTGTGCATACTAGAACAACAGTTGGGCAATGGACTGGCAGGATAAAAAGGCATCTTTTCTAAAATATGTGACAGATATTATTGACAAAAAAAAACTTCTTCGGTCACAGATAATAAATATGGATGAAACGCCGTTAGCTTTCGACTCTCCTGCAAACAGAACTGTTGATGAAACTGGTGCAAAAACTGTATCTGTGCTTACGAGAGGGCATGAAAGAACGTCATTTACATGTATGTTAACTTGTGCCGCAAACGGTGACAAGCTTAAGCTGATGATCATTTTTAAACGAAAAACTATTCTGAAGGGAGATTTTCCTAAAGACGTAATTATTTGTGCAAAAGGAAACGGCTGTATGTGCAAAACAATCATGCATGAGTGGCTACAGAAAGTTTGGCAGTGCCGTAAGGGATCTTTTTTCCAACCAAAAGGGTTATTGATAATGGATTCCATGTATGCTCATTTACTTGAGTCGGTGAAAAACAGATGTCAAAAATTGTCTACGACCGTAGCAATAATTCCTGGTGGTTTGACAAAAATCTTACAACCATTAGATTTGTCAGGTAATAAATCCTTCAAAGCTGAAGTCCAAAAGCGGTGGGAGTGTTGGATGAGTGAAGGATTGCATATGTGTACCAAAAGCGGTAAAATGCATAGAGCATCTTATGAAGAAGTTGCAAAGCGGGTAGGAAGTGCGTGGAAATCGGTAAAAACATCATCAATAATAGCAGGCTTCAAAAAAACTGAAATTATATCCTTAGATAAAGAGACTGTAAACCAAGAGGATGAATGTGACAATCTGGAAGACTTAGATCGGGATTTACTAAATCTTTTTAATTCAGATAGTGAAGAATCAGATTTTGATGGTTTCATATGATGTATAGTTTGCTGTAATTCCTTTTGTAAGTAAAATTTAAAATTTCATTTTGTCATCCAAATATAATATTTCGTTGTTGCAAAATTTTTTATGATATAGTCCGAGTGTTACAAATGTGGACTTCTTTAGTGGGTAAATGTAAGTATATTCGTGAATGTAACTATATTTTCAACATTTCTTACCTTTAATTTATTTTTAAGTTATGGTTTCATTTCATGCATTTTTCTTAACTGATATGTTATGTATCAGGACATAAGTTGAGATTTTGCATCTATACGGCCCAGAACGATGTCACGCGCAATTTAATCTATTTCGGCATTTCTGTGTAATTTTAATTTTTTTCCCACCATTTTTCTCGAGTGCGGCATTTACGCTGATGCAGCCTTTCTTCTGGAAATTACGGTAATTAAAAATTGTATTTACATTGTAATAAATTGCAATAGATTTTACTCTTTTTACTATGAGATGCAAATGGAAAAATCTAAAATGCATAAGGTTAGTTGGAATTTTTTACATCTAATTTACAGCTATGTTTTATCATGAAATTTTTTGCCTGATATATATATATGTATAATGTAAGACACTATTTTTAATTTAGGTATTTTTCATGCAAATATAGTTTATTATTTAAAAAATGATCCATGATATTATTATACTTAAAAATTATTGATATATTAAAAAATACATGTCTTTCCATTAATTTACATTAATATCTATGCTTGCTGATAAAAAACAATTTCCAGTGGCAAATGCAGCTTGTGTTAGGTAGAAAAATATCTCCCCTAAGAGATACACCAGCCTTTGTGTTATGATTCTCGTAAGCATCCTTGAGTGGGACAAGTGTGTGGTTCAAGTTGATTTGAACTGAAAAACTAAATGGCTGTTCACATCTGGTGAATGGGGGAATGAAATATTTCTCTCACTGAGGCCAGTTTCAGACACCAAAAGTTTATCTTTGGAGGAGAAAAAAGGTACAAAATATTTTAGCTTTGCAGGATGGTGAAGTGATGAATGAAAACTCAAAATATTTTGAGTTTTATAGGATGGTGAGGTTCCTTTCAAATGGTGTTGCTGTGCAGCATAAAAACCCACCACTTTTCGTTGAAATTGTTTCCCAGTTTTTAAGATTCTAATGTTGGCAGCTATGATTTTTATTTAATATATTTAATATTGCAGTTGTTGATTATAATAAATGTATTTAAGTTTCTGTTGGCATCGCATATTGTAGACTAGGAATTTACTTTTTTATTATTTACTTGTCTAGGGCACTTGGATATTCACAGAAAGCTTGAAACAATGGTTGCTGAATTCTTGGGCGTCGAAGACAGCATCATCGTGGGAATGGGATTTGCGACAAATTCAACCAACATTCCAACTCTAATGTCAAAAGGATGTCTCATTTTCAGTGATGAACTTAATCACGCATCTTTAGTTTTAGGATGTCGACTCTCTGGGGCTAAAATTGTTGTTTACAAGCATAACAGTAAGTGTTGCTATTTCATTTTCTAAACAATTGTAAAAAATGCTCTAATTAATATCAATTTAACAAAGCTTTTCTTCTAGTAAGTTTAGTTTATGAACACAGTACTCAGTTGTATTGTAATATAATATTATTAGACCATGTAACTAATAAGGTAAACAAATAAATATTAAGCCTTTTTTTGTAAATTTTGATACCCTTTATATCATAAATACTTTATTATTTTATAAAAAGTAATTTCATATTCTGCTTGAATCGTTATATAGTACAAATACTGCTCAAATTGTTATACAGTACAAAGTCCAAAATCCGGATGTCCATTATCTGGAATGATCTAAAATCCAGACCTGACAACCACCAATGTGTTTCTGGTAGGCTTTACACATGCACATTTAATTCCCCATTCCGTGCATAATAAATTATCTAGACTCCCGATTGTTAATTTGTTTCACTTGTTATTGAAGAAACAATCATTTTAGTATAAATTTGTATGATGAGTAATTTGGCTCCGTTGCTGCGTATCTGCCTGGCACCCATCTCAAAGTGAAACATTCCACATAGATACATCGTTGATCTGATGCCAACCTGGCAAATCCTTCTTTTTATTATGCTTTCCTTTCATCACTGCATGTTTATAAAAACATGACAACTTGAGTAATGACTCACGTAGCAATGCCTAAACATTTTTTTTTTTTTTTTTTTTTTTAATGTTAGTAATTGAATAATACAGGAGTATGGTAACCTTTTACGTTGTTATTACACTTGGCGATGATTACAGATTTAAGTTAAATGCGCTAAAATATGTTGACGAGGAAAAATGTAACAAAAATTTCTTTCCATATGCGAAAAATAGATTTTGTTGATGATACTCATAAACCCAAAGATTACATTTAGGGCTATTTGAATTAAGAATAACTGATTTGTTATTCATATAAACCCAGAACCAGCACCAGGGCTCGTATGGCCACACCGAGTCACAGAATTTAAGACCCACAGAGACAGACCGCATCAGGCGGTAAGATATCTAGCTCTGGCCCTCAATAAGGATTAAGTATATGTGGGAATTGATTTATTGAGAACTCTGATGAGCATGTGCAAGAAATAGACATAAGTATAATAAATAACAAAACTAATACAATTCAGGCTTAATTGTTTAAGTGCGCGATAGAAGCAAGACAAAATTTAATAGAACAACGTGTCGTTAGTCGCCAAGCTCATGATGCATAGCCAAATATGTATAGTGAAGGACAGCTAAATTTGATGATGATAGCTGCTAATTTTAAAGGTTTTCGGATATTGCAAAACAAAGGTGAAATTTTCCAATTAACGGATTTTGTAAAGAAATTTGGAGAAGTGGTACTAAATAAAGATGATATAAAAGAAGTTTTTCATTGTGATGATGATGCTTCTCAATTTTCAACCAATTTATGAATGCCGAAATCTGTAGTATGGTTCTAGATCGAGAAAATACTGCTACCGATAATTAAGAAAGTGACAGAAAAGTTACTGAAAACGAGAAAATTTCAATTGACAAGTTAGTCGGAATTCTCAAAACAGCAGTTACAGTGTAACTAAACAAGAGAATGTCTGTCTACAGAATTAAAGAGAAAGTATTATCACAAAAAACGAAGCAAATTGAACAACTTACATTGAAAGAAATGTTTAATAAGGTAAAAAAATTAATATTAAGCCTTTTTTTGTAAATTTTGATACCCTTTAAATCATAAATACGTCATTATTTCATAATCTTAATTTTATAATTTCGACATGCCATCTTACTAGATTTAAACTGATGATCTAATATCCGGAATCGCCGAAGTCTCGACAAGTCCGGATTTCGGACTTTGTACTGTATTGCATATGTGCATCTTTAGTTTTAGGATGTTGACCCTCTGGGCTAAAATTGCTGTTTACAAGCATAACAGGAAGTGCTGCTATTTCAGTTTGTAAAGAATTGTAAAAATTGCCTTAATATCAATTAATTGAATAATACAATTCAACAAAGCTTTTCTCCTAGTAGGTTTAGTTTATGAATACAGTACTCAACAAAATACTGCTCAAAATGTTATATTGCTTTTACTCGTGTTTTCCCCTTTTTTCGTTTTTACTTCTTATGTATTTTAAATCTTGGAGCCACCAGTCGCCAAGTGTAAAGTTGCCGAACTCTAGTAATTCGGTTCAGGGTTCGAATCCCAACAAAGTAGCTGGCTGCATGGTCATTTTTCTGGTTTTCCACATGTGTAACATGTATATGAGCTAGTTTCCCGTAGAAAGTCCTCCACAAAGGTATCTCTTCCCTTGAGTAGATATAGTTTACCACAGCAGCCACAGTCATGAGTACAAACATGCATGTGTCATTCAGAACGACCTAGTCACGAAATATGCTGGATGGACACGAATCTAACTGTAAGGATTTTTTCATTGTCTTGATGGAAAACGACCCTCAACGACTGGTCTGTTCTGGCACTTTGCTTCAGTTTCTGCTTTAAAAACTTCTATTTGGTAAAATTGTTTTCCAAATTTGCTGTCTAATTTGGTGGCAATGATTTATATTATATAAATCCTTTGTATTGCGAGCCCACCAGCGGCCGAGCGGTAAAGGCGCTAAACACTGGTAGTTCGGTCCAAGGTTCGAATCCCGTGAACAGGCTGGCTGCATGGGTGTTTTCATGGTTTTCCCCATGTGTAACGTGTATATGAGCCAGTTTCCCTTAGAAAGTCCTCCACGAAGGCATCCCTTCCTTTAGGCAGATAGCCCTCGAGGCTTTGCCATAACCTCACATACACCTTTGTATTGCCATCATACACAAAGCATTCTTTTTTGGGATGTTACTCCCTCTTGATGTGATTAAAGGAGGTTCTTTTTAGGCCTACTCTATTAAGTTTTTTTAATAACATTACTGCATAATATCCACTGCTAATCTCCTGTTTAAAAAAAAAAAAAAAGTTTCTTTTTTTCTTTCTGCCAAAATTACTTTCTGAAACTCTGCCAAGTATATTCTGCTACATTGAAGTACGGAGTTATGCATCACAGCACCTTAAATGTCCATTCTTCTTCCATTGACTGTATACTGTGCTTTTTGGAATGTTTAACCAGTCTAATAGTTTCAGAACTGTATAAGGTGGATTTTCAATAATAGCTTCTTTTAATGGGACCTTGTTTACAGAGCATGGTCTTCCATAGTGGGCCTCATTTTCCATCCTGAAATTTCTGCACTTTTCAAACCGCATTTGACCTGTGCATCATAAACAGTAATTTGTCCATATACAATGCAAATTTTACGAGTAGTCTGATTAGCTCCCCGCCCCCTTTAAAATAAAAGTACAGAATGACAAAAATGAACTTTTAGGTTCTTCATGCATAGCAGTGCACTAAAGCGAAAACTATGCCACAACACGCACTAGAATTATGCCCACAAACAGAAAAGGCTGTATTTAAACATTTGCCTCAATCTAAATCACTCCTTAGCAGCAATACATACTTCACAAGAATTCAAAATGGGTTTATTATATAAATATAACTTTTATTTCTATTCATGTATATACATTGTTCAAGAAAAAAAAAAAAAAAAGAGGAAGTATCACTTGCTGTCTTTCGATTTCAAGATAATAAAGGCAAGAAATCTCACCATCTCGGATCTTCTTTTTTCTAATTCAAAACAGACCATGATTCAACTAGATATTTATTAACTGAAGACAATCTACTCATCAAAGTCATTTCTAGAATAATAGCACAATTTTAATTCACTAAAATTGCTAACTAATGTATAACACACAGAGGAGCAATTATCAGTTTCATCTTTAATCGTCCATTCCAAAGTTTTAGTTTCAAGGTAATGTGCATGCAAGGGATGTGAATCATTCGTCAAGTGTTTCAACATACATATTTCTGCTTAATTACTACTGTGTGTTTTATTTGGATAAGGATAGATGTGATATGAAAATATGTTAAATAAAAGATTTAAACACTCAGAGAAGAAAAAGAGGGAAAATATGTACCTTCATGGAGAGCCATATATGAGTATACTGCAGTTAGTGAGATTCAATTAATGTTAGCAGGGTTGCCATGTTACCTGGAAAACTGGGAAAACCGGAAAATGTCATGAAATTCGAAAATTGACCAAAAAATTCGGGAAAAAGTCAGGGAATTTAAATATTTTGGTAAAAATCTGGAAAATTCGTGAATTTCATACGGCTATTCCTCCCAAAAAAGCGGGTTTTGCGCCAATGTTGGAAGCGATTACTTTCTTGGCGAAATATGTATCGCGTGAGCATCATTCGGCCCGCTGGCATAGAGGCAATTTTCGCAGCTCCAATCAGATTGTGTTGAGAGAAAGGCAGAGGAAGTTTCCAGCAACCTCAAGTATCGAGAGATTTCTACGCGCATATGCAGTGCATGTTGAACTAAAGAAAATGCGTATTCTCGTATAAAATAAAATTGGTTTAAACCCAGTATAGAGTAGCATGGATGTTAGAATAGCCTCCATGTACCGTATACACGGGATTTGGGGATATTATGATGAGCAGTAAACGGGTAATTTTGGTGTTGGCGACAATTTTCAAAATCGTGCCAAGGCCGTAGCATATCCAAGGATTTTACCGCAAAATCTTTTTAACCCCCCTTTTTTAATAAATGCCCTATTTGTCATTTTGCAGTAAAATAAAAAAATAGTCAGTCACCTAGTCTAACCATTTAATGTAATTATATTCGCCAAAATATCGTTGATTATTCTAATTCAATTTTTAAATAATTTTCTTTATTTTAATGTTATTTATATCATTTATGTTGCTTCTTCTCTCTAAATTTATTTATTAGTAAATAATACTTTCAAATTTCAGAAAATGTTTCTCTGCATAATCCTGAAATTAATTCTAGCAGTATGATGCCATACCATCACGAAATTTAATGCACATATTTTTTGCTTATGCATGCTACTAAATTAATATAAAATACCTGAATTTATTTAAAAATATCATTAAATAGATTTTTCTTTCGTTTAGCTGCAAAATGTCTGCAAAAAAAGACATTTTTTAAAATCCAGATTGGGCAGATTCTAATCTCAATCTTTAGTGGAGAAAACAACTCCTATTATACTCGTAGTTATAACAGTAATGCTTTGGGTATTATATATTATATATGCAGGTATAAGTCATATGTAATTGGCAAATTTTTGTGCTTTTAAGTGGTACCATAATTAATTTACCTCTTAGCACAGTCAATGTGCATTACGCGGATAGACTGGAATTTTCTTAAAACACACCTGGAAAACCTGGAAGTCAGGGAATTTCATTTTCCTGTTTGAGTGCCAATACTGTGATAAGAATATTTAAAACAGAATCAATATGATATTTAATTGCATCTATGAAAAGACATGAGGCACCTCATTAATGTACTATAATTAATACCATAAAAATATAATATTAAATACCATAAAAATAATTAAAGGCTAAAATTAAGTGGATAAGGACCATGAAAAGTAGTCAACTTTGATCTTAAATTGGACCTTAAAGACAGTGACAAAAAGAACATTTCTGTATTTTGCCAAGCACTATAAAAACAGCAGAACTTACTGATTTACCTAATATTTAATATCAACTTGTATATAAAAGTGTAAGATTGAAAGCCTGGTTAAGCATATGATCAATATTTAGCATAAATTTGCTTTATTATTCGTTATCTGATGAGGTGCATTCATAGAAATGTGTATTTTGTATCCACAAGGGGAACACAGAATGTATTAAGGTACTGCTTGGGGTGTAACAATCTTCAAAACTATTCTGTTAGTAAGTAATATACATATAATATGTACACTGTGCAAAAAAGAAATGGACTGTTCGATATCTCCCGTTCTGCTGGGCCGATTGACGAAATTTAACTTTTTTGCGTTTTTCATGTCTCGAAAGCGCGACTTAGGATTGTATCAGATTTATATGTAGCACTATTCTATTGTAGGTACTTTGACACAAAATTAGACTTTTTTTAAAATGACATGATAATTTTTTTCCCTATTTTGATTCTACGACTGAAATTATTAAATTTTGTAAAATTTGTTGCAAAATTTATGGAGAAATTAGAAATTTATCTTCGCTTATTTTTTTCAGTTTACGGGAAGAATAATTTACTTGGCGATATTCTTAATTAATAGCAACTTTTTTTTTTTTTTTTTTTTTCATTGTAAACGAGCAGAAAAAAGTCATTGTTCATTATTTCAAATAATTTTAACAAAGTTCGTAAACCACATTTGGCATTATTGTCGCTAAAAAAAGAAAAAGGATGCCAATATGGACATTCATGTATATCTTAGAAAATTTTAAATAAAAAGCTCTTATTTTTTGTAGGTGAGCCTAAAAATACATCTACTTTAAGATGATGGTAAAACATTTGCAGATTATAATTCAAATTTGTTTTAAAAAAACTTCTAAAAATTATTTTAAAATACAAATTTTAAAAATAAATCATAAAAAATGGGCGAGTTTTAGTTGGAATGTATCTAAATTTTGGAGAATGTGAAAGGAAGACTCAAGTAAGTTTAATAAAAAAAAAAGAATAATAAATGTATACCAAATGCAACTAATATTGAGGAACTAATTTTTTAAAAACTATTCTTGCGATTTTTACAAAACTTGGCAGTTTGGCATAATTTGAATCGTAGAATCTAAATATGGGGAAAAAAATGACATGCCATTTTAGAAAAAGTCCGATTTTGTGTCAGAATATTTATATTAGAACAATGCTATATATGAATCTAATACACATCCTAAGTCACGCTTTCGAGGCACGAAAGTCGCAAGTTGAATTTCATCAATTGGCCCAATAGAACAGGAGATAAGCTTCAACCCCTTTTTTCTTGCAGTGTTCATAGCTATAGTAATACAGTCAAAAGTTGTTAATCCGGACTCGTCGGGACTTCGGCGATTCTGGATTATAGATCATCAGTTTAAATCTGCTAAGATGGCATGCAGAAATTATAAAATTAAAAATATGAAACCGTAATTTATGAAATAAAGAACAATTATGATCTAAAGGGTATCAAAATTTACAAAAAAAAGCTTAATATTTATTTGTTTACTTTATTAAACATTTCTTTCAATGTAAGTTGTTTAAGTTGCTTCGTTTTTTATGTGATAATACATTCTCTTTAATTCTATAAACAGACATAATTTCTTGTTCAGTTACAAAGTTCCGCTGTTCAAGTCCTATAATTGCTGTGTCTACCGACTAATCTGTCAATCGAAATTTTTTCGTTTTCAATAACCTCTGTCACTTTCTTCGCTATCGGAAGCGAATTATAATGACGAGGAATTTGATTTAAATCATATCAAAGATGGAATACATCGAGATGAAATACTACATTTAGTAAGGAATTATAAGCCAAATAAAATAAAAACATCTGCCCTGAAGATAAGGATAGTGCTGACAGATCAACTTCTAATTCATTGCGCACCGCACCACAGCGTTAAAGATAAACAAAGTTTAGATAAAGTTTAGATAAACAAATGTTAAAGTTTAGATAAACAAAGGATATGCCTGTATCCATTTTTTGCAGCAATTCCACTTATTGTTTAATGAACTTTGAAACATACTTTCGCTTTGTAGATCCTGTACATATTAATAAATATATATCAGAAATTCTATTTGACATAATCGAAAGTTCAAGCTTACTTTTATAAAATTGCTCTAACAGTCTGCAAAAAATAATAAGCCGGATTCAATTCGAAGATTAAGGAACAACACAATCTGCAACATTAACTGAAATAGATAATTAGATAATTTTAGCTTAGCTTATACCCTCCGTTATACATTAAACGCGCAGTCGTAAACGTATTTTGCGCACGCGCACAAGCATATTTGCAGCCGTAAAGGTCTTACCGTAAGCTTGTTTGCAGTTATAAAGATCATCGCGACGCATGCGCAGAAAGTTTGTAGCTTTGGTCCGGATTATGAGTGTCCGAATTAACGACTTTTGACTGTAATTAATATTGCATTTTCTTACAAACAATTTACCAATTTGACTTGTATCTAATTAAAGTTATGTAAAGGTTTATGGAACACCTTTAATAACTTGGAAAGGGTTACTGTATTGTAGTTTTCTTGATTTGTGTTTTCTTATTATGTTGCATAATTTAAAATATATATATTATATAACCTCTTTAACACTGTTGTTTGGTGAATCAGTTGTAGTGCTTATATTGTTCATGGAAAGTGCTAATTTATATTAATTTTGTATTGAATTTAATGTTATGTTTAATATATAGATATGAAAGATTTAGAAGAAAAAGTAAAAGAAGCTATAATCGAAGGCCAGCCTCATTCTCACAGGCCTTGGAGGAAAATGTTAATTATTGTTGAAGGAGTTTATAGGTAAATTAAAATTTTTTTGTTGTTTTCATGTATTAAAAGTGAATTATGTGCATATTCTGCCTATCAATGACTGTTTAGATGTCTGTGAAAGAATATAGGAAGAGAGTAATTTTATTCTAGTTAGAGATAGGCCTATCTAGGTAATGGTTTACAGATAGTGCCCTCTTGGCAGAATGTTTGATCTATTTTTGGATCAGATTAAGTGAATTTCTCTCCCCTTTTTCTCCTGCTAAGAGACTGTTGATTCAACCACTGTTGATTTCAAAATCTCCGATTTACCGCTAATCATTTGTATAGATTTTCTTCTTAACGTAGCATACTACAATAAATTACCTTTCAAAATCATTGAGTTAAAAGTATGTTAAAGTTCCTGTGCTGCTTTTAATCAATTGCTGTGCTTATTCATTGCCCTGCTTTTCATCTCATCTTCCAGTCTTTTAGGTAGGTCACCAAATTTTCCAATTTTTAGCCGTTATTAAGTGAAATGTTTCCCAGCAATAAATGAATGTTATTCAATTATTAAAACTTAAATTTGATAAATTCCATTCTCCTACCTCTAATGATTTTCAGAATAATTTTTCTTGTTAAATTTTATTTCATTTGAATTGTATTTTTTCTTACGTTTTATTGATCGTTGTCTTATTAAATTACATTTGATCTGAGTTAGCTTAATCTACTGTAGACAATGATTTTTATATGAAGATTCAAGCAATGTTTAATCATTTAACATTTGTACTTAGTTTTGTTTATTTCAATAAACGACACATTACCAAGTTTATTCACAGTTTATTCACACAAATACTATATATATTAATTATTCGTTTTGTTTCCATTGTATTTGAAAGTACTTTAACAAACAAAAGTTTTCCTTCCTTGAAATTTTCTTGGTATAAAAGTGTAAAAAAAATTACAGAGGGCCAAAGAATATAAAATTTAAAATATACAATTAAATGCTAATATATTTTACATCTGAATTGATTTACAAGTAGTACAATGATCTTGAAAACCATACATAATAAACTGTTAAAATTAGTGTGGAAGACCTTTTAAATGTTGTTACTGCACAGCATGAACCTCGTGGTTTAATATTTCATGGTTGGCAGGTCTGCGTTTTTGTAGTTATATACTGGTTGTCCAGCTAACAAATCATAAAACATGCAAATAAGGGGATGTGTGCATATATTTAGACCAGGTATTCCTAATCTTTTTCTTGCATTTCATCCCTTACCTTTTTCTTTACAGTACGTACAGTGCAAATAATAATTGCACACAAAAATCTTTAAGGCAACAATTACATTAAGAATATGAATAAAACTTTTGAAAAATGATTTATTAGATTTATATTTAATTAATTTTTGTATTATTATTTTTAATTCTACAAAACAAATTTAACTAGCTTTCAGAAACAAAATCAGATTTTAATCGTACAAAAAATTGATTTTAATTTGTGTAATGGATGTACTGATGCAGTTTTAAAATACTTGACATAACATTGTTTAATTAATTATTTAAATCACCCATTCAAAAATATTTAAGCTGTTTCTTGTTTTCAATACTAATTTTGTGTTCTTCATATTGTTTTGATTCTGTTTTACTTTTTTATATCGTACTTATTGTATAAAAAATTTATATAATTTAAAAATATATATTATTGGTTTTTAAAATACATTATTAGTGTTTCCCCTTATGTTTATTTTATATGATTTCTTCCTTATTACATGATGCAGCTTTATATCAGAAAGCAATTAATTATCAGTTTTATTTAAAAATATTTTTTTATAATTGACGGTGTGTTGATTATGCCGATCAATTGATCAATTGCTGCATATTCGGCTACCAACCCCCTTTAAAAATTTAATCAAACCCTTTGGGAACCCCTGTTCTGTACAATTACTGGTGGAAAAGAACATTTTAAATTAGTGGTACTGTTCCGTTTTGAGGACCATAAAAAATTGCAGTGAAAATGCATGCGCAAAAGCACCAAATCTAGCATACGCGCTGATTTCAAATTGTGTAAGTTTAGATAGTTCTATATTTCTTAAGATGCCATTGAAATACTAGTTTAATTTTTAAATCCTTTTTTGATATCCTATGGATTAAACAATTTGGGAATTGCCCATGATGAAAAGTCTGCAATAGAATTTTTTCAAAGAAAAGGCATCATTCATTATAGAAAATTATGTTTGATCAACCAATGACATGAAATTATGCTTTAGTAATAACTTGGTAGTGAAATAGCGATACAGGAATCCATTCAGTTATATTTAGCCTTTTTTTATATGAATTATAATTATGATCTGAAATAGTTATTTACTCTTATGCTTCCATTGAGTTATGTTTAGCTTTTTTTATATAAATTATAATTATAAAATAGTATTACATGAAATGTTAATTTCATATATGTTAAAACAATAATCCTTAGATACTTATTTACTATTATACTTCCTTTCTTGCATTAGGGTTGCCACAATTATTTTTGGTCGCACTGACATCAACAATAGTTTGGCGATTTTTTTTTTTTATGCTCCTCAAAATGGAATAGTACCAAATTAGTTTATGGTGTGATTATATTCATAGATGATTTTTGTGTTCATTGCATGTATACTGTGTGTATAATTTTTTATATGCTTATAACGATATAGATGTAGTTTTCAAATAAAAGTTGAGAAATGAAAAAGCATGCTGTTATTATTATATATATTGGGTAAGAGTAGAAAGATAGAAAGTAACTTACAAAGAATTTGACAGGGTTTGTACAGTCTTTAAGAGTCCTTATTAAAATAAAACATTTTTCGCTGTCATATTATAAAGTTTCATTTTGGCAACTTATACAATATTTTAAATCTAAAAAATAAACAAGGTATAATGCTAAGCACAATTTACAAAAAAGCCCTTAGCAAAAGCAAAATTAGCTGTGTAATTAATTAAAAATGTCTTGTTTTTAATTTTTTCACAGTAAGAGTTTTTCCCATGTAATTTTCTCAGAATATTCAAAATTTTCAGAATGTGCATCAGTTTCCTCTATAAAATTAATTTTATACTTTTCCCTCCTTTTCTTTCCAAAATATTTCAGGCTTTTTGCTGTTACAGAAATGGAAGGGATAATTTTTCTTTAGGATTTTAGACATTGCAGCTTGGAAAGTTTAGAAGGATTTGAAGGCCAGATTTATAGACCCACGATTGTAGAAGATTCAAGAAATATGTGACAAAATGAAAAATGTCTCCATGGCATGAACACGTAGTGGATTTATTTTACAGAAAGTTTGCAATGAATTTCTTAATTCTTGGAGAACATCTGGAAGAACAATGAAAACATAATATTTGAATGTATTACTTCTGATACTAGAAACTTAACATGTTTATCTTCTCTTTATTTTCTCTACTTTTCACCAGACAGAAGCATGGAAAACATCAAAAATGCTTCTGATCTTATCACATGGGCAAGCATTATTGAAATGAATTTTTTTATTAATAAAGAAATTGAAAACTTAGAATTTAAAAGTTTCATCTGATATTTCGTAATGCATCATACACAAAGCTGGCACTAGGCATTTTCCCACCTGATGCAATCTTTGTGGATCCTAAATTCTACTTCCAATGCTTGCTCTGAATTTTAAAAGTTTTGCCATTTCTGGATTTTGTTGTTTGGTGTGTCACTAAGTTCTAGAAATTCTACCACATCAGCTTTGTAATCGGCCTTTACTATTTCATATTGCTTCTAAAAGCTCATATTACTAAAGAAATAAAATTAGCCACTTTTTCTGTACATTCTAAATGCATTTAGTGTTTTTTAGAATAACAAATCCTTAATTAAATCCAAAAATTCTAAAATGAAAAAGAAACGTGTTGAAGAAAGAAACTGAGTACATAAAGGAAATTATTCTTCAAAGACATGTGCAGTTATTATTATGTAAATTACCCAATTGTTTATTATTTCAAACCCTTACTATAATTTCCCATTTCTATTTCCTCATATGATAGAGTTATTGAGCCAGATTAAATTAAAATTGTATAATCTTTGACCACTAGTCCACATTATTAGTTTGAATTTGACTGTTCTTGTTTAATTACATCACCATGAGCTGTAATTGATTTTGTTAGCATCAGAACATGCCTTTATGTTCTAAGTTCTTTTTAAATAAGAGGCTTATTTAAACCTTTGTCTGATATTGTAGTTAATTTCCGACATAGCAATAATATGCTTCACATCTGTCGGGTTTTGGACTATTTAACTTTTACTAGATCAATTAAACCCTCATAAGTACATTATGGAGAGGTTGACAAGTTAGAAGATAAAGCATGCAGAAACTAGCAAGAGCATTGGTTTGCATATTGAGACAAATCTCTAATTGTTAGAAAAGATGAGGAAAAAGAGAAGGAAATCGATATATTTGTTATAGAACATAAATGTTTTGTAGCTTTTAATGTGTAATTCTTATATCTTTAAATCTTAATATCGTTTATCTTAATATATCTTTAAATCGTAATCTTAATATATCTTTAAAATCTTAATATCGTTTAAGAATCTGTGTCATAAATTACATGTATTCTAAAATGTGAAATTTTATTAGATTTTGATTTTAATAGGGCTATTGTTAAAAAATAAAATTTAATAGTGGTCATGTAAATCCATAATGAGTAACTACCTAATTAAATTATAACCAACTGTTTACCTTTAAAAATTATCTCTACATATTAAAGCGAGTTATTACCTTTCATTAATACTCACTGTGGTCACAAGATAAAATATAAAAATGTAAAAATTCAAGTAATTCTAAAATGAAAAAGAAAATGTAAAAACAAATTCTATGCATCTACTGAGACTTAAAATAATACAAAAACAACTTACCACCTCTGGTGCTTTAATGGCTTATTGGAACCTTAAAGTATATTAACTGGGTTACAACCCCTCGAACTGTACACGAAGCTATGACATTAATCATCAAATAGAGCCTGAATAACTTTCAACACTTGTCAACCTTGCCTACATCAGACCTTTCAGGTTTGTTCTAATCAGCAGGTCTCTCTCTAGACAAGCAGCAGTGGTGACAACATTCAGTCTTATGTTATGAATCATGCTGATCATGATCTTACTTCTCATTTTAACCTATGCAATTTGACATAAAAAATCTACCTGTTTATTTACTAAACCTCTAGACTGACCAAGTATGTGACAAAATGAGACATAATAAATAAATAAATAAAAAATCAACATAAAGCTAACTGTTAGTAAAACATAAATATCACTTATCTTCTTTCAAATATGACCAACTATCATATGTGTAAAATATTTAATGCTACTTGATAAATTGCATAAAGTTTATTTTATTCTCAAACTTATTAACAATTATGTTAATTAATTCATGTTTAGCAATAATGCGTAGTACTTAGCGATCTATTTTACTTTTAGGATATTACAAAAGTGAAATTCAGGCATAGATAATATCTTCAATTGAATTTATTCAGTTCCCATTTGCTCATAGGTCCTTAATTTTTTTTTTGTTAATGGTCCTTAAAAGTTGTTAAAAATACTTAATTTCCATGTGCAGAAATGTGTACGAACCCTGATTTGAGCAATTTTTAGTTAATGAAGTGGAAATATGCATGAAAATGAGTAATTTTTTTATCCTTTATAATAGCAAAGAGGAATTGGCAAAAATAAAGCTATCTTGATAGTCAAAGAAATAAAACTATGGTCAGATTGCTTTCAAATTGTTAATTGCATTGGTAAAGGGAATAGAGCTCAGTGGCACAAAAGAATGCTAGAATTAGGAGAAGCTATTTTTTGTTTAGCAGTGTGATACGATTAGGAGTTAGACAAAAAAGCAGTCTTTGTTAAATTGCAAAATGATTTACTACAGCTAATTTGATTTTGGTAAATTGTTTGAGAAAATGAACTTGGTATGATTTAAAGATATTTTAACATAATAATATTTTTATATATGGTATATAATATTATTTTCCCTTTCTGTGCATTTATACTATATTTTTAACTGTTAGTGGAGCACATCATTTATGTATTTTTTAAAGTCCTACTTTTCTGTATTTAATAGAAAAATGCTGTATTCAATAATTTTTTTAAATATTTTTTTGCATGTAATTTTAAACTGAAATCCCTTATTTTGTAGCATGGAAGGAACAATTGTGAATCTCCCTGGTCTAATAGCAATTAAAAAGAAATACAAATGCTATCTTTACGTGGACGAAGCTCATAGTATTGGTGCCATAGGTTCTTGTGGACGAGGTGTAACAGATTATTTTGATTGTAATCCCAAAGATGTGGACTTGTTAATGGGAACATTTACAAAAAGCTTTGGAGCATCCGGCGGTTATATTGCTGGATCCAAGGTATTATAATCATATCCTCATTATATAATCTGAATAAATGATTGCTGTTTTGGGGGCAAAAATTCTGATATTTTTGTTAAATTATTTTAATTTTCAGGTAGACTACAACTTTTTAAAATTTAAAAATATAGTAAAAGCCCAGCTGTTTGACATTCAGCTAACCAAAAGTGCAAAGAACTGGAATATTTTAGAATTTTAGAAAACATTCCCACCCCCCCCCAAAAAATTATGCAATGAATGATTTGTAATGTGATTATAGAATTTACAATACTGTTAATACATATA
The DNA here is from genome assembly GCF_044657685.1 of Stegodyphus dumicola. NCBI lineage: Eukaryota > Metazoa > Arthropoda > Arachnida > Araneae > Eresidae > Stegodyphus > Stegodyphus dumicola. Next base: position 66,569,426 of record NC_140778.1, on the reverse strand, counting down.
CATTATCATCACACAGTGTGATTTACTGTAATTTCGCACGTATAGTCCGCAGACACGATTTTATATTAAAAAAATTTTCAAAAACCGTCAGATAGTCCGCGGACTATACGTCCGAAATTACTTTTTCATCCTTTGTTTGCACCAATTTCTCACCGCTTTCTCGTCCACTTCAAAATAAGGGCCCGCTTCTCTATTTCCATCTTTTTCCCAGCGATGTTTCATCAACGTTATCGAAGATGAAAGACAAAATACGAAAACAAAATACTGTGCAACATTCTATACTCGTAATAAGTGGTAGTGAAATGTGACCTTCGAACCCACTCACTCCGTGTTGCCAAACCACGCTATAAGTAAACGAATCACGCTTTTTTTTTTCGTACTCCAGGTACTTGCTACTATGGCTCCTTAAAACTGAGCTGACGCATCAATTACTTTTCCCCCTCCCGGCAGTTGCGCTAAAGCAGTGCGAAGGATACTGGGATACAAGACTCTGGTTGCGCTAAGTGAGTCTTTCTTTGGCTGAAATCCCGGCATCGCTTGATGCGGCAGCCTGGATTTTAGGAGCTCTACTTGCTACTACTCATTCGTTCTGCACTATGCTCTATGGTTTACTATCGATACGATACATACGAATGTTTTCTTGGAATCTCGCGCTTTTTTTTATATTTGATTATCGGCAGTTCACGACAGCGTGTTTTTTAAATTTCAACGATTTTAACCGTGAACAACCAGCGTATTATCCGCACTGGTGGATAGTCCTCAGCTTCAAAAATTCGCATTTTAAACACAGATAGTCTGCGGACTATACGCGCAAAATTACGGTAGTTCCAATAATATATAAGTATGACGTCACAACAAGAAGTTCATTTTGGTTTCGCATAAATTCGATTAATTCTCGATTAGCCAGATTAATTTTTGTAAAGAAGGATTAAGTTCTATTTTTTCCCTCATATTGTGGAAAAAATTATTCATTTTTGGAACACCATTCATTTTTGGAAGTTGAGTATTTTCAGAGTTACAAAATTAAAAGATTTTAAACAACCTACATTGAAAGAAATGTTTAATAAAGCAAACAAATAAATATTGAGCTCTTTTTGTAAATTTTGATTCCCTTAAGTTCATAAATGCTTCATTATTTCATATATTTCATTTTATAATTTCTACGTGTTGTTATCTTATGAGATTTAAACTGATAATCTGATATCCGAAAAAATTCCAAATTCGGAAAGTCCCAGCAACTCTGGATCGCAGGCGTTATACTGTACTATGCTTTTCCGATATTTTCTAAATATTTACTTTCTTCTCTAAATTGTGCCTTTTATTATCGTCTCTGTTTTTTAGTTAATTAGAAAATAGTATAGGAATACAGGTCTGCATTTGAAAAATGAAGACCTATATAAAGCATATAAGATTTTATATTTTTGAATCCTAAGTCAGTTCCTTTAAAATGGTACTGCCCCGCAACATGTATCTTCCGGTTTTCTTGCAGAAATCTTGTGATTTTTAATATTTCAAGATTATCAACTATCGGCTTTGTTGTAATGTAGATTCAAGTCTTTGAGGCAAAGTTTAAAGCTGTAAATTGAGTAATGAGAGGTTAATCAAGGTCCATATAAACAGATCTGTTTAACCTTTTGAGTGTTACTGGATAAGGATCCATAAAATATCTAATTTGGTATATGTTACCTTGTTATTTAAAATAACAAAGTTAAATAAGTTTATTATAAAATTCTAAACTGATAAGCTCTTTAACTGCTTTATCGTTTCCCCGAGACGAAATTCTCAATTTGAAAAGTGTTGCCGGTAGCTTTAAACCCTAATGCAATAAATTTAAACCTTTTAAAATGACATTGGCTTTTAATATTGTTTGAATTATTAAAATATATTTGTAATAATAAAATTCCATAGTCAAGAATACACTTAAATTTATAACTGTATGTTCTTTTCATTTTTAATGGCGACGTTCTTTTATTTGAAAGTACGTGGAATTAAATCCACAGCCCCGTAGTCAAGTTGTTTTTCCCCCCTTTTCTACACGTACAGTTATAGAATGTTCTGGAGATATTTAAAGCGAACTGGATTGGCTGACACCATTTCTTGGAAGCTCCGCCTTTCCAGAGGCTATAAAAGGACTCGCAAAAGGAATATTGGGGCTTTTTCTTAAATGTCACGATGCAGTAAACTTCATACAAAAAGTTATTAGTAATTCTTTTTATTTACTCCGGATATCTGATTTTTGTAACTGCTATTTTCTACTGAATAATAATAAATGGATCCTGTTTTTTTTTTTTTTTTTTTTTTAACTTATCGCCTGATGATTTAAGCTACGACTAAAGCTGGTACATCACATATATGTATATGAATATATACGTTGTGTTAAGGTTCACTGATGATACTTTTCGAATTGATGAGTCTGTCTATGGGGAAAAGTCAAGTGGTTAAATGTCGCAGATCCCAAACATGTTCTTGCTTTGGGGATGAATTTGACTTATTGCTGAATGAAAATGAACTGTGGTGAATCAGTTTTATTTGAATTTATTTAATTTCCTTGGCATAAAACCCTTGCCTAACTTTCTGAGTGAAAATAAATCACATCAGTATTATAAATAGTTTTAAAAGCTTCCCTGATTAATATGGGAAAAGCAACTGTTGATTATATAAGAAGATTTAATTGCATAACTTTAGATATCGCAAGCAGAATCTATATTTGAGATAAAATTTTAAAACAGAATATTTTTATAATTTGCTTATATTTTATAACTAACATTTTCTTTTTTTGCAGCGCTTGATCAATCATCTCCGCTCTCATTCTCACAGTTTTAGCTATGCAACCAGCATGTCTGCACCTGTTGCACAACAAATTATAATGACCTTAAAAATTCTCACTGGAAAAGATGGTTCCAATGAAGGTGAATTTTATTTTGCCTGCAATATTTTCCCCTGTTATTAAAATGTAAACCTGTTGTAATGCATGCACTCAAAATAAAATATGTATTGATGAAAAGAGTTTTAAATTAAATGAAAAGTTAAAAATAAATATTGTAACCTTCCAAAACCTACTAGTACAGCCAAAAGTAGTTAATTCGGACACCCATAATCTGGACCTCAAAGCTACAAACTTTCTGTGCATGCATCGCGTTGACGCATGCGCGTAAGACCTCTACGGCTGCGAATCTGCGCGTGCGCAAAATACGTTTACGAATGGGCGTTACGGACGGTATAAGCTAAGCTAAAATTATCTAATTATCTATTTCAGTTAATGTTGCAGATTGCGTTGTTCCTTAATCTTCGAATTGGATCCGGCTTATTATTTTTTGCAGACTGTTAGAGCAATTTTATAAAAGTAAGCTTGAACTTTCGATTATGTCAAATAGAATTTCCAATTTATATTTACTAATATGTAATGGATCTACAAAGCGAAAGTATGTTTAGGAGTCCATTAAACAAAAAGTGGAATTGCTGCAAAAAATGGATAAAGGCATATCCTTTGTTTATGTAAACTTTAACATTTGTTTATCTAAACTTTGTTTATCTTTAACGCTGTGGCTGGCGCCACGCAATGAATTGGAAGTTGATCTGTCAGCACTATCCTTATCTTCAGATCAGATGTTTTTATTTGGCTTATAATTCCTTACTAAATGAAGTATTTGATCTCGATGTACTCCGTCTTTGATATGATTTAAATCAAATTCCTCGTCATTATAATTCACTTCCGATAGCGAAGAAAGTGACAGAGGTTATTGAAAACGAAAAAATTTCGATTGACAGATTAGTCGGTAGACACAGCAATTATAAGACTTGAACAGCGGAACTTTGTAACTGAACAAGAAATTAAGTCTGTTTATAGAATTAAAGAGAATGTATTATCACATAAAAAACGAAGCAACTTAAACAACTTACATTGAAAGAAATGTGTAATAAAGTAAAAAAATAAATATTAAGCTTTTTTTTTTTTTTTTTTTTGTAAATTTTGATGCACTTTAGATCATAATTATTCTTTATTTCATAAATTACGGTTTCATATTTTTAATTTTATAATTTCTGCAGGCCATTTTACCAGATTTAAACTAATGATCTATAATCCGGAAAAATCGATAACCCGGAATCTCCGAAGTCCCGACGAGTCCGGATTAACGACTTTTGACTGTACTGTTAAAATTTGATTTTCTAATTGTATTTAGATATGGGTGTTGAAATCTTTTATTCTTTTCCATTTTCATAACTTGCATTTTGAAAGAAAATTGAACCTGTTTAATAATTAGTCTGTTTCTGAATAATGAAAAGAGAGAGCATAACAATGTATTTTCGATTTCAAGAACTAAGATTTCTGAAATAAAACTAAGGATGTTATGAAAGTAAACTACAGTATATATCCATATATAAACCGAGAATTTTTTAAAAGCTGAATTAGAAGGGTCAGCTTATATGCAGATCCACTAATCTCGCAAAAAACGTAGGCACTTTTCTGTTAGCTGGGTGCAAGCAATAAATCACTAAGTGTTGCATTTTTCCCCCCTTATATTTTGTAAGTTTATGAAAACAAAATTTCAAATGAAATGAGATATTTACTTTGTGAAAATGAGTTGTTTTATTTTCGCAGTCTTTTATAATGCTGGTTTGGTATGCCCAAACGAAAAATCTGATGTTGGCAAAATTTGCAGCCTGCTTTCTCTACTCTTAAACTTATATTTTATTTACAAAAAAATGCTGAGCCATCATTCTATTTTTAGAATCTTCATCAGATGTGATTCGCATGTATTTTGAAACTTGTCATATAAGAATTTCTCTTCCTGCTCATCTTTGAGACAAAAAAATAAAGTGGCACGGATGCCACATATTGTACACAAGATAAAAAGAGTTAAAGAAATGTGCTACCTTCAGGTAGGGTTGACAGAGTTAAAGCTGTCCCCCATTGGTGTATGGCATTTTACTTTATAATGATTTAATTGGAAAGTAATCTATCCATTTTATAAGCTTGGCAACACTTTTGCCCCCATGGTGACATATTAGAACGTTACAGAATTTTTTTTTTCCATTTCGGCTTATGTATGGTTTTTAATTATGGGTAAATAATAAAAAAACCACACTTTCAGCTTATATTCACAAATATATGGTATTTTGAGTCTGGTACTGATTACAGAAAAAAAAATGTACCCGTCTTAAATGCCAACATTTATAATTTCAGTGTAAAAAAAAATTCAATTTCCTTTGAAAATACAGCTATACTAGTATTTATTCATACAAAATTGACTCAGTTGATAAAAGTTTTAATATAAACATATAATATTTTTAAATTTTAAGATTTTTCTATGTATACATATGTAAATATATTATTTTGGTTAGGTTTAAGTGCACTAAAAGCTTGACTATCCAGCATTCAACTATGTTTTTTACATCCTATGTGGGTAATTTGTAACTTTTTCACATTCATCTGGCTTGTAATGTGAATTATGTTTCTTGTCTGCTCAGTTTCCAGAATTTTCATATATCCAGAATTCAGTATTTCCTGAGCTTTTTGAATCGTCAAAATTGTACTGACTTTAGGAAGGGGGGGAAGGTGAATTAATAATATTACTGGCCTCTCTAGAAATCAAATGGGTAGTTAAGTAAGATAATTTACTGTGCCATTTGAATTCTTGATTTCCTTGGCATGATGCATTATTTTCCCTGTCTTCTAATGCACAAATAGCACCTGTTGCATCAGGTTCTTCTATTTACAATAAAATTAATGTAAAATTCCTTACCTGCTGCATCTTCAGTGTTCTCGACGCCAGGCTTCTAATAATCACGTTTTCCAGTAAGAGTTTCTATTACAATTAGCAGGCCATCTTGTCTTTTAATTATTTATTCAAAGAAAACGCTAATATACACTATTTACAAGGTAAGTGATAATTATTTTAAGACAGTACATTTTTAACTCTGAGTCTTTACGCTCCTCAAAGCGGTTCCAATCTCGACTGCCTCTCGGAACTTAATTACAGCAAAAGTAAAGGAAGAGATGCTCGCCACCTAGTGGCAAGAATGTGACATCCTCCCACCTTTTGATTTTACATCGATAAGATGGGAAAATCAAAACAAAATTTATCAATAATCAAACAAAAATTCAAGTACAACTTTCACAAATATGAAAAGTAACTAATGCTCTAAAATTAATACTTACAAAGAAGGATTACACATCTAAACATTTTTTGCATTACATTCATATCATATCCAGATAACATGTTCCAATTGACTATTGTTAGGACAATTAAATTTCTAAAATACTGAAAAGAAAAAAAAATTAGTATAGCAATTTAAAAATATGTAACAGGTTTTACAGGTTTACGTCCATATCTAGTTTGATAATTCATATCACTGTCACACATATCGGCAGAGTTTTTTCTGTTCATGGTGAAGTCACTGAACAAGTTAGGTCTATCAAGTTTTAGAGGATAAATACGTTTCACAGGTCTTAGGAGTTCACCCGTTGCAGTTTTCACTTTGACAACACGTACTTCGTTGTCTTTCCCAGGATATAGTTCTACAACACGACCTATTGGCCAATCTATTCTCCTCTTGTTGTCGCTGCCGACAAACACCAAGTCATTTTTGTTGATAGTCCGAGTAGATCGTTTAGATGGTTTTTGCACTAGGATAGCTAAATATTCATCACGAAATCTTTTGCGAAAATGTTCTCTTAAGTTCTGCAAGAACTTGTATCTTTTTGTCAGATTGATGGTATCCAGGTAGTCTAAGTCTGGTACTCCGACGTCGTGCACATCTTGTAGAAACATTGAAGGAGTTAGTGCCATAAGATCATTTGGATCTTCTGAAAGGTACGTAAGGGGTCTTGAGTTAATCACTGATTCGATATCACAAAGTATAGTCAACATTTCCTCGTAAGAGACACAGGACTTTCCGAGAACATTTCTCAACATCTTCTTCACTGTTTGTACCAACCTCTCCCACCAACCGCCCCACGATGAAGCAGTTGGGGGATTAAACTTCCACTGTATTCTCATACTAGTTGAATTACATTCTACTTCTTTCCAATCTATCGATCTTAACAGATTTTCAGTTCCAACGAAATTAGTACCATTGTCGCTGTAAATAATACTTGGACGACCTCTTCTGGCAATAAATCTCCTTAATCCCAAGATGAACGCATTTGTTGATAAACTTTCTATCAGTTCAAGATGTATCGCGCGATAGACCGCGCAAGTAAAGAGCAAGATCCATGCCTTTTTTCCTTTTCGTAAATAAAGAGGACCGGCTACATCGACTCCGGTCACTTCAAACACCAGAGCATCTCTAACTCGATCTTCAGGAAGAGGTGCTGGAACAGTCTCTATATTCTTTGCGCTATATCTTCTACAGCGAACACACTTCATAAGAACTTTACGTACTGTTTTTCTTCCTCTCAGGACCCAGAATTTCTGTCGAATATTGGCTAGTACGAATTGCACACCAGCGTGGGATAGTCGCAAATGGTAATCTAAAATCAACCTATGAACTAAGTCATGATTTGAGGGCAATACAATTGGACAGAGAAAATTTTCTTCTTCCTCTCTTCTAGTAATCTTGATCTTTAACCGAATAAGGCCATCTGAGTCAAAAAAGGTACAAAGGTTGCTAACTTTAAGTTCTTTGCCAAATGCTTCTATTTGTATTATCTTGCATATTTTCTTTTCTACAGTTTCTATTTCAGGGACCGTGAGTTCTCCTGATTGTTTAGAATCTGGTCTTCTGCAGTTGTTGATAAATCTGCATATCCAAGCAGTTATTCTTAACATTTTATGGTAAGATGAATATTTCTCAAAAAAATGTTCTACCCTTTGCGTATTTAGTGCAGAAATGACTGATTTCCTTTTTTCTGAATTCACTATTTCCATGTCCGGTATTTCTCTTTGTATAGGCCATTCTTCCTGATTTTTCTTCAGCCAGTCGGGGCCCTCCCACCATCTAACTGCTAAAAGTTGTTTAGCGGTGCAACCTCTTGATGGGAGGTCAGCTGGATTTTTTGTTCCAGCAATATGTTTCCACGTTTTTGGATCCGTCAATTTCCTAATCTCCCTGACTATGTTTTCCACAAAGACAGCCCAGACAATCTCTTCCCTTTGAATCCATGTCAAAACTGTTGTAGAATCCGTCCAAAAATGCGTTTCCACATTTTGCCATTGTAAACCATTTAAAACAGAAGAGCATAGTCTGGCACCTATCGTGACAGCTATCAATTCCAGACGAGAGATCGTAATAGATTTCACGAAATCTAGGGAGCTACCCTAGATTTCGATGCCAACAGATGAACTTCAACTCCAGAATTCGTCACAGTTCTCAAGAAAACTGCAGCAGCATACGCATTACTACTGGCATCACAGAATGTGTGAATGCTGCAGAACTTCCTATTGTCCTTGCTGGAATGTATCCAACGTAGGAGGGATATTTCTTTTAAGAGAAAAAGGCTTTTATACCAATTCACAAAATTTTGTTTTGTACTCTCGTCGACTTCAGTATCCCAAGAAATTCCTGTTTTCCATAGGTTCTGCAACAATACTTTAGGATACAAGAGAACAGGACTCACAATACCAATAGGATCAAATATTTTGTGTGCTACAGCGAGAATTGTTCTCTTCGTTATTATACCCATTTCAAAATCTTCTAGCCAATTCAGATTCAAAGTTAAATTATCTTTCTGAGAGTTCAATAACAGACCCAATACGGGTGAAATAGTTTCCTGTTTCAAGTTATCTCCGTTATGTAACCAACCTCGAAGATTAAACTTTCCTTCATTCATTATTTCTCGAGATTTTTCGATGAACTGAATCATCTCGGATTCTTTGTCAAAACTGGCAACAACGTTATCTACGTAGAAGCTACGCAAGAGTTTAGCTATTATCTCCGTATCATATGAAGAATTTTTCATGTACTTTTGTAGATGGAATTCTATAACAGCTGCCAAAAGGAAAGGACTACTCTTAACCCCAAATACTACCCTAGTATGACGAAATATTTTCGTTTTCCTTTCTTCCACATCATTCCACCAGAAAAACCGAAGCCAGTCTCTATCTTGAGGCCTTACACTGATCTGTAAGAAAGCCTTTTCAATGTCTGCTATAGTAGCAAACTTGCCTTCCCGAAATCTCAACAAAAGAGATGGAATTAGTTCTATCAAATTTGGTCCACACTCCAAACACTGATTTAGAGAAGGAGACGATTGTTTCCTCGCAGACGCATCAAACACCGGTCGAATTGGTGTTGAGCTATTTTCTTTGATCACCGGTCTATGCGGTAAATAATGTCCATAGTCAACCGCAATATTTTCTTTAACTTCTTCGATCACTCCTAAGTTACACCAGTCATTAAAAACTGCATTGTATGAAGAAAATAAATTTTGAGATAAAAGTTTCTGGGTGGTAGATTGTAGACGTTTCAACGCTAAATCCTTGTGGGTGGAGAGTGGTACATGATTCTCCGCCCACGGAAGTGCGACTTCATAACGCCCTTCTTCGTTTAGAGATACAGAATTTTCGAATTGCAATTTTGCTTGCAAATCCCTTTCCTCTCTAGCCTTTTTTGTAACTGGATCTGTTATTCCGATAACATCAAGCCTCCACAGTTCTGACAACGTGGCATCAGAAATATGTAAAGATAACGAAAGCGTGGAAAAGGAATTTTCTATTTCATAATTGTCAGTGTTCGCTTTCCCCATGACTGTCCACCCAAGTCTTGTACTTACAGCAACTAATCTTCCCCAAGGAAGAACTTCGATTTTACCTGTAAATAAATTTGCAGCAACATCTGCCCCTAACAACAAATGAATCTCTTGGGGGTTCTCTTGAAATAATCTGCAATTTCCATTTTCAAAAACATCACTGACGTAAATTCCTCTTCTTCTAAGTTCCCTAATCCAGTGTATATTTTTTATTTTAGGGACCGAAGAACATATTTTTCTTTCATCCAATACATTGATTTCGCAATTATACCGTTTATCTACGCTACCCAATTTTATTCTATAATGTTTATGTTTTTCCGAAACTTCTATGCCACCGAAAAGTCCGTGGGTTACACTTTGTTCACCTAAGCTTCTTAATTGTAACCTTTCTGCTGCATACCTGCTTATGTATGAGTTTTGACTTCCGGTGTCAATTATCGCTCGAACAAATTGGTTATTCGCTCTTCCATATATGCGAACAACTAAAGTTTGCAAATATACTTCTGAACATCCTGCTTGATTTGAAAGTACTTTATTTTCTATCTGTTCGTCTTTTTTAATTTCCGAAACCTCGACAGAAGGATTTTGTTTATTACACATAATAGTTGCATGTTGTTTTTTACAAATAGAACAAGTTATTTTTGTTCTGCAGTTTTGAGCCAAATGGTGTAATTTTAGGCATTTATAGCAAGCACATTTTCTTTTTAAAATGTCCCTTTTTTCTTGTAATTATAAGCCGGAAACGAAACTACAGTCATAAGTCTTGTGAAATTGATTACAGAAGACGCAGTTCATATTTTCCTCTCTGCATTCGGATTTTGTAAACAAATCTGTAGCGGTCGGAATCTTTGGTTTATTATGTCTATTTGAGAGACCATATGCGCTATTCGTTGCAGGGGGGGAAGAAGACTGTCGCCGATCGGATACTTTTTGCTGTTGCGAAACCGTTGACCTTGTGCGTTCACGGGATGAAAGTTCTGCGTGTAAAAATGACATTAAATCTTTTATGTTATAATCGGTGCCAACATTTTGTGTTCTATGAAATTCAAAGGTTAATTCTGAAGGCAATAATTTCAAAATCATCGGACACAGCAAAGCGCTGTAAGATTCCGATACAACATCTAACGCTTCGAGACATCTAATCTGCGTTTGTACTTTATCATACAAGTTACGAAATGTTTTTATGTCATTTGCATTTTTTAATGATTCAATATTCAGCAAATTATTCATGTGCGCATTAATAAGAATGTCTCTCCTTCCAAAACGGTCGTGTAAGATTTGAATTGCTGAATCATAATGCTTTGGCGATAACGGAAGTCCTTGAACGCAGCTAGCAGCTGTTCCTCCTAAATATGCTTTCAGGTAATTAAATTTGTCTACTTTGTTCAATGATTCGTTATTATGTATTGAGGACTCAGAACTATTCCAAAAAGTAAGCCATTGACTACTGTTCCCATAAAATACGGGAATCGAAAGTTTTGGTAATTTAACATTAGGTGTATCTTTTATATTTTGCTGTGTGTTCGGTGCATTTAAGTCATGATTAAGTTCCTTAATCCATTTCTTAAGCCTGAATTTCCATAACGTTATCTTCTCGCGATATTGTTCTGTAATTTCGAATTCATCTACACTCAGAATTGATTCAACTTCCACATCGGCATTAGATAGCGTTTCGGTTTTAGCATTAAGCTGTTCTAACAATTCTTCGAGCTCATTAATACTACATTCAGATTTATTTAATTCACTTTCGATTTTCTTAAATAGTTTTGTAACGGCAGTTCTTAAGATACTTCTTTTCTTTTTTAATTTATCTACTTCAGCCATTATCTTTCTTAGATTCAAACATTTACAAAAAAAAAATATACGTCTCATGAAAAACAAATATTTAACTCTTACTTAGAAAACAAAAATTATTCTTTTGCTGAATACTTCAAGAACAAGTATTAAAATCTTCAATTTTAATATTCAGCTTTTGAATTCACTTTATTAGAACTTTTCAAAAAACCTGGCATCCCTGTTCGGGCGCCATAGAAATGTTGCATCAGGTTCTTCTATTTACAATAAAATTAATGTAAAATTCCTTACCTGCTGCATCTTCAGTGTTCTCGACGCCAGGCTTCTAATAATCACGTTTTCCAGTAAGAGTTTCTATTACAATTAGCAGGCCATCTTGTCTTTTAATTATTTATTCAAAGAAAACGCTAATATACACTATTTACAAGGTAAGTGATAATTATTTTAAGACAGTACATTTTTAACTCTGAGTCTTTACGCTCCTCAAAGCGGTTCCAATCTCGACTGCCTCTCGGAACTTAATTACAGCAAAAGTAAAGGAAGAGATGCTCGCCACCTAGTGGCAAGAATGTGACAGCACCATTTTCAGCACTTTGCCCAGTAATGGCATAAGCACAACCATCCATGCCATTGAAAATTGTAATTTTCTTAAAAGATTTTTCAGTTGTTGTCAGTCAAATTAATTTTCTTGCTTTACACTTTTTCCAGTCCCAAACATTAATCATTTCTCATAATGCGAGGGGAAAAAGGAACGTATATCCTTCTTTACAAAAATTAAACTTGCTTATCAAGAATTAATCACATTTGTGTGAAACCTAAATAAACTTCTAATGATTTCGATGTTATATCATGCTTATCTATTACTGGCATTAAATCACTGTTTGGCAACAATGTATATGTGTTAACAGTATTACTAGCTGTATAACTGCAATACAAATGTCTCATTTATGAAATTTTTTTCTAAAATTCTGAAATAGCTCGGTATGAGTTTTTTTGGTTAGTTGAATACCGGATAGTCAGGCATTAACTGTTTTATTCATCATAAGCAGTCACTAATCGTCACTTCTTTGTTGAGATGGCCTTCCCTCATCTATGTTATCTTGCTGAAAAAGACAGTATTATTATTTTCCTAAAAATATGTCATGAAAGTAATAAATTTACATATTTTTACCTTTCACAATATTTGATTTATGAAAAGCTAAATACTGTATAAATCTGCCTATCTTGCATTCAGCTAATCAGAAAGCAGGGTTGCCTTGCTACCTGGAAAACCGTAAAAAGTCAAGGAATTAAGAAAATTGACCAAAACATTTAGGGAACTTCATGCTGCAATTCCCCAATAAGCGATTTTCGTGCCAACGTTGGAAGCAATCACTTTCTTGGTGAATCATATTGCGCGAGCATCATTCGGACAGCTGGCGAGAACCAGTTTTCTCAGTGCCAATCAGAATGTCTTTTAGAAACACAAAGCAAGTTTCGAGCATCTTTGGTTTCCAGTAGCCATGAGAATCCAGAAATTTGCATGTTCATCTGCAGCAAACAATATATATGGACATATGTATACATAAACATTCTTTGTCTGCAGTGCATGTTAAACAAAAGTAAATTTCCCCCCCCCCCCATTTTTGTATAAAAAATTTTTTTAAATCTTTTCTTCTTTCTTAAATATCTTATTTATCATTTTGCAGTAAAATAAAAATAATAATAATCAGTCTTTTAGGCTAACCTTTTAATATGTATATATCATTATACTAGATTTAAACTTCTAGAAAAATCTCATATCCGTAATCGCCAAAGTCGTGACGAGTTGGGATCTCCAGGCTTTGTACTGGCTTGGTTGGATATTAGATCATTCCGAATATTAGATGTCCAAATTTCAGGCACTGTACTGCATTTATAATCAAAACTATTTGTAATCATATCTTTTATAAAACATAATAATAAAAAATATATAAAAATTATAATATTTTATAAAACATAATTATAACATAATCATAACTTTTTAACTTATCCTATCATATTTCACTGAGTTTGAAATGATTAAATAGATTAAATTGCATTCTGTAGGCATAAACAGAGTCAAGCACCTAGAAAGAAATACTCATTATTTCCGCAGAAAATTGAAACAAAAAGGTTTTATTATATATGGAAATGAAGACTCCCCAGTGGTGCCTCTTATGCTGTTTTTTCCATCCAAAGTAACGTAAGGATGCTAATTTATTTTTACATTTTATATCTGTAATGATGAAACTGTATGTGAATATTGTGTGAATCTTATCAATCTTGTGAAACTACAGTAATCCTCATCAAAACGTATCAATAATAAAAAAATAATAATTATTAAAAAAAAATCTGAAAGGTTTCAGATGTTAAATTATGTCCATAGGGGCGTTTATTTAATATTTTGTATGTTACCTTTATTAATTAAATATCATGTTCCTCGCACTTAAACCATAAAATTTGGTTCAAGAGCAATATCGCAAAATAATTTTAAATTGAGCACATCTTTAGAATTTCCAATATGCAGTCTCACACGCTGTAGATAAAAAAAAAATTTTCTGTACAACTCTGCCATTTCTCGATTTGAAATCAAAAATTCATTAGTTTTATAAAATAAGGAAATCGATAATAAAACAGATTTCAAATTTAGGATTTCAGATCCCCATATTCGCAGTAGGATTACGTCATTCAAAATTTGATGGTTTTAGTACCGTTGCTTTATCAGAATGCAAGAAACATACATACATTTATGCAGATTCTTCATTATTTAATTTCTTCAAATATGATACAGGGCGATAATCTTTGGTGACAACAGTTTGAATAGTGATACAGTGTTTATATTGTTTTGATGCAAAATCGAAAAACAAAAACAATAGTCTTTCAGGGACAAAGCCCCTTTGGAATAATAATAATAAAACAAATAAAAAAGTATTAAAATAATAATAAAAATAATAAATAAATAATAAAATAATTAAAAAATTTATCAATAATGATACATTAAAACGAAAACTTATAAATTACAAACTTCCTTTCCTGACTGTTGTTCGACTTCTAAATTAATACCCCTTTTCTGACTTTTTATTTCTTGCATTCAAGGAGTATTCACAAAGTTAATTTATAAAATAATACTGCTTAAATAATATATATGTATGTAATGAAGCAGAACATGTGTAAGATAAAAATATGTAAATATAAGTTCTAATATAAATTACCAATAACCCATAATGCTTAGTTTTAATTTGGTCTTTCTCCTTTCTATCTTGAAAATAGTAATCTTTTTCTTCGCTAAGTCCTTTAGAGACTAATCCATGTCATATGACTCTTACATAATGCTGCTGATGTAAATGGAACTAAAGCAGCCAATGATAATTTTACAGTGTTAGTAATTATTCACTCAAGTACATTAGGAACTGAAACTGATTCTGAAATAAGATTTCATCCTGACCACAAGTCTCTTGCTTTATCCACTTTGGCCTAGCTGAACTGTTGCTTGCTGCTGTCTTCTTACTGCTCAGCTATAAAAAATATAAGCATTTTGAAATAGACAGAGTAGTGTGCCAAGATGCTCCTTTCTATGCTTTCTGTGTTTCTCCTACAATATTGCGTCTAATTTCTGCTTCATCACATGTATATACAGTTTCTTGGAAAGTTGCACTAAAAGCAATATATGTGTTTAACTTGCATAAAGTTTTACAGAACGTATTATGTGTATAACTTAGGGGGTGTTACTGTATGTAACTGTTCCTTTTTATTGTGTGTACGAGTTTCGTTGAATGTGGTCATTCACATTTGCTCTCATAAGCATGCTGGTGTCCATACACTAAAAACAATTAGTGATAATTTATAGTTGTGTTGTATTAGACTAAACATGTAAAATATTATGTGTAACACCACTCTCTTCCATCTTCAGGATGTCCCCTAACTATTGGTAACTGATCATCAAAATTTTTTAGAATTGCACAGTAACCCATGCCTGCAAACGTCATCGTACGCTGCTAGATGGTACTGTTCACAGTGCTTGGACTGGTTTAGTCGGCAAATTGTTTAGTGGGGGCTTGCCTGTTGCTTTCACTTATGATTTCAGCAAGATTGATTGATATAAAGATTTTAGTTTGTAAATTTTAATAATATTGGCTGAAGTGATGAACATTATGTAAGAATAATATAGCATGGATTAATAATTTTAAAGCGAGATTTATTCTAATGTTATTATTTTTAGAATAGAAAGGGAAAATAACCAAATTATAAAAGACACAAAGAGGGCTCATTGCAAATTAAAATTTTGTCTTATTTATAAATTTGTCATATTATAAAAGCCAGTTGAGTTGGATTTTATTGTATGCATAAATCATCATGCATTTTTAAAAATTTTTCAAACATATTTTTCAGATATTAAATAATTTATTTATAATTTAGAATGAAGTAACTTGTGTGATAGTTTATTAATGGTCTTAACAAACTTGTAACTAAGGAAGACTTTTAGGCATTTTGTTGTGGGCAAGGATTGCTTTGTATTACAAAGTATAAACTTTTCATACTTCGTATGCAATAACTAGTTCAAGGAATAAGAAACGAGTTAGAAGAATCTTTTTCTTCTCAATTTTATATCCTTTCTTTTTCATTTCTGTGCATTTAAAAAACTGCTGTTTTATGTATCAAAGTTCATGCATTGGGAAAAAAAAAATTCTTTCTGTGTAGAGAATTCATTCAGGGGCTTCTAATGCAAGGTGTAGCCACCGTTGGTGTGTGTTATCCGGCCACTACTGTAGTGACTTCCCGAGCACGCTTCTGTATTTCTGCTTCTCATACCAAAGAAATGCTTGATAAAGTAAGATAATTTTCTTGAATGTTGTATTTGTTACCATTTTATTGTTCACTTATCTGAAATTTTCATATCTCCAGAATTTGACATTTCCTGAGCATTTAGTTAAGCTTTTACTGTATTATTGTTTTAAATGTTTTATAATTCTGCATTTTCTTCTTTATTTTTCGATGTTATTTTATCTTGCTGTAAATTATTTAAAACTGTGTAACAGTTAAAGTTGTTTTAATTCTGAAATAAATAGATCTGAAAAATTGATTGTCAGTAAAAGTGAAAAAAAAATTTTTTTTTCTTTAAAACGGTTTTCAACGAGACAGATTTCTTAGTGTCATAATTCGTATCTTTTGGGGGGGAGATCAGTAGTTTTTTGTTTACGCGTTAAGTAAACTGCTGGCCATGCATAATGCAACAACATGAAAGAAGCAATCAAACTGCAGGAAACTTGCATCATGTGTCTGCCACGATGGAATAGGTAAATGATTGTGATTTTGGTGTACACGCACATCATAGGTGATTGCAGCACTCCTTACAATCCATATATAAAGAAAGGAAAGAGTACAGTTTTGAATTACATGAAATTTTCTCTAATGAAATTTTTTGTGCAGCTTCAGTGTGCCTCATAGGAAAACATGAGCATCATTTGAGCATGTTCCTGAGTTAGAATGAGACAGAACATGCAGATATTGCAGATTATCCGTCTAGAAAATTGATCATCCTATAGGATATAGCCAAACAAAAGTCGTGCAAATGTGGAATCGATGAATGCAGTAGGAAACAGTTGATGGAGAGGGGCAGCGTAACCGCATCATCGCTCTACTCTACAGGAAGAGGTGCATATAATACCCTGATGGAGCAAAGTGCCACAGCTGCAACCCTATCATAACAAATGCTGTCTGTAACAAACAACTGGTGTCTGCATACACAGAATGATGTCGTTTACAGAACAATGGACTGTCAACTAGGTGTCAATTTCTTCGATTACTTTTCACTTTGAACCTCAGGAGTTTCCGTTTACAGTGATGCTCTGAACGACAGAGATGGACATCCATCAGACGAAACACTTTTGCCTACAGTACCACAATGGTTGGATTAGAGTTGGAGACACTGAAGGGACTTTATACATCATCATACTGGTTCTGTACCCTGTATTATGCTGTTGCATGGTATTGCATTCCAGTCCCACACCTCCTAGCACTCATTATCAATACATTTACCCGCCAGCACTATATAGCTGAGATTTTGCAGTCTGTTCTCCTTCCTTACTTTCAGGTCGTGCGCATGACCACATGTTGCATACAATGTTCAAGCTTTGCTCTTAGCCCACCGTACTGTGTTGTTATCCTTGCCCGTCCATTGTCCAGATTTAACAATAATCAAACTTGTCTGGTCTCATGACTGAAAAAAGTTAGCTCTTCATGCCACACCCATGAGGGTACACCAGATGGACTTTAGCTACATGTGGACCAACATAGACTGCCATTTCCCATCAACAACGATGCCCGCAGTATTGAGAGAAGTCTTTCTTCCAATACTGACAAACTTGGAAGCAACACTCATTCCTGATTTTCTCATCTTCCTCTCTTCAAAGAAGGCTATATTTCAAATTAGTTAACATCAATACTATGTGTAATCCCTTAAATAAATTTGGCTGCGATATGTCTTGTCCTTCTTCATGTTGCATTTTGGATGGCCAGCAGTGTATGTACTTTCAATTCATAAATATAAGAAAACTACTTTTCATGTTTTGGTATTTAGAAATATTTTCTGTAATTCTTGTTTAATTTATAAAACAATTAAAAAATAATCTAAATTTAAATAAATGCGTATGTCATAGCTAACAACTCAGGGTTGCCACGCTACCTGGAAAACCGGAAAAAGTCAGGGAATTCGGAAATTGACCAAAAAAATTCAGGGAAAAGTCAGGGAATTTCATACAACGATCCCACCAAAAAAGGCGAGTTTTGCACCGATGTCGGAAGAGATCACTTTTTTGGCGAATTGTGTATCACGCGAGTGTCATTTGGCAGCTGGTATAGAGGCAATTTTCGCAGCTCCAATCTGATTGTCTTTTTAGAAAGGCAAAGCAAGTTTCCCGCAACTTTTGGTTTCCAGTAACCTCGTGAATCGCATGTGCAGTGCATGAACTAAAGAAAGTACCTGTTCTCATATAAAACAAAATGGGTTTAATCCTAGTATACGGTACCAAGAAGGTTAGAATAAAAAAATATGTATTGTAAAGAAGGAAAACCTCTCTGCAACAGACATTTCTCCGTTCCATCACAGCGGGGAAATAGCTGTGCATGCGCGATATATCTGTCGCCAAAGCTCGAAACCGGTGTCGAAGTTCGAAGGTCACGTTATCAAGAGTTCATAAAATGAATATCGTTTAAAATTTCTTTAAACTCTAAAGGAAAAGAAAATATTTTTTGGCGCAAGTAACTTAATTCATGGATTAGTTATTTTGAGGGGGGGAATCTACGAAAATCCGTTTTTAAAATTATTGCGAACTTTCTTTGATAAAACGTTTCTTCTTGGATTTTTCGCAATAATTTAAAAATGGATTTTCGTAGTTTTCTTTTTTGTCTAAGAACATTTCTTCTTAACACGTGTTTCTCAATTTCCTGTACACATCGCGAAGAGGGAAATTCTGGCCGCCAGGTTCCGTTGCCAAATCCCTTGGCAAATTTTCCCTCCGCTTTTTACATAGACGTTCTTTGGTTAGAATAATCTCCATGTATAATACAGCGGGATTTGGCGACATGATGATGAACAGTAAACGGGTCATTTTGTTCTTGGCGACAATTTTCAAAATCATGCGAAGGCCGTATCGTATACTAGGATTTTACCGTAAAATCTTTTTTTTTTTTTTTTTTTTTTTGTTGTTGTAATACATACCTTGTCATTTTGCAGTAAAAGGATAACCATGTAATATAACTATATTCATTAAAATATCGTTGATTATTCTAATTAAATTTTTAAGTAATTATCTTTATTTTTATGTTATTCATATCATTTAACGTTGCTTCTTCCCTCTAAATTTATTTATCATTAGTAAATAATATTTCCAAATTTCAGGAAATTTTCTCTGTCATAATCCTGAAATTAATTCTAGCAGTATGATGACATCACAAAATTTAATACACATATTTTTTTCCTTATGTATGCTGCGAAATAAATATAAAATACCTCAATTTAGTAAAAAAATATCATTAAATAGATTTCTTTCTTTCGTTTAGCTGCAGAATGTCTGCAAAAAAAGGCCTTATTTTATTCCAGATTGGGCAGATTCTAATCTCAATCTTCAGTGGAGAAAACAACTTCTATTATAATAATATTTGTGTTTTCAAGTGTTAAGGTGCCTTTTAAGAATACACCTCACACAAATTAAATTTACCTAAAATCTAACCTAACTTTTAGCATTGCGTTGTGATTTTTAAGAACCGGATTAGCCTCATGTTGAACTGGGGATGATCATGAGTAATAATTAAATAAAACGTACAGTTGTTATCCAATGTATATATTGTAAATTTTATTAAGTTTTTTAAGTGGAAAAGTAAACAAAATTATCAAACAAAGTGTACCAAGAATAATTAAGAATAAATGTCCTCTGGGATTTATTGAATAATTAAGTGAATTTGCTACACAGTACAAGTAATACCATAATTAATTTACCTCTTAGCACAGCCAATGTACATTACGCGGATAGACTGGAATTTTCTTGAAACATACCTGGAAAAGTCAGGGAATTTCATTCTCCTGTTTGAGTGGCAACCCTGACAACTCTTCTGGTTGTATCTCCTGGTAAATCACCAACCATATCTGCCTTTTTTTAAATCTTAAGTCTTTTCAAAAGAAAATGTTTTTCAGCAGTAAATAAAATTTTTTGAATTAATTAAACTTAAATTAAGCAAATTACATTCACCTGCCTCTAGTGATTTTCAGAATAATTTTTCATGTTAAATTTCATTCAATCCAAGTTGTCTTAATCTACTATAGACATTTGTAGATTTTTATATAAAGATGTAAGCAATGTTTATTCAGCTAATAATTGTATTTAATTTTATTTTACTTCAATGTATGGTAATAAATATGCTCTACATATTAATTATTAGTTTCACTTCCATCATATTTAAAAATACTTTTATAAATAAAGTTTCGATATTCAGTATTTTCTCAGTAGAAAATTGTAAGAAAATTAAAAAAGGAAATTAACCAAAGGTTATAAAATCTGGAATGTGTAATTGAATGCTAATGTATTTTGCATCAGAACTGTGTTACAAATAGTTCAGTAACTGGAATCATGTATTATAGAGTGAATTAAAGTCAGTTTGGAGTTAGGTTTGAAATAATGTTGCTGAGGATGAAAAACCTTCTTATTTCTCCCCACTTTTAAGATCTGAACATTAGTAGCTATGATATGTACTTTTTAAGTTTTAAAAAAACTGGAAGGGATGATCGTTTAGCAGCCAGCCGTGAAAGGGGTGCATGGGGCAAGAAAGATTGAGAATCATTGCTATGAAAGTATCAATATTTTCATAATTCTAAAATATTAATTTTTTTCAGGCATTAACGGTGATAGACACTGTCGGTCAAAGAATCATGGTAAATTATTCAAAAAAACAAAGATCTCAAGAAGAAGTAATATACTAGTCAATCTCATAAGTCCTTGAACAAGTGCCTTAGAGCTGCAGGATTGTGGTCCACTAACAAGGCCTACTTGTGATTGTAACATTTCATGATCATCAGCGGAATTTAGGATCATTTATTGGCATTATAATATATCAACAGTGAGGTGATTACCACAGGCACTCTCAAGTTGTTCTGAAGAAGGTGTAAGAAATGGATTGGGATTTTATACCATTTGTTAAAGCACAAACTACCCAATTAAGGTTTTTGTACTAAAATCAGCTGTTAAATGTAGAACACACCTGTATACAATAATTGACTGTATTGAAGATGTAGAAGATGGTTATTATGAAGTATCCGTGCATTGAAGTTTCATTAAGGTCACTCTTACATTTATTTATTGCTATCGATGTATGTGCATTTAGCATATCGCCTAGTCAGTGTAGAAAGACCCTGCTTTGAAACTCTTAAACATTCCGACATGGACGCTCGGAGGTCTAATACGATGTCTGTGCTGTGTTTTGATTACTGCTGTTTTGTTTTGTTTGTGGGTGTTTTCATTTCAGCTAATTAAGCAGCTGCTCAAGTCCTTGCATGGATGATTCTTCCTACTTATGGTCTTGTTTATGAATCGTGAATTATACATATTTTAACAAAATGGGCAAATTGTTTGTTCATAACAGCAAGTTGTGCAAAAAAAAAAAAAAAAAAAAAAAATGCTGTAATCTAATCCATGAATGAAACAAAACAGCTTTTTGAAAATTGTTTTGTAAACTTCGTATAACCTTGAAAAATAGTATTTAAAAATTGACTTTGCTTCTTTTAAGGCTCTTTATTGTATTTGGATCCACCATGAAAGAATGTAAAGATTTTTTTGTATTGAGTTTTATTATTTATTATAATTGAAATCAAATTATTTATTTTCAGCTGTAATTTATTGTCGACTTTGAGATAAAAGAAATGGCCATTAGTATGAACTGTAATTACTGTAAATTTTGTAATATGTTATTAATTGTATGAGATGGGAAACAACTTTTTCTTACAATTTTTAATGTTACCTTTTAAATATTATTTCCTCATGAATTTTGACGCTGAACTATTTTTTAGATTTTGTTTGTTACATTGACTATTTTCTATATTTATTTAAGTTATTCAGATCTTAGCAAAGGAGGAAGACATGCAAAAAAGGGGAATGAATACTTGTGTTGCGATTGTAATTTATGTCTTGAGCCATGGAATGCTTTATTTTGAGTTTAATTTTGGGAGTTCGAAGAGTTTAAATTGTCATGAATGTCTACCCAAATTAGACGTTAATGGTTGAAAAATTATTTTTATTGTGTATTTGAAGACGTGAATGGCAGTATTTTATATACAGTATACAGTCTAACATCTGGATATTCAGTATCTGTCCTGTCAGTCTAATAAGTAGACAAATATATAAATAAAATTAAAATGACAAGAAAAAGTCTCCATCCTGCTTACAAAGTATAAAATTGAAGAAATATAATATTTGACAAAAGACAGCAGGTATGCCATAAATGTGATTTTTCTCCATGCTAAGTTATGGTTTCCCTAATATCATTTTCAAGCACCTGCTAGCTAGGACTCCATGTCGTGGACAATGAATTGATTGGTGTATTGATGATGGCCAGAATTACATTTTTGTCCTTTGAGTGGATGTGAGGAACTTAGCATTTTCTAGCTGACCTAAATAAGTGAAGCCCTAATGTTGGCTTGTCTATCTGTCATTTTACTACATTAAAATGATGATTTAAACCAGAATTGCAAAGTTCCAACAGTTCTGGATCTTGGACTTTATACTGTATATGTATTTTATGATGTAGGAGAAATACAATGAACGTGGGACTAATGTGTATAATCAAGAAAAATTTATGCTTAAAGTTAAATTGAAATCTGAAAACTATTATGATAAATATTCCATTTTACTGCATTAAAAATACTTTTAAAAAACATGACTTTTTTAAACAACTATCTAAATTTATACTTGTATAAAAGTGTTTAAAATATAAAAAATAATTGACTAGCATGTCATAAATACAGTAAATATCTTTAAATATTTATTTGGAAAAGAAAAATTCACAAAATGAGTTTTCCAGTCTTTAATCAATTGGTTTTTATGAATATTCTGTATATTTTTTTTTTTTAGTTCATATTTTTGGCTTCCTATAACTTGTCTTCCAGAGTAAAATTAAAGAATTTTTGCTTAAACTGTATTTTTTATTATTAGTTAATTTTAATTATTATTATTGAATGAATTTTTAACAAGTGTGTGTGCAATTTTTGTAGTTTAACATTTTGTTGGTATTATCTTTTGCGAGCTATCCAAGCATTATGTTACGCAGCTTTATAAACATGTATAATTGTTTATAACTTAATATTTTGTTTGTTGATGTATATTACTGTTTAGGCAATTTTTTCTGCAGCTTTTTAAAACAATTTATTGCAGCTAAGTAAATGTGTTACAAAATTTCTTCCAGTTTCATCCTAGTAAAGTGATTACAAACTCGAAAGTCTGACTATAGTGTTTTAATGACGGATTAAAGTAATGCAGCATCTGATTATGGTAATTATGCAGCATCTGATCAAATTGTTAACATGAAGTGTGTCATCCAGAAAAAAAAATGAGAAAACACTTGTGATACACTATAAACTAGATTTTTTATATGGAAAATCATTAAATTTTTAATTAATTAATTAGATTATTAGAATTTTGATAAAGATGGATGTTATTTAAATAATATATTGCTTGTCAAAAACTAAGCTTCATGTTATGAATAATTGAGTTTTTGTTATACATTTTTATAAATGGTATCTAAGCTTAAAGTGCCAACAATGTAAATTTATTAAAAACTATAATTTTAATAACTATAATAATATCTAAATTTGCGCCAACATTTAGTACAACTTGTAATTATAGTAGTCCTGGTTGCCTGTGTTTAGAAAGACTTGTCTGGTGTTTTCTCCTTTAATATATTAAAACAGCTGCATGTCCTCAAACAAGAACAGAAAAGTTAATTTCACAGGCCCAAGAAAATGAAGGATCAAATCCTCGAGATTATCTGCCTAATAGAAAAAATAATCAGTTTAATCATAAATGATTTTATATAGACTCCTAAGTTAGATATTTTTTAGAGAAAAACTTAGTTTCTTAGATTCCTACTAAAAAGGGATAGTTACTTCTAATGCTGTAATAATAATAATATTATTATAACAATTATTATAACAGCTGTTATAATAATAATTTATAAAAAAAAGTGCAATGGAATATGTGTATGTCAAGTTATAATTTAGAAATTGAGCTCAAAAACTAGAAATGTTTCCACGTACCCTTGCCAAAGGTATTAAAATTTCTAGATTTAGTGAAAAGCATTATTAAAGAACTTGCCTGAACATACAAGTAATAATTTCATATTATTCGCTTAATTCCCGAGCTTTTTGCCTAATTCTGTATTCATATATAATAATCAGTTTAATCATGAAAGAGGCAGATTTTTGTTATGATTTCCTTCTTTTTTTCTGATTAACCCAAACAAGATATTTGAAACTTTTAAGTGATG
This sequence comes from Stegodyphus dumicola, assembly GCF_044657685.1. Taxonomy (NCBI): domain Eukaryota; kingdom Metazoa; phylum Arthropoda; class Arachnida; order Araneae; family Eresidae; genus Stegodyphus; species Stegodyphus dumicola. Next base: position 66,544,915 of record NC_140778.1, on the reverse strand, counting down.
AGCATGAGGCTGGGAAAAAAGTATGATTACTTCTACTTTTAGCAGTTTCTACTTTACTGTTGAGTTCATCCTCACAACAATGGAGTATAAAGTGAGGAGAGGAGGATTTTCAAAGGCAGTGAGCGAACTTTCAGCATATTGCAGACCAGTTAAGCTTATTTCAGATTTCATAGCAGAAGGGTTAGAACAAATAGTAAAATTATATGAATTTTGGAAATAAATATTTGAAAATGATAAAAAAAAATTCAAGACTAATCTTAAGAAATGAAAATAAAATAGAATTCAAGTTTGAACTACGAAATTTAATTCTTTCATATGCAATATAAGCCTTATATGTATCAAATTAAAAAATGCCAATATATTCTAACCTACTTGGTATAACCAATCCAGTGTTGAAAATTCAGGATGAATTCTGGCAATAATATTACAGTAGTTAATTTAGTATACCTGAACATTTCAGCTATCTGCTAACCATTTCACCATTTTCCCCCGAGACAGACTTGTCGATTTGAAAAGATCAGATGCTGGCAATAGCATACACTTATCGGAGTTAAATTAGACCTCCTCTGACATTACCTCTAACACAGATTTGTCCTTTTATATTTTCTAATCCCCTAGAATGTGGCAAAAATAAAAAGAAGTGACTGTTTTCTTAATTGTTCATGCACTGCGGACAACAGGGCCATATTATGATCATGCAAACAAGTTCAATTAAAAAAACAGGAAACAGTAATGCACTAATTGCTCATTTGAAAGCATGGCTTTGTTAATTTTCAGGAACATAAAAGAATAGAAGGACACACAAGGGAACATAATTTTTTTCCTTCTTAGGGTGACATTTTTCAGTGTCTTTGACTGTAACATGGAGGCAGTTGGTATTGATTTGGCACTAATTTTTAAATAAGTCTTGACTGGTAATGAAAGAAATATATCTTTGGAGGACAAAAAAATAAGCAAATACTTGAGCTTTGTAGGATTGTCAAGTGGAAGGATGCTTTCATGGATCAATAGTGCATTTCTTTGTTGGTGAACTTATGTTGTTAAAAAGATTTTTGGTGAGATCCTTTTATTAAGTTCATAATATATATAATTAAAAACTTTATAGATATATATAAACTAAAAATGAGGGTCTCTGTATGTTCTGTTTCCCTTTCTCCCAAAGCAAACTTCTTAATATTTTTTTTTGCTTGATCTGAATTTTGAATATTGTTCTGAATCTTCCAATTGTATTTAAAAAAAAAGATTTTGAGAGTTTTGGATAAAACATTTTAACTCCCCTTTAAAATCTCCATGCTGTCTTCCTTAAATTAAAGTTTAGAATTCTAGCTCACTAAATTTTGTCTGTCTATGTGTGCTTCCATCTTGCATATAAAAGCAAATAGTAGTTTCTAAATAATTTTACAACTCATCATTGTAAAATTTGTTGCTTTTGTGGTAAATGTTTGTAACTTTTTTATTGTGTTTCAAATTATTTTTCATAGAAACGTTATATAAGTTGATATTGTGTTTTAAAATACATAATCTAAAATTCTCCAGAAGTTATTGTTAATATTTAGTTTATAATTTGTAAAATGGTGAAAGTAATTAAGTTTGTAATTCTGCAATGAAATTTTATAAAATTTCTAAATCAAGGATTTGGAATGAATGCAATAATTTTGTTCATTTTTTTCTTTTACACTTTAAAATCTGTAAACTAGCCAAAAAGTAGTTTTTTAAAAAATTAGGTGAATTTTATTGCTGAATAAATAATTTTATTTTCACACAATATAAAATAATTGTATTTCTTTATTATAATACCATTTGACAAAAAAAAAATTAAAACATCTTCAGATTAATTATGTGTTTCATTTTTTTATTTGTGTTTTTAGAGGTGAATTTAGTTTAAAATTTTTTCCTGCATAACCTTATGTTTTTAAATTTTCTTTGTATTTTATATTTTTGTTTTACAAATAATTTGCTTTGAAATATTCCACCAAATTGAAATTTCTGGTATATATATATATACAACATTCTCATGTCAAAATACTGCAAGAAAAGTAAGAATGTATTATTGATAATATTTTTCTCATATAAATTTGAAACTGGTTATCTAAATTCTCATGTAGGAAAAGCTACATAGCAATATCTATTTTAATATACGATTTATCAACTATCCAATGGTACTTTTTCAATTCATCACAATAGTTGCCTGTGAAGTTTTATTTTTTTTAATTCTAGGTTATAGTAAATGTCTTGTGTACGTACTGTTAATTGGAAGAATCTGGCTAACTTAAGAATTGAAAGCATTGTTTATCCCCCCCCAAAAAAAACAAAGAATAGCACTAAAAATTCATTTGGCGAAATATATTTTATAAAAGCTTTCTCAATCAATAGGCTGTTGTGACTTTGTACTTTTATTCTCTATTTATCACCTGCATAAGACTGCTTTGAAATTATAATTAAAAACAGATCTGAAATTGAAATTATTTTAAATAGAACTTGCAGACAACTGGTTTCAACTATCTTTCAGATATATTGCCTTTTTCTATTTACATATATGTGTGCTACTTTGTTTTTAGAAGTAAAAACCTTTATTTCAGTTTAATAGTTCTAATATTTTATTAGCATGAATTATTAGAATATAATTTGTACATAAGCTTAAAATATTTACATTAAAATTTTGAGTCATTTACTTATATTGTTAATAAGTTATTCAACCTGCATGCTTATATATTACTATATTGCGTGTAACCATGCCGATATTAAGAGTTTCATGTTCTGCAAGCTATAAAAATATTAAATTTATATTTGTTTTAATCTTCTACAAGTAGAGTAGTGTCATTTTCTTGTAATCATGTACAATATGTAATAAACAAGCTTGAATTTATCGACCAGGGGTATGTACAACCCCCTAAAAATGTTACATAATGTATTCAATTTTAACTTGAAGCTGGATAATGGTCAGTAAACTGCAAATAAATTTTTTTTTTATTCCCATACACATTGTTAATTTTATTAGAGTGTACACCAAAAATGGTTTTATATTCGGCAAGAAACATAACAGCATATAACTGTATGGCTAGACACATTTGAATCTACTGAAGATCTTAATACAGTAGAGGCTCAAAATTTCTGGATTCTGGCAGATTACTTAAAGAATGTTGTGTCAGTGACTCTTTGCTTCTGAGACTCTGTATTTCGGTATATGTCATGGATTTGTTAGAGATCTTTGAGCATATATGCCAGGTGAACTTTTCCAGTAAGAAATAGAGGGAAAAAATCCTATTTTTAACATGAAAAATTTGGGGTTCAGGATTTGAATGGAAATAAGCATTTTAACTATCCCTGAATCCATTTTGACTATTTTCTTTTTGCTTGATATCTGTCTTGTATGGACAGAAAAAAGGACTCTTTATTCCAAAACAAGTTGTGAAACGGATTCAAAAATTCTTTTTTTCATACGTATCTCTCATAATTCAAAAACGATTAGCCCTAGAAGGTTAAAATTTTGTATATGGGTCTAGTATAGCATCTATACTTGTTAAGAGAATCTGCAAATTATCTGGCATAATTTGAGTCTGAAATATTTCATATCTAATTAAATATTAATAAATTTTGCATCAGAATTATATTACAAACATTTTAATAATTTCAATCATGCATTATAAAATGATTTTAAGTCACTCAGGACCTCATTTGAAACAACATTGCTGCATAACATGAAATCCTTCCACTTTTTCAGATTTCAAGGTTTGCACATCCAGTTTTCATTTCAGAAATAATGGAATCTGATGGTCTCATACACTTCTTCCCCTTTTCCTATTATCCAGCACTCAAAAAGTCTTTTCAACGGACAAATTTTAAGTGCCCCCATTATGCAAAGCTACTCCAATCAAACATGCATATCTTTGCAGAGATTTGATTGTATGCAGTTTCAACTGGTCTAGTTTCAGAGGAGCCACAATATGCGTTCATGTATTCATAAATATTAAGTACAGATTCTTGACTCATTAAGAAAAATGTTTTATTTAAAAATACATTAAGTTCAATTTTTAAAGTGCAGCCATGTAGTTGCTTTCTACATCTAGGGCAGCGATGCCACAGAATTTGAAACTTTTAGTTGGAAAATAACATGCATTTATAGAACAGTACTAAAAATACTACAAATAAATGAAAATTTTTACTGCGAACAAGAAGCTTAATATTTTTGATTGCAAAATATCATCTGAAACATTAAAAAATAAAAGATGCTAGAGGGTAAATACCAACTAAATTTTAATGACAAAATGCAGCCTTTATTTGGAATTAATTCCATGAAAGAGACTGTACTTTTAAAAAAGTTGAAGCCTTTGAAAATACAATCACCCCTCCCCCAATCGTGATTAAATCCAAATAAAGACTGAAATGTATTAATTTTTAAACTGCATTATTCTCAGAATTACAACATCAAAGAACTTCACATAAGCACAATACAGAAATAATTTTAAATTTCAAATTAAAAAAAAGTCACACAATTTTAAAAAATTAAAAATGACTAAAAATGGGTTATTAGAAAATATTTGGCAACACCATATTTTTGGGACCATGGCAGTATGGAATGAAATGAAATCATTACAAGAATATAAAATACAATAGATATTTTGAAAAAATTTAAAACTTCCAACCGTTTAGAGAACAAAATAAGTCATCATAGACATTAAGTTTTGATAGATGTAACAAATGTTCATCATGTAAAATAACATATTAATAATAAAACATTTTTTGCATAAAAAAAGGTTAAATTTAACTATAACACAATGAAATATTATATAAATAAAAGTTCAGACCACCTACAGAAAAATATTCATTTTATTTTAAAGTTTGCATTGATAGAACATTTTAAACACAATTTGTTCATGATTAAGTACTAAAGCCTATAATGATCAACAACCTAAGGGAATGAAATATATATTCTAATCAATTGCAACAGCAGCTATAAAATATATCATGCAATCAACACATTAGTTCTTTAAAATCCAACATGTACGGAAATGGTAATTTTATGCAAATATGTAAGGTAAGGTAGTGCAAGTCATACCTTATCTATATAGGCGCAATATCATTCAAACTGTGTTTTCGACAATACGAGTTACCACCCCCCTCAGTCAACCATATGTTTCACATCGTGCTCATTTCCCTCATTTCAAGACCCCCATTGTGGGGTCTTCCTAAGGAAGACCACGAACAGATTATGATTCAGTGCTTGAAATGCAAAGGATGGATACATGACTATGTGCTGGAGTTGACAAGAAAATAGCTTTATGATCATCATTGCAATTAAATAGAACACTAAACAATATTGTTGCAAATGTACAAATAAATTAATTGAGAAAAACAAAGTTCTATAATAACTGTCTAATTTTAAATGTAGTACGACTACTGGTTGTCTGAGTCGTATTAAGTTTATGTTTATAAAGTTCATTAATTTTATCCAAGAGAGTAAACTGTATGGAATTTTATTGTAATAAATATCAGCAACAACAATACATATTATTACCACACACAATTTTTTTTCATAATTCCTACAATTTGTAGCTTTTTTTCTTAGGGAGTACGACTTGCACAACATTTCCGCACATAATGAAATTAATTTCACATCACTGCATCGTTATTTTTTATATATGTATATGCTACTAGCAATGTATGAAACAAACAAAATTTTATACACTTCCAAGGCATTCTGTAGAAATGACACATTGGCAAAGTGGGAAATACATCTCCGATTCATGTCAAACACTACGTGGCAAGGCACATAATTCAATATGTCATTCAAGCTTACCATGTTGCAATATGTAGGCTAATTTTAATATATTACTTTTATATAAAAATTTTCTTTAATAAGAAAGGCACTGTTTTGTGCAACTTTCATTTTTCTTTACGTATTTGGAATCAACTTTTTAATGACACTCTTACTTTTTTTTTTCAAAATAGTACTTGTGATTTTGAGAAATGCATATATTCTAAATAATGGCCTTATGATCTTTTTCCTGGTTAATTTTTCAAGAGAATCTTGGATGCTGGATTAGATTTGGTTCCCCAATATCTCCTACCAGTCCCACAACCTTTTCATATCACTGAACTTGAGGTCCTGGACAACTAGCTATGAGGATGCCATCAACACAAGCTGCTGAGCGCTGCTACATACCAACAATCAACTAGAACATGCAATACAGATGCCTTAGTTACACCAAGAAGTTGACAAAAAGTATAAGGAATCTGTAATCACAAAAATTTGCACATCTAATATGAAGGACTGCATGCAGACCCATTACAAAACCAGCAAGCAAAACTACAAGGTTTATAACAGGGACTTCCCAGACACACTTTATTCTTAAGAATGTTCCTCATTTTTGTTAAATATTTTTCAGTCTTAAATTTGTAATTTATAAGGGAAAACAAAAAGCTTTATCACCATAGTGTGCCCTTAAGAGATAATCTTGAATACCTTACAATGTAAAATAGAATCTTCATTGGAAAACTGCATTAAAGAATCTCAGGTGTTTCTATCAGTCTGATCATCTCTATAAACTAAGACAAATTTTATTACAAAATATTTCATGTATTCAACAAAATCTACAAATCAGAATTTCAAATGAATGAGACAAAAGGAATATTAAAGGATCATAAATATCTCTTTTCAGAATATAAGAGAAGAACACTTAGCTATTCTAGAAGGGGGGAAATTCATAAAATAATCAAAATAAATATATTTTACCTCTAATTTAAATTTTAAAAGGCACTTTTCACATCTTTAACACAGGTTAAATATGTTATCTATAAAACATGCATAACAAAAACTGAACTATATTTATTTATTTTCTATATTCCAAAAGAATAAATTATGTATTACAGAATTCAGTTAGACGCCATGAATAGATGTCTCTTTTAATATTTTTAAAATATAAATTTAAAAAAAGGATGAGACCTTAAGTGAGCAATGGGAAAAGCATTTAACTCACTGTAGTATTATTTTAAGATGACAGCTGAATCTTGCTCTCTAAACAACAATAATTATTTTTATTTCAATCAACATGAAATTCAGAATCTTTAATCTTACTTACAGTCTTACTTATTGATAAACTTAGATATTTTGGAAACATTTTATTTTATTTATTTATTTATTTATTTATTTATTTATTTTTTGTAAATTCAATTTTAATATTTATTCTGTAGCACTGTAACTTTCAAAATACATTTGAATACTATTTCTAATGTTATGGAGAAAATGGCATGCATGTAATGCTTTATGGCTGACTAAATTTTACACTTGTACTTGAAATGTATTTTAAAGGGCATTATATATTTTCAAAAGTGTAATTTAAGAAGCAAAACAGCTGCAGTTAATAATTTGTTATTGTGCATATACACATGTGCCTGCCTTTCTATTTATATCTGCACAACATAAATTGACTATCTTACAATTTTGAATTAATTCATAGACTTTTATAATCAAAATTACCCCCAAATTCCATCAAAGTAAAGATTCTTTAAATAAAAGCACAGATTTCTTCTATGTCTATTTCACTTCTATGTCTGCACAGATTTCTTTTATGGTGACTTGACAGAGTTGGCAATTCTATCAAGTCACAATAAAGGACACTACGGAATATATTGCTATTAATTCATTTTTATTATAGTAAATTATAGGAATACATTTTTAAAATTAATGTTCATGTAAACCAAGAATTTTTTTTAAAACTTTGAAAATAATAATAATAAAAAAGAGTTTTATTTTAGGTAATAATATACTGATTCATTAAACAAAGAAGATGCATTATTAGAATAATCATTAGAATTCAATTAAAAAATATAAAAAAAAAAAACTTTAAAAAGTCTGATTTTTGTCAGACTTGAGAAAATGTGCAATGCTGATGTTGCAGGAATTCAAATCACATATGAAATTATTTTGAAAATATTCACACATTTATAATCAGCATTTTTAAAAATCACGTCATGCATATAAAACTTTTAAAGTCAAAAAAATTTTTTAATTAATGTTACTCCACCAAAAAGATTATCCATATTCAAATTTGGCTCTTCTTTTAGCTTTGAATCTTCAATAACTTCAACAAATTTCTGTGTGTTGTAAACAAGTTACACGATTTGCCAAATGCAGAATCTTCATCAATATTAAAGTTTCCTTCTAAATAATTTATTGCTGAAGAAAGTAATAACAGAAACATTAATAACCTTTTAAGATTCTTCATTATATAACTGTTTCAAAGGTAGATAAACTTGGAAGCAAAAAAATTCCTTTCACTGGATTACTATGCTAGGAGAATTACTCACTGAGCAGAGATCACAATTAACTCTCTCTAACTGGTTGGGCAGCTTTGTGCTAACATTTCAGATAATGACACTAAATGTTGTCAATCAGCCAAAACAGATTTTTAATTTCGAAATAAAGAACATTTGCCATTTTTTCAGAACTCTAAAAAGGACAGGACAGGGAAAATAGTTAAAGGAAGTTGGCACCCCTATCTAAGCTTCGCATGCAGTATTATTAATTAGATGAACACAATATAAAAAAACTGCAGTAATGATCATACAACAATTACATAAAGCTAGCATTTTAAAAATGCATTACAAAATATATATTTGTAAAGCTTGTGAAAGGTGACTAGATTATGTGCAATAAAATGTGTAAAAAAAGTACTCTTCTGTTATTGGGACCAGATTTAAAAATGTATGCATGCAAATATGTATGTACGTGTGTATACACACACATGCATACACATACATTTCTGAATCTGGCCCAATAACAGAAGAGTGCCAAAAAATGTTTTAACCTTTTCTAAATACAGTAAAAGCCTAACTACTCGGCACACCTTCTATACCTTCAAACTTCTGTCAGACTGACCGACGCAAGTTTGACGAGATCTCCTCCAGTTACCACGATTGACGAAATTTCATACGCGAATATGTTTTACTTCGCCACTTATACCTGAAAAGCCCTTTCTTTCAACATCTCACATTTTTTAAATGAATGTGTTTGATGTTCAAGTTGATAGGAAATAAGATAATTCTTTTAACAGTTTTAACTAGAAATTGTTTTCTTTCATTTATTTAGCTTTTCTATTGCAAACTGCATTTTTTATATGCTCAGTTATTCGAAATTCGGCATTTTCTGAGCTTTCTGGATAGTTGAGCTTTTCTCTAAATTGATGTTTCATTATTATTATTATTTAGGGCAAGAAAGAGGTATCCACAGATGGTAACTGCAGATGACAATAATACTTTCAAAATGGAAACATAAAAAATATTTGTTCAAACAACAAAATGAAAATAAATGTAAAAACATAAAAATATTTTTCAAATTAGAAAACACTTTTTTTATTTGATCTTCTAAAACTGCCTGGTTGAGAAATCTGTGCTCTTTTTCCCCTCTTCAACTTCAAGAATACCCAGTACCAAGATAATATATAAGAGGTACAGATCAATGTATTCGATGCACAAATTTCAGCCACAGTTCAAACATTTTTCAGCATGACAACCTACATAAAATTTTGGATATTCACTAGTATTAAAAGGGCATAATTTTTTAATTTGAAGGAATGGAGACTAACAAAATATTGTGTGAACAATAAGAAAATGCAGTTAAAGTAGTATAAAATACTTTAAGGTAAGTGCAAAACATTTAATAATTAAATTGCATAAACAGAAGTTCTAATAGAAGTATTCTACTAAGTAGTTACATAAAAATAACACAGGCAGGAGAAACATTTATAAAAAAATTATTTATTCTTAATATTAACCTAAATGAAAAAAGAAGGTATTTTTCTCTTATGCTCCCATTCTTTAGGACACCAGTGTAAGAGAAGCCAAACATACCCAAAGATTCAACCATAGAGCCACGTCGGCTATCATTGTATGTATTTGTAGATGAATAATCTGCTCTTATAAAATGGAAAAGTACTAAAATAAATTATACACTATCATATGGAAATATAAATTAGCAAATTATTTTATTCAAATGCTCGCTTAATTATTCACCAAAATGTGCATTTAACATAAATTTTAAACAGTGCAATATAAAAAGTTCAATCTGAATTAATTAAAAAGAATTAAATGTTGAAGAAAATTTGGCAAATTATACACTGCTGTCAGAATGCAGCAGATTACAAGACAGATGCATGTTACATAAATTTTAAAAAATATAACATTTAAAAAAAGCTGAAATAATTTATAAAATTTTTTATAAAAAACTGAAATAATTTATAACAAATTTTATATTAAAATATAAGGATTGAGCAAATAATATAAAATTGCCTTAATGCTGCTCTTATAACTCAGCTTCATTAGATCAACATCGGGAGGGAAAAAATTCAATAAATTCTGGAGGTGATTTTGATATTTAAACTGTTATATAACTGTTTTTTTGGGGGGGGTGTAATATACATTCAATCAATCAATCAAGAATTTCTAAAACATAAATGCTTGAAATTAAAAAAATTTTTAATGAAATATTACAGGAAGAGATGGAACTAAATGTGTAAAATTACTATTTTTATGCCTACAAATAGACTTTTTATGTTATCACAACCACCTCAGCTGGTGTTACGAAATTTTAGGTGGTGTCGAACTCTGGCAAGCATCTTTTAATCAAGCAACATCACCATCTTCATATGCAATTTTCCCCTTTTTCTAACTTCCAACAGTTTTTATAAACAAATTTCAATATTTTTAAACTTAATTTTAAAATAAGCACTTGAGGAATTTGCCAGCAATGAAAGAACCTACGTTCAAATTTATGCAACAATACAAAATTTTGCCATGAAATTTCTATGGAACAATGAGGAGACACGTTTTGTAGACAGCTGGTGTTGCCAAGTCTCTGGAATTCTCAGATTTCTGTTTAAGCAAAAACAAATTGCTGTGTGCTTGGGAAGTAGAATAGAATACACACACAGAAAAAAGATTTGGTAAAGAACATGTTTTATTTAATTTTGCTTATGTACCACCCTCATTTAATGATTAAAATATAAATTTTAAATTGCTAAAGTATGTTTTTTTTTCATATGTTGATAATGTCTGCAGACTTATGACAAATATCATTAATAAAAAATTACCAAGGTGAATTTGTTAATATGTAAGTACCCCATAAACTTCATTCTGACATATTACACTTTCTAAAAAATCCATTTTTCTGCACAGATAATTTGGTTGTGAAGAAAATTATGGATTTAATTTTCCTGCAAATATTTATCCTCTTTTTTATCCTCTTTCTTGTATTCATTCTTAGATGAAAAATGATTTTGGCAAGTTTTAATCAATGTGAAATTTTCTGCACTTGCATAGCGTGTCATGCAAAAAATACAATAATACTGTATCTATAACAGAACATACAAAATTGGTTAAAAATTGATATGTTTTAAGATGCAACAAAAAAAAAAAAAATTCCTTTGGTGTTTCAGATTCACAAATAAATCTGTCTACATATTTTTGTTCAATATAACAAACAGTAAAAATACTTTATATACAAAAAGCAAAACAACACTTCAAAAATATAAAATGTATTCTGAGTTAATCATATAACAGGAATGTTTTCTTTACAGAATGAACAAGAAAAACATAAACACATTTAGAAACAATATGAAATTGATGTACAGTGGGATGCCGAGTCTTATAAACATATAATGTTGAACAAAAGATTATAAGCATTCAAAGTTTGAAGATAAAAATTTTAATCAGATTAAAACATTTAAAGCAAAGGACTGCAATGTTTTAAATCTGAACAAGTTATTCATTGCATTTATAATAGAATTAAAAAACATTAGGGTGTTAAAACAAAGGTTGCATATTTATAAAAACAAAATTTTTGTAGCGTCACTGATCAGAAAATGAAATTTGATCCTACCTGTATATTATATATATGGATTATATGAAATTATATCCAATGGCTAACTTGAATAATAATATAATTAACACACAAAGTAATAATAATACCATAAAATATAATATTTCTAATGCAGTGAGTATGTTGTTTATGCATTTGTAACTGATAACATTCTATCGGTTTTCTAGAAAATACTGATATTGCATTTTTTCTGTAAAAATTTAACCAAAATTCAAAACCTATGTATATATATAAGCCGAAATGAAAAGAAAGGTACTTACATATTATCCTGTTGAATGGCCAAATAGCACGATTTAGCACTAATTATGGATGACCATTTCCTTTAGAATTTCGTAGTAATGACTGTAACTGTTGCTAAGTACCGAAAAATCCTGTAACTTTAAACATGTTGCCATGAGAGAGGGAGATGAGGCCAAGAAAGTAAAATAGGTGGAATACTTTTCAATGAATCGACTGTAAACTAAAATGCCAAATGCCAACAACGATGGTTTAAACTCCACTGACCCAATCCGAGGCTATGACATTTTCTCCAATATGAAATTGTATATGATCCGTGGCATCTGTGCTGGTTTTATTTTCGTTTTGGCAATGAACACAATCAAATAGCATTATAAATAATTTTGCAAATAAAAACTCACTTTCATAAAATGTATTATAATACATTTAATGTCAAATGATTTTTGTCTATAAACCTAAGAAATAAAACAATATATCTGGTTATTTATCACTTGCATCTAGCTAACGGAAAATTATCTACGTATTTTGCAAGATTAGTATGCCCATATATCACTTTAGAAAATGTTCCAAAAAATTCTCGGCTAATAAATAAAAATAATTTTTATAATTAATATTATAAAATTAAATTTGGATGCACTTAACAGGACAATAAAAGCATTCAATAACATCTTTATAAAGATGAATTTTTTGGGTTTTTTTAAATAATATTCATAGAATTTATCTCCATATACATAGTTTTCATGTTTTCAAAATACCATTTCTAAATTTTCAAATAAAACAGATTATATATATTATAATGTTAAACATACAGACTTTCTACTGTTTCAGGATTTTTAGCTAAAATTACTATAATAGTACTTTTACAATCAAAGATCAAAATAATAAAGCCCAGAAATTTAGAAAATTACTCTCTTAAAATTCTTTAATTTTATACATACAAGTTATTATTATAGTTTGCTTCTGAAGCATCCCTTTTAACATGTTTTCAATTTAGAACCTCTTTTATTGTTAACAAATTTGAACCCATTTTTGAAAAATGGCAAAAGTATTAAAATATATATTTAGAATTAATTATTTCATTCCTCTGGGAGAGGGGTGAATTAACTTTTATGAGCTTTACAAAATATACTAAATAAACTATTATAGTATTATATAAAAATTTCATATTATATTACATAACAAATAATATATTTTGATGAGGCAATTTTTTGGGGACCTATACATTTCATATATGAACATAAAACAAATATACTTCTTAAGCTGTTGGCAGTTTTAACTTACAAATAATATATATTAATTGTAAGTTAAAATACATACATAAACAAAAGTTGAGGAATTTCAAAGATTATAAATATTATTAAAGTCGCAAAGTAATGCAAAATTAATTAAATAATTAAGAGATAATAAAACAGAATTTTCAACAATTTGAAAAAGATCATGGAACTTTCAACAATTTCATATATTTATTAATTATGTTATGTTTATTAATTTTTTTAATTGTTTTTGTTTTAATTTTGAATAAATTTTTCCTGTAAGAATGTTGACCATTTCATGAACTAATTTTTATTTAAGTATTATCTCTTTCTTAATTATTAATTTATATATATATATATATATATTATTTGTAAATTAAGTTAAAATTAAATTAACTCAGTGTAGATAAGATTTTATTTAAAGTAATAAATCAAATAATTTAATACAACCTGGACAAATTTTTGGAAAAATAAAAAATTTTTACAAATTTGTTTGGATTGTATTAAATTAGTTTGATTATACATCTGTATGTGCTCAATGATAGCTGGCACACAATTTTTTTTAACTATAAATTTTGAATACAAAAATAAAAGCTGAAAATCTTGAATATAGCTTCAATATTTTAGTACATATACAACCTGCAAAAAACTTTTAAGAATCTCATTATTTCTTCAAGATTAAACATTTAAGGGGAGATTAAAATCTCAAATAAACAAGCATTGACTTCATAACTGTTAAAATATGAATTAATACAGTTACCACAGAATAGACGCACATTTAATTAATCTCATTTCACTTTTTGCCACTTTCCACCAATCAGCTTTGCTCCATTGCAATTTTGAAATTTTATTTCAGATAATACAAATTACATAAAATTTTACTCTAATATTAAATTTCAAAGATTTATTTTTTTCTAACTTAACACACACATTTATGTACAAAACAAATTTCTTAAAGAACTTGAGTTTTCTTGAATAAGAAATTTGACTTCTCAGTGACCTTTATTCAATCTACGAGTCATATAGTCTAAAAATATTATACAGTTTTTATAATCTAAAATTTTTAATTTTCACAGTGACTGAATGATATATTTGTTTTAAAGCTAAATTTGAGAAAGATAAAGAATCTGCATTTCACAAATGCAGAAATTCTGGATTTGAGAAAGTAAAAAATACAGAATTCTGGCTTTATTCATACTACAATCACCCCTGATAGAAGACTTATAAATGTAGTGCCTACATATACATAGATATATTTAAGTGAACATTTGCAAGTGCATATATTAATGTTACACATATTCTATAGCGTGACAATGGTGTAGTAATTTTATATTTGCAAAGCTTTTACTGAGAAAATTTTAGGTTCTTGCTATACACATTATATAATTATCATAAAAGGCAAATGAAGAGTTTTTATACAAGATGGCTGTAAAAAGCATATAACATTTGTAAACAGCGACATAAAATAATTAAACACTTTGAATAAAATAGCACGATTTCTTTTTAGTAAAACAATGGGCTTTGCTTATGAAAGAATCACGTTTAAATAAGCTGCTTTAATGAATCAAAACAAGAACTAAATTTACATTTTACAACAATTTGGATGAGAAATTATTCAAAAGAATAGTAATTCTTTCTTTATTTTTTATTTACTTAACAAACAAACAAACAAACAAACAAAAAAAAAAAAAAAAAACATTTATTTATTTTTTGTTCCTGGAAATTATTCAGAAGAATAACAGTACCTTTTTTATTTATTTATCCTTACCCTCACTTTGCTACTAAGAAGAATCTTATCGATCTTCTTGAAAGTTATTACCAAAATAGAAAATTTTTTAAATATGCATTAGGCACCACTTTATGTCCTAACATTCACCCAAGATTATTTTGATAACATCAACCGATGAGGAAAATATCCTTCAAAAGATCAACAGAATTTAACTAAATACAAATGTAATTAATATTCATATAGCAGCTCTCTTCTCAGCAATTTCTATGAAATTCACGAATTTCATCATTTTTTTATTCAAAAAGTTTATCGCACGATGTTTTCGGATTTGTTTCAGAAAATGAGTATCAGCTATCTTTTCTCATTCATGTTTCAAATTAAATTTTTTTCAGATATTTTGGCATAACAAAAACAATGTTATATAGAATTCTGCTTTATTATTCAATAATTCTGATTAACCTGGTTGATCTTCCGAAAACTTGCAAAATGGGCTCCTTTGGACGTGACAATCTTAAATCCAAGTTGTTTGGCGATATGTGTAATTCATGAAATTTTTACTCTACTTTGATCCTTTCTGGTGATTTCACGTCAGTTTAAAAATTCATTCTGCAATATTTTGATAACATTAACTGAATTGTTGATCACAATTAACAATGCATTTTTATACTTCCCTATTCAAATAAACGAGACATTGGCAATTCAATAACAATGTTCGAATGATAATATTAACTGCAATCACATTAAAGCACTGCCAATTGTACAAACATCACTAACTATAATGGACCTCCAACTATGGTTGAACACAAATATGCTGATGACTGATACGTTATGTAACAAAAATATCAATACTCAAAAAAGATGAATGCTCACTCATAACCTGTATTTTACTCTAAAGCTATGAAAAATGCTTTGGAAGTTCTTGGATGGAAGTTAATACAGGAATGAGTTATTTGGAAGAATTGGGTCGCATAGCTTTCAATTGAAGGAAAAATTCCTATAATCGCATAAAAGCCACCTCTTAAAGGATAGGGATATACACAATAATGAATTATGGTATATTCTTATAAACATACAAAGTCATTGCATAAAAACATACTTTTAACCCTCTACAATCAGCTCTCACAATTTGAACGGGATATCAAGCTCGCTTCCTACTATGGTTCACGTGAAGAATCACAGGAGAAGATTCCCCCCCCCCCGATTTTAATACCAATCTCACTCTTTCTCTGTGCAAAATAAAATTGTTTTAGTGTTCATTATTTCAACACTAGATAGCTCTAAAGAGGGGTCCTGAACCAGGGGAAAACTTCAAATTTCAGGGAAGGGGAAATGTGAAAAGCCTTTTACTTAATTCTGTAGTTTTAAGTTCTAAGACTATTTTAAGACTTCCAATTCATGACAATAATATTTATTGTACATAATTAAACTGCGAGGTCATGTTTGACTTCATTCATGATATAGATAATTCAGCTGGCTTTTGGTAATCATCAATAAATGCTGTACTGCATGCTGTTAAATAGTCACTTGTGCAGTTCAGTTTAATTTTACGAATTATTTTATATTTCTAATGAGAGCTAAGTAGACGAAAGCATTACATAAATAAATTCAGAATTTTTAGCCACATACATCACACAAATATGATAAATGAAGCAAAAAACATACTAAACTTGTTTTTGCAAATCATACTAAACTTCTTTTTACAATACATCTGCTTTACAATATATGTTTTTACAATATGTGTTCTTTCTGATTATAAATTTAATACATTTCAGCATCAGTCTATTTTTACACTAATTTTAAAAATTAGATATAACATATTATTTACTATAATTTTAAATTTGTGTACGAAAATGTATGACTTTATTCTGCAATTCTGACTAACAGATAATTATAAAAACATTAAAAAGATAGCACACTGCACTAAATATACCTGATACTGCAAATTAAAATCTCATTACTGTGAGAAAATTGCTAACATTTTATTAGTTTGCAAATCATACTAAACTTGTTTACTAAACTTGTTTTTACAATACATCTTCTGCTTTACAATATATGTTTTTACAATATGCGTTCTTTCTGTTTATAAATTTAATACGTTTCAGCATCAGTATGAATTGTTTGGTAATTTTTGCAGTGAATTTTTAAATGTAAGTAAAACTGCTTATTTATTTATAGTAAAGTAAATAAAATACAAGAAAAATCCAGACAAATTGCTGCATTATATGTATCCATTTCATTAAAAAAATATTTTGCCAGAACATGTGAAAAATATGAGTAGTTAGCTAATGTGAATTTTGGTAGCATTACAGTGTATAGTCTCAAAATTGAATTTTTAGCTGCTTTAAAGTTAACTGTAGAACCACAAAGGCAAAATAATTTGAATGAAAGCACTAGCATGACTAGTACATAGAATTACATGTATTCAAACTTAACCCTTTTGGAATGGGTGTGCCACATAGGCATCAACCGGCAACTTTATCTCAAAGACAGTTGTGTCATATATGAAATGCCGTTTAAACTAACTCTGACAAAAGGTGCACTACATGTGAAATTTTACATAGAACATTTAATTACAGTATTTTTGTTGCCACTAGATACGGTCCTGTATCTATTATGGTGGATTTTATTTAGACTGGAGAATGTTGACCTGCATTCGATTGCAGTGTTTTTTGGAATAAAAGTGAAAACTGTGCGGATGAGTAATGTAAATAAACACTGGCTATGAAGTTTACAAGCTGATATAAACAAATGGTGGTGTTCTTGATGCTTGAATATTTTTGTTTGAATTTTTGAAGATATACATTCTATTGTTTTACAAGCTTTATTCAGTCCTCTTAGAGTTTAGCTAAAGGCTAAGCTGAATATTTTCAGTATCATTTTTTAGCACTAGAACAATTGAGCCACAAATTTAATTTATGGAAATTATTTTCCAATGTTAGGCTTAGTGCAAATTACCCTCCCCACAAAACAGAGCATCCTGTTAGTGTGCCATCCCAAGACAAAGGTTCAGTAACTGAGGTGACTATTGCGAAAATGTTAGTCAAATTTCCTTAAGTTTATTCCAATAAGCAGAACCCACTGTAAAGCATCAACTTCACACTTTGAGCTAAAGCAATGACATTTTACTTTGACAGAACCTAATTAAGCAATAATTTTGTAACATGAATTAACTTCCATACAGCAATGAAAGCATACAGTTGACCTCTGAGCAATGCAAGTTTGAACTCTGTGGCTTATCTTGTCCATACCTTTTTTTCAAATGTATATATATATATTTTAATTTAGAATAATTTAAAATAAGAATATATATTTAACACATACAGCATATAAACTGCATGTAAATCAACTGTTCATGCTAGTGATAGTGAGCCTACGACATGGAATCCCATTTTCGGTAACACGCATAATGCATTTCTTGAGCCATCAGCAGACACAAAAATGATTTGTCTCTTGCAGTGGCCTCGTGACTGTCAACACATGCTGCGTTTACGTATGGTACATTCCAGTGCATTCTTGGCAGAAGGATGCACTCAATCAATGCATTCATTAGTGCTTAGAACAGATTGTTGAACACTTTTAGCTGCATAATAGTAGTGATGACTTTGCTAACAATTTTTCCATTAACAGATTTTTGTAAGACTTAGTTCTCAGCATTAAAAAATAGATAAGATAAACAAAAGAGAATATATCTGCCTATTTATTTTTCTACGGACTGCCCATGTGTTTTGTATTTTCAAACCATCTGGCTACCACTGCTTTTATTACTTTTTCCCTTCAATGTAATAATATCAAAAATAAAAAAGGTATCAGAAATATAACCCCCTTTTTTTAGCTAGGCCTGCAAATCTTAAAAAAAAAAAAAAAAAAAAACTATGAATATTTATATGCAATATGGCACCAGAGTTAAGCTACAGTTTTTCTGAATTTCGACATGCTGAGCTCAAAACATTCGGCACCACTGGTTTACACCATCAATAAAGCTTCTGATCAATAACTGATCATTAGAAATTAAGTTGTTATGAAGCCATAAGCAGATTTCTAACCACATGGTAATTTAATCTGCCTACCTATCTCATATTGCTCAAAGGTCATCTGTACATTAGCAATAATGCAGTGTTTTCTTCAACCTGTATACTGGAATGAAGAATAAGGTAATGAATGGCATTGGTCATTACAAGAGCAGAGTTAATTCTGCGAGCAGCAGAGCTGAAGGAATGTATGAAACATCACTATCTTCATATAGATCTTTTATGGAACACTTGCGGCACACCAAGGCACTTGGTTTAGATGGAAATTTTTGTTTTGACTAGTAGATCACTTCTTCCTGAGATCTTCGTTTTTTTGAATAGTTAACCATGATTAGACGTCCAGCCGTTTCAACGACATCTAATGCCTATTCAAATGAATAAAATAATAACAGAAAAAGAACATTTATTAGTAAAAATAAGATTAAAATTAAACAAACAAAACATTTCAATAATATCAACATTAAACAAAATATAAAATTAATTAGTTGCAAAAACTATGCAAAATCAAGCAAGAATAAAACATAAAAATGCGACAAACAAGGCTTTTCTGAACACAACTGATAAGAAGATTCAGGCATTTTTCTTGCTAGTGTTTAAGTTTTCTGATCCCATCTTTGAAGAATGTTACCCCTAGGGATTCAAAATGGGCCTGAGTGCTGCTTTGAAGGTCCTCATTAGTCTGCAGTCTTTGGTCACCTAGACAATTCTTCAGTTCAGAGAAGAGTTGAAAATCACTCAATGCTAAATTGGGGCTATAGTGAAGCAGTTTAAATAGGAGGCAGAATGGGACTATTAACTGCTGCCAATTCACCGTCATGCCTCTTTGCCTTTAGGCCAGTTCGCTGTCAATGCATATTTTTCTTTACACGGCTACATTGTACCTTTTTTTTTTTTTTTTTTCTTTTTTAACTTACTGTACACCAATGGCTTAAAATTTTAAAGGAAAAAGGGCTTCTGTAACTAAATGCATCTTATTAAATTATCTTATTACCCTACTAAAATATACTAAAATAATAAATTCATTAATGATATGAGGTATTTAGTTGAATTCAAATCAATAACTAAAAGTATTCATAATTAAAATGAAATATAATCATAAAAATAATATATAATAATGATATAAAGCACAATGTAGTGATGCTAAGATAGGAAAGCCTAAGATAAATCATAAAATTAACTTTATTTAAAATTAAATGGTAAAATACAAAGCTAAATACATGATGGTAAGGCAACGCCATAAGTTGACCATGAACAAGCAGGAATAGTGAAATAGTGAAGTACAAGTGCAAAGCGAGTCCCTTCGCAAGAAGTTCAAGTCTTCATACTTGCACTACAACAAGCACGCATGGGTATGCATGCAAATGTCAAAAAGGCAAATATTCTTGAGTTATGGTGTAAACCATCACCACAATAATATTAAAATTAAACATAATATAATATTCATGATAAAAAGGAAATTATTTTGAGATTTCAAAATAAGTGGACCATTTCTGAGATAATACTGAAAGGTCTTTATATAATTAACAAATTTGAATGTTGAGTTTTATTTTATATTAAAACTCGGTTTGTTGCAAGCATTTTAAAACAAACTGCATGCAAAAAATTTGCTCAACAACCAAAATTATGTAAAATAACTTCTGCCATTTAAAGAACCAGATGGTCTGTTAATTTTTACATTTCAGCATATTCATTAAATTAAAATCCTTGGAATAATATATATATAATGCTTTTGTATTTACAATTTCATATAAATATATCATTACACATGCCATAAAAAATAACTTGTTAGTACATCTACCTATATATTTATTAATTTTAAGAGATAATGTGCTAATTCCATTTTTAATTAGGGTTTTAGGAAAAATGTGATTTTTTTTACCCGATTGATTAAAATTTCAAGACATTTTGACAAATCATGTAAACATGATATTTGCATAATTTCAAAAATAACATAACAGAATACCTCAGAAGTTTAGCTCTTAATTATGAAACATGATCATTTTGCTGTATTTGATATTGACATAGCTTTCTAACTAATTCTGAGTAATTCTTTTATATACCACATTTGTAAACAATTTTATATATATTATAAAGCACCCTTTATTAAATATTTTATTTCTTCTAGATGGCAAAATGGGCCATAGCAAATCAGCTGCAGATGAACTGCCCCAAAAGTACTAAACCATTAAAGTGGGATGTGGTTGAACATCAGAAGTATAGTCCTGACTCAGTGCTGCATGGCTTGGCTAAGAAGCCAAAGATTCAAGACCAATGAAGTGTTTCAAAATACCATTCAAGCCCATTTCACATCAGTGAGAAAATTCTTTAAACAGGGAATCCAAAAATTTGTTCACCGACATGACAACCTTTACAATGGTTTTATCAAAATGTAACCATGTTTGTATATAACTTTTGGAACAGGTAGAAGCATCTTCATAGTATCATAGGTGATTGAGGTACTGATGAATCTAGCTAATGGTTAAGTTTCCACCCCAGATAGAATTCCAAGGAAGAACAATCATGGGCCAGTCCAAGTGACTCCCGCCCCTACCACCACCGACATATTAATGACGATGTTTTAAACTCTGGTGACCCTGTCTGAAGCTAAGACATTTTCTCCTAATCATAACATTGTTGTCCAATTTGAGTCTCCTCCTTGCAGCACAGACACTATATGCTTACAACTATGCCTTTCCTGGGATTCAAATCCAGGCCCTTTGGTACAACTGTTGGCAACACTAACCACTATCCCATCTAGGCAGCCATAACTTTTGATAATAAATTCATTTTTATCTTCACTCGTCTTTTTTTATGGCCCATTACAGGTTGAAAAAAAAGTCGCTCACAATTAAGGCTTACATGCTAACAGAAGTCTCATAAAGAGCTTTCCAGGATGCAGAAATATCTCAAATATTTATTCCCAAGCCGTCAAAATAAAGGTAAAGATTTATCCATTAATCTTAGCCAGCACTGTTAAAAGCATCTTGCTTGTATGAACTAGAAATCAAAACTATATGTTGCCTCTCAGCCACTAAGATTCCTTTATGGCAAGTGAAGCCTACTTTATGTAAAAAACAAAACTACTCCTGTGCGATAACAGATAATATGACAGATACAGAAAACATCAACAGCAACTGAAAAAAAATTGCTTCATTTCTGAAATGGGGTTGGATGACTCAGTCCAAAACAGATTCACTTTACTGAATGAATGAAGATTCCAGAAACAGCTCTTTTAATGCAGAGTTCCTGTTGGAAGCATGCCAGGAATATGAATGTAGTTATCGTTCACGAACTGATTCACTTTAAGTAACAAACACCTTAATTATGATAAAAGAGCAGAACTCTTGTTGGGAATGTGTCAGAAAAATTCAATTTCCATTTTAGGGAAGAAAAGAACTTTTTTTTTTTTTTTTTTTTTTTTTTTTTTTTATTGAAATTTTATTGTTAGTTTTGTGTAAAAAGAAGGTTATGGGAATCACAAAACTACCTCTGAAAGAAATCAGTTAAGAAAGTCAGATATTGATTCGATTCTTTTTGCTCTTCCCGCCATCCTTCAAACCATTTCTGACATTTTTCATTAAGGTTATTATTAGTGAGTAGTGAATCATAAAAAGAACCGATTCAGTTCAATGAGCAAATCGGTTCTGATCCAATCCCATAAAAGAGAAATTTTGCCCATCTTGAGCCTGAAAAGACATCACAAAAAGTATAGGAAAAAAAATCTTTTTTTCCACCTAATATTAAAAATTAATTATTTAGATTTACCTAATGCAAATGTTTATTACATATGGGTATAATAGTAATAACTTTCAAAGGATTATACAAAAATTTCATAATAAAATGAAAGATTACAGTAAAAATCTTAAATTCAAATGAATTCACTCCACAGTTAAAAGAAAAGAAAAAAAAAAAAAAAAAAAAAAAAAAAAATAATATTTTTTTT
Organism: Stegodyphus dumicola; assembly: GCF_044657685.1. Lineage (NCBI taxonomy): Eukaryota > Metazoa > Arthropoda > Arachnida > Araneae > Eresidae > Stegodyphus > Stegodyphus dumicola. Next base: position 66,521,850 of record NC_140778.1, on the reverse strand, counting down.
TATAGCAAAGTAAATGTAATAACGAAAACTCACTTTGTCTAGCATTTCCTTTGTATGACTTGCTGAAATACAAAACCTCGCTCGAGCTGTTGTCAAAGTTGTTGCAGGAAACCCAACACCAACAGTGGCTATTCCCCCTTTCAGTAACTGCCGAATAAACTCCCTATTTATAAGATAAATGTATAAAATTAATACTTGTACTCTTTTACTCATATTGCATTGCCTTGACATGAAAATACACTGCAGGTTACGAAACAAACAAGCAATAAATACATAAATAAAATCATTTGTTTATTAAATACTTATTCATACATATATATATAATAATAAATACGCTGCAAAAGAAAACAAGAAAAGAGAATCTGAAAGGTTTCAGATTTTAAATTAAGTCCAAAGGGGCATGTTTTTAACATTTTGTGTGTTACCTTTATTTATTATATATCCTATTCTTCGCACTTAAACTATAAAATTCAGTTCAAGAGCAATATCACAAAATAATTTTAAACTGAGCATACCCTTTAGAAATTCCGACACACAGCCTGACGTGCTGGAGATAAAAATGTTTTCTCTGCAGAAAATTTTTTTCAAAGCCATTTGCTCGCTTCGAAATCCTTGAGTTTGTTAATCAAAAATTCATTAAAGTTTTACAAAATAGGAAATCGATAATAAAACAAATTTCAGATTTGGGCTTCCAGATGCCCATATTCACAGTAGGATTACGGCATTCAAAATTGGATGGCTGTAGGTACCGTTGTTTTATCATAATGAGAGAAACATACATACATTTATGCAGATTCTTCATTATTTAATTTCTTCTAATATAATACAGGGCGATAATATTTGGTTACAACAGTTCCAAAAGTGAAACAGACATTCAGAGTGATTTGATGCAAAACAAAAACCAAAGTCCTTCGGGGACAAAGCCCCTTTGGACTAAAAATTCCGATTTATTTTCCATCTGAAATCCAAAGAACTGACAGCTAAATATTAAACTTCCAGACTGTCATTCATTTAAAATAGTTCTAACATCTTTAACTTAACACTGAAAACTTACTTTTTTAAGTTCAATAAAAAATTAAACAAGTTATGGATGCTTTTTCAATTTTCAGAGAAAATTTTCCATGTGGGATAAAACTTGAGAATATAAAATAGCAACCTAGTCCCTTTCCTTTCTTCATTCAATTTTTCTTTGACACATAAATAAAACTACAAATATTTGTATGTAAAAATTTTATGAATTTACTTCTTACTACAGCTTGATACCTGATGACATTTCGATTCTGATAAAGACGGTAGCCTTGGACAAAAGTATAGAAATTATCTTCATCATGGATTGTAGATGCTTATCAGTCAATCGGGTTCTTTTCTTATCATGGTGACTGAACAGAACCAGATGCCTGTTTCCACTACAGCTGAGCTTTGGCAGCCGAAGCTGGTGTGATACCTTTGTTTATATCCAGAGCATGTTACCTTGCCATGTGTGGTAGTAGTTCCACACATGACAATTCTGCCAAAATCAAAAAGCAGGGAGACTTCCAGACAAAAAAATTCATTGCTGGATGGGTACTTAGTGGTTTGTTAGTTTAGTAATATTTCTGCATAAATCACATCTTGATTAGCTTTCGATAACTTGCAACAGCAATTTTGATTATGAATTTGTTTTATAAATTTCCAAGCTACTGGACTACAAAAATATAGATTTTAGAAAAATGTTTATGTTAAAGAAGATAAATACCTTAAGAGACTTTTAATATGTCAAAATATCACAAAAATATAAAATGCTTTAAAACTCAGTTTCCTTATGACTAACTGGTATAAAACAGAAAAACTGTATATTCCTTTTTTATGTCCTCAATAATGTATTTGTTATTTTTATTTTATGCTTCAAATATCAAACTCTTTTAAGTAAAATACATTTTCTGACATTCACATAATACTTTAACATGCGCTGGGGATTAAATACATTCTTTTGCAAAAAAATCAAAGCACCATGAAGAAAGTGGTTGGTTTTTTACGAAATTGAATATGTGTATAGCTCATACACAGATAATAAAATGATTAAAAAATCAAGGTCATAGTACTTGTTCATGGCTCAGAATCATCCATTGAGTGTTCAAATTAGTAGTTGATTGAACTGCCCCTGGCGGCAAAGCATGCTTGAATTCATCGAGGCAAGGAATGGTAGAGGTTCCTAATGTCATTCTGCCAGGCATTCATCAGTTGTCGCTCCAGATCTGTGATAATTTGCGGTGCCCGAATCTGGCGGCCTACTATGTCCCAGACATGCTTGATTGGTGAAAGGTCTGGAGACCTTGCTGGCCAAGGAAGAGTATCAACCATATGGAGACAGTCCAGAGATATTCAAGCGGTATGTGGCTTGGCATTATCTTGTTGGAAAATGGCCTCATGATGACGTGCCATGAAGGGTAATGCAACCGGCCGCAGGATGGTATCAACATATCGTTGAGGTGTAAGAAAGATGACTAAAGATGACCTGCTTTCATAAAAAATAGTGCCCCACACCAGGGGTTACGGCTGTATACCTTTGTAAAACAAAGGCTGAATAAGTTTGCTGGCCCCGTCCTCTCCAGACACGAACACAGTGGTCATCTACTTCAAGATCGAAGCGGAATTCATTGCTGAACACTATACAATGCCAGTCTGGTGATACCACTTCAGACGACTCCGCCAATGTTGTGGGGTGAAAGACAAACGCCTTAAAGACCTTTGTGAACGTAACCCCACCTCAGACAAGTGCCGTGAGATGGTGGACGGTACCATGGGAGGTATAGCCGTGGCTGTAGTGCATTGAATAGTCGACAATGATACCGTTGGGGCGGTTCGGGCCTGGCAAACAATCATCTTATATTGCCTCGCATTTGTGCTCCTTGGCCTTCCAGAGCCATTCATTTCATCGACAATTTCCTTTGTAGCAACCATTGCTGCCAACATCTTTGAACAGCAATGTCTGTATGCTGCGGTGGCAGCCTATTTGCTCAGTATGACCACACAGCTTCACACAACCCTAAAGTGCAAACAGGTTCAAAGTCGTTGTCTGTTAGGTCTTCGATATCATCATAATGGCATCTTTAGTTGCTTCTTTACGGAATTACATAGGCAGGGAAAAAAAAAAAAAAAAAGGAAAGGAAAGGAAAGGCAATTTTTCCACTTCTGTTACTGGTTTTATACTTTGCGAATTGCACACTAGAAATGTGCATTATGATCGCAATTCCTGTTCATATGCCTTGAAACTTTGATCATTTGCATGTTCGACCAAGATGTTTTTGCATACCAAATTTCGTCACGATTGCAAAAGTCCTTTTTGGTGCTTCGATATTTTTGCAAAAGAGTATAAATCACTATTTTTAGCTGTTTCTTTTTTTCCACAAACATAAAAATAACATCAGTAATTAACAGAGTTGTATTGAAAAAATATCAAAATAAAGTTCTTGCTCTTTTTTAGATAAATTTTATTTAGCAACATTTATATTGATGACAAAATGTAATACAAATTTATGAATGAAAATTTTTGTTGTACAGTGCATATACTGAATGAAACATAGCTAACTTTTATTTCTTAATCTAATCCAAAATAAAAGGAGAGAAGAATGAAGAGTGGTCACTAATTTTAAAACAGTTTAATCACACAGAAAAAGCATCAATAATGCTTTTAATTGGTATTTCAATATATTTTGGATTTCCTTGCAATGTGCAAATTTCAGGTATTTGTGAATTTAGATCAGTTAGTTATTTTAACTGTTTCAACAAATGAAGCCCTGCTGGTATGCACAGTAAGACAATCAACACTGCAATCTGATGACAATGAAGTTAGTGCTTAAATATAAAATGGATAGTTGTAATTTATTATATTATCAGATAATTATTAAATTAGGTAAGATTGCTAAGAGGGGTATTAAATGCTCTGCCAAAATATATTTAATATAAAATGTGAATTTGATAATGAATGTATCCAAAAATATGTTTTAAGTCAAAAGTTTGCAACCGATGGCTAAATGTAAACATACATTTATGCACATTAAAATATTTGTAATTTCGCACATAGGACAAATTTTTTAAATAGGGTAAAGCATGCAAGGGCCATCTGTTAAAGGGAAACTATGCCTAAAGTTATCCCAAAAGCACCTTCTGTTAATGAATTGGATTTTCTTGAAGTTTTTCATATTCACAATGATTTATCTTGCTTAGTTAATGACTTAAATTCCAATCCAGTCCTTCATAATACTTTCAAAATCCTGTCAACTTAATTTTTCAATTTTCATTATTATTTCTACTGACAGATGGCAATACCTTCTCATTCGTTTTACTTTCTGTGGATATAAGTACAACTGTGATTTTCCCTTTGTTGTAAATTTCTTTCCTTCTGATGAAGGACCTGTGCCTGTTTGCTGTTAAAATCAACAGAGGAATACACAAGTAAAATTTTGAAAAGATAGCACTTTACCGTTTTAATTCTGTGCGTGTGTCTGAAGCAGGCTCACTGAAACAATAGAGTTTCAAAAAGAGCGCTGAAGCAAGTATTGCTGGGAAGCACATAATACAGTAAAATATTTTGCATACAATTAAAAACATTATATTCTGATTACCGTAGCAGATTTAGCATTACCCAGATGCACCATGGGGAGACCTGCTACTCTACACCTCCTAAAAAGCTCTTCTTACATGAACATGCTGAGCTTACATGAACATGAATGAAAAAAAGGTAACTCAGCTATATGATATTTACATAACATATTTACACTTTTGTATATATTTTTTTCAAGGTCATACATTTCGAAGCAAGTTACAGCACCTTTAAAAAAGCACAACCCAACATTGCATGTTTTTCACATGTACCGGGATCCGTATCAGATTCACTATCCGAAGAATATTTGTTTAGCACTTTAAGTGCTTCAGAAATGGTCAGCGCTCTCTGATCCATTTGCAAAATAATTAAAAAATCTAATATTATATCATATGTACAGTTAAGAAAATATAAACTATAAAAAAATTTAATAAACATCTACATCTCAAAAATAGCAAAATGTAGAGGTAACAAAACTTCTTTCAACAAAAGCAGAAGAAAAAAAAAAAACAGAGAACTGCTTTAGTGACAAACAAAATAGCTGACTGATAACATTTCGCCCAACCTTTAGAAAAACACTCCAACAATTTCTTAGTTCATAACCAAACTTCCCCCTCCAAAAAAACGAAGGGAAAAAAACACAGAAGTGGACCCACCTTTCTATTGAGAATGAGGTCACCATACAAAATACTTCACTGAAACAAAGATAAAACTGTTAGTCTGGTCCTGGTGTTTCAGTGATCCCACTCTGGGCAAAACAGATGTTCGCCATTCGATTTTAGGCAAAATTTCAAGGTAAAAATTAAACTAATATAGAATAAAGAGATCAGCATATAGCCGAGAAAATAAAATAGAAATTTCTTTTCAAACAATTCCTTTTATATCTTTTTTTTTTTGTTGTTGTTGTTGTTTTTTGAAAAATGAGCGTCTTTGAAAAATAAATATGGCTAAAATGTATGGACTGGTTTGTGTTGTGCTGCCATCTAGTATAAATAAAGAAGGTTCAAGGTAACCTATAAATCCTTTTCCATTTAATTTTCCTGTGTGTATACAGAGAATATTTTAGGTGTGCGCAGAGTGGGCACACTGTGCCAGAAAGGGTTAAACCATTAACATAAATCAGGTACAACATTTCCAAATATTTTGCGAAATAACTACTGCAAACTGTCTGTTAAGATGCACCAAAAAAAAATTACATTTTATTAAACACTATTATACTTACGCTATTTTTGATGGGAAATACAGCATCAGAGGTACAATAGGAGAATCTTCATTACCATAAATAATAAATCCTTTCTGCTTTAATTTTTTACGAAAATAATGTGTATTCCTTCTGAGTTGCTGAATTCTCTTTATTCCTATAATAAAAAGGGGGACAAAGATCTATGAATGAACATGGGGAAGTCTGAGCATTTTTCGTTTCATTACTACAAAAAGTTTTATTTTTCAAAAAATATTCTGCAGATTAAGAAATCATTCCCATAGCATTATACTAGACTTTAAAAAGGTTCTTTTCTGTTAATGAGATGCAGCAGTAATTAATTGTTTGCGAAAGTGTGAAACATGGTAGCCATGATATGTACGAATAGCAGGCACCACATAATGTGATCACATCTGTTGACAGCTATTTATACAACTTTAACCGAATGATAACATTCAATAACGGGGAAAAATATACTTCAAAATAACAATGGGATTTAATTTTACATGAAAATATCAAACACATATAAATAGGCATTTTCACAGCTTTTTATTTAGAAAAATGCAAAAGTTTGTATATGAACTGTTTGTAAAACATTTTTGGTAATTATTCAACTGATGCTGTATCTCTAACTGAAGTCATGCCTCATTCAAAGAGAACATGTTAGTGAAAAATTTCAAGTTAAGCAAAAAAGCTATTTTAGTTTGTCATATATGTTTATAGGGACCGCGTTACTCTCCTTGCGACATCTGCAGGATAGGAAATTGCATTACTCTATTTGCTACATCTGCAAATGGTAAATAAAACTTTAATTTTTTGAGTGAAATGGTGGTACAGTGGGCTAATTTTGTACTGTAAATTGTCGAACATCAATGAGGTACTATGTAAGTGGTCATTTGTTAGGTTTGTATGTTTACATCACATTGGCCACTATTTGTTATGTAGAATTAATATGGAAGTACTGATGAAGAAAAATATGTTCAAAACAAATTTTATTTACATAGAAAAAGTTCTTAAACCAAAGTAACTAAATGTTTTTAGGTGATATAAAATTCTATGTCAGGCTGGTTTCCAACATTTCTGGGATTACCTTCATCTTAAAAAGAATGAATGGAGTTTCAGATTATTGTCACGAGCAAAAAAGTGAATTTGAGCAGTCAATAAAAAGGGGATGTAAAGGATAAAATGTGCTGCAATGAATTAGAATATGAAGTTAATACATGCATAAGGTTCAGGACTGCTTTCTCATTTTTCCTCTGGATGGACCAGGTTGGTCATCCAGAGGGTTGGTATATCATCTTTCTGGTTATAGTGTCTTATGGGTCTTGTGCTGATGGAGTTGGATGGAATGTGTTATATCCATCAGTAGTTCACACACTGAAGTCTGCATTATAATAAACCATTTAAGAAAGTGCTTCTTCATTAAGAGTCAGAATTGATTGGATGGTGGAGAACATTTCAAAATGCATGCTTCTGTGAATGATGAGCAAAATCCTAATGAATTCAGCACATCAAGTAACCTGCACAATCTATACTTTCTGTACAAAAGTGCTGAAATGTGAAAACTGATTGCATTGCTGCAATTTCTCCTCTAAACTTATAAAAACAGTAATTTTATCTGTTACCAATTTGAGTATCAAAAGCCTGCCTTTGAACTTATCAGGGCTGTTGAGTCGATAGGGAAAATGACCGACTCTGACTGCTTCATATATATGTAAACTCCTTCATATATATATGTAAACATATACACATGAGTACAGCTTATTTTTTAATATAAAAGAAAATGCTACAGAAAGAAATTGATGCACAGCAAATTTTTTATATTAATTAGCATTTATTATGAAATGGAAAAACTGGCATTAGTAATTTCTAAGAAACGGTAAAACTTCGGGAAGATCTTGTTTGTTAGAGGACCATAGATCCGATTTGATAAACTTCTGAATTGAGAAGAGTCTTTCCACACTGACTTGAGTAGGAAGAAGAGCTGTCACTGTTAGGGCTACTTCCTTTTAACTTCTCAGGATAGATTTTTATAAGTTCTAAAAGAGGGGTCTTGCAAGAGCAATCATATTTATCTATTTCTTCAAAGGCCATGTATAAATCTTGTTTGTATTTTTTAACTTTTATATCTAAAGGCTCTTGGTTATTTATTTTTATTCGCTTGCCTTAGCCTTTTCTTCAATATTATCCAAATATTTCTCAAAATCTAATTCATCAATGGAAGAGGATGATAGAGACTCAGTTGCAATATCTGCAGTTTGACTGTCCTGATTTGAATACTCCAGGTGTTCTGAGAATAATTTCATTCTTAATGAAAGTTCATAGATGGCTTTCTTTGCCTTTTTAATTTGTTTGTCATCCAACAAAATTCAGTGTTCTGGATCTACATATATTAAACCCAGCACGGCCTTATTGTCTAGCAAACTAATTTCTCTTTTCTTCATTGAAGAAATGATTCCTTCTGCAATAAAACCTTTGTTTCAGAAAGAACAAACATCACATTTTTCCATTCTTGCCTCTTGTTAATTCTTCAGATTGTAGCTTTTTGGTGGCTATATATGGTATAGAAAGAAGAGTTTCCAATTCTGCAAGATCATTCAACAGTCTAACAGAAGTTAGTGAAATATTAGAGTTATTTACATTTTCTGAAAAAGTTCTTAATCCTAATAACCACTATATCTCCATTGCATTGCTCCTTTTCCCGCTCGCTTCTTAAGAATGGCATCAATTTTGGGAGTTCTTGCTGCTTACCTAAATTTACCAATGAGATTAGTAACTAAATGAATCAATTATCACGTCAATCCTGCTTCATTATATTTATTTACTAATATGTCAATAAAATGGAAAATAACTATTTATTAACCCCTTAACTGCCGCGGGCGTATATATACGCCTTGCTCAGCCGATGCGTTAACTGCCCCAGGCGTATATATACGTCCTTCCAAACTGCTATCATTTGCTTTGCGCTGCTACACCTAAAATTATTCGCAAAGTTAACACATCGGCTGTGCATCTGGGGCAGTTAACGCATCGGCCGAGCAAGGCGTATATATACGCCCGCGGCAGTTAAGGGGTTAATGTATATAATCCATAAATAAAAATATTAACTCAGTTTGTCTTTTTTTTTTTTTTTTTCAATTCACTTTAATTTCATTTCAAACTGTTCAACAAAGTGGAGTAGAAGTCGACTTGGTTTTTAGCGACTACAACTCCGACTCCTTTTACCCAAAAATCTACTCGACTCCGACTCCAAAGCCCTGGAATTTATATAAGAAAAAAGAAAAGAAAAATTGCATTTCAGTTGCAGCCATATTTTGGAGGCCTTAAGCATGCTAGTAAAACATCTGATTCGATTGTTAAATCCCGTCAAATGTGAAAGTTGGTGGGAATTTCACCAATCACTTTCGCAGAAATTTAAATGAGCAGATGTTTATTTATTTAATTGGATAATAAAGTGATATATATTACAGGGTTCACAACCATATTTTAGTTAAAAAAATAAGCACCTATAAGCACTTTTCAAGCACATTTTAAGAAAAAAAAATAAGCACCTGTCTAATTACATTATACACAACTGCATAACCTTAAAAATTAGACTTGTAATTTAAAATATGAGAAATGCAGTATTTATTAAGAGAGAATAAGCATTACCTCAACCATGGAAAATAATTACTTTTCTTTTTTTAAATTTTAAATAACAGTTTAATTTACAGAACTAGTTTACAATGAGAGAAAAAAAAACTATGCAGAACTAAACTATATTACAAGATTTAATGTTGAAATTTCAGTTCAAAATAGAAAAAATAAATAATAATAAACGCATATTTATTGTATTCGCTTGGAGCCTAATAATAAATACAATTTATTTTTCCACTCATATTGATATTTAAATAATTTAAATCTAAATTCTGAACATTTTCTAAATTTTCATTGTATAGTCAAAAGTCATTAATCCGGACTCGTCGGGACTTCGGCGATTCCGGATTATCGATTTTTCCGGATTATAGATCATCAGTTTAAATCTGGTAAGATGGCATGCAGAAATTACAAAATTAAAAATATGAAACCGTAATTTATGAAATAAAGAGCAATTATGATCTAAAGGGTATCAAAATTTACAAAAAAAAAAAGCTAAATATTTATTTGGTTACTTTATTAAACATTTCTTTCAATGTAAGTTGTTTAATTTGCTCCGTTTCATGTGATAATACTTTCTCTTTAATTCTATTAAACAGACATAATTTCTTGTTTAATTACAAAGTTCCGCTGTTTAAGTCCTATAATTGCTGTGTCGAGAGTACCGACTAATTTGTCAATCGAAATTTTTTCATTTTCAATAACCTTTGAGTCACTTTCTTCACTATCGGAGACGAATTTTAAAGACGAGGAACTTGATTTAAATCATATCAAAGACGGAGTACATCGAGATGAAATACTACACTTAGTAAGGAATTATAAGCCAAATAAAATAAAAACATCTGCCCTGAAGATAAGGATAGTGCTGACAGATCAACTTCCAATCCGCAGCGTGAAATTGATAAACAGATTTCGGATTTCAAAACATACTTTCGCTTTGTAGATACAAATTACATATTAGTAAATATATATCAGAAATTCTATTTGACATAATCGAAAGTTCAAGCTTACTTTTATGAAATTGCTCTAACAGTCCACAAAAAATAATAAGCCGGATCCAATTCGAAGATTAAGGAACAAAGCAATCTGCAACATTAACTGAATTAAATAATTTTTGCTTAGATTATACCGTCCGTTACACATTAAACACGCATGAAAAAACATATTCGCAGCCGTAAAGGTCTTACGCGCACTCGTAAACGCCTGTGCGCATTCGTGAACGCGACACATGCGCAAAAAGTTTGCAGCTTTAAGGTCCGGATTATGGGTGTCTGAATTAACGACTTTATCAGTTTTCCCTTAACAGATATTGCAAGTAATTTAAGTAAAAAAGCGGAACATTTCTGAAATCAGAAGACAGAAATTTGCTTCATGCAGTCATCCTTTAACAGTAAAAGCTTAACTAACCCGTATACTTTGAAATTGGTCAATATTCGGACAGTCGAGCGTAACTTGAAAAAGAGAAGAGGGGGGGGGGTAGACTGTAGCCGCTCTTTAGATTTTTCTGCTAAATAAGTGCTTTTGACATTTCGATATGTGCATCATATAAAAATAAACCAATGGAGCTGAAAAATATTCTGCTTAGCAAGCATAGTAAAACTCTCTTAAGTGTTCATAAACAAATCTCGGACAGAACATCAAAATTAATCATCTCTGCAATATCGCAAACGTTATTGCGCAATATGTGTGACGTAATTCTTCCCTATGTGATATTATGCAATCGAAATCAACAGCTGCCGGTATTGGGAGAATAAAGAACTAAATAACTTTGGTGTTTTTCATTCTAATTTTCAACAGACGGCGTTAAATTTCCAGAATAGAATCATTCTTCGCTTGGGTTGGTAGACCGTAGAACTTTTAGTCCTATTCAATCCAGATTGGAAACTGAAAAAAAAAAAAATGTCTGTAGCTTGTTTTGCAGTGAACTGTAACAGTTTCAATACTCGAGATTTTGCGGAGAAAGGGGAGAACCTCCCAATCTTCGTACTGTATAATGAACTGGCCAAAAAAAATTAAATTATTTTGACTATTCGATTACTTTCCCTTTATTTAAGCCATTCCGAATATTATTCCTTAGAAAGCTAAATCTGTGTTAAAACACAACCATTTTTGGAAGTTTACTATACTTCAGCAGTTACTGCAACTATGTTATTATAAACATTCATAGATAAGCTCATAATATAAGCATAATGATGATAATAAACATGAATATGAACTGACCAAATGGAATAAGAGTGCAAATTATTAAGATCTTGATAGAAATTCAAACGTGCTTAGTATTTGGGTGGGCGGAAAAGAATGCCGAATGTACCGGAATTTTCTACTGCTTCCGCAATTCTTTGACCAACGTCGGGCACCTATCTGTACTCTTCGTGCACACCAAGGTTATGTAAATGCAGAGAAAGGGGGAAAAGCTATTTCCGGGAGTATGATTCATCATCTGACATTCCATATTAGGAAGAAAAGTTGTTTATTTAGCTTCGGCTTTGGTACCGGGAAAATAGTGCGTTCATTAAAAAAAAAAAAAAAAACACTAAAAGCAAAAAATAAGGGCTTTAAAGAAAAAGTAAGCACCTAAAAGGGCCTTTATATTTTATTTTTATTTTCAAATATAAAGACTTATAAGCACTTATAAGGACCGCTACAAACCCTGTATTATGTATATAGTATATAAAAACCTTAAATGGCTCAAAATTTTTCACGTTACACTGCTGTTGTTTATCCGTTTTCAGAATTGTATATTATGGCTTTGTGCGACGTTTGGATCATATAACTCTGAAAATACTTCATTTCATGCTGTCCCAAATAATAAATCCTCTTTTCAAAATGCTAAGAAAAAAATACAAAATTTTGTAAAAAAAAAAAAAAATTATTTTTTACAGAAATTAAACTGGCTTATAAAGAATAACTCAGTTCACATTATTCCAAAGCAAATATGTCTTGATTCTATAGTTAAGTCACACTCATCTATTATTGGTACTAAATCACACCTCTTGGCAACAACGTGTTAGTAGTACTACAAGTTCTATAATAATGTTATATCCTTTCATTTTAAAATTTTGTTGGCAGAAATTTTTTCTTCTACAATTAAAAAGTATTCTGGTTCTTTAAGGTTTGTGGTAAGTTGAATGCCAGATAGTCATATTTTTACTGAATTCAGAAGTCGGTTATATTCAATGACTATTGCAAAGAAAGTAAGCAAAATCTTACCATCATCAGTTCCATCTTTACCCATTATGATTTGCATAGCCATTAAAATCTGTTCGACAATAGGAGCAGACATACTGGTTGCACACATAAAGCTATGGCAATTCATTCTCAAATGACTAATTAATTTCTAGAAAATAAAAAAAAACAATATTCTAATTAACATTATGCAGGCATAAATAAATCACTTCAAACAACTATTTAAAAATAATGATATATTTTGAAATTATAACATAATTATAAAACTGATGAGTACACTACAAAACCTGAGATCCAGAATCATTGAGACTTCAGCAGTTCCATTAATTTCTGCTTTTGGATTTGTGTGATTATGGCAAAGCCTCGAGAGCTATCTGCCTAACAGAAGGGTTGCCTTTGTAGAGGATTTTTTAAGGAAAACTGGCTCGTATACACATTACACATTGGGAAATGTATAGAACAGTACTCATAAGTCTTAAAATTAAGCACACAAGCATTTTCTGTCATTTCATAAAATCACCAACCAGTTGGCAATTTTTCTCAGGGACAGGGATGATTTGAAAGTACTTTAAAGTTTAATCTAAAACATAGGATAGCCTCCTGATTACCCATCTAAAAGCTTTCTGTTTGCTTTTAGGTGGGTAATCAGGGGTATACGAAGCTTTCTTTCATCTCTGATGACCTTGGTTTTTAGAAGTGTTAGGATTTTAAAAATCATATTCAATAGTATACTGCTTTCTTTCACCTCCGATGACCTCTCATGTTTGACCTCTGATGACCTTGGTTTTTAGAAGTGTTAGGATTTTAAAAATCATATTCAATAGTATACTGCTTTCTTTCACCTCCGATGACCTCTCATGTTTGACCTCTGATGTTTGGTTTTTGTAACTGTTAAGAATTTTTAAAATCATATTTAGAAATGAACTATCCAATCCTTCTACCCAAAGAGTATTAATACTGATGTAGACATTCAACACAGTTATGAATAGCAACTATAGCAAAGCCTTCACAGAGTTATAACGGATAGAAACAGTTTTTTGAAAAATTATCATTTATTACATGAAAGACTCACAAATTTTTCCCTCCTATTTCTTGGATTATAAGAATATACCCATTTTAATAAAACAACCCGCTTTCATTAATAAATAGTTACATACCCAGTATATAGCCTACAGCGGCAAATTTTTGAAGGAGGAAATTTTTCCATGGCCACTAAAAACAGAGTATCAGCTTTGCCGAATTTCTTACTTCTCTTCTTCATAACAGTAAAGCGTGGCAGCAGCACCAGCCAGTTGTCTCTCTCCCACATCTCATTGGCATAGTATTGTCTCGCTTGGTTTTGTGATTCACTGCAGAGGGAAGCACACATGGTAGTAAGAGGTGGTGCTGCCTGCCTCATTCTGCAGTATCATTTGCAGTTTTTATATTTAAATATATACACTCGAATCTACATGTGTAGTTTGAAAGTACAGTGAACAATAATATAAAAAGGGCCTACTGCAGGTTATACACACCAATTATTTAATTGATTATCTGAGAATGGAATTGTAAGTATATCTGATTTGCTCATTTTTCATTATAAATAACCAATTGTTGATTCAAAAGATATTTTACGCATTTATACATTCATCCTTTGCTACCAAAATATATGATATTATTGTAAGTCAGAGTTATAATAATTAGAAACAATGTTCTACTGCAGTTTTTTTATTATCAGCTTCTCTGTTCATATCAGATTTATTCATTTCAGTTTTATTGTTTCTGGTTTCTTTTCTTTCTTCTTTTACTTTCCTATATTATATATCTAATATGTACAAATGGCAGATAGTAGAAAGGGTTTATGGAGATGGGAACTTAAAAAGAAGAAGAAGGAGGAGGGAGTTAGATTAGAAAAAAAGAACACAAAAGGAAAACTAAAAAAATTGATTGCATCTTCATCAAGAGTGTTTGTTCTGAAACCATTGATTAAAGAATTCAAAGATAATGTACCGAGTACATCAAAGGAGACAAGTGTTCTTTGGTTTTGTATGATGATAAATGTGCTGGAGAAAACCATGATGAACGAGAAAAGAAAAGATCAACTAATATTACTGTCTGAGTTTTTTAAATTTGACAAAGACCCTACAAAGAGGATTATTAATGATGAACTCATAGATTTTGTTGTGCAAAATGACTGTTCTCAAAATGCCGATTCGGATTTTCAGAATTCGAGACAAGTTTACAAAGATCATACACGTTATTTTGAGTTCACTAATGTTCAGAAGAGAGTTTCCGAATAGTGAAGTTTCAAACTTACAATGGATAATCTGTTCTGAAATAAATGACAGATTTGACTGTGGGTCTTGTCATTTATTACCCAAAGCAGGTACATCCTTTTGCACAGATAAAGGATTCAGGAATTGGAAAAACCTGAAATACATAAAGAACAGCACAAACGATCTATAAACCACAAAAATTCTGCGGTTCTCAGAGCAAGGGCTTGCAATAAGTATTTAAATAACATGCTAAGTGCAGAGATTATTGGGTGGGGGGAATATTGGCAGAAGTTTTACAAAGCATTATATATTGTATTATTATATTACCTTGTCATTATAACAAGTTCATAATCTTCAGTTGAGAGGTGCTGACAAAGTTCTTGGATCATTTCACAATCGAAACTTTATAATGGCAGTGGAACTATTGGCTGAATATGATCCATTCTTGAAGAAACAACTGAAGAATTATGGGAGACTGGGTAGCAGTAAAAAATAATTGTCTTTCATCTGTGATGCACAAAGAAGTGGTACACATAATGGCTCATAAATGCAGAGCCATCATATCTGCCAATGTAAGGCCAGTTAAGCATTTCTCCATAACTGTGGATTCAACACCAAACATCTCACAGTTATCAATCATCGTGAGATACAAGAATGTGGAACACCAACAAAGCTATTCTTAACATTCGTATCAAACACTGGACACAAACCCCAAAAATCATACACTGCTATAAATAACACCTTGACATCTCTTGAAATTGATTTAGATGATTGTAGATGCCAATCGTATATGATAAAACTGCAAACATGTCAGGAGCCCCTACCGGCCTTCAAGCAAGAATTAAGCATGCAAACAAATCTGCTGAATTTATATCGTATTCAGCCCCAGCCCATTTGGAGAATCTAGATAGAGCTTCAACGGTTAGTTGTAATGAATCTACAAACTTTTTACATTTCTGCAAGAAATCTACATTTTTTCAGCATCCACAATGTGGTGGGGGAAGAACAGTGTACAAATAATGCTAAAGAGTCTGTTATCCACAAGACAGCCATGTGGAGATGATGCCTGCAAGGGTTTACTGATGTCTTTGAAAGATAGTCACAATACTTTGAAATCAATCTCAACTAACAGTTCAGAGAAGACGATTACAAAGGCAGAAGCAGCACAATTAATCAAGAAATTGACCAGATTTGAAACTACATTTATGACCATTTTTTGGAGTAGTATTTAGAACTGAAACAATGTAGTTAGTAAAAAAAAAAAAAAAAAAAAAAACCACCTACAATTGGAAGACGCATATATTAGATAAGTCTCTGATCTGTGTTAATCCTAAACTTATTTCATCTTCTTGGAAAACTTCACAATTTATGAAAAAGAGGCCAAGGTGATGGTAGGTAAGCAGAACTAGACTGCAAGTAAAAAGCATACCAGAAAGAGAAAGCGACGATCATGAAGTTCTGTTCGATGCTAAGAATGATTCCAAAGTAAATGCATTGCTTACAATTATGCATTTATTAATTTTGAACTGGACTGTCAAAAATGTTCATATAACAGCGTGTTTGAAATTTTCTATATTCTCTTCCAATTTCGTGAACTCTCTGTTGAAGAAATAAGCGAAGCATTAAAATTATGTGAAGTTTATTCACAGGATATTTCAGATGATCTAGTTGAAGAGATCTCACACTTTAAAGAGTATCTGGCTCAAGAAGAAAAACTACATGAATATCAAGCACGTGTGCAACTAGATTATAGACTGAAATTTGGTTGATATTTTTCCTGATATCGATACAGTTTTAAGAATTTACAAATCAATGGCAGTAAGCAATTTTTTTTTTTTTAAACATTCATTCTCATGTTCCAAAAAAATACTTATGCTCAAGTATGTTCAAAAGCAGAATGAATGATTTAACAGTTTTATCAGTTGAAACTAACATTGTGAATTCAATTTCATTTGATAATAGGTTTGAAATTTTTGATGAGAATAAACTCAGGAGAAAAGTGTGAAAGGAAAGGTGATTTTTATTTAGTTGAAAATCTATAATAAGTAAATATGTTATAATATACGAGTTTTTATATTCTGTCGGGATGAAGTTTTTGTCACATCATGTGATTCTAATAAATGTTGCATAGACTTTGTATTCCTTATTTTATGACCTATTTTTAGTTTTGTAAGAATATAGCATAGGGGTGATTTGGTATTGAATATAAATGGTTTGGAAACAGTGTTTTAGACATTTTTACAACCCTAAATTAAAGCAAGCTGCTGATAAAAAGATCGAACTAGCTAATGGAAAAAGCATGTTTTTTCATAACAACTCAAACAACACAAGAAATGCAGTAAATTAAGACAATTTAAATGGAAAATTACTTGCTTATCATTTGATTTGACCTGGCACTATCAAACGCCATTTCCCCCCCCCCTTAAACCAGCACTTGAATAACAAACTGGGAACCAATAAGTGGATTTTTTTTCTTCAATCTCAAATTCAAGGCTTCAGGAAAAATTGCATTTCAAGCTATTGAGACTTTAAGACTAATGGAAAAAATCTGATATGGACACCATATGACTTTAGAATAATAATTTGACTTATATTGCTTATTAAATAATACAAATTTTTTACTGCAATTAATTTAAACTTATTTTAACTATTCTTACCTTAATTGACTGTCCCTCAGAGCAAGTTGAAAACGAGGGCAAAAAGTGCAAATTTTGAAATTAAATACCTCAGTCATTTGTTGCTGTATGAGAGGGGGAAAAATACTCACTGTATTTTTATTTCTTCATAACGAGTATAAAACTTTCCCAGATAAAAGTACAGAAATCAGAAGACCGCAATAATAGTTAGATTTCTTTATTTGCCCAAAATTATTTTTAATTTGACATCGTCAAAACATGAATATTTTCATTGTTTAAATTACTTTTGCAATTAGAAATGTGACAATCTTTTATATCACAAAAGATTGGAAAAATAAAAGTTGGTAGGGACTTTTAAGCCAGTTGTAATGGAAAAGGGAGGTGCATAACTAGATGTTATAACAGTCCCACAAACATAATTTCAACATTCTACAGTTAATCATTTTTTGAGCTATGCAGGATATGTATGTATTCTTCATGCAAAAAATTAGTTAAAATAGATACTTTCATTGAAATATGATAGCAAAAATTTTTAGTGTTTACAATGCCTACTTTGCTTCATACAAGGATGTAAAAAGGGGTGTTTATTCATTCTCTGGTAGTCTTCAAGTGCCGATGAACATAAACCATTCCTATACGGTGGCTAAAATAAGTTGTACAGAAATAACTAACTTATTTATAACGGGGAAAAGATTGTTTTATGTAGATGCCAGCCCACTACAGGATTCCAAGCAAAGAGAATGCACATTTTTAAAATTTAAAACTAGTATTTTAGTGGTGGCGTTTAAGAAAAATAATTAAAAGCAGTTTATCGCAAACAACATTACCAAGAAATTAATGTGACATGTTACCTTAGATCCACCGATATAGCCACCAGCAGCTGCAAAACTTTTTGTAAAAGTTCCCATAAGCAAATCAATGTCTTTAGGATCACATCCAAAATAATCTGTAACTCCGCCTCCTCTTGCACCAATTGCACCAATGCTGTGAGCCTCATCTACATACAAGTAACAACGGTATTTCTTTTTGAGGGAAATTAATGCAGGAAGATTGACGATTGTGCCTTCCATACTAGCAGAAATAAAACAGCATATTTTAAAACTCATAATTTTGCTATAAAATCAAGCATATTCCGAATATTTAAAATATGTGATTTATGCACTGCAGAAGAAAAATTTGCATTTTCAAAAATCTATAAATAAATCAACACATTTTTTTGCCAGTGAAAATGATATTTCCATCCTTAGAAGCCAGGTTACAAAATTTTGGTTTAATGGTTAAACATGTTCCTTGTATTTTAACTAGGAAAACTAGAAAAAATGAAAAAACAATTTATTTTTACAATACATCTTTCTTATGGTCTAGAGTGACAGTGGCACATCAAGTGCAACCTATGATACGTTTGCCATTGATTAACATGTCTGAATATTTTATTCCTACCATTTAAAAATTCTGAAGCAAAATAAAAATTATAAAAAATATGTATCTACACATCGAATGCTCAACTCTTAAAAATTATACCATGCAGCAAATTATGCTCTAGAGGTCTAGAGCAACAGCGACCCATCAGGTACAACCTATCATACATGTGCCACTGATTAACGTGTCTGATCATTTTATTCCTACCATTTCAAAATTCTGAAGCAAAACAAAAATTATAAAAAATATGTATGCACACTATGCAAAAAAAAAAAAAAAAAAAAAAAAGGTACAGTTCTATATCTCCCATTCTACTGGGCTAATTGAAGAAATTTAAATTGCGTTATTCATGTCTCGAAAGCACAACTTAGGATATATAATAGATTTATATTTAGCATTGTTCTAACATAGGTATTTTGACACAAAATCGGACTTTTTCTGAAATAACGTACCAAATTTTTTCCATATTTCGATTCTAGGACTCAAATTACGCCTAGATATTAAATTTTGTAAAATTTGGTGCACAATTTCAGGAGAAATTAAAAAATTTATCTTGGTGCAATTTTTTTCAGTTTGCACCAAGAACAATTCACTTGGTAACAGGGGCATAGCTAGAGTTCCCAGCACCCGTGGACATCTGAAGAATTTGTGCCCCTTTCTGTGTGCCAAGAATGGAAAACATTTCATTAAAAAATTTTGTAGCATCAGTTTGGTGCCCCTTGGATGCTGCGCCCGGAGACAGATGTCCCCCCTTGCTCCACCCTAGCTACACCACTGCTTGGTGAACTTCTTAATATATGGCAACCTATTTTCCTTTCCCTTCCATTATGCCAAAGCAGAAAATAGGCACCTCATTCCTACCTTTTTACACTGTGCATGAGCAAAATAAAATCCCATCATCCTTACTTTGAAATAATTTTAACAAAGTGTCTAAACTACATTTAATGTTTTATCACTTTCAACAAATATACCAAATTTCAGAATGTGCCAATATATAAATTCTATATAATTATCTTCGGAAATTTTGAATAAAAAGCTATAATTTTTTGCAGGTATGCTTTGAAATATGGCTACTTTAAGATGGTGGTAAAAATTTTCTAGATAACAATTCATAAATTTTTTGAAAGATTTATAAAAATTATTTAAAAATACAAATTTTAAAAATAAATCATAAAAAAATGATGAATTTTAATTGGAATGAACCTGAATTTTGAAATGTGAAAGGAAGAATCAAATAAGTTTAACAAAAAAAGAGAGGTTAATAAGTATAATATATACCAAACTCAATTAATTTTGAGGAGTTAAAATTTTGAAGCTTTTTTTAAAAACTACTCGTGTGATTGTTACAAAACTTGGTAGTTTGGCATAATTTGAGTCTTAGACTGGAAAAAATTTCACATATTTCAGAAAATGTCTGATTTTGAGTCAAAATATTAGAACAACGCTATATATAAATCTAATACATATCCTAAGTCGTACTTTCGGGACATAAAAAATGCAAGTTCAGTTTCATCAATCGGCACAGTAGAACGGGAGATAACTGCCCCTTCCCTTTTTTTTCGCAGTATGTCTACACATCAAATGCTAAACTCTAAAGATTATATAACATAGCAAATTATATAAAATACATAGAAAAGCATGAAAATACAGAAATTTTAAACTCATTGCAAATGTAATGTCAGTTGCGCAGGAAACAGTATTGCATTACTATATATCACTTATGGTATATTTCACAGCACTTCAAGCAATATCCTTGTTTGCCTGGATATTCACACCTGGTATTTGTGCATAACCATCGGTAACTGTTCAGGTGCATAGTTGTCTTCTATGTCAGAATCCAACATTTCTATGGCTCCCACCACAATATCATTAACTCCTTTCAATCCACTGGTAGAACTCTTTATCATTTGTGTTCTGATAATCAGAAAGAACGCTCTTTTCTAATAATTCTAATAATATATAAGCATCAGTCAATTTTTCATTTACTTTCCTTTGGCTGTGAAGGTCCTGCCGTACTTTAACCATCTGTCATTTTTAAAACCACATACAAAAAAATTCATGCACAGAACCTGAAAAACCACGCATATAAAAAAGAATAATAATGCTTCACTAACATGCCTAAACAACTCTTCATTCAATTTTCAGTGCCACAATAAAAATTAAACATATAAATTATGATAGTCGACCGATGCGCGACAGCATCACTGGCATAAGAAGTGATGCTAGTCTGACATATGAAGTACGACTGTGTTTAATGTTATCATTTGATTACTGTTATTCAATTGCCGATGTCCCGTCTGTTCATATAAAAATTGCAGAAAATATTTATTTCCATGAACCAACAATTTGGTTAATATGATCACAGATATCATAGAATAATTTTTTTAAGTCAGTAAATAAAGTTAAAACTGATCATAGAATCTAGCAAGTGGCAGAGAAACATTGCAAAGAGATTAGATCACCAAACAGCTTGGTTTTGATTTTAATCAACCATTTAAAATTAAGCATAAAAAGCAACCTTAATTTAGTACAGATTTTGAATAATTCTATCGATTTTGAGGGGGGATTGGACATAGGTCCCTCTTCTTCAGGAGGAAAAAAAAAAATTCACGAAACATATAAATTTGATTTTGGAGCCTAATTTTTAATTTTATATTGGTATGTTCTTTTATAATGAGCGATGTCCTTTAAGTAGTAAGGAGCAGCATTGGTCATTTTCAGAAAACCTATAAACAGTTCATAAATGAACTTTTGCATTAAAGACACAAGTTATAAACAAATATTTGCCTTTTCCTAATTAAAATGCTGTGAAAATACCTATTTATATGCTTTTGGTTACATTAAATTGGTAAAACTCCATAGCTATTTTGAAGGGAATTTTTTTTCGCATTGATTAACATTATCAAAATAGTTATGGACAAATGCCATCAAACTGAGCGACATATAATGAATATATCTTCCATAATATGCAGACATATGCAACACACTTGAGTTTTACTGTAAAACTAAGTTACTAATAATTTTAAAAACCTGAGTCGTGCAAGAATTTTGTATTAATAGAGAAAATTTGCCCAAAAAAGAGTGAATAGTTGTCAATTTTAAAGCAATATAAAGAATTTTGTATTAATAGAGAACAAGCCAAAATTTGCCAAAAAAGAGTGAATAGATGCCAATTTTAAAACAATGTATACTAAATGTTACATTCATCTTTTCAATGATATTTGTAAGAAATTCATTAACATCTTGGTACAAAATTCAATTTTAGTTATTTGCAGCGATTCAAATACAAATCAGGAAAAAACAATTGATATTGTTACAGATATTTTAATCCTTATTGATTGTATTTTGGACTTTCAGTATTGTTACAGTTTTTGTATTTATTTAGTATGCTATTTTTAATAGAATTGTTATTAAAATTGTTTAATATTCCTATGCAATGCAGCACGAGACTTATTTGAAGAGAAAAATTAAAAATACAGGAGCACGGCCATTTAATAAACAGATATCGCATAATTGTACTCTTTTGCTTTCTAGAAAACTCAAGAAATTAAGAGAAGCTTCTCGTGCATTTAAAAAGCTTCAACAAAAGGAAAACATCTCAATTCAGTTGTTGTTTACTGTAGCTAATTCGCTGTTTTCTCTGTTTTGAATCAAGTTCTGTTGAACATTTTAGTAGTTTAAAAGATAACTACCGTGAGATTTTGTGATATTGTATGAATATCTCTAAGAACATGTAGGCATTTTGTATTTATTTGTTGTGATAAGAATAAATTTTCACTTTTCATCGGACATGTGCATAAAATTTACTATGAACCCGTATGCACGCAACAGTATTTTGCATTGTTTTATTTATTTTATTTAGTTATTGTTTTTACAATGGTAGTTTTATAATTTATTCTGCGTTTCACTGAATTTGTGGCCACATCTTATACTTAAGTGTTTATTTATTACACAGAATGAGATCTTTTCCCTGCAAGAGACTGTGGAATTAAAAAAAATAGCTGAACTAGAAGGCAAGATATAGATAATTTTGTTCCTGAAAGGCTTAGTAACATTTGGCAATTTCTTTGCAACTTCCTGGATGATTTACAAAACACTTTTGAAGACCTATGATCAATTCTTCCAAACGTTTCCATAGCCCATGCAGGGCATAAGTACGGGTTACAGAGCTAAGAAATTCAGTTAAGAATCAACAGTGAGATTTAGCAGTTAGCTCAATTACAGGTTAAGATTTACCCTGAGAGCAATTTGAGGAACTGAACAATTTATTTTGTGCGCTAAGAAGGAATTGCTACATATTTGCATTCTCTTTGAGTTATTTCCAGCGATTATTGTGCTGCATGTGTTACTTATGGTGCTTAATTTTATAATTAAATATTTTTTTCTTCCTGCTTATTTGAATTCATTATTTAAAGAAATAGCAATGATCTCTAGTTTACAGTTAATTAAGTAATGAGTTTATTACTTTAAAGTTTACTGTAAAAGAAGTTATTAAAGCGTTGTAAAGTTAATACAGTACAAAGTCCGTAATCTGGATGTCCATTATCCGGAATGATCTATAATCCAGACCTCAAAGCCACAAACTTTTTTTTTTTTTTTTTTTGTAAAGAATGCACATACATTACGCGCCCTATACTTCCACAGTCATAACACCTTGTTTTTTTACTCTTATTAGGTATATCGCATGCTTTATTTTGTGTGTTGGTACTTGAATAACCCTCATTCTTCATATCTGGAATGCAGATTTTTTCATTTCTCTTTGAATTCAAAAATAGTTTTACACCCATACAAAATAATTTTGTTACTACTCTGATCCACTGATTACATAATCAAGAATTGATGAATCATCAACAGAACCGTGATTGGCTATTTCACGGATCGCAATTAAATATTCAGAAAGGGATTCACCAGGTCTTAAGTGTCGTTTAAGTCCAGACATAGTCTAAATGTACCGCATTTGTTTCTACTTAGCATGATATTACTTGTGCAATCACGACAGCTTGGCTTAATGATTTGTCTCTCTAACCATTCTGAAATCTGTTTATCAATTTCACGCTGCTGTGCCGTTGGGGGGAGGGGGTTGCAACGCTCAATGAACTGGAAGTTGATCTGTCAGCCCTATCCTCATCTTCAGAGCAGATGTTTTTATTTTATTTGGCTTATAATTTGTTACTAAATGTAGCATTTCATTTCATCTCGATGTACTCCGTCTTTGATATAATTTAAATCAATTTCCTTGTCATTATAAATATCACAAATACACATCAAATAGTTTTCTGGTTGCAATTTTCTAATTTCGACTATGTGTAATGTATGCTTTACACATGCACGCGTTGAAAGAAAGGTTTAATAAAGTAAAATAAATATTAAGCTCTTTTTTTTGTACATTCTGATACCCTTTAGATCATAAATTACAGTTTCATATTTTTAATAGTATAATTTCTGCATGCCATCTTACCAGATTTAAATTGATGATCTATAATCCGGAAAAAACCCTGATCCGGAATCGCTGGAGTCCTGATGAGTCCAGATTACGGACTTTGTACTGTATACAGTGAAGACCAACTCTGGTGCCTAATAAACTAATTTGCCTTCGACCGCAAGAAAAACATTGCATCATAGAGCAATAATCATCTTCAAATAATGATGTGGATTAACCTTAAAACACTGCTTAACCAATTGCTTGAACACAGAATAATGACTGTACTTATGTTACAGCCGCAAAAAACAACCATGTCTAGCAAATGATCATTTATTTAGCAGCAACTATTAAAAAAATTGATTAATTTGGTCATGTAAAGCATCACTAGGAAGAAAATCCAAACACTGTCACAAATCTAATAGTCCCTGTAAGTTTGAACTCAACGAAGATTAAGCAGTCATGTAAAAATCTATTTTCACCCTTTTAAAAAAGTGCACATGCAAGATCTTAAATAATAAAAATCAGATGATGAACTCATTCTGGTGAAGAAACACCAGTCATTTTCACACAGTACTGGAGTTCTTTACCCTGGGATGGGATAAGGAAGAAATGCATTTAGACATGACTCAGATAAGGAAGAAAAGAAATGTAGGCATGGGAAAGAAGAAAATACAGTCAAATTTCAAATACCTGGCCTCTCATAGTGAAAGAAGTTTCTTTTCTGGAGAAAGAATATACTAGAAGACAATAATACAAACTACTAGATATGACTACTTTAATTTAGGTTTTCCATAATAATTTGCCAACTTGAAGAAAATGCAAACACATTTAACACAGGCATTGTTGAAGACAGAAGACCAAAGCCCTTTTTCACCCATACAATCCACAGTCCAAGAGGAAGAAAACTGGTTCGACGACAATTTTAACTCGCTGAACAACTCTGAGGATAATTTAAAAATCGATGTGAATGCTTGTGTTCAACTCAATACAACATTCAAATAAATAAATAAAAATATGATTCATATCATAAACATGTAGTTAACTGCAAAACATATAAATACCTGTAGATTCCTTCCACAATAATAATAATTTTTTTCCATGGCCTGTGGGTGCGTGGTTGCCCTTCTACGATAGCGTCCCTGATTTTCACTTCAAGATCCTTCATATCTAAAATTAAACAGCAGAAATTATTAAGATGTTGTCTCCTTTTGTGCAATAAATATTAATTAACTAGGTGCTTATGCACATACTGATTTGAGTAAAATTGTAGTAATGTAACGTCAGTAGTGTCAGTGTTTATGCACATGTATGCATGTACTGAGTCAGTAGTAGCATATACATTTACTAATATTATTTAGCAAGGTGCTTATGTATGCAAGCACTGAGTACACGGACACTACACTACTACTGACTTGGTACACGCATACATGTGCATAAGTACCTAGTTAAATAATACTAGTAAATGTACACACTAGTATTGAAACACTAAGAATGTTTCTTTATTCCAAATATTTAGTATTATTTGCAATACTCTAAGAACTTTTCTTTTAATAGCCAATAGCTGCTTTATCATATTCCATTGCATCTCTCAAAATCTTGAAATTTTGTAAGCAAAGTTTGATTTGGAAGAGTATAAGGAATTTTATATGGTATAATACAGAATGAATAAATCTATTTCTGAACTGGCTGAATGTGATGTTCACAAGAACTGCTGTCATGATGCACAGGCAGGACTTGTTTAACTGCCACTCACTATTCTGCTAAGGTACTATCTAATGGAGACAAGCTGCCAACAAATATGCAAGGAAAATATTAGGAATCCCAGAATAAGCACAAAAATCTTATTTGATTTCTGCATTTAAGTAGGAAAAGAATTTTAAATATGACTCTCTTTTTTTTTCTTTTCAACTCTCTTTTCAACCACCTTAACAAAAGTCACCAAATTTTCAGGATGTGCCAAACTGCCAACTAGACGCATAATCATTCTTCAGGTAGCTATGCTATTAATAGTCCTTCAGTCAAGCAATGTTGACATTTTTCATATGCCTTCTTTTAGTTGCATTCTAAGTTCCAATAATTTTCATAAACAAACTGCAATATTTTTGCCTTAAAATTAATTTTAAAATATGCACTCACGGAATTTCCCAGCAATGAAACTGCAGTAAAATTTCCATAGAAATACAAAATTTTTTCGCAAAATCTCTGAAGAGAACAACACGGAGGTGCGTTTGGTAGACAGCAGGTGTCGACAAGGTTCTCCTGCAGTTCTAAAATATTTTCTACGTGAAAACAGATATAAATAAAAGAATAGCTCAAATAAATTACAAAAATATTTAGAGCAAATGTATTTCATTTTGGTACTATTTTTTGGTATTATTTCATTTGGTACATTTTGGTTTCGAGGGCCGTAAAAAAATTGCAGCGAAAATGTACGCGTAAAAGTGCCAAATCTAGCAAACACGCCCATTTAATAGCACGCCAAATCTAACGTACGTGCTTGATTTCAGATTGCGTAACTTTATACAGTTCTATATTTCTTAAGATGCCATTGACATACTAGTTTAATTTTTAAATATTTTTTTTTTTGATAGCCTATGGATTTAAAAATTTGAAAATTGCCCATGACGAAAACTCGACAATAGAATTTTGGGTAAAGTGCAGAATCATGCGTTTTTAAGAATTGCACATACTCGGTATCCATATGCACATCGACCTATTTTCACTTAAAAAAATTCCTAGAATTGCACAAAAATGGCACTGCGCACACCCTTGACTTTACCTATGTACACATCGATCTATTTTCACTTAAAAAGTAAAAGAAAATTGACAAAAATCCAATTGTTTTTACCTTTGTAAAAAGCGGCAAACAAATAAGTGAGTGATTCTGCACTTTACCGAGAATATTTTCAAAGAAAAGGCATCATTCATTATAGAAAATTACGTTTGAACAACCAACGAAATGAAATTATGCTTTAGCGATAAGTTGGTAGCGAAATAGCGATGCAGGCATCCATTTGGTTATGTTTAGCAATTTTTATATAAATTATAGTAATGATCTGAAATAGTTATTTACTCTTATGCTTCCATTCAGTCATGTTTAGCCTTTTTCATATAAATTATAATAAAAAAGTATTATATGAAATTAACCTTTCATCTAAATTAAAACATCAATCTTAAATAGTTATTTACTATTATACTTCCTTTCTTGCCGCCATTATTTTTGGCAGCATTGGCATCAACAATAGTTTGGCGTTTTTTTACGGCCTTCGAAACTGAATAGTACCTTCATTTTTTAATGTATCACGTAATCCCTATTTAATAATTAAAATTTGTATTTTAATTTGCTAAAGCACGTTTTCTTTTCATATGTTTGTAATGTTTGCTGGCTTACAATAAATATAAATAGTTTGGGAATCTTTTTAAAAATAGAAATAAAAACCATCAACTTGCACCTGATGAACAACTTTTACCCTTTCAACCGCAAAAAACTGCCAAATTATAGCAGGGTGATTGCATTAATACACACCAGTACCATCTTTTTAATTGCAACAATTTATGGAGATCAATTTTTATATCTATATAAGAGTTAATTACCTGCATTAGTGGATACAAGTACTATTTTAGCATCTCCTATAATCTGTGAAGCTTACTACAGTAAATTTAAATATTTGTTTTCACTGAGTAAAACACATTTTATGACACTTAAAATAAATAGCCATTAACCACTTCATTGTTTTAAATCGACATACTCGTCGATTTAAAAAGTGTGTTGTAAAGTAGCAATGAGACACAATCGCTGGACTTAAATGTGGACAGGATTGTTAGCCCTGATGGAGAATTGTCGCTTCGTGTTTTCCAAACCCAAAAGAGGTTAAAATTAAATGAAAAGATTTATGGCCTAATTGGTCATGCTTTCTCTGCAGCAGGGTAGTATCAGAATCATACAAAGTGAAGTTGACTTAAACAGATGGAAAAAAGAATTTACTTCCATCCCCCTTTCAGCTAGGCTAGCATGGTAATGGGAACTACTACTCATTTGAAAGTATGCCTTTAAGTGATCATCTTTGTTAATTTTCAGATAACTACCAGGGAACATAAAAAAAAAATTTTCTCTTGGGCAAGGTGATGCTATTCAACATTCCAAAGTGTGACAAGTAGGTGGTTTTCTAACTAGGTCTTGACAGCTGATGCAAAGGAAAAAAAAAAGTAATGCCAGTTTCAGAAGCAAAATACTTATCTTTGGAGAGGGGGGAAAAAAGTGAAGCAAATACAGTACAAAGTCTGTAATCCGGACGTCCATTATCCGGAATGAAGTAATTTCCTTTTTTAGAAATCATAGCCACAAACTTTTTTCTGTATGCTTTACGATGCGCATGATGCATTTACGCATGCGCGGTTAGCACAAAAAAACGAAGCAACTTACATTGAAAGAAATGTTTAATAAAGTAAACAAATAAATATTAAGCCTTTTTTTTTTTTTTTTTTTTGTAAATTTTAATACCCTTTAGATCATAATTGCTCTTTATTTCATAAATTATGGTTTCATATTTTTAATTATATAATTTCTGCATACCATATTACCAGATTTAAATTGATGATCTATAATCCGGAAAAACCCTTAATCCGGAATCGCCCAAGTCCCGACGAGTCCGGATTACAGACTTTGTACTATATTCAAGTTTTGTAGGACAATAAAGTGGTTAATTTTTTTTTAAGAAATTATTAATAATAAATGTCTTAGAATACATTAATAATAAATGTCTTACTATTGTGCTTAAATACTCTAATTTTAGCACCAGAAAGACGGCATCCGAGGACTAGTGAGGCATGATTTAATTCGTCACTCATTATCAAACAGCCTTTTGATACTAAAGTTGGAATACTCGTGGAATTAGTTGCAAAGCCCATTCCTACTATTATGCTGTCTTCAACACCAAGGAACTGTGCGGTAAGTTCTTCCAGTTTATTGTGGATATCCAAGCTACCTATAATAAAAGATAGAAAAGCATCAATGAGTAACAATAAATTATATACTGAAGTATGGTAATACAGTGAACTCTCGATTACCTGACTGTGGATTATCCTCATTTTTGCCCATGTGTACACTCAATGCTAAATAATAATATTTCTAGGAATTATTTGACCAATATGAAACCCCTAATCTTAATAAACAGAGGATATCACTAATCTAAGCATTTGTAGGAAATTCACCATTTTTATAGTGATAAGCTTCTCAAAGTTTGTCATAAAATGTGTTTGGATTTGCTTTAGAAAGTGACTGGCAGATTACAGCTTCACAAAGCCTCGTTCATATAACATAAAAATGTTACAAAATATTGTCCTTTTCTGATAAATTGTAACATTTTTGACACATTGAAAAGGTGCTATCTTGGTCAAAAGTTTTATATTCCATTTGAAAATAATAATATTTTGTTTTTTGAAAGCAAAAACTACAGAAAATTTAATAAAAAATTCTACATGAGTTCAAAAAACTTTAACTTACATGAGGGCATACACGGGATAAATATGACCCCAAAATAATATTTAAATTAATTATTCATCAAATAAAGATACTTTAAATTTAAAACATGATCTAAATTAAAGGTCACAGCCATGACGACAACTATTGAAGAAATGAAGTGCTAGTAAATTATAATTTAAGAAGAGATTGCATTTCATACAGCAGCGGTCAAAATCCATCCCACAAACAGGCTTGCAGATTAAAGCATAGCTAACTGTTTAAAGGAAAAGCAATTTGGACTTTAAAAAACAATTTAAGTTTTAATGAGTTAACATAAATATAATTAATTCTCCATAGTTTACATTTCATTTGTTGAACATCATACTAATTAGTTAATAAATTATTAAAACTGGTTACAATTTTCAAGTAAAAATTCACTTACCTAGCTCATGTCTTGTGCTGCAGATACCAATTCCATATTTATAGATTGCTTTTTCTACACTCTCCACACATTTTCCTTCATTCTCAGCAAAACCAAGATAATTATATGAGCCCATATTTATCACATCATATGAACTATCTTTAAGCCTGAAATTCAAACAGAAGAAAATTACGGTCACTACAAATTATGTCCATTAAATGGATTAACATGGCATTTTAAATTGAATACGGTGTAAGACAGCAGAAATAAAATAATCCAATAATTAACATGGCAGACTGCATAATTACTATGACAATAAGAATGATGAATATTAGCAATTAAAGCATCAGCAAGTAATAATTTTTCTACTGAAGTTATGT
Source organism: Stegodyphus dumicola (assembly GCF_044657685.1). Lineage (NCBI taxonomy): Eukaryota > Metazoa > Arthropoda > Arachnida > Araneae > Eresidae > Stegodyphus > Stegodyphus dumicola. The sequence continues at coordinate 66,491,251 of NC_140778.1, read as the reverse complement.
ATTATGTTTGATTATTACAACTGGCATACAATTTAATGACTCCACTATAGGGCCCTCCCTATTTTTACCTCATCTTGATCACATGCAATACATCTAATCCTAACATTTGCTTTCCACAACACTTGAAATCCCATCATTTGACTAAACAGCAGTTAATTTCATTTTATTCATGTTAGTTTTTAATAGTTATGAAAATAATGTAAACCTCAGATTTAAAATAATTAAAATCATGAAATCTTCGTAACAAATTAATAATTTGCAATAAGCACATAATTGAAATGTCTTCGCATGTTGCATAAAATTAATTCAGGTGCTGCATACAGGCCACAAGTTTGAGGTCATTGAACTTAGAGGGTCTAAGAAACAGAAATAAAAAAACATGATGTAGCTTGCCAACTCCTAGAGTTGTATCTGACCGAGTTCATGTGGTGGCAATATAGTGGCTCAAATAACATATCTGATACCATACTAATTAGTATTTACTAGTTTATGGTCACATCAAAAATAAATTCCAACATTTTCTAAATAGAAATTTGGAATTAAAAAAATATTTTTTTTTAGCATTTTGCTTGGTGGCAACACCAATAAGTGCTCATTTTTTATACCACATAATTACTAAATTCTGCAGTTAAAAAAAAAAAATAAGCCTTTCTGTTTGACATAATGCACATTTATTTATCTTACATTCCGTTTTTAATCTTCAGACAGACAGGTACAGAGAATTTTGCTACATATGTGTCTTTAAAGAAATATTAAATTTAGTAAAACAACAACCTTGTATTTGATGTAAATTTTAGTGAACACAATCAATTTTGAGGGTAAACAAATACATGTCTCTTCATCAGGAACAAAGAAATTTGCAATCAAGGAAAGCCACAGTTGTACTTGTACCCAAAAAGAGTAAAGAGGACAAGAAAGTAGCACCATCTGTCAGCAGAAACAGTAACAAGAATTGAAAAATTAAGTTAATAGAATTTTAAAAGCATTAAAAAGGGCTGGATTGGAATTAAAGTTTTTGAGTAAACAAGAAAAATCTTCATGAAAGTGAAAAGCTTCAAAAAATTTTATTCACCAATGGAAGAAGCTTTTGGGATAATTTTTGCAGACCCACAATTAAAATTGTGATTAAACTTCTGACTATGATTTATTATCAAAGACTTGTTAATTTCATCTTTTCAGACATAAGATTCATGTTTCTTGATGCCAAATTTTAAATCTCTTTTAGTTTGGCTGATATATCTCAAACTATAATGACAATATATGATATAAATCCCCAAGAATTACAATCAGTAATGGAATCTTTAAGAACCAAACCATGGATTTTATTGACAGGCAAGAAAATAATTTGAAAATTGAACTTTTGGAGAATCTGTGCAATTCTGTCCTTTCTAACATTTCAAAACTTTTATTGACTTAATTTTTCAGTTTTCATTACTATTTCTACCAACAGATGACGTTACCTTTTAGTCTAATTTACTCCTTTTGGGTATAAATACAACCATAGCTTTCCCTTTGTTGCAGATTTCTTTGCTCCTGATGAAAAGGACCTGTTCCTATTTGCACTCGAAACTTATAAGAGTCTTGACTGAAATCTTCGGAAACAGTGTCGCTGCTTTTGCTAATTTCATATCTTACTTTGGTATTTCCCTTCTGTCTTAAATATTAAATTATTAATCGGCATTAAAAATTAATAAACTAAAATGTACGTATGTTTTTCCAAATATTGCAATCAAAAATGCATAAAAACTTACTCAAATGTCCAGTTATAGTCATGTGAAACTCTCTCTTTCATTTTCATAACTGCACCTGGAACACTGCAAATGGGCATATTCCAGCAGTCACGTATCCGCCTATAAATATTTCGAGTATAAAAGCTCTCAAAGCTTTGATATAGAGGAACATATCCCTGTAACAAAGACCAGAGCATAGTTTCTAATTTTGAAACAGAAAATTTTAATTATAAATTTTAAATATCCAAGATATATATATACTATATACATTCAAATGTCGTTAATCCGGACACCCATAATCCGGAATGATCTATAATCCGGACCTCAAAGCTACAAACTTTCTGGGCATGCGTCAACGCATTACGCATGCCCGAAATACCTTTACGCATGCGCATATGTGTGTACGCATTCACGTAATTCCTTTACGCATGCACGTTTAATGTATAACAGACAGAATAGGCTAAGCTAAAATTATCTAATTATCTATTTCAGTTAATGTTGCAGATTGTGTTGTTCCTTAATCTTTGAATTGGATCCGGCTTATTATTTTTTGCAGACTGTTAGAGCAATTTTATAAAAGTAAGTTGAAACTTTCGATTATGTCAAATAGAATTTCCGATGCTGGATCTACAAAGGGAAAGCATGTTTTGATGTCCATCAAACAAAAAGTGGAATTGCTGCAAAAAATGGATAAAGGCTCCTTTGTTTCTCTAACCATTCCAAAATCTGTTTATCAATTTCACGCTGCTCTGCGGGGAAAGGGGTGGACGTTGCGGCGCGCAATGAACTAAAAGTTGATCTGTCAGCAATAGCCTTATCTTCAGGGCAGATGTTTTTATTTTATTCGGCTTATAATTCCTTATTAAATGTAGTATTTCATCTCGATGTACTCCGTCTTTGATATGATTTAAATCAAATTCCTCATCATCATACATATCACGAATACAAATAAAATAGTTTTCTGGTTGCAATTTTCTAATTTCAACTATGCATAATGTATGCTTTACGCATGCGCGCATTGAAAAAAATGTTTAATAAAGGAAACAAATAAATATTAAGCTTGTTTTTTGTAAATTTTGATACCCTTTAGATCATAATTGCTCTTTATTTCATAAATTACGGTTTCATATTTTCAATTTTATAATTTCTGCATGCCATCTTACCAGATTTAAACTGATGATCTATAATCCGGAATCGCCGAAGTCCCGACGAGTCCAGATTAAAGACTTTTGACTGCATTATTTTTTAACATATGGCATGCCAAAATACAAATAGCATAAACTGCTAAACTAATTTCCCTATTTATGCTTTTGTGCTATCATTTTTAATTGTAATGCTACATTATATTTGTAATGCTACACTGCAATTTTAAATAGTCTATTAAATCTAAGAATGTGAATAAATTTTTGTACTTGTGTATTACCCTATCGATTGTGAAACTGTAGCTAAGCAGCATGATTTAACATCATTTATGCATACAGGTAAAGTAAAATATTATAATATCTACTCATCAGCTACTATTAAGTTGGGCAGTAAGTCCTACCATTTTTGAGAGAAAATTATGTATGAAAAATAAAATGTTCTGACATTTACGTTATTTGATAAAGAATTATGTGCTTTACAAAACAGTGCATTTAATTTTTTTATACAGATATGCTTTGTCATTTTCATGTCATTAAAATGAAATGTCAGGGTGACATAAAAAAAAATTCGACAACCATCTGCTTTTTGCGTTTAATTGAGGTGCCAAAGCCACGGAAGCTGCTCTAGAGATTTGTGAAGTATATGGCAAAGAAGCAATGCCTATTAAGAGAACTCGAAACTGGTTTAAGATATTCAAAGACTGTGATTTCTAACATTTAGGCATTGAACAGCTTATTGAACACTGGGAAGATGTCAAGATGAATGGAAAATACATTACTGATTGATTGATTTGTTGTTCACCTCCTGTTTATTTTTGTGGAAGCCTTAAGGGGAAAAAAAAAAAAAAAGAAGAAGAGTTGGCCAGAACTTAATGATCCAACCCAATACATCATAACACTACAGCTCATAACATCTATACTTTCATTTGAATAACCCAACTGATTCTGATTAAGTACCTTTTTCTATGCACAAGACTATAAATTGTTATTTTTTTCTTCCATTCTGGGGGGAAAAAATTCTTAGAATTTGGGACCTGCCTTCTACAAAACAGGAAGAAGTTGATTATTTTCAGTTAGGAAGAAGTTGATTCTATCATCATGATTCAGTACTAAGGGACATGGCAGAGTCAGCTGAATATGGTCAATAAAAGAATAAAAGATTAGAACAATTACCTGCAGGAAGTTTGTATTCATAGCATTCTAAACAGAATTTCTGGTAAAACTGAACAGCTTTAAAAAAAAATAAATAAAAGCAGGTAGTGCAAAAACAAAATAGGTTGAATACTGGTTGTTTATTAAATAAAGAGGTGTTAGTTTCTTCGAAACTCCGTAGTAACAATTGGCACAATTTTCACGGAGTTTACGTCAATGTTCAAGGTTTGATGGCAACCAACTTTCATTGTTGACAGGATAGTACATAAGTACCTAACTTTCTCAGCAGCAACCATTAAAAACTTCTATATGAATCTTCATTGCATCATTCATATGTGAATACTATTGCTTTCCTATTAAGCACATTACATTCAGAGAAGATAGTGTTAATGAAGAGTAGTGCATGTTTGGATGGATGCAGACAATTATATTCCTGATCACATTCTCTAAAAATGACAATGAAATAATCCAACATGTATTTGGAAAGGAAAAGGACAATGTGGAAGAGTGGAACGAAGATGATACATATAGCAAGAAAATTACATTGCAGACTTTCCTAAGATTTTCTAAGAAAAGTTCTTTTGTATCTGGGTATGATGTTGTGAAATTTCTTTGCATACACAGTAAATTTTCGAAACTATAGTAACAATACAAAATCGTGTGCTTTAATTTCAAGTAATCTACATGATTTTCAATATTATGATGATAAATTAAATTGTGGATGATAAAAGGATGGACTACATATGCTATAATTTCTACATATGGCAGCATAAAATATAGGCAAGTATGTTTTAAAAATATATATTCAATCACCCAGTTTTCCTATTGCTACCAGTTAAAAGAGATTCTACTGTATTTTGTTATAATTTTAAGTACAAGAAAAACTTTTAAACATTAAGTCTTTATGTATAATTCATATGATCAATTTAATAAACACTCGTTGATTTACAATGCTTTTAATGATAAAGAACTTGAATCAATTTAATTATTCTTCACTGGGAATATTTTAAAATACAAACCTCTCTGTTTTTTTCTTTGGCTATTTTGTTTTGTTCTAGACCAACATTTCTCATAAAATCTCGAAGATGACCGAATACAGTAAGGACAGCATAACACAGGTAAATAGTTAAAGCAATTACATAGGGTGTTTCTTCGAATTCTTCTTTGAGTTCAATTGGGGTGGGAGAAATTGCCTAAAAGAATAAATAAGTAGAAAAATTATTTCATTGTATGACCCAAACAAAAAGTATTTAATCAATGCATGCATTATTAAATAATTTCTCTCTTCCTTCTTTAATTATTTAAAACATAATTCTGCATTATTAAATAATTCAGTTCCTTGACATAGTTTTAAATTTCTAACAATACTATTTGATACTAATGACATACAATTATTTCATTAAAATTATTCAAAATATCTACTTGATGCTTTTGTCACAAAATTGAACAACATAATTCAATGAAAATTATTTGAAATATTGTATTTTCCTTTTATCTATAATTATGTATTTATTTAACAAACAAAACACAATTCAACATCATGCATAAATCATCATGTATAATTGTATTACATTAACATTATAATGGTATCCTGTCTAAACATAAGTTTTCCAATAAATCAGTTTTGCAGTGAAAATTCAATTGGAGATGTTGCATGAAATACTGAAATCATTAATCAACTTTTCTGTGGTATTTTGATCTAATATTTTTAATTTTGCATTTATATAAATCTTTGCCTCTGATGCTTAAAACATGTTTTGCATATTTTTTGGAAATACAAATCCATTTAGTCTGAAAACAAAATAATACAAAATGTGATATTCACTTCCTACATACATTTTTTTATATCCAATTCAGAACATTAAGCAGTAAAATTTTCTTGAGCTTGAGGGGGAAAACTCATTATTGAAAACAGATGACCAACCTGCCACCTTCCCCCCCCTCATGCAACCTAAGAAGCAAGCACAAAGATGTATATTTTACTTTGGCAATCAAATTTCAAGGTTGGCTTTCAGCATGGGGGTTAATTGACACTTCACGTTGAAGTGAAATAAAATATGTTTTGAATGGAGTGGAGGTTCCAAAACTTCTTTTTACCTGTATGTGAAGTGATGGTCTTTATTTTGACCCATAAACAAATATACTTGTCTGCACAGTCATAGGTTATGCATATCATTATTTGGTAGCATGTACATTTGTGAACAACTATTTTCGAGAGGGAAGCCCATTAACTGTAAAATTACGAACCCAATATCTAACGAACACCTAGAAAACTCCTGAGAACTGTAACCACTTCAATCAAGCCAAACACTGATGCATTAGTTTCTTATATTCAAAGCTTAAATACCACATTCATTTTATGATTTCTTGTTATTTTTATATTAATACATAAAATTTATAATGTAATACCATGTGTAAAATGTCAAACAAATATAATAGTCAAAATAATTCAATGTTGCTAACATTATATTTAAAAACATTATATTTAAAAACATTATATATTAATAAGTTTAAATTACTTTAAAATATTTTTTTTGACTAATCACCTTCAGTGGTCTTTAGTGCTAGATAGTGGTGGCTTGCCATATGAATGAACTGAATCAATGATTCACTTTAAATTTTTCTGTATATCTGCTTTTTTGTATATAGTACACATTGAGTGAATTTGAAGTAACATGATGAAACATTTCTCTCTAGAGGTGAAATTTAAAAATTTCTTCTAGCGCTCAAACTAAAATCTACCCAAAAGTGTTGAATGAAATCAAAGGTTGGACACCTCCGATTTTAAAGGAAAAAATAACATTAATGACAGTAGAATAATAAACCTTAGTATTTATATGAATAGGCATAGAACTCAAGATATCCCAGACACGCATTTAAGGAAATTTAAACATGTTATTATCTTAAAGGAAAAGAACATATTCTTTTATGACTGTTGACTTTAAAAGAAGTTTTACTGACAATAACAATTCCTGTAAATATAATATGGAAGTGGACTGAATAAAATAAGAACAAATCTTACTTCCTTATGAGAAGCAGTGGTTTATGTGACTTTTATCTTTTATGCTTCAGGTCAGACACATATAATTTCCTTAAATAGTTTATCCAGGTTTCACAGAACAAAAATGACTGCTAAGTTAAAGCTGAGTTTTTTTTTAGGATACTTGAAAATACACTTGCATAATTTTGAAAAGAATGATTACTACCAGTTTCATTTCTTTCAAACAGTATCAGATGTATAAGTTCATAAAGATGCAAAATTTTACATTTATTTAGTCATATGTTATGATTTAATCTATAACTCGAGATTATCCAAACCCAGTTACAGAGTAGATTATGCAAGCACAAACCCATTTTAGTAAAGATTGAATATACACATTTGGTTAATGTTTACTGTACCTTGTTTTTTTCTGAGAAAAATTGGCAAGCGTTATTGGTTGTTCGTGAAATCTGGAAGCACGCTGCAGGAAATAGGTTTTTCGGTAACCCTAATGTTGAAATTAGCCTTGGGGAAAATTTTGTTTTTCTTTTAGTTTTTTTCATTAAAAGGGGTTATTTCTGCGAATATCGTAAAATGTGTTGTGATAAATTTAGATTTTGGCTATTTTTTGTAATAGTAATCCTTTCGTATTGACCCGGGTTTGGTTTTCAGTTGCTGTGCTAGCTTGCACGTACGTGGTATGGTCTTGAATTTTGAACTTGTTATTATGTTAGAAGTAGGTACCATAATTTGAGTATGTCTGAGGTGGGTAAGAGGATGAACGTTGATTAACAGACGATGAGCTGAAATGACGAAAAATTTAACTGAATTGCTTACCTGGACGTACATTGAAACAAAGGTATGTTAAAAAATTAGCATTTCACTTATTTATTTGTCTCTGTGTGTTAATTTCTGTTAAAAGATTTGTTGTTTAATGTTTTTATGTTAGGAAATATGTATTTTTTGGTTATTTATTCCTCTCTGTTTGTACACTTTCGATTATTTCTTCGTCTCTGTGTGTTATGACAGCGGTGAATTTTTTCTGGTTACCACGATAGTTTTAACTTTGGTAAAAGTATATTTACGGGTACCCCTTGGCGAAACTTGGCAATTTTTGGTGACATAGTTTGTGCAATTTTTTGACTTGTTATTTTAGCTTGTGTAGCGATGATTTTTGGTGAAAAAATCACCGCTACACAAAGCCAAAATAAAAAGACAAAGAATTGCAAAAACTCGGTATCCATGCACACATCAACCTATTTTCTCTTAGAAAAAATCCCAGAATTGCAAAAAAATGGAATTGCACACTCCCTTGACTTTATCTATGTACACATCGACCTATTTTCACTGAAAAAGATATCAGAGAATTGCACAAACTAGGCTTCACACTCCCTTGACTTTGTCTATGTACACATCGAACTATATTCACTTAAAAAGTCAAAGGAGCAGCCAACAAAAAAATATATAATCTCAATAATCTACATTTTAAATCAAACAATGAAATAACATAAAAAAGGAAATTCATCTTTGCACTACACAAAGGAACTACCACTTACCCTATTTATGAATTAACACGTCTTCAGTCAAACAAAATTCCTTAACAGCATCCAAATACTTCCTAAAATTAACCGAACAAGAATCTGTGTACTGACGTCGCCGCATAAATTCACAAAGTAAGAGTAAAAAATATCTTCCGCAGCAACGTTCAACCAGACGCATTTCCTTCCTACATTCAGGACACCTAATAATGGCTTCCAAGTAAACCTTCATTTACACACCAGTCAAGTAATGCTCTTTTTCCCTTTTTTTCCAAATTGTACAGAAATTTCAAATTAATCTTACCACATTCAGCCATTTTACCATCTAAACCACAAAACAAGCAATATACTTCTTAACCAACACACACACATGACAAGCCCTTACAAATTTAGCGCAATCATGCAACCAATTACGTCATAATAGGGTTTCCATTGCATTCAACTACTCAGACTATCATAAATGAAACAACAACTCGCGATAATACAAGGGGTACCCTTCTCTCTAACTTTGTTTTAGTTTCCTGATCTTTCTTAAGTGAAAATAGGTCGATCTGTACATGGACAAAGTTAAGGCAGTGCGCAATGCCTAGTTTGTGCAATTCTCCAATTTAAGTGAAATAGGTCGATGTGTACATGGACATCGAGTTTGTATAAGTCTTATTTGGGTTTTGTGTAGCAGCCATTCTTAAATAGCCACCGATCCTTGCTGGTGCCGAAAAAGAAAGGATTCGCCAAGGGGTACTGCAGAGTACATTTTTACCTACACATTTTACGAATTATTTCTTTTTAACAAAATTTATTGTATTAATGTTGATTGCCAATAGCAATCTCTACACAAACTTCTCTAACAATAAAATTACACATCTACAGCATTCAGCTGTATATCTCAAACTCAAATTGCATGTAGACCAAATTCCTGATCTCAAAACAGATGAAAAGATGAATTTCCTTTTCTATGTTATTTCATTGTTTGATTTAAAATGTAGTTTATTGAGATTATATATTTTTGTTGGCTGCTTCTTTGACTTTTTAAGTGAATATAGTTCGATGTGTACATAGACACAGTCAAGGGTAGTTTGTGCAATTCTCCGAGTTTTTTTTAAGTGAAAATAGGTTGATGTGTATATGGATAAAGTTAAGAGAGAGCGCAATGCCATTTTTTTGCAATCCTGGAATGTTTTTAAGTGAAAATATGTCGATGTGTGCAATTCTTTGTCTTGTTATTTTGGCTTTGTGTAGCTGCAATTTTTGCCCCAAAAATTTCTGCTATGCAAGCCAAAATAACAACACAAAGAACTACACAAACTCGGTATCCATATACCGCCAAGGGGTACCCTAAAATATACTTTTACCAATAAATTTTCAAACTGACGTTTATTTCAAATAATTCTAGCATACTTAATTACTCATTAAATAACTTTACTTGAACTAAAAATAAAAGAAAATTTCTAAGTTTTTAGAGAAAATTTTACCCAAACTTGAGAATAAATAATGACAACATAGTTTTTTCTTTTACTTGCTAAATTTTTTTTCCACATATACTAAATAAAAATAAATATGTTTACATGTAAATAATTATGAGCTTCTTTATTTCTTACCGTAGCTTCAGACTATACGGCATTTCCATTCCAATAATATTTGTAGGAGAAAATTTAATAGAATGGTACTTTACCATGGATTCTAATGCTCAATGGTCAATATTTGTTATTGGGTAGAATGCCGTTTAACCCACTGCTTGGCGATGAAATGTTATCTGCACGATAAGTACACCGATGTCAGCAACCTTTATATTTTATTTTTGAGGAGTGCAGGGAGTTACTAACACAGAAATTCAAAGTGTATAGTGGTTTGATTTGAATTTGACCTCATTCAAACACTATAATGATTTAATTAGAATTTGATCAATTATCATTAATGTTCTTCAGCATGAAAGATTTCACATGAAGCAATCGTGCATTTTTTGCATTGCCATGTCAGCGACTCTGCATTTTTTATTCTTGGATGTTTTAAATACTAAATTAGACATGGAAATGCTTTTAGGTATGACAGAACTTAGTGAATGTACTGCTATATTTTTTGTTCTTTTTTACAGTTTTAGAAACGTAAAGAAAGCTGTTCTAGATTGGTGTATGAGAATGGGTTTAATTCTGTCTAAATATAAGTGCCCAAAATAAAAGATCTCTATGCATTCATGTGAAAAAATGGACAAACTGATGGAAATAACTGGTGCTGTGTGTAGTGTGAATCTACTGATGTTAGTAGCAGTATGAGGAGAGGTTTATAGTTTAAGCCCAGTCATTTCAGCATTTATAGCATTTTATGAATGACAAGGTTTTGTTTTGGAAAGAAATTGAATAAGTTGAATGAGGTGAAAGTTCATGAACGTGGCTGTTGTTGACTGGTTTATGTTTTGAAGAGGTATGCCAGATATCCATAAAAAAGTTCCTCTTGGCACAAAAGGAATTTGGGAAAATTAAATATGGAAGGGGTAAGCCAATAGATGAATACTGAGGCACTCGTGGAATTAAAAGTGGAACAAACAGATGTTTATAGAGAGGTCGAGAAAAAAACAAAACCTTTAGAGTATCATTAAATGATTGGGTTCTCTCACCGACAACCGTAATATCAGATCTTTGACTTATTACAATAATTGCTGGAAAGCATACGACTGTGCCTCGGACGAAGGTTACATTCATTAGTGAGTAAATAATAGTTTGACATTCAAAGATCGTGAGATGGGAGCATATAACAAATCAACTGAAGCAGCTTGGTCAGCAGCAAAATCTGAAATAACACCGACCATGTGGCGGGTGAATTTGATTCCTATTTAGGGACATACATTTGGAGATGATGCCATAATCATTTTATGAAAGACGAAGCTTTTCGAGCATTCCATTTAGATTCTACCGATGGAAAAAAAGAGGGATCAGGAAACTGAAGTGAGAAATCTTGTATTTTCTCTACTGTACCACTTGCATTTTCTGAAATGTAATTTTCCATCATGCATGGTGTCAATTCTATGCTTGTGTCCTCATATTTTCTTCTAGCATCGTAAACTCATGAAAAACTATGCCAACGGGCTAAAGCATATTTTCATCTTATTTATTTTGAAATGTGAAAAAAAACTCTGTTCCCATATAAATGTATCCCAAACAAAGAAATTAGTCTTAGTGGAAAATTTCATAACTGAGCTTACTTATTTTTTTTTTTTTTTGGAACCAAGTATGAGTAAAAATTAATAAAACCTGCATCTATAAACTTAAGACTTCAAATAACTAAAATTTTGAAATCTTTGTAACAACACATTGGCAACAAATACCTAATTGAAATGTCAAGGGCCGCATAAAACTGACACAACTGCCAATTTGAAACCACTGATATAAAACAGTAAGCCAGATTTAAATTGAAAATTCAACCATTCATTAGAACAAAAAGCACCCTTTGAATTATTTCCTAGAATACATATTTCATAAATTCTATTCCTTCAGAATATATATAGACTAGTGGATATTTCATAACTGAAAAAAAAAAAAAAAAAAAAAACTACTGTTTAATTAAAAAGATCATAAATTGTTCACTTACTACAATAACATTAACTTACACTAATTTAATCATAGATAATATTTAAATTTTGCTAGCCTCATTATAAGAAAAAGGAAATTTTGAAACAAAATGTAAAACCAAAATAGACATAGTAAATATTATTTTAAAATCTTTCTTTAAGCGCTCTATTTAACAATTAATAATTTGTTGATAAAAATAACGCAGAAAAGTCAATTTATAACTAGCATAAACTATATATAAAACTAATAGGGAGTAGGAAATATATTTTGCTATGCATTTGTGGAAGAAAATAAGGCTCACTGGACATAAATACTTTCCCACTCCAAATAATCTATTCAGCAATAATAAAATGTAATAACAAGACGGAACTGAATGCACTAATGCAGGGTTTCTTAAACTGTGGGTCACCAAAAATTTTAGCAGTTTTGATATTTCTTTGACTTATTACAATAATTTTACAATTACCAAATATTTTTACACAATGTATCTGAAAATAGGGTTGATCTTTAGATTATGGTAACTTGGCGATTTTTTGGTGAAAATTTGGCGACCAACTCTCCTACAGCAAACCTCTATTTTTTTTCCCCCGCCGCCATTTTCTCTTCACGAAGTAAAGACATGTTTCTTTTCTTTTTATCTACTGAACACTTCTTCCAACAATCTACTAGCCGAATTACACTTATGCTAGAAATTTTATCTAACAAAACTGCTTGATCATGACAAATATTCACTGCAAAATTGGGAAAAAGTGCACAATATCATACTCCTTACGCGTTTTTCAAAATAACACATACACATAAACCATGTACACGTCGACTTATTTTTACTTAAAACGTCCCAGAATTACACAAAAATGGCATTGCGAACACTCTTCACTATATCTATGTACACTGCTTTTTTCTCATAAATCAGTAAATTTTTACAAAAATACATAACAATTTTCTGAATCTTTAAACCCGGTAAAAAGAACATATATGAAATTACCTGATCGCGAAAAAGTATATACCCTTTCCAAATATGAACAGTTCCACATATAAAATATCCAAAAACTTTTACCTCTAAATCATCTATTATATTATAAACGTCACCAATGAATTCATACCGCAAGCATTACAAATACTTAGTGTCAAATATTTAAATTATTTCCATGCACGTTTACTTCAACTAAAACGTATAACAAATTCCTACAAACATAAAATTCACAAAATAACTATCATTTAATTAAAATATCACTTAACCATGTACATGTCAACTTATTTTTACTTAAAAAAAAAAAAAAAAAAAAAATCCCAGAATTGCACAAAAATGGCATTGTGCACACTCTTCACCATATCCATGTACACTGCTTTTTTCTCATAAATTAGAAAAATTTCACGAAAATGCATGATAATTTTCTGAATCTTTAAACTCGTTAAAAACAACATATATGAAATTACCTAATAACAAAAAAGTATATACCCTTTCCAAATATGAACATTTCCACGTATAAAATAAATAAAATATCCAAAAACTTTTACCTCTTAATTATCTATTATATTATAAACGTCACCAACGAATTCATACCGCAAACATTACAAATACTTAGTGTCAAATATTTAAAGTATTTCCATGCACGTTTACTTCAACTAAAACGTATACCAAATTCCTACAAACATAAAATTCACAAAATAACTATCATTTAATTCAAATATAATTAAATTCAAAAACACTACTTAAAATATAAATAAGCACATACATTAAATTAATAAAAATTAGCTCACAATCCTAATTACTTTAAACTAAATCATTGCTAATAACAATTTTCCCAATAATACTAAATTACTTTACTTCCACCTTACATTTAGAACAATGCATAAAAATAGTATCCTCAAATAATTAAAAATACTAACTTACCTAATCTTCTTCAGAATCTTGCTTACATGGTGGATACACTTTTATTATGGATTCAATAGAATTATTGAACAATTTTTTCTGCGAATTTTTCCTCCACACTTCCTCCGCTAAATAAAAAGCAAAATTCTCTTTATCACATCTAGAATTCACTTTAGACAGCACCATACAAGCCCAAAATTATTGAACCCTACTTCACACAAGACACAATGAAGCTTAATACAAAATAATATACAGCCACAGATATTTTTCCAAATTCCCCCCTTTTCCGATTAAAGAACCGTAATTCGTCCATTAATATCACATGACATATCCCATGATCTCTCATTTTCCTCACACAAAATAATGTGTAATCGGAACTGAGTACTGCTCACATTATTACCAAAGTCCCAGGTAGTAACCTTTATCGCCTCCAAAATGTCGCCAAACTACCAGTTACCATATTCTAAAGATCAGCCGAAAATAGATAAAGATAAGACAATACAAAGAAAAAAACGAAAATGTTTCAACGCATTCTTTTTATAATATAAACGTTCATGTTCCTTGCTTTGCATGCGACACTGTCATTTCGTCTGTTACTTATTTAAAATTTTCTCATTGTTACTTATTCAAAATTTCTCATGTCTTAAAATTAGAAATTACAGTTAATGACCTAAAACTGCAATAATATGTTACAGTACAAGTAAAAAAATTGACAGTTTCACTCACGCGTGTGTCGGGTTTGGGTAATAATTATCGGGTCCCACAAAATTTGTGCAAATATTATAGGGTCCTGGGAGGTCACAAAAAAATCTCGGTGATAGAAAGGGGTTGCGACTGAAAAAGTTTAAGAAACCCTGCACTAATTAAAAGAAACACCAAATGCAAAATTAATTTCCATTCATCATATCTAGTTATGCTTTACTCAGGCATATCTAGTTATACAACACAATTAAAGTAACAGAAATTACAAAATATTAAAATTACATGAAGCTCAATAACCAAAGAGTTATTAGTTATCATCTGGAAGTGCTATGAAATTAATTCCAAAATGGAAAGAGAAAAAAAATAATAAGGATAATTATTGTTGCTCTTACAGAATATTCTCACAGAATGTTAAAAAAGCAGACTACATTAAAAAATGTATCAAACCAATTGCAAAAAAAAAAAAATTACATTAAGCGAATTTAAACGTCTCTTTAATGTACATAAAAGGATAAAATGTAAATAAGCTCAATAACGATATTTAGAAAGTACAAAATAAAAATAATAATAGATGACATTTTCAAATGCATTCCTATGCAATTAAAAAAAAAATTATTTATGATTTAAGAAATTTCGGTGAAAAGACAATATACAAAGTAACTTTAAAAGTGATGTTCATACGCTGTAAACAATAATATGCACGAAATAAACTTAAGGCAATTGAAAATGATTCTATGCAACTATAGAATTTTTGGGAAATGTGCATATGACAAAACAGCTAAATACAGGCATGGATTTACGGTGGATGTTTACACCGACTGTTACCGGTAGCACTGATTAACACTGTGCTGGATAAACACTTTCTTTCCCCAAGGTTTTACGAACAATATTATTTACTTTTACTTCAAATCTAATATTTCATCCAACTCCAAAATATGGAAGAAAAAACAATTAGCATTAAAATGGAACTACATAAAGGTGGTTGAGAGATACGGATTTGGAAGCGCACGTTTTTATTAGAATTAGAAAAATTTAATACGTAAAAAATTTTAATGTCATAACCTTATATTATACAAGATTCATTAACTGCATATTTAATCATTTATAACTTACAAATAAACGTTGAAAATAGTTCTCACACATAAATTCTGAATATTTATCAGAAGGAAACAGGAACCAATACTAAATAAAATGATCGTTATACTGCATCAGAAACGAACATAACCGCTTATGAATTTCATATAAGCTGTCAATAAGTAATATAAGCATACACCCTACCTTAGTGCACTTGATGACACCGTTCTTCTGCGGCTTGTGAAAACCATTTTTCGTGACTTTTTTCTGTTGCATATCTGAATAGTCATTACTGGAGTAGCTGTTATTCCCACTTTCGGATTTTTCAGATGTTAGTAGCATGCTGTAAACAAGAGTGACACACACAAAACACAACCAACACAGAGACTTTCACACACACCGCAACCACGCCTGCAGGACGTAAAAGAGATAACAATCTTCTCTTCACTTCCCTACCTCGATTACGTCTTCCGATTCTAATGCGCATAGCCTGTCTTCTAGAACTTAACGCATCACATGTCAATGACGACAAATAAAACGAATTATGATAATCAGAAAAAAAGGTAATAAAGCATCATGTGGTTTTTAAATAATCAGTCAATAAAACTACGTAACTAAGACACATCTTCATAAATATTTAAATAACAAAAACAAGGAAAACATCATAAATTCGAAATAACTACTACAGAAGTTTGCTGGCTAAAGAATGTTAAGAAACGTTATTGCTTTCAAGCTTATTGTTTGAGTCAGAGAAGTGGATGAAGATTAGCACTATTCAAAGCTCTAATTTGGAGAGTTTAAAAAAATGAAATTAAATATCACGTGCAGCTGATGGTAACATTATAGAATCTCATCAATTTGAAAATTCCGCGCTTTTAAAATTAAGCAGTGATCGCTGCATCCGTAAGTCCCAAATTCAAAATATCCTCATCGCGGTAACACTGAAGCACCTATATATGTTTTCAATATATACAACCTTCACATTTATACGTCATTTCATTGCTGCAGTGATTCATTCGTATTCCATTAAATTCAAAATATTTCATTTACACAATGTAAAATTTTTCCTCAAGTTATTCATCAATGTTTCTTTTCACTGCTCATATGCTTTCTTCGGATATTAATTTTGGCTTTCGGTATCATCTAAAAGCTGCTTAGAGAAGCAGGGAATGAAGATGTGTAACTGGAATATATTAAGCCCCACTTAATGTGATCACATTTGTTCCGAAAAATAACATTAAATGATGAGAACAAATAGCCTTCAAAATAGCAATGGAAAATTGAGCTAATTTAACATAAATTTAACTAGAAACATATAAGCAAAACCTACTAAGTAAAGTAGTGGGATGAAAGTAAGACTACATGTGTGAAGCAAACCCGATAAATTAAGAAAAATAATGGATTATACATTTGACAATACAGTTAATAATATTTGTTACTTAGGCGCTCGACGATTTTATTCGCGCTGTAAAATTGTAGTTGAATTCTGTAAGTCGAATTATTTAATGTATTATTTCCATTAAAGTGTATGACAAATTATTTTTCTCCTTTAAGTGAGTTAATTATCACATCAATTTTAAATAAATGTTTATTGCATAAAAAGCTTTATTTAAAACTATTTTATTTTCTGTTTTTTAATCTCAATTACATACTGTCAGTGATGAAATTTTTATTCATTACTATAACACATTGTGTATTACATATAAACATTGTAAAAAAATTATAAAATACAAATTTAACGTCATTCAGAGAAAATAAGAATTAAAGTTCTTAAACAGTTAAAAAGGTTAAAGCTGAACAAAAAAAAAAAAAAAAAAGTGTTCTTGAGCATCATTCAGAGAAAAAAGAAATTGCTTTGCATATTCAATTTTGGAAATTGGATCTAATAACAGTATCACAACAAATATTTTATTGAAAAAAAAAAAAGAATGAAAAAGCGAATATCCCCAATTCTTCACTGATCAGTGTTATAAACTCTAACCGCTTCTTAAGCCGTCTCTTTCAAACTGCAACACATTTTTTTTAATGTACGAAATGGTTCAATTAATGTTATTATTTTTTTTTTCATTCTTGTTTTAGAAGAGGGCGAAAAGTTTGTTTTATAAATCTGTGAAAATTTCAAAACTTTACATCTGATAAATTTTTATTTCACTTTGAAATTTAAAAATCATAAACATCAAATAAGCTAAAGAAATCCAGCTGTCTTTAAAAATTCACGCAAAATTCAGACATTAATTATAGCTTTCGTGTCAGTTTCATTGATTTTTTTTTCCTGTATTCGATGGTGCAAATAGTTAAATTCAGATATTCCTTAGCTGTTCGTTAAACGAAGATATGTGCGAAACAACTTTTAAACATTACATAAAAAATTCTAAGTAGAATTTTGAAGGGAAAAAAAAAAAAAAATCGCTTCACTGCATTGCATTGTCATCGAGAAACAATGTGTATATGACAGCTTATCAGGAAGAAAGTTATAAAATGGATGATAAAATTCCACCTAGAGTGAAACCCTATGAATGAGCTAAATAACAGCTTATAAGAAGATCACTAAAAATCATCAAACTGTAGTCTTTGTCGGAAATATTCTTTCTGTAGTAATAATTATTTTAGTGTAATTCTTATAATTAACTGTAATGATAATATAATAATCATTATTAATATAACAACTATTATTTATTATATTACAATTACCTATATTTATTACACTTTACCTAAAATTATATAAATAGGTAGCATCATTATGCTTAAGGACATTCGTATTTTTACCAGTAATTAAATTAATAAATAATCACGAAAATTAAACATGATGTAATTAAAGAGTTAGTTATAAATGATGATCAGCATAATCAATATATAAAGCACTATTTAAATTTCTAGCCAGTTAATTTATGTTAATGTGCTATCCTATCAGCCTAATTTCCATTTCCCTTCCAGATTGTAAATTACTAGTTCGCTAGAAATGAGGTAGAAGTAGAGAGTATTTAAAGGAAGGTTTTACTGGGTAATCATAGCGTGTTCTGCCTGCTTGAAGGCCACGTTGCTAACTTTGATTCTTTCAATTAGTATTCTGTAACGTTGAGTTATTATTGTCATTAAACTTGTTTTCACCGACTTCAGTCACAGCCAGCTTGCACGCTAGTTATACTGTGAATACTTAATTTCATTACTTTTAGTTCATTCCTTTGATTCAGAGCCAAAGCTACTGGCTTCTGTAAGCACAAGTTGCTGCCGATTGTTTCCAGTCCAGTACTCTATTTTTAAAATTATATGAACTTAATTTTTCAGTTTTCATTACTGTTTCTGCAGATGACGCTACCTTCTCGTTCACTTTACTCCTCTTGGATGTATATACGACCATCACGCGCTTTATTAAAATTACTTGAAAAAAATTAATGATGTACCTTTTTTGCCATCGTGCACAATGAAAAAAGAGAAAGGAAAATAGGTTACAAGAATTTAGCTAAGTGGATTATTCTTGTCGCAAACTAAAAAAAAGGTGCACCAAGATAAGTTTTAAAATTTTTCCGTAAGTTCCTCACTGAATTTAATAAAATTTGGTATGTAAGCATAATTTGAGTTGTAGAATCGAAATATGGTAAAAAAATAGGCATGCCATTTCAGAAACAGTCCGATTTTGAGTCAAAATACCTACATTACAACTAGGTTATATATAAATCTAATATATATCCTAATTTGCACTTTCCAGGCATGAAAAACGCAAGTTGAATTTCATCAATCGGCTGAATAGAACGGGAGTCTAGAACTGACCCATTTTTAGTCCAAAGGGCGTTATCCGAGAAGAGTTATGGCTCTCGAAACGGCATTTTGCTTTGAATCACTTAAATGCGATGTATCTCTTTTTAAATTGTTGTCATCAAGTATTATCACCTTGTATTATATTTAAGAAACTAAATAATGAAGAATCTGCATGAATGTATGTACGTTTCTTGAATGTATGTATATTTCTTTGTTCCTTATGAAGATGGACCTGTACCTGTTTACCGTCGAAATCGACGGAGTCTTGATAGAAATATACGCCAAGTACATAGTCGTTGATTTGCTAATTTTATACTTTACTTTGGCACGTTTTTCTTCGGTCATTAGATAAAATACTCTAACATTACATCTAAAATAGATAATCAAGCTGGCTCAGCAATTTGCTGGTGGGTATTTGAAAGCGTCGGCTAGCAAGGTGCTAAGGCCAGAATATAAATTTAAACAGAGCTGGCGAGGATAAACAACAGCACGAGGAAGCAGCCGTAATCTTTAATGTAAACATTCAATTCCGATGAATGATGCATCTTTTTGCCTGTCGTGCACAATGAAAAAAGGGAAAGGGAAAAAGGTTACAAGAATTTAGCGAAGTCAATTATTCTGGACGCAAACTAAAAAAAAGTGCACCAGAATAAATTTTTAAATTTTTCGCTAAGTTTGTCACTAAATTTATTAAAATTCAATATTTAGGCATAATTGGAGTCGTAGAATCGAAATATCGTAAAAAATAGGTATATCATTAAATAAAAAGTCCGATTTTGCGCCAAATACTTACATTACAACTATGTTACACATAAATCTAATATAAAGCCTAATTCGCACTTTCGAGGCATGAAAAACGCAAGCTGAATTTCATCAATCGGCCGAGTAGAACGGGAGATCTAGAACAGACCTATTTTTAGCCCAAAAGGACGTTATCCGAGATGGGCTCGAAACGGCCTTTTGTTTTGAATCGCTTAAATGCGATGTATTTGTTTTCAAATTGTTGCCACCAAGTATTATCGTATTATATTTAAAGAAAGTAAATAATGAAGATTTTGCATGAATGTATGTATGTTTCTTGCATTTTAAAAAGCAGCGGTATCTAGAGTAATCAAATTTTGAATGACATAGCGTTCCACCCGAACATGAGCACGTGAAAGCGCGAATTTGGAATTTATCTTATTCTCTACTTCATATTTTGTAAAACTTTACCTAATTTTTGATTATAAAAACTCAGCAATTTCAAAGCGAGCAGTGGCAACACTACAGTGAATAAAACAATTTTATCTTCATCCTGCAAGACTATCTATCAGAAATTCTAAAAATATGCTGTTTTTAAATATATTTAGCTCAAAGCGACAGTAGCCCAAATGCTTTCGAAACTTATATGCGTCTGTAAATGAAAAAAAATGCCCGTTTGGACGTAATACAAAATCTGAAACTTTTCAGATTATTTCATTTTACTAATTCATTAGTTCAAAGCGGCAATTTGCCCAGAAGGCCTATTAATTTCGTTTTGGCATTTTGCGTGGATTCATTACAAGCGTTGTTTCACTTTTCAAATTGTTATCAGCAAATATTATCGCCCTGTATTATATTTTAAGAAATTAAATATTGAAGAATCTGCATAAATGTATGTATGTTTCTCGCACTGTGATAAAACAACGGAACCTAAACCATACAATTTTGAATAACGTAATCCTCCTGCGAATTTGACCATCTGGAAGCCCAAATTTGCAATTTGTTTTATTATCGATTTCATATTTCCTGAAACATTAACGAATTTTTGATTATCAAACTCAAGGATTCCAAAGCGAGCAAAGGCAACACTGTATGGGAAAAAAAAAAAAAAAAAAAAAGAGTCATTTTTATCTCCAGAGCGCGAGACTGTGTATCGGAAATTTTAAAGATATGCTCCTTTTAAAATTATTTTGCGATATTGCTGTTCAATTTAATTTTATGGCTTAAGTACGAAGAACATGATATTTAATAAGTAAAGGTAACACACGAAGTATTTAAAAAAAATCGCTCATTTGGGCGTAATACGAAATCTGAAAGCTTTCAGATTTTTTTTTGTTTTTATTTATTGAATTTTTTGGAACAAGCATAATAGCATGACACGTGTTCATAAAATAAAAGAATAAATGAGAAATATTTTCGTCATGAATCAAATGCTTTGCAGCGAACTCTTGAAATCCCATTGTTATCTCAAAAAATGTTTTGCTTACTTTATCTTATTTTGTCATTCATTGATGAATCTTCAGCGCTTTTACGCAAACATTGATAACTGAATGTTTATCACATCGTCAAATATTTTGTTATCCTCTCTCTCAATATTGTTTACTATTGGGAGGACAAAAATAAATTGAAATCATTTATATTCATATATAATTCAGATGTTATATTAAAATGAAAGTGGAAATGGAATGGTATCATTCGCCTCTCATGTTAACTTTGTAAACATGTTAAACTTTTACACTAATTTATTGCCTTAACAACCCTTATTGTTATGATTAAGGTATCCGACCTCGTACAAAAGACGATTTTCGGTCAAAATTTCGATTTTTACTTTATTACACTATCTTAAAGAATACATCTTTGGCTATCAAATACAAGTTTCTGCTTGTTGATAGGTTAATTAGAACTGAAGTTATAAGCATTTTTCTGTAACGGAATAAACCGGAAGTTCAAATATTCTGGGCCTGAAGTGAGCGTTTAAATAGATATACTTATTAAAAAAAACTTTTTTATTATCAAAGATTTTGTCAATTATAAATCTTCGTACTAAGTTTAGATATTTTGTAATACATTTTAAGAATCTGGCGATAGTTTTTTCCCTTAATTTCGTATTTAGTTAGCGCAGAGGGTATTCGACGTTGAATGGATGTGTTGCTGCTTTGTCGATTAGCGTTGACAAAGCGCTTGATTTGAAAGCTATGTCACATTTTTGCATCATTTGCAACAAAATAAACAGAATGGAATGCAATCTTCAGCACGACATATGTAAAGCGTAACATAATTGTTCTGCAAATTATAAAGAAGCAGCCTCGGGTATGGAAGCAGTTGGTGCTTATGCGCTTTTTGAATGACTTATTACATTACGAAAGCTGAAGTACACGGAGTATTATGAGGATGGGGATTCTAAGGGGTTTTTAACTGTGAAAGATATATATATGGTAAAGATTCGGTCAAGAAACTGGAATGCATTGGACATGTACAGAAAAGGGTTGGTAGTAGCCTACGAAAAGTAAAATACTCAGCTCCTGAATTGAAAGGAAAAGCTAAACTGGCTGATTCTTTTATTGATAAACTGCAGAATTAGGGATTGCAATTAGAAGTTAATGTGGAAACTTAATTGAGATGCAGCAGGTTGTACTAGCTGCTTGTTCCATTGTAGTTCTTTTTCGAAGCCAATGCTCTCCTCAATCAATGAGTTGGAATGTGCGATTGCATAAATCAGGAAAAAATCAGGAAGAAAAAAAAATCAGGCAAAAACCTCTGGTATATCAACATATATTTTGATTAAGCCTACATATTGGAGTTGATTACATAAGCAAGAGTTATTAAAAAGTGCATACATGGCAAAACTCAAAATATCAGGGAACGTTTTAATAGCATTTTATTGCAAATTGTTCCGAAAAAAACATTCATAAACTTGCGAACATTAATGTTTGGAGCAAATGTAGTGTTATTTAATGTTATTTAATGATGGATTTATAGGTTTTGCTTGAAGCATTTTCAAGGTTAGGTATGTATCCTGAATTTTACACTGAGCAGGGAATTCGGAAACTTGGGATAAAGTGCAAAATCATGACTCTTGGCGGCATTCCACAAGTTTTACAAAAACCCAAATAAAAATTTACGCTTTGTTCGAAAGAAAAAGTGCAAAGTGTGTGAAGAAAAAATAAGATGTCAGTTACAAAGCAGGCGAATTTTAATTATCAGAGATGCTTCTTTCACAAAGAAATTGTTTTATGAAAGCTTTAAACTTGTTTTCTGAAAAATGTTTTTTCTGCAAATATTGCCAATAGTAACTAACAGTCATAACTCAAAATTTTATCGATAAAATTAAATGATGCTTTCTGTCCATGTGTCATATAATCTGGTGCATGCTCTGAAGCGGAAGATTTTAGAAATAAAGTTGAATTGTTACTTTTTATTTTTAGATTTTGGATGCAATAATAGGAAAATATATAGTAAATACTATACATTTTGACATATCCTCAAGAATATATGAATATTTCTTAATTATTTTGCTTCATTGCATGCAAAACAAGTGTAAATATAAATACATATTAAAAAAATTTTATATATAAATTTATATATAAATTATTTATATATAAATAATTTATATATAAATTTATTTATATATAAATTTTAATTTTATATAAATTAATTTTATCTGCATATTTATATAAATTTAATCTGCATATTTATATATAAATTTTTCACCGTGGTTGTTGCCGTAAAGGCAAAATTAAAAAAAAAAAAAAAAAAAAATCCTTTTTTTCATTATTTTTCAAAATTAAAACTACTCAGCCTTATGTTTTAAGCTGTTTTCATTAATTAATATGCTTATCTTCAAATTAATATGTCTATAGTTAAAATAAAAACCATTTTTAAAAAAATGATACCCGAACGAGGTCGGATACCTTAAAAATCCTTTGTATTTCTTCTAGACATTCTTGCAAAAGATAAATAAATTAATCCCCCCCCCCTCGAAAAAAGCTTTCAGATTCTACACTGCGCCTAAAGGGGCGTTTTTTTTAACGTTTTGTGTGTTGCCTTTATTTATTAAATATCATGTTCTTCACACTTGAAACATAAGAAAAGCATATCTTTAGAACTTCCGATACGCCAAAGATAATTTTTTTTTTTTTCCTCGCACAGTGTTGCCATTGCTCGCTTTGAATCCGTTAAATTAATCGAAAATTTGTTAAATTTTTACAAAATACGAAATAGATAATAAAACAAATTCCAAATTTGTGCTTCGGAGCCTCTTTGCTGAACTTCTAACTTTGGATTTCATATGCTCCTTTTTGGCTTTATTGGGCTTATTTTGGCTGAGCGCATGTGAATGAGCTTGGATTCCCTATCATATCTATATTATCTATTATCTATATTATCAAATTGCATGTTTTTACATTATATTTGTACATTCCGTTTAAGATATTAAAAGTAGAATTATTCATAAGTTGCCTCAATGCTTAGATCTGAAAACTGGAATCTATTTAACAATGAAAGTATTAAAACTCACCGGCAGTCTGCAATAAATTTGAATTCGTTTAGCAAACATTTGCGGCTTCAACTTTGGCGTTTTGTTTGGCATATAACAAGTAATATAATTGGCCCAAACAATTGAAACCTCATAAATTGGGTCAATAAATATGTATATAATTTATATGGCGATATTTGAAAATCTTATACCTAGGCTTGGGCCCTATGCCAATGACATTATATGCGATAAGTAAGTGAAACGTTCAAGAATAAGTATCATTTTATTGTGATTAGTTTACCATCAATAATCAGGTCATTGGTTCTCAACGGGGCAGTAAGAGGATGCTAAGTGGCGGTGCACTTGGTTTGGGCGTTACGGGGGCGATGGGCATGTTCTGGGAAGGAGGCGTCGAGTATGTTTTGGCATTCGAACTCCCAAAAAGTTTATGAAATCGATTATCCGGTTTACACCATTTGTACCAGTAATAAAACGAACTTAGGCGACTGCTCCTAAGAATGGTGAGGCGAATTTATATTCTTGGTTAGGATGACATTGAAGAACTCGACAATACGGTTTTACTACGATACTAACCAGCACAGAGCATGCGTCAGCTATTTCCGCATGCGATATGCATAATTAATCGCAGCGCATGCAATCGGCGTCCTATCAATATGAGTGTTGGAATATATCCGTGTTTCTTGTGTTGTTTTCGTTCGCTTCATTTCTGTTCTTTTTGTCCTCATTTTAGATTTACTTTCATTGTTTGCTTAGCCAGTTGCCTAGGTAATTGCGTTTATTAGTTTATTGTGATCTTGAATTATTAATTTTGAGATACAGTTATCTTTCCCTGATCATATTGTTCTGCCGCCAACGATGTCGTTAATAAAAAGAATACAGTTCCACGCATGGCCATGAAGCGAAATCGGAAGGTCACGTGATCGAAATAGTGGATCTTTTTCTCTTCGCTATATTCGCGAAGTTTAACTTTGCCGAAAATAATATTCTCTTAAAATTATAAGTCAAATTAATAAACGTGAGTAGGTCGCATGATTTACATTAAATTTTTCATAGTGCAATATTTTCACAGGCGGTAAAAAATGTGTATCTTCAATAATTTTTAAAACAATTATACTTTGTTTATGTAACTAAAAATATCATTGAGAATCACCACATGCAAACTTTATTTCTGTAATTTTAATAAAAATGAAATCCATTTATGGAATCTGAATCAAATTTTTTCCCAAAATATTATAGAATCCACATAAGGTGGAAAATTCAATGGATTTATGGATGTAAATGTTATTTGGATTTTCTTAATAGTAAAATAAATTTGAATATTTTGTAAAACTCCACGCCGCTACCATCACATCAGTTTAGTAAATTTTCAGGAGTCAAATATTCATAGTCATCTCTCTTCACTCCATTCATTAATAAAAATTGGATATCTCAATTCTCTCAAAACAGGGAAATGAATTAAAAAATTCTTAAACGCTAGAAAATTTGAGTTCAAAGATAAACTTTCATGCATGTTATGCTATAAATAAATCTTTCAAGAAAATTCAAAGAATTAAATGCTAATTACATTCATAAAATGGACAGCCAAACCGGATTTGTGCCAGCTCCAAATTTATGTTGTATCCCTTTTTCCAAACCATCCAAGAAATACTAAAAAAAGTAGGCTTTAGTACTCTAGGCACTCTTTTTTTCTTTTTTTTTTTTTTTCCTATTTTTTTGTTTTAAGTGATTTCCCCAAATTACAGGCCTATTCCAGTACTAAAAAAAATTCATAAAATTTACAGCTGTACCATATCCACACATGCTACGTATTATACATAATCCATGCAGCCAACACTTTCCAAACTGTGATTCAAGAGAAATTGAAATTTTCCAAACAATATGTATATGAAACAAATATGGAATCAATTGAATGAATGCATCTGTAGTTGTTATTAATGCCTGAAATGTTTGTGGTTATACAGTTTCTTTTATTGGGACAGATTGTCAAATATGCTATAAGAAAGAAATAATCAAAATAAAGAATTCCTAATGCACTATACCAAACAAATATTAAAAAAAAAAAAAAAAAAAAAAAAAAAGAGAGAGATTTTTTAAATTACGTCCAAAGGGGCTTTTTCTAACGTTTTGCGTGTTACCTTTATTTATAAAATATATTCCTCGCACTTAAACCATAAAATTCAGTTCAACAGCAATGTCGAAAAATAATTTTAAAATCAGCATATCTTTAGAATTTCCGATACACAGTTCCGCGCGCTGAAGATAAAAATGTTTTTTCTGTACCACGTTGCCATTGCTCGCTTTTAAATCGTTGAGTTTGTTAATAAAAAATTCGTTAAAGTTTTACAAAATATGAATTTGATAATAAAAGAAATTCCAAATTTCAAATTCGGGTTTTTAGATGCCCATATTCGCAGGAGGATTGCCTTTCCTTCCTCCTGCTTTGTCGAGCGAGGATTCAGTGCTGTGATTGATCTAATTACCACCCCCCCCTAAAAAAACTAGTCGACTCTAAAATCGTGTACCTATCCAAAAGTCCTCTCCAAAGTCCCCTCCCTCCAAGTCCCCTCCAAAAGAGAGGACTTGCGCCTTTATCTTTAAAAACATTGAACCCAATGAATCAGAAACTGCCCCTTGACAAACCTCCCACTGATCATACTTGATTTTTTTCATTCATATTGCTCGTTTAGGGTACGTTTTGCTGCTCTTTTTCTAATTATTTAATTAAGAATAAAGAATTTTTTAAACATGAAAGAGAGTTTAAGAATTTTTTTTTTTTTTTTTTTTTAGTTTAAAGGGGCTTTGTCCCTGAAGGGCTATTGTTTTCGTTTTGGGATTTTGAGTTGGTTCACTATAAATGTCCGTTTCAATTTTCGGACTGTTGCCACCAAATGTTAGAGTCCTGCAATATATTTGATGAAATTAAATAATGAAAAATCTGCAAAAACGTATGTATATTTCTCGCATTGTTATAAAACAACGGTACATAGAACCATGGAATTGAATGACGTAACCCTACTGCGAATATGGGCATATGGAAGCCCAAATTTGAAATTTGAAATTGTTTCATTATCGATTTCCTATTTTGAAAATTTTAACGAATTTTCGATTAGCAAACTCAAGGATTTCAAAGCGAGCAACGGCAACGTTGTACAAAAAAAAAAAAAAAAAAAAAAAAAAAATTATCTCCAGCGCGCGAGATTGTGTATTGGAAACTCTAAAGAAATACTCAATTTAAAACTATTTTGCGATATTGCTCTTGAACTGAATTTGTTGGTTTAAGTGCGAAGAACGTGATATTTAATAAAAAAAAGGTAGCAGACAAAATGTTAAAAAAACGCCCCTTTGAACGTAATTTAAAATCTAAAACCTTTCGGATTTTTTTAATTATTATTTTTTTTATTTGTTTATTTTTATTTTTTGTTTTTGTTTTTTTATTTATTTATTTATTTACTTTGTATTAGTCATTTCAGTTTTAACCAAAGGAATGTAATTACCTTCCAGAGCAAAACTATCAACAACAAACTTTATGTATAAGTCTACTGAAAAAAAAATATTACTTAAAATTTTTGCCTTTTGTAATTCACGATCCCCTCTTTCCCATTCCCTAAATTACATGATTTTCACATAGGAGGCTTTGGAAAATTTTTCGCTCTTTGGGAGGGGGGGGCGGCAGCTTTAAAAAGGTTAAGAATCGCCAGTTTAGGTGACTAGCAGATGTTATTTCTTTACAGGAGTCGATTCACATTATTTATATGTTCTTTAGTGATAGTTTACGCTGTTATTGTATAGGTTCATTAATGCTGCATACATTTGCTCTTACTGTATATGTTCATTCATGTTCTTGCATATGTTTATTAATGGATAGGATACGCTGTTACTGTATGCGTGTTCTGGTGCGTTAGATTTGAAGCATGAATTAGATGTTAGTGAGTGTGAATCATCTAGCAAAGGACAACTGCAAAGGCTACGACTTTCTCTTACGTATCGTACTATATTTTTGCGTGTATCACATCACACCACCATCGCCATATTATTTGTTTATAAATATTAAATTAAATATAATTCCATAAGCAAACTGTCTTTTTTTTATAAGCTACAGTTACCCTACGTGGCTTAACGAGATAACTCGGGCTATGGCTTTTTCAAAATTTTGGTTAAATATTTTTTTTTGCCGAATTTGGTCCTTATGGCGAAAAATATTTTTGAATTATAACTTAGGCACTTTTTTTTTAACCCAAAACGGACGTTAGTCCGGAATGGGATACCAGCCTCGAAACTGCATTTTGTGTCGAAACAGTTAAATACGTTGTATCAGTTTTTTAATTGTTGCCACCAAATATTATCGCCCTGTATTACATTTAAAGAAGCCAGATAATGAAAAATCTGCGCATGTTCTGCGCATTGTGTAAAAATAACGGTAGCTAGGGTCGTCAAAATTTGAATAATGTAGTCCTCCACCCGAACATGGGCATCTGGAAGCCCGAATTTTGAATTTTGATTTCGTATTTTATACAATTTTAATTAGTGTTTGATTAACAAAGTCAATGCTTTGAAAGCCATCAGAAGTACAGAATAAAACATTTTTATCTCCACGCCCTGAACTCTATATCGGATATTCTAAAGATATGCTGTTTTGAAATATTTTGTGATTTTGCGGGTGAATCGAATTTTGTGTGCCCAAAGAGCCAAAAGCGTGATATTTGATACATAAAGTAAACACACAAAATGTTAAGAATAAAAACACACAAAAAAAGAGGGATGGAGTTGAGTAAAGCCATTTTAGGAAAGAAAAAGAACGAATTCTGCTATGCTGCTGTTAAAATTTCTGTAATTTTGCTGTTGAGTTGTATAGGGAGTAAGTGCAAAGAATATGATGCTTAATAATAAAACTAAAAGATTAAAAAAAAAAATGGATTGGCTTGTTGGAATGAATAACAGCAGATTGGTAGATAGGAAGCTTTTAAAAACCATTTTGAGCGACTGTTAAAATCATTCGAAACCTTTCAGTTTTATAATTTTTATAATTTTTCCCCAAACCGACAGTAATAAATAAATAAATAAATAAAATCTGAAAGTAGGTCCAAACGCGCTTTTTTCTTTAACGTTAACGTTTTTTGTATTACCGTTATTTATTAAATATCATGTTCTTCGCATTTAGACCATAAAATTCAATTCAAAAGCAATATCACAAAATAATTTTAAAAGAGCATATATTTAGAATTCCCACTACACAGTCTAGCTCTCTGGAGTTTGTTTCTCCCCCCTTTCTTTTTACAGTGTTGCCAGTGCTCGCTTTGAAATCTTTCAGTTTCTTAATCAAGAATTCCATAAAGTTTTGAAAAATATTAAATAGATAATAAAGCAAATTCTAATTCCAAATTTGGGCTTCCAGTTGCCCATATTCGAATGGAGGATTACGTTATTCATGTCCCTAGGTAGCGTTTTTTTTTTTCACAGTGCGAGAAACATGCATATATTCCTGCAGATTCTTCATTATTTAATTTCTCTAACTATAATGCAGGGCTCTAACATTCGGTGGCAACAATTTGAGAAGTGAAACGCCGTTTACAGCAAAACAGCACAAAATGCCAAAACGAAGTTAATAGCCGTTCTTGGGAAATTACCCCTTTGGGCTTGTAATTAAAAAAAAGTAGATAATTGCAAAATAATTTGCTCCTTATACAGTTAATTATCTCCACTTACAGGCTTCCTGGCGCGATTATTCATGTTCGATGTGAATGGAAATGAAAGTAACGTAAACGTACTCTTAAAATACTCTCTAAAGTCTTGCGAAATATCTTCGCAAACTGCAGAAAAAAAAAAAAAAAAAATTCCGTATGCAGCCCGCGGGCAGACAGTTTGAGGCCACTAACTCTAGATGACGACTGCGATATTTGCGTAAGCAGTAAAGCAATAAATTATTAATAACGGATCATAACACGCAAAGTCTTAAAAACTAGAGCGATATTCTATTTTTGGAGTTGCTCTGACTATTATTTATTGATCCGCTTGGGTTTGATGCCAATACTACTATTTATGAATCAGCATGCTTCTAAATAAATAAGAATCTTCTGAATAAATTGCTATGATATTAATAGGCAGTACATTTTTTTTTTTTTTTTTTTTTTTTAATTCCTGTACGCAGCAGCCTTGCCAGGAAATATTAAAATTCACTTAATGCAGTGGCTCGAATGGAGAGTGGACAGAGAGCCGGTGTGTCGTGGGCGGGAGTTGGAGGGACATTTTTTTGTGTGGAAACGTTATTTTATAGGACTTAGTCCAGAGCTTAATTTCTAAAATTAGAAGTGCCGGAGCCGTATGGAAGATTGTCAGGAAAAAAACAAACAAACAATCAAAAAAAAACTTAAAGGTTTCAGATTTTAAATTACGTCAAAAGCGGCCTTTTTTTAAACGTTTTGTGTGTTACCTTTATTTATAAAATATCCTGTTCTTCTCACTTAAACCACAAAATTCAGTTCAGAGACAATATCGCAAAATAATTTTAAAATGAGCATATCTTTAGAATTTCCCATACAGAGTCACGCTGGCTGGAGATAAATATGTTTTTTCTGTACAACGTTCCCATTGCTCGCTTTGAAATCCTTGAGTTTGCTAATCGAAAATTCGTTAAGGTTTTACAAAATATGAAACCGATAATAAAACAAATTCCAAATTTCAAATTTGATCTTCCACATGCACATATTCGCAGCAGGATTACATCATTCAAAATTCGATGACTCTATGTACCGTTATTTTATCACAATGCGAGAAACATACATACATTTTTGCAGATTTTTCATTATTTAATTTCTTCAAATATAATGCAGGACTCTAATATTTGGTGGCAACAGTTCGAAAATTTGGTCACATTTTTGCAGATTTTTCATTATTTAATTTCTTCAAATATAATGCAGGACTCTAATATTTGGTGGCAACAGTTCGAAAATTTGGTCACATTTTTGCAGATTTTTCATTATTTAATTTCTTCAAATATAATGCAGGACTCTAATATTTGGTGGCAACAGTTCGAAAAGTAAACGGACATTTATATAGTGAACCAACGCAAAATCCCAAAACGAAAACAATAGCCCTTCAGAGACAAAGCCCCTTTGGACTAATAGTTATTTACTGAAATATTTTATTATTATTAAAATATATTTATAAATTATTTTGGCTAATCTTTGGAATATGGTAACAGGTAGTTTGGCGACATTTCGGTAAGGCGATAAAGGTTACTAGCTAGGACTTTAGCAGTATACATGGATAAAGTCAAGAGTGTGCGTAATGCCATTGTTGTGCAATTCTGGGATGTTTTTTTAAGTGAAAATAGGTCGACGTGTACATGGATACAGTGTATGTGCAATTCTTAAAAACGCGGCAAGGAGTGGGCGATTCTGCATTTTCTCCCAATTTCGCACCTAATCTTCGTCATGATTAATCCCTTTTGTTCCATAGAAGTTCTAGCATAAGCGTATTTCGGCTAGCAGATTGTTGGAAAAAAAATGTTGAGTTAAAAAAAAAAAAAAAAAAAAAAAAAAAAAGCCTTTACTTCGTGAAAACAAAATGGCGTCCCAAAAAAACTAGCAGGTTGCTGTAGCAAGGTTGGTTGCCAAATTTTCGCCAAAAAATCGCCAAGTTACCATAATCCGAAGATTAACAATTATTTTTAATATTATTAAATTAGTTAAATAGTTAATGGTTAGAACAATTAAACAATTAATATTAAATTTTAATAAATTGTAAAGAGATAAATTAAAATATAATAAGTTATTATTTAAATGATTAAATATTGAATAATTAAATATTAAAATAATTATTTGGGGTTTCGCAGGAATTAAAATTTCACACAAAAAATAAAAGAAATAGTTGAACCGGTCTTCGGTTTAATTTAAGCTCTGATTATAATGTACGAGTATTACTTTAAGGGATGATAGAAATAAAGACTATTCTTTTTCCAACACACCAATGAAAACCATTTAACTTGTTACAGCCTCACTAATAGAATGTTATAAACAATAAGAGGGAGAAAATTTTAATGGATAACCTGTAGGTATGAAAACAAAAATACAAGTGTCCAACATTTTCTGAAATTCTTGTTGTCAAGCAGAATATGACAGGGAAACAAATGTTCACCGAAATCGAGGCTTAGCTGAAAAAAAAAAGTAACAAGGAACAATTTTCATATCCCCCCCCCCCCCATCTTTGGGTACATCGCTCCAAAAAGTCTGCAAGCGATCTTTTCCACGGGATGACACTAGTGTTGGAACGAAAAATTTACCCGCTGATGTCATAAATTCATTTTACTTTCTGGAGAATAAACCTTTGACATGTGGATGGCTTTTCTTTGTTTAAAAGTTTTGACCTCCATTCAAGGGTTTGTTTCTCAAGGTGTTTAAAATTTTTGTAGTTATGCGATACGCGCTAGCACATCATCTGTGAGACTATCTGCGCAGTCGCAAAGCGTTATCATGGTTATTGATGAGGGGGGGGCGAATGGCTGTTCTAAAGATTTGCAGTTGTGTTTTGATTGCTTATTCGGATAACATTCTTTAAATACAAGGAAAGAGAAGCATACATTCAGAAGTTATAATTGATTAATAATATAAATTTATTATAAAATGCCGAAATTATTCAGTTACATTAAAAAAGTACCGGAGCCTTTTTATTTAGGGTTCCGCTGTGCTCCGGCTAGAATTATGATTTATCCCAAAAACTAAGAATCACCGGAGCCCTTCGGCGCAATTTAAGCTCTGATTTAGTCACGTGGATCGTTGAGGCAGGTGGAGAAGAATAATTAGATTCTAAACTTCCATGATGAATTAAATTGAGAGGAGAAGAAAAAATACTCAAAGAAACGACCGAGGGTCTTCTACGCTTGCTATACCAGGGGTTCTCAACCAGAGGAGAATTCGATAGCTTCAGACAGTTCCCCCTGCCGGGATTCGAATTCCGACGATAACGTTGCTCATTTTTCACATCTCCTGCTTAAAATAGCATAATATTTCTACAGTGGCGCCCAAACTAAAAATTGGTGGATGATGATTCTTCGCCACAAGGATTTGGCCGTTGGGTCCCTTAATCTCCAGTCGCCCTTTAAAGGGGGAATATATAAAGTATTTTCTCCCTTCTTCCAGCATG
The DNA here is from genome assembly GCF_044657685.1 of Stegodyphus dumicola. Lineage (NCBI taxonomy): Eukaryota > Metazoa > Arthropoda > Arachnida > Araneae > Eresidae > Stegodyphus > Stegodyphus dumicola. The sequence goes on along the minus strand of NC_140778.1, from coordinate 66,457,367 downwards.
TCTTCATGGTGTAAGGGGGAATATATAAAGTATTTTCTCCCTTCTTCCAGCATGTCTTCATGGTGTAACGGTTAGCACACTCGGCGCGTATTCGAGAGGTCCAAGTTCGAGTCTTGGCGAGGGCATTGCACATTTCTCATGTCTTCCGTCTTCAAAATAATCTAATGACTCTACAGCGTACGATAGGAAAGGAGCCAGACTGGGGAAAGATCAAATTCGGAAATAAATTGTCATAATTAGGGCTAAAATCCGTAATCAAGTTAAATAGTTACGACCGGGTTTTTTAAAAAAATTAAGAAATTTTAATGAATACTTTGGAATATAAAATCTACTTAAGTTTGAATAGCAACAGGTATTCTACTGTTTCTAGCAGTTAATTTAAATTCATTTTCTGGGATAAAAAGTTCTGAGCCTGGTAAGAATGACCAATTACTTAATGCGCTATCTCCAAGTGATTATTGTTCTCGCTCTCCACAATCATCTTTCTATCTCCACATTCATCGCTAACGGATATAAAAGTCGCACAGGATGTTATAACTGCGGGTGCACCAATAGGAGAGTGTCAGCAGACTGGAAAGTGAATGAGTAAAATCGGTCCTGAAAGTTAAATACCATCCGAAATGTGTTGGCTTCAGTGAATCATCGAAAGATTTCAGAAGGGAAGAACGATACGTAGATCCATTACGAAGCAACAGCTTCATGTGCATCAGCGATCGTCTGAGGGTGCTTCAAAATGGGTCAAAGTCGATGCGCGAAAATTATGCAGTAGGCTAAAAGCAAATCGGTATAATAATAATGCGAAATTAAACTTCTTTCAATGATTTCAATGATTAAAATTTGTACGTAACAACGGCAGTCTCATTTATAAACTTAGAATGTCTTTCAAACCTGAGCAGCGGCTGGACAGAGCTGTTCGCAGTGCAGAGAAATTGCAGGGAAAGAATGATGTAACATGCTGCAAAACGTATCCTTGAACAGGCGACGCGTTCAACTAATGATTTGAAAGGTCTATCGTGAATTGTTTCCAATTAAGTTTAATAATTCTATTAGCAATTTTGTTTTACATTTCATATTTTACACATATATATACATATATATATATATATATATTTTTCTATTCAATGGCTAACACTTGCCTATTCAGCATTGGCCACTCCTAAGTCCTACAAGTGTTGGCCATTTTATTGTGGAGGCACCTTAATAAATAAAAGCTCCATACCAGCTTTTATTTAAGAACAAATAAATTATTAGTTTCTTTATAAATTAATTTTAACACGTACATTATATTAACATATATGAATTTTATAATTTAACAGATATTCTCTATTTGTATAAAGCTAATTTAAATTGAAATTGGAAATTATGAAAATTTAATTGTATACTAATAAAAGATTAATTATTGCTGCGAACTAATCTGCAATATCATTCAAATTTAGAGCATATGTAAATCAAGTGCAAGTATCAAAACCATGAAAAAGTTATTTAATAATCCAAAAAATTAATTCTAAAAATTTTAAAGAATTTCTAAGACTAAATTGATTTGCATAAAGTGAATTATTTTTTAGCAGGCAGGAGACATATCTTTTCAAGGGGAAGTTGCCCCCAAACCTAAATCTTCAATTACTCAATTCGTGTTTCGTCATCCATATAGGCATGGGTATAGTAATATTTAAAACCAAAGCAAAACCAAATGTAGTGAACTGCTTAAAAAAGAAATTTTAACTATTAAAGAATTTCGAGAAATTTAGTAAGCAAATCGACTAGGAAACAAAATTATTAATTAAAAATAAATTTCTAATGTAATTAAGATTAGAAATACATTAGCAATGTAATTTAGAATCCTTGCCTATTGGAAACTTCCCCGACACGAATTATGCATGTAAACCAAAATAAACTAAATATATATATAAAATACTAAAAAGACAAGTAAATAGTAAGTTTTAATTTAAATTACCTTGTAATTATATATTTAGTACTTCGGAGAGTGGAGTAGCAAAGTGAGGACGATCAGAAAATGCGCAAAATCGCATAGACAAATAAATTTTAGCACTAGAAGTTTGTCAAAAGCAGCAAATTTGCGTAAAACCACCCATTTAGCAACACTGCATAGAACATAAAATCAATAAAAGCTAAAAGAATATGAAAGATATATAACGAGTATATAGAAGAATAACACTATGGAAACATTTTAAGAATAAACACTAGTGAATATATAGAAGAATAACACTATGGAAACATTTTAAGAATAAACATTATGGAAATAGAATAACACTATGGAGACTTTGTAAGAATAAGACTATGGTGAATTCAGCGCTGAAAAAGAATTCAGAATTTTAAGCTTTACGTTAAATATTTATTCATTTATTGGGTTGGCAACTAAGTAATTGCGGATTTTTTTAAGAAAAATCATAGACAATTTTTTCAATAAACTAAATAACTTTATTCTGTAATGTATTGCCCATTTTGATCAATGACCTTTTGCCATCTTTCAGGCAGCATCATAATCCCACGTTCATAAAACTTCTGGTTTTTATTAGCAAAAAATTGAATCAGGTACGATTTGACATCAGCATCATTATTGAAATTTTTACCATTCAAGGAGTTTTGTAAAGATCGAAACAAAAAGTAATCAGATGGTGCAAGGTCAGGACTATATGGTGGATGTGGCAAAACATCCCAACCAAGCTCCAATAATTTTGCCGTGTGACCAAAGATGTGTGTGGCCTTGTATTGTCATGATGGAATACAGCACCTTTTCGATTTGTCAATTCGGGCCGCTTTTCTTCAACTGCATTGTTTAATTTCGTTAGTTGTTCAATGTAGACATCAGAATTGATCGTTCGGTTGGATGGTAAGAGTTCAAAGTAGACAATTCCTTTGTAATCCCACGAAACTGATAACAAAACCTTCTTTTGATGAATATCAGCTTTTGATGTTGTTTGAGTTGGTTCACCTGGCCTGCTCCACGATCTTTTCCCCTTGATATTGTTGTAAACAACTCATTTTTCATCGCCAGTTATCAGTCGTTTTAAAAATGGATCATCATTTTCATTACGTTTCTGTAGCAAATCGCAGCTGTTAATGCTTTGCGTTAAATGCGTTTCTTTCAGTTCGTGAGGAACCCATGTATCGAGTTTTTGAACATAGCCAAGTTGTTTTAAGTGATTTTCAATGCATGTATGTGATACATGAAGCTTCTATGCAATCTCACGTGTTGTACTGTGACGATCCGAATCGATTATTGCTTTGATTAGGTCGTCATCAACTTCAACCGGACGATCAGAGCGTTTTTCATCTTTGAGTGAAAAATCACCAGAACGAAATTTGGCAAACCAATTTTGACACTGCCGTTCTTTTAAGGCTTCGTCACCATAAACAGTACATAACTTTTTATGAGCTTGCGATGCGTTTTTCCCTTTGCGGAAATAAAAAAGCAAAATATGACGAAAATGTTCCTTTTGATTTTCCATTTTTCAACGAACGCCAAACGAAAACTACGCAACCGATCAAAAAACGTTTTTCACTGATTGACAGCTGAATTGCCAACTATCAAATAACAAAATGTATTTTACATTTGTACTACGTCTGCAACCCTAAAAATTCAACTGAAGCCATCTATGAGTGAAATCCGCAATTACTTAGTTGCCAACCCAATAGTAACTCATACGTTTAAAAAAACTTTCACTGATGTATATTTAACACATTCAACATATTAAGTGTACTAGACAATGTAGCACAACTTTCTGCTTTTTATGAAAATATAGGATCATTGTTTAATTTTTCATGAGCAGAAATGGTGTAATTAAGAAGGAATTGTCATCGCAGAATTAATCAAAATAACTACCAAACGATGCTAAATCGCACACAAGTAAAATAAGAATAAAAGCTAAAACAGTGTGACAAATATTGAGAATCGATGTATGGAAGCCCACATGTAATATTAAAGGAAAAATAATAAACAAAACAAACACGTGCATAGATAAAAAAAATAAACACCAAGGTCATTTTCTTTTTCTTTTTTTCATTTATTTCCATGCGGTTGTGATAAGCTTTCTCGTGTATCTAAAGGCATAGCATGCATAAGAAATAAAAGATGATGGCGTCGACGTGTGTCAAAATCTCCATGTCAACGATCTTCGGTCAGGATGGCAAAATGTAGAATATGTTTTTATAAAATACTTGCATTTAAAACACTCATTTTGTTATATATATCATTTATTTAACATTCGACACTTTTAAATTGAAAGTATACTTTTTCGAATATTCTGTATCATTATTCATGTATTTTATTCAATATATTCGTATAATATTCATGTATTTTAATTACAGGTATTACCATGTATTACATTTTCAAAATATACCTGAAACTGTTCATTGATCCCTGAGTTTAAAACTCAGCTGCGAAAAAAACATTTTGTTTTGATAATATTACATTTGTTTTGAAAACGTTTTTGAACTTTTATTATCTTTTTTTAATAGATTTCTTATTATTTTTTCGAACCAGTTTTTTTTTTGCCTATGGTTGTCTTATAAAGGGAAGATCACTTTCCTTTTTTTAAATAAATAAATAAATAAATTTTAAATATTTTGAAAGGGTTCAGAATTTAACGATCGCCTAAAAGGCCTCTTTTATAGTTGACTACGGTTTATCAGTGGGGATTATCGATAGAGATAGCCAGGCTAATTCTATAGATAGATCATAAATTAAATTCATTATTATTTAAATCAATCAGGTTGGAAAGTAAAAAAAAAGTAATATTTTTAAGATATTCATTTGACATTCAAACAATTTCTTAATTAGTAACAGACAGAATAAATATGAAAGAATAATATCTTACGTTTTTCAGAATGGCAACAGACTCAAATGAAAAATAAAACAATGCATTTACAGTGGACCACGCAAAATAGCATTTCAGGACTAAAAAATATGGGATGTAATTTCGTAAAATTACTTAATGCTTTTAATTTAATGCATTATGAATTAAATGCATTTTTATTTAAATCACTCAGACCGAAAACTAACGAAATAATATTTTTAAGATATCCACCTATTGCTCTTAAATAATTTAAACAATAGTTTTCTGATAATTAATAGCAGACACATTAAATAAAAAAAAAATCTGAAAGTTTTCAGATTTAACATTACTCCCAAAGGGGCTTTATTTTTAATGTCTTGTGTGTTACCTTTATTTATTAATTACTAGCCGCTACGCCAGCCATCCTCTGGCTTTTAAATTACCGGAAGAATGCCTAAAGGGAACACCAAACATTAAATTTAAAATCTGGACAGAATTTTACTCTTCAGAACAATTATATATATATATATATAGCCTATTATTTTACTTCATTCAATTGATTTGTTTTTTTTTTTACTCTGTTAAAATTTCCTAATTAGTTCAGCATATAGCTTTTTTATTAATTTGTAAATATTCATATATTTTTTCTCCTTTTTCACACTTTTCATAGCAACTAAATATGCTTATGTTGGAGTTTTCTTGAAGCCACACTTTTTGGTAAATTTTTGGCGAGCTTACTAAAATTTATCTTCTAATTTCCTTAAATTTGCAGCACAATGCGCAAAATTATGACCTAAATTGGTCTTTTTTCGTCTTGTTCTTACAACCTTAGTTATAATAATAATAATAATAATAATAATAATAATAATAATAATAATAATAATAATATATGTATATAAGAGACAAATTTCAACAAAAATGTATTACATATAAAAATTACAATGAAATAAGCAATATTCCTTAATACAGATATTAATTATCCTAATAAATAAATTAACCAATTTCCCGTTGCCTTCTCTGGACAAACATCCAGTATCCAAAAGAAAGATTAAATTAAAAAACTGCACAGATTATCGCCCTCATTTTCCCAAATGGTTACACTGCTTATTTTCAACAGTCCAGTATACAAAGCATTGAATGAAAAACCGTTGCCAAAACCACATATCAGGCCCACCAGCGGCCGAGCGGTAAAAGCCGTTGAACACTGGTAGTTCGGTCCGGGGTTCGAATTCCAGCGAACGGGCTGGCTGCATGGGCGTTTTCGTTATTTTCCCCATGTGTAACGTGGATACGAGCCAGTTTCCTTTCAAAAGACCTCCACGGGGCATTCCTCCCTTTCCGTGTAGTGCCTAAGGGTGGAGCACGTAATAAGTAAAAAAAAAAAAAAATTCTAAAAGAATGAAACGATTCATTCAAACGGTTTTATGAAATGATTTTATCAAAAATAAATAAATAAATAAATAAAATTTATTCCAATTTTGAAAAAATCACTTCGAGGTGCACTGGCTCTTGTCTAGATGCACCTGTGTACCAAATTTCGTAGCCCTGGATCTATTAGCTTACGCGCAGCACGAAGAAAGAGGCACACGCAGACAAATTCTTTCTTTTATTATATGTAGAGATAATTTTCTTCCCACTTAAATCATAAAATTCAGTTCAACAGCAATATCGCAAAATACTATTCAAATGAGCATATCTTTAGAATTTCCGAAACAGAGTCCCGCACTGGAGATAAAAATGCTTTTTTTTTTTTTTTTTTTTTTTTTGTCCTTTTTCTCTTTGAAATCGTTGAATTTGTTAATCAAAAAATTTTTAATGTCCGACAAAATATGAAATAAATAACAAAACAAATTTGAAATCAGGGCTTCCAGATGCCCATATTCGGTGGAGGATTACGTTATTCAAAATTTGATAGCTCTACGTATCGTTGTTTTATCACAATGCGAGAAACATACTTGCATTTCTGCAGATTCTTCATTATTTAATTTCTTTAAATACATGGCTCTAATATTTGGTGGAACAGTTTGAAAAGTGAATCGACATTTCAATGCAAAATGCCAAAACGAAATTAATAGCCCTTCTGAACAAATTGTCTCTTTGGACTAAAAAGAGCAATAACATTATGTTTTTCTGAATGGCAACATACTCGAATAGAATAGTAAATAACGCATTTATAGTGAACCACGCAAAATGGCATTCCGAGACTAACAGTCGTTTTAGGTGGAAAAAAAGTTCTAAACAAAAAAGACAAATGTTAAAATTTAAAAAGACGAATGTTAAGTTCTTTCATGTAATTTAATGACGAAAAGAAGTATTTCATGTATTGCTTAAAATGCAAAGAAAAAAGATAATACTTTCACTGCAATTTCGTTTTTCCTTTAATGCAATGAAAAGTAGAACATTCTTTCATTCTTGAAATATGATGAAATATTCACAGCAAGAAAATATTTTCAGGAAAAAAGAATGCGCGAGAATAAGCGATACTTAATAAAAAGAAAAGTTATCAAACACAAAATCTCCGTGACGTGATAGCAAAGGAAGAAGAATGGGAAACAGAGCTTGATAAGAATAAGTTGATTAGCACTTGATCCGCATAATGTTACAATGAAACGATTCAGAATGATAAAGTGTTGACTCAGAAGTATTACTGGTAAAATTTGCAACAAATGATGTTTTCTTCAAAAAGGCCAATCTGCTATGCAATAAAAAATAGTAACAGCAATAACAAAAAATATTCTGAAAGAATTCAGATTTTAACGTTCTCCCAAAAGGGCTGTTTTAAAATTTAAGGTGCTTTATCAGTAGATTTTTTAGTAATAGAAATTACCTCCAGGTAGAATAGCGAATTATTTTACCGGATACTATATGAATTTGCTTTTAGACGAACAAAGGAGCGCTTTATATCTTCTGTATATTTGAAAAGTGAAAAATATTTATATATATAACGTCATTATACAAAATTAATGCTTTTAATTAGATATAGTATGAATTTTTACTTCCTTGTACGAAGTAAAAAGGAAGTATTGTAATCGCGAAAAGTTTCAGGCAGCAATTTCAACGAAAATATCCATTTTGACCGCTATCGAATGCAATTTAACGATGTTTTTGCGTGATATCTGTACGTAAGGACAGAATAAAAGACTCGTTTCCTCCCAAAAAATTATAAAACTGCTTTAAAATTAATTCTGAAGAGAATTTTTCGTGGCGTCTGTACGAACGTATGTACGCACGTGCGTACGTACGTATCTCGCATAACTCAAAAACGAGTAGCCTCAGAACGTTGAAATTTTGTATATAGGACTGCTATAACATGTAGATGTGCACCTCGTATTTTGGTTGCAATCGGCAGCACCAAACGTATATAAATATATTTATATATATATCCACTCTGTTACCCGGCTCGGTGATCTCAGTTTCTTTCCTCTTATATGTTTGTAAATTGTGCATTTTTTGCTTTAAAAATGATTGAATTATGTTGTTTTTATCTTTCGGTTAAGGTTTTTATGCCTAGTATATCTGTATGCAATATTTTTAGAATTATCAACAATTTTAAAGTTGTTTAAGTGCCGCTAAGCCTTTTCTTTATGGCGGCCATTGATTGTTTACATTTGAAACAGCAGACTAGTGGATTTGTTCCGAATCAAGAGAAACTTAGCTTCGTAACAACAAAGATAACGCCTTCATTTATTATTGCCAATTAAATCATGCTTAATCCTTTCTGGAATTTTTTCGAGGAAATAAGTGTTTAATATTTACTTCGTGATTTTTAATATAGATATTTAGAGTTTTTATGTATTTTTGCCTTCTGGCGAAGTGAGAACTGAATTAATTGAACGAGAAATACTCAATCGTCTGTGAAAAACTGTCCTTTTTTGTTTTGTTTGCTTAATTTCTTTTATACAACATTCTAGCTTTATTATAGTATTTGAATAGAACATGTGGCAACCATTAGATAATTCTATTCTTTAAATGATATAAATTTTGTGCATTATGAGTTATAATATGAACGGAATATAATACTGTTCTAAGTGAATCTAGCGCCAGAGTGTTGCTATGGTAAGCAAATACTAGAGTGAATTTTGAAGAATGCATTTATTGTACTGTGGTTTATGCGCTGTCGGCGAAGTAGATTTAATTCAATCCAATAAGTTTAAATGAAATGCAAGGAAAAGTGCGTATAATTTAATATTCCGTACAAGGAAGCCATGTGGTGTATACATCAGATTTTTATTTAAATCAATCTGATTCGAGTGGGGAAAAAAAAAAAAAAATATTAGGAACTGCATCTGTTGCTTTTAAATAACTTAGTTTCTTAATCAATAATAGGCAGATTCAGTGTGAAAGATAAATATTTTACATTTTTCCGAAAGATAACAGATTGGAATGGAAAGTGAAACAACGCTTTTTAAGTGTTTTGAACCGTGTTTTGAAACTAATAGCCTTTTTACGCTAATCATAATAATGCCTTGGGAAAAAAGTTTCTTCGAAGACTATTGTTTTCATTTCGCGGACCAATCATAAAAATATTTGTTGAAGGTCTCGTGTGCAAGCGATCTAAAGAAATTATTCTAGAGAAATGTTTCTAACAATTCTGCTTCGGGCACAAGATTTAGCCTTAAACTGCTCATATCATAGCTATGACTTTTTCCTCTGCTTTGTTATTCTAATTTTGTTTCATTTGGATGGGAATATTTAGGTGATTGCAAAGTAGGAGGGTAGGCTCTCTGTTTAAAGAAGGGATGCCTTCGTGAAGGACCTTTTAAAGGGTAACTGGCTTGTTACACATGAGGGAAACTAAGAAAACGAAATCAGCCTGTTGAATGGGTTTTGAGCTCGAGAGTTGAGCTAGAGGTTTTACCATTTTGCTGCTGGTGGCATTTACGACTGAAGTCTGTCAGTTTGAAGAGCTCCCTTTAGATATAAGATTTTATGTTATATATCTTTAATTTCTGTGAACCTAACTCTTAAACTATTGTGACCGCTTACTAGTTTCAAGAAAATTCTAGATAGTTCGGTTCTAGAAATTGTTTCACGCGTAAAATTAAAACTTGTATGACAAGATGAACTTGCACTAGGTTTTTAATCTCACGATTTTATACTTTTTAAGGCTTAATTTTTTTTTTTAATTATTATTATTTTTTTTAATTTTGTGTTGATTTCCTCCCTACCCCAAACTTTTGAAACGCTAATCACAAACTCTTTGAGAAGTTGGACTGTAATCTGAAGCTTTCAGATTGCAATTGTTTTAGTTTCTGCCTCGGCCGTCAAAGCTATTTTACATTAACGTAAATGAAATTTGACGAATAAAGAAGAATTTGGCGAAACACGCCAAATAAAAATTATTGGATATGCTCAGTTAAAGCAAAAATAATCAGGGTAATATTCCTAAATCTGGAGGACTAGTTTAGAAATTTTATATATAGAACTATAGAACCTGCTTCTTTCGCTGCAGAAATGTAAATAACGAAAAAGAAGCCAGTAGTAGGATAAAAGAAGATAAAGTGATCAGAATGAGAGGAAGAAAATCAAGCTACTGGTGCCCTCTATTGATGAAAAAGAGAAATAATTACCTTAAAAGCTGAGGGTAAAGACGGATTGGAATTGGAACTACAACTGAAAGATTTTTAATGTGGAACGCTTCTAGAAGATCTAATTCGCCAACGCATTATGTTTTTTTTAAAAAATTGTGTCTGCAGGGAAATCGAAAATGTGATTGTGTGAATCGAAAATGTGAATGTGATTTGTGACCGAAAGTTTTGGGTAACAGGTCTATCCATTTCCAGCAGGTCCACAGAATCCCAAGCTCATACGAACCTGCGCGCCTCGCATTTCTCATTGGTGTTAATAGATGGCGACACGAGCAAGCAGCTACACACCAAGAAGGACTAAGAGAGCATACCATCACGTGGTAGAGACATTATGTGTTTTGGAAGCAGGAAAGATGACAAATTAGCAAGGCCTTACGCGCAAATGACAAATTACGCGTTGAGCCAGACCACCACACCACGAAGGCTCGCTAAGGAGGTGGGAGAAATACCTTATATACTCCCTCTTTTAAAGGGCGACTGGGGTTTTTAGGGGACCCAATCGCATAATCCTGGGTGAGGAGAATCATTAACCAACACCTTTTTTTAGTTCGGGCTCCACTGTAGAGACATTACGTATTTTGGAAGCAGGAAAGATGAAAAATTAGAAACGCCTTCGTCGGGAATCGAGCCACGAACATCTCAATTACGCGCTGAGCGTGAAGACCACCACACCACAAGCCTTCGTGGTGTGCTGAAAGAAGAAAGCGGGAGAAATAGCTTATAACGTGATTGCCACAGTGGCGATCCGGATAACTACATACATTTCCCACATTGAGGACAAATAGCGAACTACGTCACACAAGCTAAGGCGCTGTCCTACAGGGCTTCACCCAGAGCCGTACATAGGCCATTGGCTGCCTGCGTACTTTTCTAGGATTCCTGCCCCCAAATTAAAAAAACAAACGAGAAAAATGAGGGTCTTAAAAAACTAAACATGGCGAAAATATATGGACTGGTTTGTGTTGAGCTGCCATCTGCTATAAATAAAGAAGGTTCAGAGTAACCTATAAATCTTTTTTCATTCAATTTTTCTGTGAGTACAGAAGGAAATTTTTACGTTTTCGATAATCAAATAAAACAAACTAAAAAAGCGTTCTGTTTCAAGAATATAATATTCAAGAATATTTCTGTAACATTTTGAATAACTTTTACATAACTATATGTTCATACACAGATCATGCAATGCATATATGACAGCTAATGGCAAGGGTTTAAATCAGAGACTGCAAAATGTACGAATTTCAGATAAAACAACTTCAGTAGTAACATAGATACAAGAGGACTGTTTTACAAAGACAAAGAAGAAATGTGCTTAATCAGGAACGCCGGAAATAATATTGTTGCGCACGTTTGGGTTCGTAGGAAATTGAATGCACAAGTCCGATAAAAAGTCAATAAAATTTATTATCACAAGAAATAAAACAAAATGCTCAAATTTTTCCTCACAGATATTCGTACAATATCACACGGTAGTTATATTTTAAACTACTAAAACGTTAAATAGAATTCAAAGTGCAGAGAAAGCTAATCCGATCTCACCTCGAATTCGCTACAATCAACAACAAGAACCAAGTAAAAAAAAACTGAACTGAGATGCTTTAACCCGGTTTTTATAAGCTTTTTAATCATGCACGAGAACATTCTGATAATTTTTGTTTCTCGAGTTTTCTGGAAAGCAAAAGCAATTACGAGATATCTATTTATTTAAATGCGAGTGCTTCTGTATTTTAACTTTTCCGGCGTAGCTTTCTTTTCAAATAAGTCTCGTGCTGCATTGCACGGGGATACAAAACAATTTAAATTTCAGTTCTACTAAAAATAGCAAACTATCAATGCAATTTAAAAGTAACAATTAATGTAATAAACGCATGTCATTTTGCCAAGGTATTCAGCCAACTGTATTAAAATAATTATAAAATATATTTTGTATGTACATGTTGACAGCAAATGTCTCTTTCGCCAATCTGGGCGCTAACTGATTCCTGTTTGGCTTTGAAGTCTGCTTACAAAGTGAAGATGGTAACCCGTTTTCGTGGAAACGCAGTTCCTAGAAATGTTTCTTTCGACGTAGTGTTCCGGCAACAAATAGCGCATGTTATAGGGATTTAAAATGTAAGGAATTTTTGATTAAAAAAGTCACCAATTTCAAAGCAAGCAGTGGCAACACCGTTTGGAATAAAAAAAAAGAATTACCGTATTTACGCGCATCTAATGCGCATCGTTTTTGGCCAAATGTAGTACTTAAAATTGGGGTGCGCATTAGATTCGATGGCGCATTAGATTCGAGTGCAAAGTTCGCCGATGACGTCAACCGAATTTAAATCGTAACAATGGATTACTGTATTTCTCGACTACATTTACCGTTACATTTATCGTTGACACATTATTGCATACTGCAGAGTACATAGTCACGAAATGGAGGGCAAGCAGAGAAGAATGTCATATGTGACGCTACTTTCAAACGTAAAGTAATTCTTTATCCTGAAAGAAATGGCAATAGAAAGGCTGGGAGAGAGTTCAACGTAGCTGAGAGCAACGTAGCTGAGAGCTGAGAGCACTGTCGCTTGTGGCGGCAACAGAAATTGGCACTGTTTGCAACTAAAACTAGTAGAAAGAAATTCACTGGCCCTCGCAAAGGAAGACACCCTAAAATTGAAGAAAAAGTTTTGGAATTTGTACGTGAAAGGAGGAAGAATGGACAACCTGTGACTAGCGACACTATAAGAAATAAAGCAAAAGAGGAGGCTGAAGTTCTTGGAATACCGAAACGAGAGTTTAAAGCTAGCCGTCGATGGGTGGATCGGTTTATGAAGCGGATGGGCTTATTTCTAAGACGCCGTACAACAATATGCCAAAAGCTTCCTGCAGATTTTGAAGGAAAACTACTAACATTTTAGCGGTATATCATCACACTTCGGAAGGAAAAGAATTTTTCAATGGGGCAAATTGGCAACGCTGACAAGACGCCAATTTGGTTTGATATGCCTCGTAACTACACCATTACCGAGAAGGGGACTAAAAAGTTATCATCAAAATAGTGAATAAAGACGTTTACTATTAATCACTGATTGTAGAAACTGTTAGCTAGATAAAAATGTTACCATTTATTTCATGTTCATACTTTACGATATGTACCGTATATACGGTAGTGGTAATTAACAATGATTGTTTCACATAACAATAGCCCACTAATAGGTAAATTCTATGTTCTGTTACTTTGTAACGTTGCGCGCCTCCAACTTGCACGCAACCAAGAGGTGACTGTGAAAACTGTATAAAACACAGAGTCTTGTGAAGGGTTTAAGTCCCTTTTTATTCAACGTAAAAATTACAATTGCGTGCTCTTGACGCTCACAGACTGTGCCAACTCGGCAGTCAAATAAAAATAATAACCTGAAAAGAAACTAAAGACAAGACTCTAACTACGAGGCTCTCTAAAATACTCAACTCACCGCGTTTTACAATACCGCTGCTAATTCAGCAGACTTGAAGCTCACTTGAACGATTAACACTACTTCCCGCCAAGCACATAGGCCGAAACGCGGGGTTCTTCAATTTCTCGCTCACTACCTCCGCGGTCGTGAAGTAAGAATATCACACCGAACTCGTTTCCTTCCTATTTAAATCATAATACTTCCGCTGATAATTTGAATCCTTGCGCGTTCTACTCAAATTTGCATATTCTGGCATTGGCAGTTCCAGGGGAAAGTAAGGCTTGACAGGAAAGATAGTTTAAACTTAAAATAAATGTTAGTTAAAATAAATATAAACCCTACATTTGCCGCTGCCAGAATTTGGAAAACTTGGAAGCAGGTCCTACAAACGACCTGTTGTAAGTTTCTCTAATTCTGAACTAACTGGCGAGAACCTCGTTTACACAAAAAAATCTTATGTACCAATTTGTATACTAAAATTCTGTTGATCGTTATAAAGCTCTCTTCTTACAGCAACTTTTCCTGGACTTCAACAATCAATCTTGGTCTTTCCTTCCAGCATCTGGAAGGAATAAGTATCAGTATCTTTCTACATACATTATAATTTACACTTTCTTGACACAATAAATTTTTGTTTTTAAACGATTCGTTTTTCTTAGTTATTGCTTACTTCACATTCATTCAATTTTTCAAGCATTAATTTAACTTTACCCTGGCTCTCCACTGTGTGTGGTGTCAAACGGGAATATTCGTGTTTTAGTCTTACAACACTTCCCCTAACCACCATGATTTGTTAGAATTCAACGACCAAATAGACACACCTTACTCGACATTCTACAACTCAATGAGCTACTTTAATATTCTTAAAAATTCAAATGTAGGTGGAGAACCCTACAAAACACATTCATTCTAACTTCCCCCTCATTCATCTTTAAACATGCAGGCTTTCGCTCTAAAGCATGACTTTATCTACAATTTAATAGTTAAATTTTGACTTCATTGCTCAAAATAGATCATCATCAAAATAGTGAATAAAGACGTTTACTATTAATCACTGATTGTAGAAACTGTTAGCTAGATAAAAATGTTACCATTTATTTCATGTTCATACTTTACGATATGTACCGTATATACGGTAGTGGTAATTAACAATGATTGTTTCACATAACAATAGCCCACTAATAGGTAAATTCTATGTTCTGTTACTTTGTAACGTTGCGCGCCTCCAACTTGCACGCAACCAAGAGGTGACTGTGAAAACTGTATAAAACACAGAGTCTTGTGAAGGGTTTAAGTCCCTTTTTATTCAACGTAAAAATTACAATTGCGTGCTCTTGACGCTCACAGACTGTGCCAACTCGGCAGTCAAATAAAAATAATAACCTGAAAAGAAACTAAAGACAAGACTCTAACTACGAGGCTCTCTAAAATACTCAACTCACCGCGTTTTACAATACCGCTGCTAATTCAGCAGACTTGAAGCTCACTTGAACGATTAACACTACTTCCCGCCAAGCACATAGGCCGAAACGCGGGGTTCTTCAATTTCTCGCTCACTACCTCCGCGGTCGTGAAGTAAGAATATCACACCGAACTCGTTTCCTTCCTATTTAAATCATAATACTTCCGCTGATAATTTGAATCCTTGCGCGTTAACTTATCTTTGAGTTTTCGATGCTTGAAACTCCGTCATTCGTTTTTGGCAGAATTGGTCCCAAGTTAGAGGTTTCATGGATGTTAATCTTCTCCTTACTGCCCTCCGAGTGTCGTCCACCTGACTTTTTCTTTTGCGTCCTCTACATGCTGGCCTCTTGGCGGAGTAATCGTCTGGTTGTTGGCATTTCCGTTTATCCCTGGGACGGCTGGTCTTGACGTCCTCCGGTCTGGAGTCCTTCTTGAATTTCTTCTGTTCCTCGTATGCTTAAAAAGCATTCACTTTTAGCATCTACAATTTTATGCTTCTAGACTAAATTCTACTTTTACATAACATTCAAGTATTTACGTACATTTACAAAATTTTAATACATATGCTTTTTACAATTTACCATAAAATGAATAAGAGAAAATAAATTTTTACTTTACTCATTCTTCGCCAAGCTGGCGGCACTGAAAGTAAAATTCTTATTAATACAAGAATACGAAGTTATTTTTATCTTCGGCCAAATTTTGGCTTTAACATAACAGAATTAGTCTTTCGACCAACAGAAAATGCTTGTTTTTAGCTTTTACACTTAAAGAAAATAATACTTTTGCCTTAGCTAAATAAAGTAAAACAAAACTAAGTCTCAACCGAGACATATTGACTTTCGTCAAAACATAGAACTTCGTACTTATGCATAACATTTCGGAACAAAAGAGAAAAAAAATTATAGAAGGTTTTAACTTATCTTTGAGTTTTCGATGCTTGAAACTCCGTCATTCGTTTTTGGCAGAATTGGTCCCAAGTTAGAGGTTTCATGGATGTTAATCTTCTCCTTACTGCCCTCCGAGTGTCGTCCACCTGACTTTTTCTTTTGCGTCCTCTACATGCTGGCCTCTTGGCGGAGTAATCGTCTGGTTGTTGGCATTTCCGTTTATCCCTGGGACGGCTGGTCTTGACGTCCTCCGGTCTGGAGTCCTTCTTGAATTTCTTCTGTTCCTCGTATTTTTGTGCCTCCTGTTGCCGTTTCAGTTTCCGGAACGGCGGCCTTGCTGGCACCTGACTCTGTGGCCGTGTGCGCGTTCTCCTTGATGTATAATTTTTCCTGCAATCCTTTGTAGGTGGTGTTTTTCTCTTTACCACGGTTTCTTTACCCGGTGCATCTGTATTTTTGTTTTTCTTAAACGCTGGAGTTTGAAAATTATTTTTTCTTTTTGATACCGACGTCCGGGTTGTAGAAGTGCTAGGTCTCTCTTCAGTTCTCTGTTTCTTGGGTGGTGGAATAGTTGTTGTCTCTGGACCTTCTATTTCGTTTACACTTGAGTCCTGCAAGAAACTTTTAAGGATTTCAAAATCATTTGGATTACAGTATTTTTTCACCTGGTCGGGACTTGCTTTACAGATTTCCCCTCTCTCGTTCTTAAGATATAAGACTACTCCTTTGATTTCCTGAATTACATAGGGGCCTTCAAACTTTGGAGCTAGCTTTGCCGTAAAATTGTCTGGGGAACTTGATAAAGAAAATTTCCGCTTCAATACTTTATCCCCAACTTTAAAATCTGCTTCACGGCGTTTTCTATCGTAATATAGTTTCTGCCTATTTCTTGCCGTATCCGAGGTTTTAAGCGCCTGATCAATCAACTTTTGCACATCTTTTTGTTTAAACTCCTGCTCTCTTTGTTGCACAAAGAATAATTTATCTAAAGGCGTAATTAATTTTCGGCCTAAGAATAATTCTGCTGGAGTTTTTCCCGTAGTATCATGATGTGCCGTTCTTAAAGCATAAGCTAATTCATTTATGTAGCCATCCCAGCGCTTGTGATGTGTGCTCACGTAACTGCGAATTATTTTTACTATGTTTTTATTAACTCTTTCTGCTATGTTAGCCAGTGGTCTATACGGAACCATTTTGATATGGCGTATGCCAAGTCCATTGCATATGTTTTCAAATATTTGACTAATGAATTGTTTTCCGTTATCGCTAATGACTTTTATCGGTGCACCGTATTTTAAAATGTATCTGTGTAAGAATGCATCTGCGACTATTTTGGCTGACGCGCGTTTAAGTGGAACAATTTCTGTCCATTTTGAAAAATGATCTACTATTACTAAAAGAAAACGATTTTTATTTAACTCGCTCTGGGAGAAGGGACCAAGAAGATCTATGCCTAAAATTTCATTCGGAAATGTAGCGCGAATGCTATTTAAGTTTCCGGCCGGGCTGTAATTAATATCATTTATTAACTGACATTGATTGCAGGACCTGACATACGCCGTTACTATTTTGTATAATTGCGGGAAATATACTGCCTCGCGTACCCTTTTTAAAGTCTTTCTGACCCCGAGGTGGCCCGCTGTTTTTCCTTCGTGCAACTCCTTCAAAATGCTTAATCGAAGCGAGGCTGGGATGACTGGCTTATACTCAAGATTTTCGTTTGTTGTTTTCGTATAAAATAATAAATTATCTATTATTTCATAGTTTTTTGCTCTATTTCTTATCGCATCGATATCTGTATGTTCAAAGCTTTCGGGGTCTTTCAAATAAGCATAGATATTTCCAAATTCAGGATCAGCTTTCAGTTCAGTAATAACCGTATCTCTAGAATCTAAAATTTTTGAAGTCAACACAGCGCATTTAAGTTCATTTCCTTCATCGTCCAGTTTTATACGAGAAAGTGCGTCAGCTACATTGTTTTCCTTACCCGGTTTATATTTTATTGTGATATTATATTCTTGGAGTTTTAAAGCCCATCTTATTAACCTGGGCGTTAGGTTTTTCCCCGAGTAAAGTCTACCAACAGCCGCATGATCCGAAAAGACTGTTACTGGCGCTTTGCCGAAATAAACTCGAAATTTGTGTACAGCCATTAATACGGCTAAAGTTTCTCTTTCTGTAGCTGTATAATTCCTTTGTGTCTGATTCAATGTTTTACTAAAAAATGCAAGCGGATGGTTATTTTGCATAAGAACCGCGCCCACCGCATAGTCTGACGCATCTGCTGCAATTTCCAGGTTTTCGTCCCCCTCCGGGAATTTTAAAACAGGGGCATTAATAAGCGCTTCTTTTAATCTTTCAAAAGCTGTGTTAGCTTCCGCTGTCCACGTAAATTTAGCCCTTTTTCTTTTGATTACTAAGAGTGGTTCAACAATATTAGCGAAATCTTTTATGAAAGATCGATAGTAAGAACATAACCCAAGGAAGGAAGAAAGTTTCTTGGCGGTGGGAAATTCTTAATAGCTTTTATTTTTGAATCTTGCGTTTCTATACCCTTTTGCGAAATTTTATAACCGAGATATTTAAGTTCCTTAGTTGCGAACTTGCATTTTGAGGCGTTAATTGTAAGACCGGCCTCTTTTAATAATTTAAAAACTTGTTCTAGATCATTCATATGTTGTTCCAACGTACTACTCGTTATAATTATATCATCTAGATAAATAAAAGTTGATTTTACTAGGACAGGCTTTAGAACAATGTCCATAGCTCTCTGGAATGTTGATGGGGCCCCACACAACCCAAAAGGCATGCGTAAAAATGCATAAGTGCCCGATTTTGTTATAAACGCGGTTTTATGTATATCTTCGGGTCTCATAGCTATTTGATAGTAGCCAGACGTTAAGTCCAAAGTAGACATATATCTTGTCGATTTGATCTGTCTAATGATCTCGTCTATAACCGGCAAAGGGTAAACTGGAAATTTGGTAATACTATTTAGTTTTCTGTAATCAATAGCAAAACTCCAAGCCCTTTTATCCGAAGGAGGAAACTCGTTCTTTTTCCTACATAGTACGACTGGACTCGCGTACTCACTATTTATGGGCGTTATTATTTTATTCTTTAACATCTCCTGAATATGTTCTTCGATGATTAAGTCTTTTTGTTTGTCATAACGGTATGGCTTAGTCCTACAAGGTTTTTCGGCATTTAATTGAATCTTGTGCGTCACTATTTGGCAGTTTCCTGGTTTTTCTGAAAACAAATGAGAAAAATTACTCACCACTTGCTGTATTGCTTTCCTTTCATGGTCATTCAGATGGCTAAGGTCCAATTGCGGTGTCTCCACAGGTTCCACCACCCTCTGGTCCATCTCCAACACCACGGAACTATCTTGAAAATTTAATTTGGCCCTCGCGGCCCTTAAAAACTCCATACCTAAAATAAGAGAGTGTTGCAGATCTTTCACGACAAAAATTAATACTTTGAGACTTTCCTCTTTTACCTGTAAGTTTAATGATAATTTCCCGATGCAGTGACATGTTTTTCCTTGCGCCGCTATAATTTCCGTATTTTTGGTTTTAAATAATCGTATCCTATAAAAATTCTTTTTGAAGAAATTTTCACTCATAAAATTTCCTTCTGCTCCTGTATCGATGAGGGCTTCTACTGGTACATCGCCAACCAAGACTTGTATAATTGGTAGCTGTGAGTTTTTTACGATGACCGTATTTAAATGTCTATTTGAGGGTTTTATTAAAACTTCCGGGGTCTGGACCCTCCCTTTCACAGGCCCCTCTAGTCGTTTAAAGCTTTCCTTTCAATCTGTGTCTTCTGGGTTCATGTTCATACTTTACGATATGTACCGTGGTAATTAACAATGATTGTTTCACATAACAATAGCCCACTAATAGGTAAATTCTATGTTCTGTTACTTTGTAACGTTGCGCGCCTCCAACTTGCACGCAACCAAGAGGTGACTGTGAAAACTGTATAAAACACAGAGTCTTGTGAAGGGTTTAAGTCCCTTTTTATTCAACGTAAAAATTACAATTGCGTGCTCTTGACGCTCACAGACTGTGCCAACTCGGCAGTCAAATAAAAATAATAACCTGAAAAGAAACTAAAGACAAGACTCTAACTACGAGGCTCTCTAAAATACTCAACTCACCGCGTTTTACAATACCGCTGCTAATTCAGCAGACTTGAAGCTCACTTGAACGATTAACACTACTTCCCGCCAAGCACATAGGCCGAAACGCGGGGTTCTTCAATTTCTCGCTCACTACCTCCGCGGTCGTGAAGTAAGAATATCACACCGAACTCGTTTCCTTCCTATTTAAATCATAATACTTCCGCTGATAATTTGAATCCTTGCGCGTTCTACTCAAATTTGGATATTCTGGCATTGGCAGTTCCAGGGGAAAGTAAGGCTTGACAGGAAAGATAGTTTAAACTTAAAATAAATGTTAGTTAAAATAAATATAAACCCTACATTTGCCGCTGCAAATGCAGGTCCTACAAACATTGGAAGCATTCGCGCTACATTTCCGAATGAAATTTACATTGGAAGCAGGTCCTACAAACGACCTGTTGTAAGTTTCTCTAATTCTGAACTAACTGGCGAGAACCTCGTTTACACAAAAAAATCTTATGTACCAATTTGTATACTAAAATTCTGTTGATCGTTATAAAGCTCTCTTCTTACAGCAACTTTTCCTGGACTTCAACAATCAATCTTGGTCTTTCCTTCCAGCATCTGGAAGGAATAAGTATCAGTATCTTTCTACATACATTATAATTTACACTTTCTTGACACAATAAATTTTTGTTTTTAAACGATTCGTTTTTCTTAGTTATTGCTTACTTCACATTCATTCAATTTTTCAAGCATTAATTTAACTTTACCCTGGCTCTCCACTGTGTGTGGTGTCAAACGGGAATATTCGTGTTTTAGTCTTACAACACTTCCCCTAACCACCATGATTTGTTAGAATTCAACGACCAAATAGACACACCTTACTCGACATTCTACAACTCAATGAGCTACTTTAATATTCTTAAAAATTCAAATGTAGGTGGAGAACCCTACAAAACACATTCATTCTAACTTCCCCCTCATTCATCTTTAAACATGCAGGCTTTCGCTCTAAAGCATGACTTTATCTACAATTTAATAGTTAAATTTTGACTTCATTGCTTTTAAGCATTCACTTTTAGCATCTACAATTTTATGCTTCTAGACTAAATTCTACTTTTACATAACATTCAAGTATTTACGTACATTTACAAAATTTTAATACATATGCTTTTTACAATTTACCATAAAATGAATAAGAGAAAATAAATTTTTACTTTACTCATTCTTCGCCAAGCTGGCGGCACTGAAAGTAAAATTCTTATTAATACAAGAATACGAAGTTATTTTTATCTTCGGCCAAATTTTGGCTTTAACATAACAGAATTAGTCTTTCGACCAACAGAAAATGCTTGTTTTTAGCTTTTACACTTAAAGAAAATAATACTTTTGCCTTAGCTAAATAAAGTAAAACAAAACTAAATCTCAACCGAGACATATTGACTTTCGTCAAAACATAGAACTTCGTACTTGTGCAGAACATTTCGGAACAAAAGAGAAAAAAAAAATTATAGAAGGTTTTAACTTATCTTTGAGTTTTCGATGCTTGAAACTCCGTCATTCGTTTTTGGCAGAATTGGTCCCAAGTTAGAGGTTTCATGGATGTTAATCTTCTCCTTACTGCCCTCCGAGTGTCGTCCACCTGACTTTTTCTTTTGCGTCCTCTACATGCTGGCCTCTTGGCGGAGTAATCGTCTGGTTGTTGGCATTTCCGTTTATCCCTGGGACGGCTGGTCTTGACGTCCTCCGGTCTGGAGTCCTTCTTGAATTTCTTCTGTTCCTCGTATTTTTGTGCCTCCTGTTGCCGTTTCAGTTTCCGGAACGGCGGCCTTGCTGGCACCTGACTCTGTGGCCGTGTGCGCGTTCTCCTTGATGTATAATTTTTCCTGCAATCCTTTGTAGGTCGTGTTTTTCTCTTTACCACGGTTTCTTTACCCGGTGCATCTGTATTTTTGTTTTCTTAAACGCTGGAGTTTCAAAATTATTTTTTCTTTTTGATACCGACGTCCGGATTGTAGAAGTGCTAGGTCTCTCTTCAGTTCTCTGTTTCTTGGGTGGTGGAATAGTTGTTGTCTCTGGACCTTCTATTTCGTTTACACTTGAGTCCTGCAAGAAACTTTTAAGGATTTCAAAATCATTTGGATTACAGTATTTTTTCACCTGGTCGGGACTTGCTTTACAGATTTCCCCTCTCTCGTTCTTAAGATATAAGACTACTCCTTTGATTTCCTGAATTACATAGGGGCCTTCAAACTTTGGAGCTAGCTTTGCCGTAAAATTGTCTGGGGCACTTGATAAAGAAAATTTCCGCTTCAATACTTTATCCCCAACTTTAAAATCTGCTTCACGGCGTTTTCTATCGTAATATAGTTTCTGCCTATTTCTTGCCGTATCCGAGGTTTTAAGCGCCTGATCAATCAACTTTTGCACATCTTTTTGTTTAAACTCCTGCTCTCTTTGTTGCACAAAGAATAATTTATCTAAAGGCGTAATTAATTTTCGGCCTAAGAATAATTCTGCTGGAGTTTTTCCCGTAGTATCATGATGTGCCGTTCTTAAAGCATAAGCTAATTCATTTATGTAGCCATCCCAGCGCTTGTGATGTGTGCTCACGTAACTGCGAATTATTTTTACTATGTTTTTATTAACTCTTTCTGCTATGTTAGCCAGTGGTCTATACGGAACCATTTTGATATGGCGTATGCCAAGTCCATTGCATATGTTTTCAAATATTTGACTAATGAATTGTTTTCCGTTATCGCTAATGACTTTTATCGGTGCACCGTATTTTAAAATGTATCTGTGTAAGAATGCATCTGCGACTATTTTGGCTGACGCGCGTTTAAGTGGAACAATTTCTGTCCATTTTGAAAAATGATCTACTATTACTAAAAGAAAACGATTTTTATTTAACTCGCTCTGGGAGAAGGGACCAAGAAGATCTATGCCTAAAATTTCATTCGGAAATGTAGCGCGAATGCTATTTAAGTTCCCGGCCGGGCTGTAATTAATATCATTTATTAACTGACATTGATTGCAGGACCTGACATACGCCGTTACTATTTTGTATAATTGCGGGAAATATACTGCCTCGCGTACCCTTTTTAAAGTCTTTCTGACCCCGAGGTGGCCCGCTGTTTTTCCTTCGTGCAACTCCTTCAAAATGCTTAATCGAAGCGAGGCTGGGATGACTGGCTTATACTCAAGATTTTCGTTTGTTGTTTTCGTATAAAATAATAAATTATCTATTATTTCATAGTTTTTTGCTCTATTTCTTATCGCATCGATATCTGTATGTTCAAAGCTTTCGGGGTCTTTCAAATAAGCATAGATATTTCCAAATTCAGGATCAGCTTTCAGTTCAGTAATAACCGTATCTCTAGAATCTAAAATTTTTGAAGTCAACACAGCGCATTTAAGTTCATTTCCTTCATCGTCCAGTTTTATACGAGAAAGTGCGTCAGCTACATTGTTTTCCTTACCCGGTTTATATTTTATTGTGATATTATATTCTTGGAGTTTTAAAGCCCATCTTATTAACCTGGGCGTTAGGTTTTTCCCCGAGTAAAGTCTACCAACAGCCGCATGATCCGAAAAGACTGTTACTGGCGCTTTGCCGAAATAAACTCGAAATTTGTGTACAGCCATTAATACGGCTAAAGTTTCTCTTTCTGTAGCTGTATAATTCCTTTGTGTCTGATTGAATGTTTTACTAAAAAATGCAAGCGGATGGTTATTTTGCATAAGAACCGCGCCCACCGCATAGTCTGACGCATCTGCTGCAATTTCCAGGTTTTCGTCCCCCTCCGGGAATTTTAAAACAGGGGCATTAATAAGCGCTTCTTTTAATCTTTCAAAAGCTGTGTTAGCTTCCGCTGTCCACGTAAATTTAGCCCTTTTTCTTTTGATTACTAAGAGTGGTTCAACAATATTAGCGAAATCTTTTATGAAAGATCGATAGTAAGAACATAACCCAAGGAAGGAAGAAAGTTTCTTGGCGGTGGGAAATTCTTAATAGCTTTTATTTTTGAATCTTGCGTTTCTATACCCTTTTGCGAAATTTTATAACCGAGATATTTAAGTTCCTTAGTTGCGAACTTGCATTTTGAGGCGTTAATTGTAAGACCGGCCTCTTTTAATAATTTAAAAACTTGTTCTAGATCATTCATATGTTGTTCCAACGTACTACTCGTTATAATTATATCATCTAGATAAATAAAAGTTGATTTTACTAGGACAGGCTTTAGAACAATGTCCATAGCTCTCTGGAATGTTGATGGGGCCCCACACAACCCAAAAGGCATGCGTAAAAATGCATAAGTGCCCGATTTTGTTATAAACGCGGTTTTATGTATATCTTCGGGTCTCATAGCTATTTGATAGTAGCCAGACGTTAAGTCCAAAGTAGACATATATCTTGTCGATTTGATCTGTCTAATGATCTCGTCTATAACCGGCAAAGGGTAAACTGGAAATTTGGTAATACTATTTAGTTTTCTGTAATCAATAGCAAAACTCCAAGCCCTTTTATCCGAAGGAGGAAACTCGTTCTTTTTCCTACATAGTACGACTGGACTCGCGTACTCACTATTTATGGGCGTTATTATTTTATTCTTTAACATCTCCTGAATATGTTCTTCGATGATTAAGTCTTTTTGTTTGTCATAACGGTATGGCTTAGTCCTACAAGGTTTTTCGGCATTTAATTGAATCTTGTGCGTCACTATTTGGCAGTTTCCTGGTTTTTCTGAAAACAAATGAGAAAAATTACTCACCACTTGCTGTATTGCTTTCCTTTCATGGTCATTCAGATGGCTAAGGTCCAATTGCGGTGTCTCCACAGGTTCCACCACCCTCTGGTCCATCTCCAACACCACGGAACTATCTTGAAAATTTAATTTGGCCCTCGCGGCCCTTAAAAACTCCATACCTAAAATAAGAGAGTGTTGCAGATCTTTCACGACAAAAATTAATACTTTGAGACTTTCCTCTTTTACCTGTAAGTTTAATGATAATTTCCCGATGCAGTGACATGTTTTTCCTTGCGCCGCTATAATTTCCGTATTTTTGGTTTTAAATAATCGTATCCTATAAAAATTCTTTTTGAAGAAATTTTCACTCATAAAATTTCCTTCTGCTCCTGTATCGATGAGGGCTTCTACTGGTACATCGCCAACCAAGACTTGTATAATTGGTAGCTGTGAGTTTTTTACGATGACCGTATTTAAATGTCTATTTGAGGGTTTTATTAAAACTTCCGGAGTCTGGACCCTCCCTTTCACAGGCCCCTCTAGTCGTTTAAAGCTTTCCTTTCAATCTGTGTCTTCTGGGTTCATGTTCATACTTTACGATATGTACCGTATATACGGTAGTGGTAATTAACAATGATTGTTTCACATAACAATAGCCCACTAATAGGTAAATTCTATGTTCTGTTACTTTGTAACGTTGCGCGCCTCCAACTTGCACGCAACCAAGAGGTGACTGTGAAAACTGTATAAAACACAGAGTCTTGTGAAGGGTTTAAGTCCCTTTTTATTCAACGTAAAAATTACAATTGCGTGCTCTTGACGCTCACAGACTGTGCCAACTCGGCAGTCAAATAAAAATAATAACCTGAAAAGAAACTAAAGACAAGACTCTAACTACGAGGCTCTCTAAAATACTCAACTCACCGCGTTTTACAATACCGCTGCTAATTCAGCAGACTTGAAGCTCACTTGAACGATTAACACTACTTCCCGCCAAGCACATAGGCCGAAACGCGGGGTTCTTCAATTTCTCGCTCACTACCTCCGCGGTCGTGAAGTAAGAATATCACACCGAACTCGTTTCCTTCCTATTTAAATCATAATACTTCCGCTGATAATTTGAATCCTTGCGCGTTCTACTCAAATTTGCATATTCTGGCATTGGCAGTTCCAGGGGAAAGTAAGGCTTGACAGGAAAGATAGTTTAAACTTAAAATAAATGTTAGTTAAAATAAATATAAACCCTACATTTGCCGCTGCCAGAATTTGGAAAACTTGGAAGCAGGTCCTACAAACGACCTGTTGTAAGTTTCTCTAATTCTGAACTAACTGGCGAGAACCTCGTTTACACAAAAAAATCTTATGTACCAATTTGTATACTAAAATTCTGTTGATCGTTATAAAGCTCTCTTCTTACAGCAACTTTTCCTGGACTTCAACAATCAATCTTGGTCTTTCCTTCCAGCATCTGGAAGGAATAAGTATCAGTATCTTTCTACATACATTATAATTTACACTTTCTTGACACAATAAATTTTTGTTTTTAAACGATTCGTTTTTCTTAGTTATTGCTTACTTCACATTCATTCAATTTTTCAAGCATTAATTTAACTTTACCCTGGCTCTCCACTGTGTGTGGTGTCAAACGGGAATATTCGTGTTTTAGTCTTACAACACTTCCCCTAACCACCATGATTTGTTAGAATTCAACGACCAAATAGACACACCTTACTCGACATTCTACAACTCAATGAGCTACTTTAATATTCTTAAAAATTCAAATGTAGGTGGAGAACCCTACAAAACACATTCATTCTAACTTCCCCCTCATTCATCTTTAAACATGCAGGCTTTCGCTCTAAAGCATGACTTTATCTACAATTTAATAGTTAAATTTTGACTTCATTGCTCAAAATAGATCATCATCAAAATAGTGAATAAAGACGTTTACTATTAATCACTGATTGTAGAAACTGTTAGCTAGATAAAAATGTTACCATTTATTTCATGTTCATACTTTACGATATGTACCGTATATACGGTAGTGGTAATTAACAATGATTGTTTCACATAACAATAGCCCACTAATAGGTAAATTCTATGTTCTGTTACTTTGTAACGTTGCGCGCCTCCAACTTGCACGCAACCAAGAGGTGACTGTGAAAACTGTATAAAACACAGAGTCTTGTGAAGGGTTTAAGTCCCTTTTTATTCAACGTAAAAATTACAATTGCGTGCTCTTGACGCTCACAGACTGTGCCAACTCGGCAGTCAAATAAAAATAATAACCTGAAAAGAAACTAAAGACAAGACTCTAACTACGAGGCTCTCTAAAATACTCAACTCACCGCGTTTTACAATACCGCTGCTAATTCAGCAGACTTGAAGCTCACTTGAACGATTAACACTACTTCCCGCCAAGCACATAGGCCGAAACGCGGGGTTCTTCAATTTCTCGCTCACTACCTCCGCGGTCGTGAAGTAAGAATATCACACCGAACTCGTTTCCTTCCTATTTAAATCATAATACTTCCGCTGATAATTTGAATCCTTGCGCGTTCTACTCAAATTTGCATATTCTGGCATTGGCAGTTCCAGGGGAAAGTAAGGCTTGACAGGAAAGATAGTTTAAACTTAAAATAAATGTTAGTTAAAATAAATATAAACCCTACATTTGCCGCTGCAAATGCAGGTCCTACAAACATTGGAAGCATTCGCGCTACATTTCCGAATGAAATTTACATTGGAAGCAGGTCCTACAAACGACCTGTTGTAAGTTTCTCTAATTCTGAACTAACTGGCGAGAACCTCGTTTACACAAAAAAATCTTATGTACCAATTTGTATACTAAAATTCTGTTGATCGTTATAAAGCTCTCTTCTTACAGCAACTTTTCCTGGACTTCAACAATCAATCTTGGTCTTTCCTTCCAGCATCTGGAAGGAATAAGTATCAGTATCTTTCTACATACATTATAATTTACACTTTCTTGACACAATAAATTTTTGTTTTTAAACGATTCGTTTTTCTTAGTTATTGCTTACTTCACATTCATTCAATTTTTCAAGCATTAATTTAACTTTACCCTGGCTCTCCACTGTGTGTGGTGTCAAACGGGAATATTCGTGTTTTAGTCTTACAACACTTCCCCTAACCACCATGATTTGTTAGAATTCAACGACCAAATAGACACACCTTACTCGACATTCTACAACTCAATGAGCTACTTTAATATTCTTAAAAATTCAAATGTAGGTGGAGAACCCTACAAAACACATTCATTCTAACTTCCCCCTCATTCATCTTTAAACATGCAGGCTTTCGCTCTAAAGCATGACTTTATCTACAATTTAATAGTTAAATTTTGACTTCATTGCTTTTAAGCATTCACTTTTAGCATCTACAATTTTATGCTTCTAGACTAAATTCTACTTTTACATAACATTCAAGTATTTACGTACATTTACAAAATTTTAATACATATGCTTTTTACAATTTACCATAAAATGAATAAGAGAAAATAAATTTTTACTTTACTCATTCTTCGCCAAGCTGGCGGCACTGAAAGTAAAATTCTTATTAATACAAGAATACGAAGTTATTTTTATCTTCGGCCAAATTTTGGCTTTAACATAACAGAATTAGTCTTTCGACCAACAGAAAATGCTTGTTTTTAGCTTTTACACTTAAAGAAAATAATACTTTTGCCTTAGCTAAATAAAGTAAAACAAAACTAAGTCTCAACCGAGACATATTGACTTTCGTCAAAACATAGAACTTCGTACTTATGCATAACATTTCGGAACAAAAGAGAAAAAAAAATTATAGAAGGTTTTAACTTATCTTTGAGTTTTCGATGCTTGAAACTCCGTCATTCGTTTTTGGCAGAATTGGTCCCAAGTTAGAGGTTTCATGGATGTTAATCTTCTCCTTACTGCCCTCCGAGTGTCGTCCACCTGACTTTTTCTTTTGCGTCCTCTACATGCTGGCCTCTTGGCGGAGTAATCGTCTGGTTGTTGGCATTTCCGTTTATCCCTGGGACGGCTGGTCTTGACGTCCTCCGGTCTGGAGTCCTTCTTGAATTTCTTCTGTTCCTCGTATTTTTGTGCCTCCTGTTGCCGTTTCAGTTTCCGGAACGGCGGCCTTGCTGGCACCTGACTCTGTGGCCGTGTGCGCGTTCTCCTTGATGTATAATTTTTCCTGCAATCCTTTGTAGGTGGTGTTTTTCTCTTTACCACGGTTTCTTTACCCGGTGCATCTGTATTTTTGTTTTTCTTAAACGCTGGAGTTTGAAAATTATTTTTTCTTTTTGATACCGACGTCCGGGTTGTAGAAGTGCTAGGTCTCTCTTCAGTTCTCTGTTTCTTGGGTGGTGGAATAGTTGTTGTCTCTGGACCTTCTATTTCGTTTACACTTGAGTCCTGCAAGAAACTTTTAAGGATTTCAAAATCATTTGGATTACAGTATTTTTTCACCTGGTCGGGACTTGCTTTACAGATTTCCCCTCTCTCGTTCTTAAGATATAAGACTACTCCTTTGATTTCCTGAATTACATAGGGGCCTTCAAACTTTGGAGCTAGCTTTGCCGTAAAATTGTCTGGGGCACTTGATAAAGAAAATTTCCGCTTCAATACTTTATCCCCAACTTTAAAATCTGCTTCACGGCGTTTTCTATCGTAATATAGTTTCTGCCTATTTCTTGCCGTATCCGAGGTTTTAAGCGCCTGATCAATCAACTTTTGCACATCTTTTTGTTTAAACTCCTGCTCTCTTTGTTGCACAAAGAATAATTTATCTAAAGGCGTAATTAATTTTCGGCCTAAGAATAATTCTGCTGGAGTTTTTCCCGTAGTATCATGATGTGCCGTTCTTAAAGCATAAGCTAATTCATTTATGTAGCCATCCCAGCGCTTGTGATGTGTGCTCACGTAACTGCGAATTATTTTTACTATGTTTTTATTAACTCTTTCTGCTATGTTAGCCAGTGGTCTATACGGAACCATTTTGATATGGCGTATGCCAAGTCCATTGCATATGTTTTCAAATATTTGACTAATGAATTGTTTTCCGTTATCGCTAATGACTTTTATCGGTGCACCGTATTTTAAAATGTATCTGTGTAAGAATGCATCTGCGACTATTTTGGCTGACGCGCGTTTAAGTGGAACAATTTCTGTCCATTTTGAAAAATGATCTACTATTACTAAAAGAAAACGATTTTTATTTAACTCGCTCTGGGAGAAGGGACCAAGAAGATCTATGCCTAAAATTTCATTCGGAAATGTAGCGCGAATGCTATTTAAGTACCCGGCCGGGCTGTAATTAATATCATTTATTAACTGACATTGATTGCAGGACCTGACATACGCCGTTACTATTTTGTATAATTGCGGGAAATATACTGCCTCGCGTACCCTTTTTAAAGTCTTTCTGACCCCGAGGTGGCCCGCTGTTTTTCCTTCGTGCAACTCCTTCAAAATGCTTAATCGAAGCGAGGCTGGGATGACTGGCTTATACTCAAGATTTTCGTTTGTTGTTTTCGTATAAAATAATAAATTATCTATTATTTCATAGTTTTTTGCTCTATTTCTTATCGCATCGATATCTGTATGTTCAAAGCTTTCGGGGTCTTTCAAATAAGCATAGATATTTCCAAATTCAGGATCAGCTTTCAGTTCAGTAATAACCGTATCTCTAGAATCTAAAATTTTTGAAGTCAACACAGCGCATTTAAGTTCATTTCCTTCATCGTCCAGTTTTATACGAGAAAGTGCGTCAGCTACATTGTTTTCCTTACCCGGTTTATATTTTATTGTGATATTATATTCTTGGAGTTTTAAAGCCCATCTTATTAACCTGGGCGTTAGGTTTTTTCCCGAGTAAAGTCTACCAACAGCCGCATGATCCGAAAAGACTGTTACTGGCGCTTTGCCGAAATAAACTCGAAATTTGTGTACAGCCATTAATACGGCTAAAGTTTCTCTTTCTGTAGCTGTATAATTCCTTTGTGTCTGATTCAATGTTTTACTAAAAAATGCAAGCGGATGGTTATTTTGCATAAGAACCGCGCCCACCGCATAGTCTGACGCATCTGCTGCAATTTCCAGGTTTTCGTCCCCCTCCGGGAATTTTAAAACAGGGGCATTAATAAGCGCTTCTTTTAATCTTTCAAAAGCTGTGTTAGCTTCCGCTGTCCACGTAAATTTAGCCCTTTTTCTTTTGATTACTAAGAGTGGTTCAACAATATTAGCGAAATCTTTTATGAAAGATCGATAGTAAGAACATAACCCAAGGAAGGAAGAAAGTTTCTTGGCGGTGGGAAATTCTTAATAGCTTTTATTTTTGAATCTTGCGTTTCTATACCCTTTTGCGAAATTTTATAACCGAGATATTTAAGTTCCTTAGTTGCGAACTTGCATTTTGAGGCGTTAATTGTAAGACCGGCCTCTTTTAATAATTTAAAAACTTGTTCTAGATCATTCATATGTTGTTCCAACGTACTACTCGTTATAATTATATCATCTAGATAAATAAAAGTTGATTTTACTAGGACAGGCTTTAGAACAATGTCCATAGCTCTCTGGAATGTTGATGGGGCCCCACACAACCCAAAAGGCATGCGTAAAAATGCATAAGTGCCCGATTTTGTTATAAACGCGGTTTTATGTATATCTTCGGGTCTCATAGCTATTTGATAGTAGCCAGACGTTAAGTCCAAAGTAGACATATATCTTGTCGATTTGATCTGTCTAATGATCTCGTCTATAACCGGCAAAGGGTAAACTGGAAATTTGGTAATACTATTTAGTTTTCTGTAATCAATAGCAAAACTCCAAGCCCTTTTATCCGAAGGAGGAAACTCGTTCTTTTTCCTACATAGTACGACTGGACTCGCGTACTCACTATTTATGGGCGTTATTATTTTATTCTTTAACATCTCCTGAATATGTTCTTCGATGATTAAGTCTTTTTGTTTGTCATAACGGTATGGCTTAGTCCTACAAGGTTTTTCGGCATTTAATTGAATCTTGTGCGTCACTATTTGGCAGTTTCCTGGTTTTTCTGAAAACAAATGAGAAAAATTACTCACCACTTGCTGTATTGCTTTCCTTTCATGGTCATTCAGATGGCTAAGGTCCAATTGCGGTGTCTCCACAGGTTCCACCACCCTCTGGTCCATCTCCAACACCACGGAACTATCTTGAAAATTTAATTTGGCCCTCGCGGCCCTTAAAAACTCCATACCTAAAATAAGAGAGTGTTGCAGATCTTTCACGACAAAAATTAATACTTTGAGACTTTCCTCTTTTACCTGTAAGTTTAATGATAATTTCCCGATGCAGTGACATGTTTTTCCTTGCGCCGCTATAATTTCCGTATTTTTGGTTTTAAATAATCGTATCCTATAAAAATTCTTTTTGAAGAAATTTTCACTCATAAAATTTCCTTCTGCTCCTGTATCGATGAGGGCTTCTACTGGTACATCGCCAACCAAGACTTGTATAATTGGTAGCTGTGAGTTTTTTACGATGACCGTATTTAAATGTCTATTTGAGGGTTTTATTAAAACTTCCGGGGTCTGGACCCTCCCTTTCACAGGCCCCTCTAGTCGTTTAAAGCTTTCCTTTCAATCTGTGTCTTCTGGGTTCATGTTCATACTTTACGATATGTACCGTATATACGGTAGTGGTAATTAACAATGATTGTTTCACATAACAATAGCCCACTAATAGGTAAATTCTATGTTCTGTTACTTTGTAACGTTGCGCGCCTCCAACTTGCACGCAACCAAGAGGTGACTGTGAAAACTGTATAAAACACAGAGTCTTGTGAAGGGTTTAAGTCCCTTTTTATTCAACGTAAAAATTACAATTGCGTGCTCTTGACGCTCACAGACTGTGCCAACTCGGCAGTCAAATAAAAATAATAACCTGAAAAGAAACTAAAGACAAGACTCTAACTACGAGGCTCTCTAAAATACTTAACTCACCGCGTTTTACAATACCGCTGCTAATTCAGCAGACTTGAAGCTCACTTGAACGATTAACACTACTTCCCGCCAAGCACATAGGCCGAAACGCGGGGTTCTTCAATTTCTCGATCACTACCTCCGCGGTCGTGAAGTAAGAATATCACACCGAACTCGTTTCCTTCCTATTTAAATCATAATACTTCCGCTGATAATTTGAATCCTTGCGCGTTCTACTCAAATTTACATATTCTGGCATTGGCAGTTCCAGGGGAAAGTAAGGCTTGACAGGAAAGATAGTTTAAACTTAAAATAAATGTTAGTTAAAATAAATATAAACCCTACAACTTTATGTATAAATCCATTGTTGTATAAAATATGGTATCTAAATTTAAATAAAATTATAATACCATTGATTGATAGTTTATATACAAATCCATTGTTGTATAAAATAAGATTCAATAAATTCCTCATACCATTGATGCGCATTACATTCGCCGACAAACAATTTTTTTATTATTTAAAGTTTTAAAATGGGGATGCGCATTAGATTCGCATAAATACGGTATCTGCAGTGAACAAGAGACTGTCTATCGGAAATTCTAAAAATATGCTGTTTTTTAAATATTTTTAGCCCAAATTGGCAATAAAGGGTCTGCAAAAAAAGTGCCGGTGAAAATTCGAGCAGTTGATGCATCGACTTTATTATTAGCATAAGTTTTCAGTCTTTTATTTAATATTGCTTCATATTCATCTATTTGCTGCCTGTAATTTGATCCCTATTCTGATACCATTTTTTGCGAGTTCTAATGCTGGGCAATCACAATTTATATTCAAACAAAACACATTTAATGAAACATTAATATATTTGTAGCGTCATTCATCTATTAATACATATGTTTAATGTTTGAAATACGGCATTCTATAGAATGCCTAGTCGTTATATGCAATGCCTAAAACTAGTCTATACATATACAATGCCTAAAATTAGTCTATACATATACAATGCCTAAAACTAGTCGGCGAAATGATTCATATTTCACATATTTCCTTGGCATTTTATACAATGCCAAATGACAAACCGGCAAAATAGGAAATACATTTCCGATTCGTTTCGGAAAACAGAAACTACATGCCAGAAATTAGTAAATGATTTAAAAACGCCAAAATGACAACTAAGAATAAAACCATGGGTATACTGCACTGCTAGGATGCAATGTTTGTGGAAAACAGAAGTACATTCATTTATCCTGTTAAAAAAGCGTCAGTACTATACAGATGAAGTCACGGACGCTGAGTTGTTTCCCGTACTTCATGAAATCTCATCTGAGTATTGCACACGGACGACGTGACAGAATGTCCAAAGAATTTTCAACCAAATACGAAACGTTACACAAAACGATATTGAAATGTACAACCACCTTTGTGAGCTCTGCCAACAAAGACGAAGAGGTATTAAAAAGGGCATCTCTATGAAACTTATGATTGTTTCTGAATTTAGTTTCTTACTGATTTCCAGTCTGATTCAGATAGAAAATACAAATTTTTTATGTTGTATCAAGATCATCTCAGTATTTTTTCTTACATATTTAGGATAACAGTTATTTAATGGCACTTTCATTAATTTTTCAAAATAACATTTATATTTTTGAGGAATGACCGTCTTTTAAATAAAAGCTTTATCATAACCTTAGTTTTCATACTTTGATTAAAGAACATAATAATTCTCTTATTTCATACTTTGCCTAAAGAGCATTTGCCATTCTATAGAATGCCTAGGTATTATATACAATGGCTAGGGAAACTATGTATAATAATTCTCATATTTCATACTTTGCCCAAGAACGTCCGGCATTATATACAAAGCCTAGGCATTCTATAGAATGCTGCCGTTTCATACTTTTCCGGTAACACATGTAAGGCTTCTTAACATGACATCATTCATCGAGTAACACCGTTCATCTCTCTTTCATAAAACAAAGTGGCGAGAGTTCTATCAATATCACTTGCACAGTAAAAAGCTAAAAAATAGACAGCGGGCGAGGAAAAGTGTTAGGCTGTGGAGTTAGAATCCCATATATATATATATATATATATATATGTTGTATGAACTTAAATCCATTTAGTGCGAATACAAGTTATTATTACTTGCGCAATTGCTGCAAATACTGTTTAGGAAATAAATTATATATATATGTCATAATAAAAACACAAGGAAATGACGGAGCAGTGTAGATGCGTGCTTAGATCCATATTGAAGAAGAATTTTGATTGCGTAGTATGCTAGTAATGCTAACTTGGTAACATCTAAAGAACTTGGCAGTCGAGGCAGTTTTAATTCCATTTTTATTTCCAATTGATATTTGTGGCCACAATCACTTGGCACTAGTCGTGCCTTTCCACAGAAGATTTACATTTTGGATATTGTTGGGATAGAAAGCAAGCCAGCGAAATCACAGCTTAGCAGAGTAGCGAGCAAAAAGCTGAAGTGCGTCGCTATGCAAGATGGAAACACGCGAAGAGAAAAGTTTCGGTTTACAATTTGGTGATTGGTCGAGAGGGATCTGCATTATGGGTTAAGTAAGATCGCATGATTAATTTGAATGACGCAGTTTAGACTTAAGCGCTATTTTTAGGACAGATAGAGGAAGTTCTCAAATGAAATAGAAAATAATGGAAGTTATAGTGAATTAAGTTTAGAAGTTTGCCTTCATATTTTTTATCTTACATATTCTCCCCTTCAAAAAGAAAAAGGCGTAGCGACAGAGAAGCCTTTTTAAAGAAAAAGAGTTAAAGCACAAGCAAATTTAAAAAAATATAAATAAATAATAAAATTTTGATCCTGTAAAGTATTATTTATAAATATAATTTTTTTTTAAAAATAGATTCTTAATTTTTAGAGTCCTATTGAATTTTTCAACATTTCAGTCCAAAAGTCTTTTTGTTTGAGAGTTCACATAATCATAATTCTTCAGGGAAGGTTCTTGTTATCGCAGAATATCACAAAATAAACTTTTACATAATCATTACTTATAATTTAATGTAATGCACAT
The DNA here is from genome assembly GCF_044657685.1 of Stegodyphus dumicola. Classification (NCBI taxonomy): domain Eukaryota; kingdom Metazoa; phylum Arthropoda; class Arachnida; order Araneae; family Eresidae; genus Stegodyphus; species Stegodyphus dumicola. Next base: position 66,421,287 of record NC_140778.1, on the reverse strand, counting down.
AAATATTTATGATACTTATTTCTATACTGATAAATTATAATTTAACATGATAAATAATAGGATTAAGATTTTCAGAATTTATGGTTTCACCGTTATCTTTCATTTATAATTCCTGATTTTACCAAACTGGAAGCCTCGCAATACTTCTAAACAAACATATCCATCAATAGGGCTGTCCTCTTAAGCTAACCAGTGTGTTCTCTGCACTGGTGGCCCAGGGTGCCAAGGCAGTTACTTGAAAAGACCTCCGTTCCTTGCATTGTAACTGGCCTTTGAGAACTGCATTAATACATTCCATAATAAAAAAGTATAATAATAATAATAATATAAAAAATTTACATGCATTCATAAAATGAGAGCCTCCAACATTATCTTGCATGAAGAGGATAAAAGGAACAACTGTACAGAGGTAATTACACGCCTCTGTTGAAGGAACCAGTACACCCTCATCATACTATACTTAACACACAATAACCCATAAATTTTAACATGCATTTACCATAACTTCATATTACATATCTGTAATAATTTCACTTATTTTTTACACCTACTTCATTTTTAGAATAATTATAAAATTTGTATTCAAAATTCTCAACAAAATTTCAAAAACATAAAAACTTAACTTATCTTAATATCCTTCCCTATGAATAATTTAAATAGCTTAAAATTCGTTGCTTAATTTGCTCACACATAATTATGAAAAATTAGAAAAATCAATGAACAAGAATTTCAGATTTTCCCAAACAAATTGCAGAAATTTTAACCACAGTTGAAATGAAAACTATAGAATCCGCAGCACATTAAATTATTTAGTTCCTGAGCTAGATTCACACGAATGTAATATTTTTTGAGCTGTTGAAAAACCGGAAGTGCAAATAATTTTCTGTCGCACATACTTGCGAACACTAACTCGGATCGACCTTGAACCCGCTGTAATGCTGAATTCCTAAACGGTAATTCACTGATGATTTCCTTTTCACTAGGCATTCGAACTTCTCAATTTATTGAGATATTACTTTCAATCTGTAAACACTACGCGTGATTATTTTTTTGAAGCACTTGCAAAACACCACAGCAGAAAAATGATCTGTTATTTTTTAAACACTGAAAAAACAAATTTGATGATTCACTTCGTTCACATTATCTTGGATTTATCACAAAACGATGATTTGAAGAGCTGAATTAAATTTTCCATTGAGGTTTCAGGCTGCAGGAAACTATCCTGCCGGCTTAATTGTCATAATAAAAACACAAGGAAATGACGGAGCAGTGTAGATGCGTGCTTCGTAGTATGCTAGTAATGCTAACTTGGTAACATCTAAAGAACTTGGCAGTCGAGGCAGTTAAGTAAGATCGCATGATTAATTTGAATGACGCAGTTAGACTTAAGCGCTATTTTTAGGACAGATAGAGGAAGTTCTCAAATGAAATAGAAAATAATGGAAGTTATAGTGAATTAAGTTTAGAAGTTTGCCTTCATATTTTTTATCTTACATATATATATATATTAAAAAGCTAGGTAGTAAGTACTGTGCAGAAAGACACTATTTGGTCTTAAAAATTTTTTGCGCAATATGCTGCAAAATTAAGGAAATGAGAAGATAAATTGTAGTGAGCTCGCCAAAAAGTTACCAGGAGCTGTGGCTCCAAGAAATAGTTCAAAACAGTATTTTTTAAAAAACAATGGCATTGAATATATAAATACTTTTGGTACAGCCGATTTGAACCAGAAATGGGGGTGCACAACTGAATGTTATAGCAGTCCTATATGCAACATTTCAACGTTCTGAGGCTATTCCCTTTTGAGATATGTGAGATACATACATACGTAAGTACATCCGTCACGAAAAAAATCTCCGCTAAATCTATTTTAAATGCATTTTATAATCAGTTTCGGGAAAAGAATCCTTTATTCTATCCTTACGTACAGATGTCACGCAAAAAAATCGTTAAATTGCATTCGACAGAAGATCGAAATGGATATCTTCGTTGAAATATGATACCCGAAGTTTTTCGTGATTAGAATATTTCCTAGGTACCAGGAAGTAAAAAATCTAAATTTATCTTTGAAAAAAATCGCTTTACACAATGCGTTGTCATCGAGAAACAGAATGTGTACAAAATATGAATTCGACAGCTTATCAGTAAGTTGCTCGATGACGATATTCCGCTCACAATGAAACATCATAAGTGAACGAAATAAAAGCCTATAAAATCGTTGTAATCCCCGTAATGCGTAACTGTAACAGAATAGAAACTGGTAATGGTCCACTCATGATTACAAAGGTGTAGACAGAATTTCTAATCACAACAAGAGACACCCGATTCGTTGAGTACACATGTGATACATTGGCAGACACTGTTTTTCACTTTCCCTTAACGTACCCGAACTCCATTGATAAAATTGTTCGTTGCAGTAGATCCGATAATGTTTTGATTCTATTTACCGTTAACATTAAATAAAAATTGGAGATAATAGTTTAACCGCAGCCAGGCCTGGTTATGGATGTGCACCTACTCGCCATTCTTACCGATTTTATTGACAAATAGGATAAATAGACACAAATCAGATCGTAGGGATTTTTTTTCCGTTCTTACTTTCTTCATGTTCGTTTTCGCTACATAAAAAGAACACAGATTTAATCAGATAGAAAAGTATTTTTAAGTAATCTCTAAGATAATATGCTGATTATCATTTATAATTAACTGTTTGAGCTCATGAGCTCAAACAGTTTAATATAATGCACATTATGTTAAATTTTGTGGATTTATATATTAATCATATATTGGTAAAATAATCGTGTTTCAAAACATAATTTTCCTATATACACATAATTTTACAATAAAATATAATAAATAACTATTATTCTATAATAATCGTTATTATAATTATTTAATCATCAAATTTAATTGTATAATTTTCACTTCAGACTTCTAATAAAGTAATTATTAAATTTGATTATAATAATTTTAAGATAATAAAAATTATAATTAATATAGATAATTAAGAATAGAATTTAGATATTAAGTATTATTTTAGATGAATTTTTGTCAATGAAAGCTAAGGATAATTGTGTGGAATGCATATTAAATTACCTACTGATGTTATAAACAGTTTACCTGCATTTGGTTAAAGAAGGAATTTAAATAATTAATAACACTGTAATTAAGATACAATAACACGCCGAACAAATATTAACTTAAAAGCCAAACAACAAAAAATCAGCGTTATATTTTCAAATTTTCACTAGCGTTATATTTTCAAATTTTCACAGTGAAAATTTGAAAATATAACGCTGATTTTTGGCTTTTAAGTTAACTGTAATTGTTTTGCAAGAAAAGCCTTTATGTGGAAATGGTACATTTAAATCTTTATATCGCTTCCGTTAAAAAGAGTCAGCTGTGGAAATTTCCAAAGCAGGTTAACATACACAAATAATATAAAAATCTGAAAGGTTTCAGATTTTAAATTACGTCCAAAGGGGCGTTTTTTTAACAATTTTTCTGTTACCTTTATTTATTAAATATCACGTTATTCGCACTTAAACCACAAAATTCAGTTCAAGAGCAATATCGCAAAATAGTTTTAAATTGAGCATACCTTTAGAATTTCTGATACAGAGTCTCGGGCGCTGGAGATAAAAATGTTTTTTCTGTACAATGTTGCCATTGCTCGCTTTGAAATCCTTGAGTTTGTTAATCAAAAATTCGTTAAAGTTTTACAAAATATGAAATCAATAATAAAACAAATTTCAAATTTCAAATTTGGACTTCCACATGCCCATATTCGCAGCAGGATTACATCATTCAAAATTCGATGGCTCTATGTAGCGTTGTTTTATCACAATGCGAGAAATATACATACATTTATGCAGATTTTTCATTGTTTAATTTCTTCAAATATAATGCAGGACTCTAACATTTGGTGGCAACAGTTTGAAAAGTGAAACGGACATTTATAGTGAAACAACACAAAAAGAAAACAATAGTCCTTCAGGGACAAAAGTTCTTTGGACTAATAAATAAATATATTTAAAAAATATGAAATAAAATTCAAAGTCTCCACAAACGTATGTCGTGTAGCTTTCAGAGCGATTAAGTACTCTGATATGTATATCGAGATACATAAATAAATACCATAATATTATGAGGTATAACGCGTACCTATAATTTCAAAACTAGATTTATTAATTTTTAGGTACAGTCAAAAGTCTTTAATCCGGACGTCCATAATCCGGAATGATCTATAATCCGGACCTCAAAGCTACAAACTTTCTGCGCATGCGTCAACGCATGCGGAAAATACCTTTACGCATGCGCGTTTAATGTATAACGGACGGTATAAGCTAAGCTAAAATTACCTAATTATCTCTTTCAGTTAATGTTGCTGATTGCGTTGTTCCTTAATCTTCTAATTGAATCCGGCTTATTATTTTTTGCAGACTGTTAGAGCAATTTCATAAAAGTAAGCTTGAACTTTCGATTATGTCAAAACGAATTTCCGATTCTGGAGCTACCAAAGGATCTACAAAGGGAAAGCATGTTTCGATGTCCATCAAACAAAAAGTGGAATTGCTGCAAAAAATGCATAAAGGCATATCCTTTGATTCTCTAACCATTCCGAAATCTGTTTATCAATTTCATGCTGCTCTGCGGAGGGGGGAGGAACGATGCGGCGCGCAATTAACTGGAAGTTGATCTGTCAGCACTATCCTTATCTTCAGGCCAGATGTTTTTATTTTATTCAGCTTATAATTCCTTACTAAATGTAGTATTTCATCTCGATGTACTCCGTCTTTGATATTATTTAAATCAAATTCCTCGTCATTATAAATATCACGAATACAGATCAAATAGTTTTCTGGTTGCAATTTTCTAATTTCGACCATGCGTAATGTATGCTTTACGCATGCGCGTGTTGAAAGAAATGTTGAATAAAGTATTTCGATTACGCGTAATGTATGCTTTACGCATGAGCACGTTGAAAGAATTATTAAGATTATTAATTTGAATAAAGTAAACAAATAAATAGTAAGCTTTTTTCGTTTTTGTAAATTTTGATACCCTTTAGATCATAATTGCTCTATATTTCATAAATTACGGTTTCATACTTTTAATTTTATAATTTCTGCATACCATCTTACCAGATTTAAAATGATGATCTATAATCCGGAAAACTGATAATCCGGAATCGCCGAAGTCCCGACGAGTCCTTTGACTGTATATTCCCAGTATAACGCGCACCCTTTTCTTTACGAAGATACATGTGCGATGCTCCTATCATTTAAAGTCATTTATTCGAAGAATTTTCCAGGGCGTTCGAACAATGGCATACTGAACTGACAAGCGATAAAGGAAATAATACGTATAGGGGGAGAGAAAGTGCTTGAATGAATAATTTTGCAAAGATGGTGGATTGTATTTAGTGCAGGTTCGCACAAGAATATTATTCTAGGGTTTCGAGAAAAGGGGAGACAGAATTTTGGGTAAAAACGACTCTTCCGACCCAAATGAATTCGCGGAATTAGGAGTCCGATGTTTTTTCTTTCTGTAGTCATTTGAAGCTGTGATTTTCAAGTGAACATCGAAAGCATAGTTCCTGCGAAACAAAACAGCACAGTGGTGGTTTCAAATGCAAAGTCATTTAGTTTGCGGAAGAAAATGGAAATCGTGCTGCAGCACGGGTGTTTCCTGTTGATGAAAGATGGAACGAGCGATGATTTTTAGCCCAAAACAGCGTTAACACAAAAAAACTATTCGTCTCGAAACGACATTTTGTGCTGTTCACTTTAAACGGCGTATCACTTTTAAAATTGCTGCTACCAAATATCATCGCCCTGTATGATAGTTAAAGAAATTAAATAATAAAGAATCTGCATGAATGTATGTTACTCGCATTGTGAAAAAGTGACAGTACTTAGAGTAATAAAATTTTGAATAATGTAATCCTCCACCCGAACGTGGGCCCCTGGAAGTCCGAATTAGAATTTTGACTTTGTTTTTTGTGTATTTCATATTTTGTAAAACTTTAAAGAATTAATTATTAGCGGACTCAACGATTTCAAAACAAGCAATGGCAACATTGTACGGCAAAAACATTTTTATCTCTAGCGCACGAGACTGCCTATCACAAATTCTGAAGATATGCGGCTTTTAAATATTTTCAGCCCAAAGGGTTTGGTTTCAATTTTTTGATTACAGCAAAGCACTTGAACGCTATCTGCCTAAGAGAAGGGATGCCTTTGTGGAGGACTTTCTAAGGAAAACTAGCTTGTATACATGGAGGAAACAACGAAAACACTCATGCAACCAGCCCATTCCAGGGATTCAAGCCTTGAACTGAACTAACAGTGCTGAGAGACTTCTACTGCATGGCTTTTTAGCCCAAAGGGACATTAGATCAAGTGATCCTGAAACGTGTGTGTAAATGGGGGGGGGAGAAAAAAAACTCTTTTCGCGTAATATAAAATATGAGAGTTTTCATATCTTTTTTATTAATGGATCAGAGTAACAATTATCATGAAGATGAAACAAAATTCGATGATGTGCCTGAAGACATAAGGGAAGACGAACATGACAAACTTTTTATGTTAACCGATAATAAAAATTTTTAAGTTCAAAAGATAGTAATTTCTTTTAAATAAACAGCACTTAGGCACACGTAAAAATTTAATTTTTGTACGCTGATTTTCTCCTTATTTTTAATCTATCATTTTTATAACCCCTCATATAACGCACACCCGTAAATTTCTATCTTATTTTTTGTATTTAAAGTGCATTCCATCCCGTGGACAACATCTTCGTGGGAGACCCTTCTCACCTCTGAAAATAGTAAATTTACTCCTTTTAATCAACTTAACAATGAAGTACGCGTGACATATCATTGTTTCTCAAGATTTTCCTGTACCAAGGCATAAATCTACATTCAATTCATTTCAATTTCCGTTCATACACGCTAGTCCAATCTCATCAACACTAAAATCACATGGCTTGTAACAGTCAAGGAGTAAATTTTTTTACAGCAAAATCCATCGTTAGCCACCACATGGTTCCCCCCCCTGCCACAGACACTCAAAAAACTGAAACATCGTCAAAATTAGGAAAATTGTGTTAGAAATTCCTACAGAACTGTTTGGAAGGTTATTTCTTTTTACTTATCTTTACTTTTACTTATTTGCAATAATTTATTTCGTCTTTAAACAAGGATAAGTGAGAGAAATTTAAATAAAAATACACAACACTTTCTAGGGTTAAGGGATTAATTGTAAATATAATTTTATAAAAAAATGTATATTTTATCAATACTAGATTTGTTAGCGGATGGAAAGTAGACACAAACGTTCGTTATTGCGTTTATTAGACCGTGTGAAGAACAAGTTCGTACAATAGATATATAGGTAGTTCGGCGCTCGCAGGCGCCCTCTTGCAGAGAACAAAATCAAATTTTACATAAGGCGCGAACATGCCGCCCACCTTGAAATACTATTTCAACATTTAGTGGTTAAAATTCAGTAAATTTAAAACACAATACAATATTAAAATCATGATATAATACTTAATTTATAATACATGAATTAAAACTCAAATTGGTAATGGACACAATTTTGTAATATTTCTTCTGACCATGCCATCTGAAGTCCTAATAGTCACAACTTTAACAATATTATCAAGACCAGGATGTAACTGAGTAATTCTACCCATTTTTCATTTAGTTGGAGGTAAGTTATCCACCTTTATGAGACACAGATCATTAACTTGAAGATTTTTAGTTGGCAAAAGCCATTTTGGTCTTTGTTGTAATCGACACAGATATTCTTTGTGCCAACGCTTCCAAAATTGTTGAACCATTTTTTGAATATGTTGCCATCTAGTGAGATGGGAAACTTCAATGTAATTTGGTTCAGGAATGCTTGTTAATGATCTACCAATAAGAAAATGACCAGGCGTCAATGCTGATAAGTCATTTGGATCATTAGACAAACTTGTTAAAGGTCGCGAATTAAGACAAGCTTCTATTTTGTGTGAGAAATGTTTCAAATTCTTCATATGTCAATTTCGCCTCACCAACTACTCGTTTTAAATGGTATTTTGTTGATTTTATGCCAGCTTCCCAGAGTCCACCCATATGTGGCGCACCTGGAACGTTTAGATGCCATTTAATGCCATTATCAACCAAATATCTGCTAACATTTTGGTTATAAGTTGCAGACCTAGCAAGCCTTTCAAATTCCACGAGTTTGCGTTTTGCTACAACAAAATTGGAACCACAATTGCTATATCACTGCTTTTGCCTCTGCGGGAAATGAACCTCTTAAGAGCTGCAATAAAAGCATCTGCTGAAAGATCAGTCACCAATTCTAGGTGAATAGCTCTTGTCGTAAAACAAACAAATAGAGCTATATATGCCTTATTTGAATATTTGCCAAATAAGAGCCTCGACCCTTATTTGCTTTAATTTGAAAAGGACCTGCGTAATCCACTCCACAGCGCAAAAACGCAGGAGCAGGCGAAACGCGACTAGACGGCAAATCGCTCATCAATTGATTAGTGACAGATGCTCTAATTTTGTAACACTTTATACATTTCCTAACTAAATCTCTGATAACAGTTCTACCATTTAAATCCAATATTGTTCTCGAATGCAAGGCTGCATAAGTTGTGGACCTGCATGCAAAAGTCTTTCATGGTAATGTCTAACAATGAGATGAGTTAAAATGTGCTTCTTTGGAAGCAAAATTGGATGCCTAAAGCCATATGCAAGGTTTGCATGTCGCAAGCGACCGCCCACCCTGAGAATACCTGAATTATCTAAAAATGGATTTAAAGATAAAATTTTGTTTGTACCAGATAATGATTGATTTCTGTCTAAAGTGTTAATTTTATTCTTAAATTCAACACATTGCATTAATTTAATTAACACATGCATAGCTTTAGTTAATTCACTAGTTTTTAAAAATCCACTTACCTGATCTTCTGAATTTTTACAGTTATTTACAAACCTCAGACATTTTTTAGTTTTTTTTTAACACACGTTTAAGTTTAGTGAGAGAATTATATTTGTAAAATAAATCATGAGCGTCTGTCAAGTGACTGGCAGCAGTTGTTGACTGTAAAGCACATCTTTGCTCTGGCACAGAATCATTCAGCAGTGGTGCAGATAATGCTGGCTGCATAGGAAATAAATTATACAATAAATCTGGACCACGTAGCCACAATGAAGTAACCAGTGCAGATGATGACACACCACGCGTTGCAAGATCAGCAGGATAAGCATTTCCACTCACATGATGCCACTGGACAGGAGAAGATAAAGTCTGGATTTTTGCTACTCTGTTGGCGACGAAAGTCTTCCATCGACTTGCATGAGATCTTATCCAGGCTAATACAATAGTGGAATCAGTATGAAAATAAACTTGCGTTATAGGAGTATTTAAAGCCCTACAGGTGAAATCCATTAATTTAGTCAACAGTAATGCTCCACAAAGTTCCAATCGGGGACGTGATATGTTTTTTAGTGGTGCAACTCTTGTCTTGGCTATCACCAACTGAACATTGATTTGTCCAGTATCTAACACAGAAGAATAATAAATTGCAGCGGCGTAGGCCGTCTCTGAGGCGTCACAAAACCCGTGCAGTTGAAACTGGTTATCTGATTCAACCAACAAAAATCGTGAAATTTTGATACAATTGACAACAATGAGAATCGTGTTGATACAATGAGAATCGTGTCGAGATTGATACAATGAGAATCGTGAAACTTACAGAAGATATGTTATTCATTAAAAAATGAATAACATATCTTCTGTAAGTTGATTCCACTCACATTCAATATCTGGAGGAACCTTTTCATCCCACTGCAACTGATGTTTACACAATCTTTGTATAATCAATTTATACCGAACCGTGATCGGTGCCAACCATCCAAGAGAGTCAAAGGTCTTTGCGATTATTGAAAGTAATGTTCGTTTGGTTGACTTCAAGATATGATGAATTGACTTTGAATAAAAACATATCTGAAGCTGGATGCCACAGGATACCTAACGTTTTTACAGTATCATCATTGTCTATGTTCAAAGAAACATTTGATAAGCACAAATCTGGATTAATTGAATTCAAGACTTCTTTGCTGTTAGAAGCCCATTTTCTTAGAACAAATCCTGCACGTGACAACATCTGATTCAATTGCATTTGTAATTCTATAGCTTCAGTAACTGAACTGGCTCCGGACATCAAATCATCAACGTAGAAGTCCCTAAGACATGTCTTGGAAGCCAAAGGAAAATGAGTTGCTTCATTTATGGCTAACTGCTGTAAACATCTTACCGCAAGGTACGGAGCTGATGCAGTACCGTAACCAATCCTAGTTAATCGAAAATCCTGAATTTGTTTATAAAGTGAATCGCGCCAGACTATTCTCTGAAAGTCTGCATCTTTTAGTATAATTTGTTTGTACATTTTCTCTATATCTGCAGTTATAGCTATTCTGTGAATTCTGAAACGAATAATTAATGTTGTCAGATCAGTCTGCAACTGTGGACCAACCATCAATTTCTCATTAAGAGAAATGCCACTAGAAGATTTTGCAGAACCATCAAATAATACGACTCGAAATTTATCACCATTTTTATCCGGAACTGAATGGTGCGGTAGGTAAAAACTAGAATTAGCTGGAACATCAATTTCATTTTCTGGAATCAATTCCATACGACCAAGTTGTTGATAGTCCTCCATAAATTTGAGATATTGACTGGAAAGAGATTTATTCTTAATAAATTGACGTTCAATGCTTTGTAAACGATGTACAGCAACATCCCTTGATGACCCAATTTCATTGCCAGATCTACGAAATGGAAACTTAACAACAAATCTACCTGTTGAATCACGAGAAAAATTTCGCTTGAAATGATTTTCACACTCAATTTCTTCTTCTGTGTAATGCTTTATCTCTGAAATTTCTTCCAATTTCCAAACTTTTTCAAGCTGGAGCTGAACATTGGTACAACTAGCATGATTAGATACAATTGTTTGTGATACACTTTTAGTCTTTCCGATAAGGACCCAGCCGAATATTGATTCCAAGGCTGTTAACGAATGACTCGGAACAGTTAAACGTCCATGAAGCATTATCTCGCCAAATATATCTGCGCCTAAAAGAATATCTATTGGGCCAGGATAGAAACAATTTGTATCTGCCAACCACAAATGTTTGAAAGATGTCAAAGCAGATCTATCAACTTGATATTGAGGAAGGTCACACGTGATCTTGGGTATAATTAATGCATTAACTGAAATGCTTGCGTTTTTATAAAATGGAGATGTTACTTGTAATTGAACTGAACCTGAAATCTTTCCAATTTTTTGCGAGCTCAGACCATTTACACTTATGTTTGCACTAGTGCGCTTTAGCTGCAGTAAATTTACACAGTGCTCCTGAATAAATGAGCCCTGGCTACCTGAATCAATTAGCATCCTGCATTTTTGTAAATCGCCATTAATATCTTTAACATAAACAACCGCAGTAGGCAATAAAACTGCTTGCGCGACAGGCACCGTGGCGTTATTGCTACTAATAGCAGAAGTTCCGTGTTCCATGTGTATATGACATTTTTCATCATTTGAATTTTTCGAACATAACACTGTATTATGTGGCTTCGAACAATATTTACACATGCCTGCACGACATTTAAAAATGGGATGCGTTTTACTATCCTTCAAACAATTAGCACATAATTTATTCCTTTTAATAATATCCCATTTTTCTTTGATAGGGAGTTCTAAAAAGCTATCACATTTAAATAACTGAGAATGAGAATTACTCTTACAATGAACGCACACATTAGCCACAAGTTGGGACGAAAAAGCGTATCTGCTACCTGAACCGCGAGTTTTAATTTCGGAAGGCAGTCTTTTATCTTCATTAGGAAAAGTATCTGAGAAAATCCTCTGCTCAAGGCTCACTAACCATTTCGAAAGACTCAATTTAATAGATGATCTGCAATTCGGCTTCAGTGGACAACCCACGACTCATCAAATTCTCAATTTGGTGGAATTTGTTTCGCAAGCCTTTACTAAGAAAAACGGGGTGGCTGCATGCTATCTCGATTTCGAAAAGGCCTTTGATAGAGTGTGGCATGCAGGCCTCCTGCATAAATTGAATAATTTTATGCTTCCAAACAGTTTCGTAAAACTCATTAGTTCCTATCTGAAAAACAGGACTTTTCAAGTTTGCTGTGGTGACGCCTTATCTGTCAGAAAAAGAATTCATAGCGGGGTGCCGCAAGGATCCGTTCTTTCCCCCGGCTCTATAGTGTTTATATCAATGATTTCCCGCACCCATTCAACACGAAAATACTCAAATATGCTGATGACACTGTAGTACTGACTGAATCCAGAAGTCCCCAGCTCGCTCTAAGTAATTTACAAATGCATCTCAATATGATCAATCACTGGTGCAAGACTTGGAAAATTAAGCTCAACGCCTCTAAATGTTGTATTGTGCTCTATCGGAGATACAAAACAAGATTAAGAGTTAATACTGATATCTACTTAGATTGAACTCTAATCCCTGTAGCTAATTCCTATAAATATTTAGGTGTTTACATAGATAAATCTCTCAACTTCAAAGATCGTATTTCTTATATCTTAAACAAAGCAAATGCATCCTACATGGCAATTTATCCTATTATCGGAAAAAAATCGAAGCTCAGTCTAAAAATAAAGAAAATGCTTTACATATCTCTAATTCGACCGATCATGCAATATGCAGTGCCGGCATGGGCAATTGCCAATAAAACTGAGCGCAAAAAATTGGATATACTTCAAAATAAAATTCTACGTAGCATTGTGAATGCACCTTGGTACGTGAGAAACTCTGTAATTTATAATGACCTGGATATTCCATCTGTGCATAACTTTATACTCATGACAGCTCACAACTTCTTCGAGAAGATGAAGCATAATCAGTATAACGCAATTAAACAAATGTTGGATTATGATCCAACCATTGAATATACTGTCAAACGCCCAAGGACAATTCCTCTGTAACGAAAGTTCTAGATCAAAGTCGAATCACTCATAATCCAAAAGACGAGATGCTTGGCCTGGAGGGTTTTCCATAAATTTTAATTAAGCTTAATATTTACATATATACAATGTTGGATAAAATGCCTGAATCGAATATTTAAGGCTCAAAAGGCAATAACTGAATAGTTCCAGCTAATATCTAAATCGAATTCTATTGCGTAGTGCATCGAAATTCTACCTTCAAGAAGAATATTTTTTCAAGTCACGTGTTCAGAAGGGGAAAGGTTAAGTAAGCCAATAGATGGACTCCTAACGCCATCTCTTGGCGATATCAAAGAATATTCCTTAACACACTCCCCACCTGAACTCTGACAAGAGTTCATCTAACTCAGTTATACATACAATCAAGTACATAAATCACTATTCTATAAAAATATTAAAAAATACTAATTAGTCTGTAGCGTTACGCGCCTCCAACTTGCACGCAACCCAGAGGTGACTGTGAAAACTGGATAAAAGACAGAGTCTTGTTAAGGGTTTAAGTCCCTTTTTATTCAACGTAATAAATTACAAGTGCGTGCTCTTGACGCTCACAAACTGCGCCAACTCGGCGGTCAAATAAAAATAATAACCTGAAAAGAAACTAAAGACAAGACTCTAACTACAAGGCTCTCTAAAAATAACTAATCTCACCGCGTTTTACAATACCGCTGCTAATTCAGCAGACTTGAAGATCACGTTGAACGATTAACAATACTTCCAGGCAAGCACACAGGCCGAAACGCGGGGTTCTTCAATTTCTGGCTAACTACCTCCGCGCTCGTGAAGTAAGAACAGCACAACTTGAACTCGTTTCCTTTCTATTTAACTCAAAATACTTCCGCTGATAATTTGAATCCTTGCGCGTTCTACTCAAATTTACATATTCTGGCATTGGCAGTTCCAGGGGAAAGTAAGGCTTGACAGGAAAGATAGTTTAAACTTAAAATAAATGTTAGTTAAAATAAATATAAACCCTACATTTGCCGCTGTCAGAATTTGGAAAACTTGGAAGCAGGTCCTACAAACGACCTGTTGTAAGTTTCTATAATTCTGAACTAACTCTCGAGAACCTCGTTTACACAAAAAAAATCTTATGTAACAAATTGTATACTAAAATTCTGTGTATACTTGTAACTGATAAAGGCTCTGACCAAATATTGATGAAACGGATTGAATTGAATTATTAAGTTACGTCAAAGCAGGGCTATCTGCCTAAAAGGAAGGATGCCTTTGTGAAGAACTTTTTAAGGGAAATCAGCTGGCATACACGGTACACATGAGAAAATCCACGAAAACGCCCATGCAACCAGCCTGTTTACCGAGATTCGAACCCCGGAGTGAACTCTCAGTGTTCAGCGACTTTACCGCTCGGCCGTTTGTGGGCCTTTATGAAATGGAAGGCGATAACTTTATTTAAAATGATTGTCAGAAACATCAAGATATTTCGAAAATTTGGATGCTTTTTAATATACTTGGGGAATGCCTAAAGAAAAAGAGCAAGAATAAAGTCTGGGTTACAAAGTATTCCTCCGAAAGAAACGCAATTCAAATAAATAAAATCAAATTCTGGAAAATTTATATTAATAAATATATTTAAAATGCTCAATTCGAAGGAATAAATAGAAAATTTTAAAACAATTATCTAAAGAGACAATGCAACACAAACAATTAAAATAAAAGTTAAGAATTTAAAAATTACCTAAAATAATAACTATGACAAAAAATATATATAAAGAAAACTATTTGAAAAAAAAATAAATGCTGCACCTTTATTTACGCAGTTCGAATAGGTAAGTAGAAATTTTTTTAAAACAGTTATTCGAAAAAAAAAAAAAAAAAAAAAAAAAAAAAAACCATGCAACTTAAACAATTAAAATGAAATTCGAAAAAGAAAAAATTACTTAAAATAATAAGTTATAATTAAAAATATAATATAAAGAATATTATTTGGAAAAAAGGAACGATGGTGACTTTTTTTCCGCTCACGGGAAAGGAAACTAGGTTGCCATATATTAAGAATTTCGCCAAGTGAACTATTCTTGGCGCAAACTGACAAAAAAGTGCCAACATAAATTTGTAAATGTCTCCGTAAATTTCGCTCCAAATTTTACAAGATTTCATATTTAGGCGTAATTTGAGTCGTAGAATCGAAATATGTAAAAAAAAATTGGTATGTTATTTCAGAAAAAGTCCGATTTTGTGTCAAAATACCTATGTTAGAATAGTGCTGTATATAAATGTAATATATATCCTAAGTCGCCCTTTCGAGACATGAAGAACGCAATTTGAATTTTGTCAATCGGCCCAGTAGATCGGGAGATATAGGACTGTCCCATTTTTTTTTTTTTTTTGAGCAGTGTACTATTATTTCCAACACCGGCAAGAAATAAATCCCTAAATGATATCCAATCAACATAATTAGAAGTAAACACTGGCAATTCCACGCGAGGAAGTTTCAAGCCGTTTGCATTAGCATTTATTATATCTTTGCCTGAATTTCTAAGTTTTCTTGATTCTTCCTTTAAAGTAATTTTTAATGCATCCAGTTTGGAAAATAGTTCATTCATTTCTATTTCATATTTACTAAACTCTGCGTCAGAACAAGTACCAAGAATGTTATCGTTTAAACAATTCACTTCAACACCTAATGCACCAAAATCATTTTCGTATACTTCAATGGCAGAAAAAGAATTTTTTTGATTTTGTAAACCATTTACTTGTGAAATTAAACGAGTCAACTTACCCTTAATGATTTGCTTTTGCTTTAAAATCGACTCCATATTCCTGCCGTTGTTTTCACAATTCAGAAAAAATAAGTATTGCTAAATAGATTTGAAATAAGTAGAAAAACAAAAGGTTAAAAGCTGAATGAGAGTATTTTAAAAAGACGAATCACTATCATTTTAAACATTAATAGAGTTGCATTTACTCTGCTCGACACTGAAAATGCAACACCAAGAAGGAGTAGTCAGAAAATGATGAAAATTTGGAAAAAAGACAGAGACAGCAAGCAGACCTTCAGACGTTAAATAATATTTGGATTTGATGGATATTAAAGCTGAAAAAGTTGTTTCACATGAATATGTGATGGTGATTGGCAAAAGAACATTTAATGTTATTTCAGGAATTGTGAGAAATTCAGTCCTAGCTTCAATCCAGAATTCATTCAAGGACTTATGTGAAAACTCGAGTTTTAAATCAAGTCATTCAATAGCTCAACAAATTCCTCTTCGGCTTTCTATGGGAGGTCTTTGTTCTTGTTAATATTAATAAAAAAATGGTTTTTTTTTAAGCTAAATTTTTGAAATCAAAATTTAGCATAAAGGATGTACAAAACTGTTTCTGGGCCTTTTAAGCGATATGAAATAATTTTTGCATTTAAAGTTTTGTAATTAATTTTTCAACTATAAAATTCTTGATAATGGAAAACATTTTGATTGAATCGTTTTCTCTCCTTATTCTTCCAAATGTTGATCTTTTTAATAAAAATATTTTATCAATTTTAACTATTTTTAAAGCATTTTATTAATTTTATCATTTGAAATAAATATATTGTTATTTTTTCTATGAAGATGCAAGCTGAGATCATTTAGTTTTTTCAAGTCATTAAGTCATTTTGAAAAAGTAAATGAGATCCGATTTTTGTTTGGTTAAAAATATAGTTATATTTTTAATAACAGTAATCTTTAACTTTGCCCTCTTGTTATCCATCTAAAGTGTGCTTGTAAAAATAAATTTTAGTATTCGGAGTGTATGTGTGTATAGAAATATGAATATGAACAGTTGTTAAGGGCACTGGCACTGTTAAGAACATTGGAAATTTTTACAGCATCCTGAAACACATCATTCAATTCCGTTACTGTTGTTTTTGTGCAAGATCATCTCGCAGGATCTGAAAGTGTATAAAAATGTCATTGATCATTACCAGCAGCTGTAGCGTATAATTCAACATTTTCACCCGTCATTGTTTTTGCACCATCTGTACATACTCCAATTCAATTTTTTAATTCTAAACTCAGTTTAAAAAAAATATAAACTTTACTCTGGTGTGTCTTCATCTCATTTATATTCTTCCAAAGGATGATGAAATAACACATTTTCATTAAAAATGTGTCTCATGTATCCTAACAGCTGAGCTTGTTTTTGAAATATCCATTTCCTGCACCTGAATTGTAAATCTTGTGCCTTCTTTTAGGATAAGTTGCTTCTTGAATTGTCAGTGCTAATTTTGGAAATTGCGTTGGCAACAATATAACGTGACAAAAAGAATTTCCTGAATTTTATCACCATGTTTACTTCTATGAAGTGAATCTACCACTTTAATGTAGTGGTAAATACACTTCACGCAGCAAGTAACACAGTATGTTCTCCAGTAATATACACTGCTCGACAATGAAAATGCAACACAAGAAGGAGTAGTCAGAAAGTCATGAAATTTGGAAAAAAGACAGAAGAAACACGTCTAGGCATAGAGTCAATAAGAGTGCGGATGGTGTCCTGAGGGATGGCTCTCCATTCCCTTTCAACCATTTGCCACAGTTCGTCTTCTGAACGAGGCAGGGGCAGAGTCTGCAAACGGCGTCCAATCACATCCCACACATGTTCCATTGGTGACAGGTCAGGAGAGTACGGTGGCCTGGGAAGCATCTGCATACCACGCAGAGCATGTTGGCAGATGCGAGCAGTGTGTGGTCGGGCGTTATCCTGCTGAAAAATTGCATTAGGCAGTCCCTGAAGGTAGGGGATTGCCACCGGCCGCAGTACATTATCCAAGTATCGTGGGGCCGTCATAGTGCCCTGAAAACGAACTAGAGGTGACCTGGAATCGTAGGTAATAGCGCCCCAAACCATTATGCCACGTTGTCGCGCGGTGGGGCGTTCCACAGTTACTGCCGGATTAGATCTGTCTCCACGTCGACGCCACACACGTAAGCGGCGACTGTCACTTGATGAGCAAAAGCGTGACTCATCTGAGAACACGACGTTTCGCCATTCTGTCATCCACATCGCTCCAGTCCGGCACCATTCTAAACGTTGGCGTCTATGCTGTTAGGTCAATGGCAGTCTTCTTAACGGACGCCATGAGTGCAGGCCACGTTCAACCAATCGTTGGGAAATGGTTCTGGTCGACACGGGAACATCCAGGGTATCTTGCACATGCTGCAGAATCGCGGTACAAGTGACTTGCGGGACCTCCACAGCTTGTCGGCGGATGCATCGATCCACGCGTCCTGACGTCACTTTGGCTGCACCTGCACCCCTCCTTCTTACCACATTTCCTTGTTCCAACCATGTTCGCCATAGCCGATGCACCATGCTCGCATCCATGTGGGTATCAGTTGCGATTTGACGTAAGGATCAAACCGCCCTTCTCAGTCCGATCACCATACCCCTTCTAAAATCGTCTATCTGCTGGAAGTGCCTTCGTTGACGGCGGCCTGGCCATACTTTCCTATCACACGTATATTCCGGAACAAAAACCAACTTTCTTCGATAATTCGTCTGGCAAAAATAACGACACGAATATTGCCCATTCTGCACGTTCCTTCCTTATACCTTACTTCACGTGCGTCGGAGAGCTGCGCATATCACATCATTCGCATAACTCAGTTACGTGCGTCTACTCTAAAATTTGCATTTCTGACCATCCTTCTTGGTGTTGCATTTTCAATGCCGAGCAGTGTATTTACATTTGAATATACTTTTTTTTTTAGATTTGTATAAATATTTTAATTGGAAATCAAATTATATTAGGTAATTAATTTCGTATAACACATCTTAAAGTTGTTTTTATAAGTACTTAAATAATAACATCTATTTACACATGCCATTAATTATGATTTAGTAAATTTATATCTTAAAATACAATCATCACTGATACTGAAATTCGAAATTTATATACCATCATTTTTTAACATTGCAAGATATCTCAAATAGCAGAGATACAGTATACTCTTTTAATTTGAGAATCCTTTCATTATATTTATCTATTATTGTAACCACTTTAGTAGAAGTGACCAGATTTTCAAAGTGCTCCAAATTCTAGAAAACATGTGTATTATGATTCTTCAGGCAAAAATGTCATAACAATCTTTCAGTCAAGCAATGTCATAATTTTTGTATACATCGTCATTCCTCATATTCCAAGTTCTAGTGACTTCTGAACAAATCATGATGCTCTTGACCTTAAAATTCATTTTAAAGCATGTGCTTGTAGGATCTATCAACAACGGGAGAAACCGCAGTAAAAATTCTGCAGAAATATAAAATTTTGTACTTCTTCTTCAGTCAGACAGTAAGGAAATGCATTGGGTAAATATCCTCTGTTGTCAAGGTTTGTGCAATGGCAAGTCTCCGATGTTTTCAAAGAGAAAAGAGATCGTTGTGCATTTGGGAAGAAGAACAGCTAAAAACACTTGGAGATGAATTCAAAAATTTTCTTTTAAATTGCTGATGAATATTGATAGTGTAAGAATCTTCTTCAAAACATTTGACAAAACCACCAACTTGCATCTGATATGTAACCTTCATCTTTTCATCTGTAAAAAATTGCAGAATTGTGCTAAGGTGGTTGCCTTTATATGTAAGTGGTTACAGCCGAAAACATCGCGGAGAAAACAACGCAAGGCGAAAACGTCGTGCTACAAAACATCGTGGGAGAAAACATCGTAAAGAGAAAACATCGTGATACAAAACATCGTCGTCGAAAATAAAGCGGTTCAAAAACTTCGCAGTTTAAAAACATCATCGTCGAAAATATCGTGGTAAAAAATAAAGTATCTACAAATCATCGCATGACGATAACATCGTAGACATGCTTTTTTCAGGCTTTAATAACTGTAAATGGATATTCCCACAATGATTTGTGAGCGCAAGTTGGAAAAAAGGATAACTTTTACTTTCATATTTTTTATTAACTAATAAATTTTTGCTGAGAAAATAAGAAGAAGATTTAAGTATAGAAAATTAATGCAACTTATAGTACTTAATAGAATTTTAAACCGACATAGTTAACTAACAAAGGCCATTAATAAATCATATTTTATAAAGTTTTTACTGGTAATTTTTCACGAAAAGTATAATCTATGAGTTGCATTTAATTTTCTATGCTTAAGTTTCCTTCTTACTTTTTCAGCAAAAATTTATTAGTTAATAAAAAAATGTGAAAGTAAAAATTATCCTTCTTTACATCTTGCGCTCACAAATCATTATGGGAATATCCATTTACAATTATTAAAACCTGAAAAAAAGCATGTCTGCGATGTTATTGTCATGCGATGATTTGTAGATACTTTATTTTTTACCACGATATTTTCGACGACGATGTTTTTAAACTGCGAAGTTTTTGAACCGCTTTATTTTCGACTTCGATGTTTTCTCCCACGATGTTTTGTAGCACGACGTTTTCGCCTTGCGTTGTTTTTTCCGCGACGTTTTCGTCCGCGATGTTATCGGCGGACACTATGTAAGTACCCCTTTGATTTTTCATCATATAAATTTGGATACTGTTGCAGTTTTGGAACATTTTAAATGTTATACCGAGTCTTGTGCCATATTTCTCGAACGCAAAATCAACAAAATACCTCCTGATAACTCGCAATTCTCTAGTTCGAAACTTTCATGTTGCATGTTTAAAGTTTGTCATTTTCCAAATTTACATCAGCATGGTCAAATTCCCATTTCAAAATCAGTTCTTTGGTTTACATTAGCCTTTTGAAGACGGGATGGCCATTATAGTGACCATAGAGCCCTCTGTTTGAAAGGACGGTTTGTTTTGTTGTCCACTTTAGTGACCATGTCTTTCCCCCCCCCCATTTTCCAGGCTGAAAGAGTGGGGTGAAATGTCAAATTTGACGTCCCTGGGGTTTTAACCACTTATCTCTTTCAAAGGTTTTTGTGTTAAGAAGAATTCGGTTTTTCCCATTTAGTTCTTGTAGCTACATAGCTACAGAATTCGCGATAACTGCGTTTGTAAATTGTAAACAGAGCCTTGCGTTGTTTTAGAATATTGCATACTTTCGTAAGTTTTTTTAAGAATTATTTTGACAGTTTTCTAGCAATATGCCGAAAAGGAAAAAAGGTCTGACTGAAGAAGAAGTACGAAAACTTCTTCAAGAGCTCGCTGATGAAATATGTACACATACATATATCTGTATGTTTATACACGTATGCATAAATCCACACACAAACACGTATATATAAATGCGTGTGTACATGTACGTGTCTGTGTATACATTATTTCCATTTAAAGGGTACGCATTCTTTCCACTTTATGTGCATACCTGCACTTATACCATATTATATCAGTGCAGACACACATACTACATGGGTATGTAGGTATACATTTCCATAAACAAACATAAATTCCCACGTACTTGTATACATGTATAAGCACTTTTTCTTACATTCTTATCAGTTCGTTCTTAACAGTTCTGCCTGTCTTTATTTCCATATATTTCTGTTTATGCTGACGTGACCTTCACCCACGGAAGTTTACTGTGATGGTACTGTTATTCAGACAAATCACAAGAACATAAATATAAATTTTGTGTCAAAGAAACAACAGTAGCTTTACAATTTCAGTCTGAAATCTGGAAATCGTAAATACACTAAAACTAGTCAATCAGTTTGAAAGGTCATCTCTAGCCATTAGATTCCAGATCTACTGATATACTGTTATTTTAAAAGGTACCTCGGTATCAGTGTCTCGATTTCACAGTCAAATAATTTTGAAGTAAGATGTTCAGAATGGATTAGAGTAGAATTTGTGAAATTTCACTGTCCGTTAAGCTCCGAGAATACAAACAGGATGTAAAAGCTCTCAAATAATGTACAAATCATTTTTCTAAGACAACTCGTGTTCCTCATCTGAATTTCTGAAACTTGACCTTTTAGGTGATTGAATGCCTTTGTCATTCATTAGACATATATCTTAGCAACTACGTTCAAGGACAAATTCCTGGGGGCATACCTTGGACATCAGTTATGAAATAGTTTCGATACGACAGCATAATGACCAAGGTGTTAATGAAACCAATGAATAGCTGCCACATTTTCAATAAAAAAGAGAAAAACAGTAAATTCAACCGTGTCAGTATAGATTTCGCATGACCTGACAATGAACATTTTCTGAGTAACTGCAAGTAAAGATACTTGCTAATATAATGGTAGAATTAAAATTCCACCATATAAAATATGCCGCCATGGTTGGTGTCAAAGCTGCTACAAAGACAGTCTGGAGTTGAAACGAACTGGTTTAAACAATAGAGGAAATAGAGAAAGATTCACATTGGACGACGATTTCAAACAGGAGAGAGTTTTGCTGAAATTATCTGGAAATTTCTCTTAATGTGCTAACTTATGTAGCATAATATAGAATAAGATAATACAGTACTGAAAAAAACAACTAATTATCGTGTAACTTTTGTCCCACAGTTTTTGCAGACACTATGCATAACAAACAGTTTTCCCTTCAATTTGAAAACCTCTTTGCACCAAGAAATTACCTAAATTTTAATACCCGAGTGAAAACGTTCCCTTAGTGAGGCTGGGAATTTAGTTTTAGACTGGAATTTACGTTTTGAATTATGGGTTTGCATACTAAATAATTTGACATTTTTAATGACTTAAATTCATTCATTCTATTATTAATACTTGAAATATACCACTTAAATTCATTCTATTATTAATACTTGAAATATACCACTTAAATTCATTCTATTATTAATACTTGAAATATACCACTTAAATTCATTCTATTATTAATACTTGAAATATACCACTTAAATTCATTCTATTATTTATACTTGAAATATACCACTTAAATTCATTCTATTATTTATACTTGAAATATACCACTTAAATTCATTCTATTATTAATACTTGAAATATACCACTTACTAATTTTCAATAAACAGTATAAAACGGTACATGATTAAAAAATTATTTTTGATTAAACCAGTTATATTCTAATTTGCTGAATGTTTCGTCCTTAAATAGTATGTTATCAAGCTGATTTTGAACAATTATGCAAAATTAAAATTTCATTACGCCTATAGAGCATAATTTTAACAGTTTATATTTTATTTATTCCCTGTATGGAAGAAAGTTCAAAGATACAGCTATATTTGATAATATATACCAAAACAAATTTAAAATTATAAGGACATTTAACAGTTAAAAAAAAAAAAGACTGAGATGAAGACTGGTTAAATTTTAAATTGTCCAAGGAAATAATCAAATAGTTGAAATTTTTTTTGACATAACATTAATATAAAGATACGATAGAAACAATTATTGTAAGCACTTAGTAAAGACACTTAGTTTTGCAGTGTAATTTAAAATTAAAACCAAAATTTTATAAAAATGAAAGTAACGTCCTATAATATAAAGAACGGCATTTTCTTCAACGGAGGTTTACACTTTTCCCAGTAGTCTCAATCCGGAACAACTGTAATATGAAATTTTCCCTCAGGGACGAAAAGCATCTTGAAATCTGGTCACTAATCCCTACACTTCCCTTCCTTTTCCGACATAGATGCACGCCTCTGAGAATCCATTAAACTACGCCCAAGAATCTTTGTTGCAAATAGGTGATTTCTTTAAGGGGAAAAAGCATTCGGTTCAAGATTCCCTGTCCTTTCAAGGCTTTTACTGCTACCAAAGCCCCGCCCTCAAAAGGTTAATAGAACTATCAAGTTCATGCGTGTTTCTCAGGTTCAGAATTTGGATGATGCAAACAAGTCTGTAGAAAAGTTTGATGGTAGGTTTACCATTGCCTGTAAAAAAAAATCTGGGGGGGGGGAATTCTAGTGGATAACATGCTTATATAATACACACTTAAAAATTCTAGTTAATAATTATACTAATAAATTTTTAGAGTATTAAAATACAAGGTTAGGTATTATAACAATTTGTACATTGAGTCTAATTTAAATTACAATAAACTGAATATGTTTATGTATAAAGCAAACCAAAAGAAAAATGTCTTTCCATATCAGTATGTTTATTATTGTTGTCAAATTCTGTTACTGTTAGTTACATTACCATATTTACTTGCATATTTTTTCAGCTTATGTAACTTTCGAATTAGCATAAGGATCCGAAATTTTTTTTTATGTATCTACAGAATTTTTACATAGATACTAAAAAAATTTAATTAGCTACATAATTTTCTTCGAGGCATTCAGGAAGCCAAGTCCTCCAAATTTTAAAATGAATTCAGCCACAAAACAGTTGTTTTCATCTTCCTAATTGATTTTCTTGTGGATTCTGGGTAGATGGTCTCTAATTGAAGAAGCAATAACAGGGCTTTAAGAAAAAAAGGATAAATAATGCTCTTGATGATTCTGAAGACTACAAAATAAATAAAAGTTGAACTACAGTATTTTAAAAAGACTAATCAATATCATTTTAAAATTGCTAGATTTCTATTTAATTACATCTCAATATACGTTTTTTAGATTTGTAAAAATATTTTAATTGAAAATCAAATTATATTAGGTAATTAATTTCATATATTACATCTTCAGGTTGTTTTTATAAGTATTTAAATAATAATATCTATTACACATGCCATTAATTATGACCTAGCAAATTTATATCTTAACATACAATCATCACTGATACTGCAAGGCAAAATTTACATATCATCATTTTTTAACTTTGCAAGAAATTACAAATAGCAAGAATAATGAATACTCTTTTATTCTGTGAATCTTTTTATTACACTTATATATTATCACAACCACATTAATAATAATATGTATTTCAAAGTGTTCCAAACTCTAGCAAACATGTGCATTATGGTTCTTCAGGCAAAAATGTCATAACGATCCTTCAGTCAAGCAATATAATCCTTTCTGTATGCATTGTCATTCCTCATATTCGAAGTTCCAATGATTTTTATGAACAAATCATGATGCCCTTTGCCTTAAAACTGATTTTAAAATACCTGCTTGTATGATCTATCAACAATGGGAGAAACTGCAGTACAAAATTTAGCCGTAAAATTTCTAAAGGGAATGACGAGCAGATGCCTTTGGTAAATAGCCACTGTTGTCAAGGTTCATGGAATGCCTAATCTCTGGTGGTTTTCAGAGAGAAAAAGATTGTTGTGCATTTGGAAAGAACAGAATGGGGGGGGGGAAGTACAGAAAAATTCGTGAGATGAATGTGTTTTCTTTTAATGGTTTAAGTAATCCTTATTTAACAAATAAAAATTTTATTTTAAATTGCTGATGCATACTGATAATGTAGGAACCTTTTTCAGAACATTTGTGAAAACCAACAATAGTACACCCAATATCTAACTTTCACCTTTAACACCAGTAAAATTGCCATATTGTGCCAAGGTGATTGATTGTGTTGATATGTAAACACCCTTTTGATTTTTCATCCTATAAATCTGGATACTGGTGGACTTTTCTTAACATTTTAAATCTTACACCGAGTCTTGTGCCATATTGCTCTGCATAATCAACAAAATCCCTCCTGATACCTTGCAAGTCTCTGACTGGGCAAAACTTTTATGTTGCATGTGGTCAAAGCTTTTAATTTTCCATGTTTATATCAGTGTGGTTAAATTCCCATTCAAAATCAGTTCTTCAGCTCACATTAACAGAGCCATCACATTCATGTGTATTTCTCAGGTTCTGAATTTTGCTAACGCAAACAAGTCTGTAGAACAGTTTAAGGGTAGTTTAACCATTCCCTCCAGATAAGTGCTAGAGGAAAAAAAAAAAAAAAAAAAAAAAAATTAATGTATTACATGCTTAATATAATATGCATATAAAAATTCTAGCTAATAATTAAACTAATAAATTTTTGGAGTATAATGTACTGATAAAGTAAAATACAAGGTTATGTACTATAATAATTGGTATATTGTACTTAATTTAAATTAAAATAAACTCAATATGCTTAGGTATAAATCAAATCAAAAGTGACTTTTCATATCAGTTTGTCCATTATTGTTGTCAATTGTGTTAGTATTAGTTATATTACCACATTTGCATATTTTTCTGCCTTGAATAACTTTTAAATTAGCCTATGCTCAGAAAATCTGTAACTTACATGTAGATACATAAATATTTCAATTAATTATCTACATAATTTTTTTCGAGACATCCAGAAAGCCAGTCCCTTAAATTTTAAAATGAATTCACATAGTATTTGTTTTCATCTTCTTAATTGATTTGCTTGTGGATTCTTGGTAGATGGTCTCTAACTGAAGAAGCAATAACAGTGAAGAGGGATAACTGATGCTCTTGATGGTTCTGAAGATCATTGCCTCTGGGAAGACTCTGGAGAGTGATGAAGATGATGGCGAAGACAAGCAAGCTTTAACAGACAACACTGGCTGCTGAATTATATAATTTGAGACTTAGTAGTAGAGGATAACAATGAAAGGAGCAACAGTCAGGATACAGACAGGTAGATTTAAAGATATAGGTAAGTCAATACACTATTGGATTATTAATATTATTGGAATATAAGTTTCTTTTAAATTAATAATACAGTCAAATACCTAAAATCCGCGCTGCCTCTCAGAATCTAAACATTCAGTTTATAGGTTCCGGAAACCGCAACATCGAGTACGAAATATCGAAGAAAAAAATACTTACCAAATAAATGACGTCATAATTACCGAATAATAATCAGTCAAAACGGAAATACCAAATTATTGATATTAAAAAGTTTAAAAAAATAAGATAAAATAAATAAGTAATTTTTCCTCTAATCTGCATCGAGGTAAAAAAGCAGACAATTCGCTCAACTCTTTGTTTAAGTTTACGATTCACGTTGTTGTATTTTCTGAGCTTTGTTATTTCATTTCACGAGATTGTTTAGTGCTGCCTTTTTTTTTCCGGATATTTTGTGGATAAATTAAAAATATTTTTAATATCAGCCCTTTTTAATACAATTACAGATAAGAAACGCACTCGTGATTTTACTGCTTGCAACGTTGAAAAGCGTAAACATTGCATTGACGGTAACGCAAAAAGTGCAAATTCTGGAAAAGATGGAAGCAAGTGCTACTCCTCGATTTATAGCAGAATGGTATGGAATTGCGACACGATTGTGTATGATATACGGAAAAATAAAGAAAAGCTGTTGAAATTTTACAGCAACAGTGATTCTAACACCGGAATCCGAAACCAGAAATCTTTGCATGAGGCGAAATTGGCAAATCTCGATGCTGTGTACATATGTGTACAATGAATAATATAATCAATTTATATATGTAATAATAATTTAATGCATATAATAAATTATTGCAACAATGTATATAATAATTTAACTAAATGTATCTAATATGCCTCATTCATTTTGCACTTTTAGTCCGAATATCATGCTTTATCTTTTCTGTCCTAAAATCCGCACAACGTCTGGTCCCAAGCTTTGTGGATTTCTGGAATTCTACTGTATTGCAATAGTTACTGGCGATTTATTTATGAATATTTTTCATTCGTTATGTTGTTAAGGCAACTCCATTTCTCAGAAATGAAATAATTTGAATAATGTTTGATAAAATTACTAAAGAGGGAATATTGGAGTGCATAATAGTATATTTATCTACCAAGATAATACTTCTTTAAAATATCCCCATTTAATCGATTCTGAGAACATGAAAACAATATTCAATTACTGGTTTTTTCAAGTAACATGAAAAAATAAATTATTATTATTTCCAATCCTAGAGGACTGTATAAACATCTAAGATAAACTTTCAGTTACTCAAATTCCTAATTTAATTTATTTAGCTATGATGAGAATTTCATTCGAAAATTGAAAAAAAAAAAAAAACTGAACAAATGTAGTTTTAAAGGTGCTAAAAATATTTCCATTTGATTTGGATGTGTGAATATTTGTGGCAGTTTCTAATTTTGTGCCACATTTTCAAAAATTCAGTAATTTTTGGTGACAATTTTTCCCTAACCTAAAATGAAAAAGCCAACAGCCATTTTAAAAAATGGTGATGTAGTAAAAATTATATAAAACAGCAATCAATTAACAGAATTAAAAATACAAGAAGCATCTATAATAAACAGACATGCATTTTTTTTCTACTCTTCTGCCCATGCACACAGTGACATGCTTCAGCTTCAAAACACTGCAGACAAATGCAGAAACTGGTATTGTGCATAACTTAGCTTAGCACACTTTGTTATTACCCCATATATTATTATATATTTTCATTTAAAAAAATCTGAAAATTGAATGAACTTGTACTGCAAATGCTGTTGTTTTCTCACATCCGTAGCAATCTGTTTTCATTTAAAGAAAAATCAGAATGGAACAAGTTGCAGCATCTGCATACAAATCTGATCATTTACAAAATACCACTTCATGGAACATGAATTTTTGCACTCTCTGCTATCAGGCAAAATATCGTATTTCTGAAGTCCATCAGCTCAGTTACTTCACAGTGTTTTTTAAATTGCCTAGAAGACAAAAAATTTGCTGACTCATCAAACACTAATCAAAAGCAGTACTGATGAAAAAAAAGGACATTTTAAGTTAAAAATCCAAAACACACACTTATGTTCTGCATGCATCTATATACTTTGGGTAGTTACATAAATATCTCTTTGCCCTTTATTATGTGTAGTCTGGCTTGGAATCACAGACTGCTGCCTGGTGAATTCTTTTCAGCTTTGGACAGATAATCAGAAAGTGCTGTATTTATTGAATACATAGATATGTTTTAATGATAGTAAAGAACAAAATTAAAAAATAAAACATTATTTGATTTACCCAGTTAGCAGTCAGGAACTAGTAATACACTGCTAGTAAAACCACACATCAGTTTACTTTTCTACTCGGATACCAGACAGGACATCGCCTATAATAGTACACATCACATTACTTTTCTACCAGTACTGCACCAATTGTAGAAGTTATTCTGGATTTTCCCGAGAAAGATGCAATTTTAAATCAATTTTTTTTTACATGACAATATGTAATAATTTCATGTGGAAAGACATATGTGTGGATAAGGCTAAATTATGAGTGTAAGCCTTAGCTGTTATAACATTGTTTATGTTTTCAAGGAAAATATTGTTAATAAAAAGATGGTAAAGTGTGCAAACAAATACATAATTTTGTTTCACTAAAATAAATAGATGCACTTTTTTATTTAGAAAAATTTTACTAGACAAAATTACTTCCTGATGCATGCAAGTTTTCTTGCTGGAAATATCAACCTTTTCTAAAAAATATTGTTTTTTGTGTATTGTAACAAAATGGAAAGACCTTTATTTTTAATCATTTATTTTTTATAAGGAGAGGATGAGATTTAACTTTCTTTTTGATCCTTTCTATTATAAATGACAGATGGCAAGCAGTTTCTTACAGAATGATGTATGTGCCAAAATATATCAAAGTGGGCATTTGAAAACTGAAATCCTATGAGTAGAATTTTTTGTAAAATATTGTGGATCTTATTACTTACAGTAGTATGTTTGTAAAGTAAATACAGTCAAAAATCGTTAATTCGGACACCCATAATCCGGACCTCAAAGCTACAAACTTTCTGCGCATGCATCATGTTGACACATGCGCGCAAGACCTTTACGGCTGCAAGTATGTGTGTGCGCATGCGCATAATACATTTACGAAAGCGCGTTTAATGTATAACAGACGGTATAAGCTCAGCTAAAATTATCTAATTCAGTTAATGTTGCAGATTGCGTTGTTCTTTAATCCTCAAATTGGATCCGGTTTAATATTTTTTGCAGACTGTTAGAGCAATTTTATAAAAGTAAGCTTGAACTTTTGATTATGTCAAATAGAATTTCTGATATACATTTACTAATATGTAAAGAATCTACAAAGAGAAAGTATGTTTCGAAGTCCATTAAACAAAAAGTGGAATTGCTGCAAAAAATGGATAAAGGCATATCCTTTATTTATCTAACCACTCCGAAATCTGTTTATCAATTTCACGCTACTCTGCGTGTGTGTGTGGAGGGGGGGGAAACGTCGTGGCACGCAAAGAATTGGAAGTTGATCTGTCAGCATTATCCTTATCTTCAGGGCAGATGTTTTTATTTCATTTGGCTTATAATTCCTTACTAAATGTAGTATTTCATCTCGATGTACTCCGTCTTTGATATGATTGACATCAAATTCCTCGTCATTATAAATATCACGAATACAAATAAAATAGTTTTCTGGTTGCAATTTTCTAATTTCGACTATGCATAATGTATGCTTTACGCATGCACGTGTTGAGAGAAATGTTTAATAAAGTAAACAAATAAATGTTAAGCTATTTTTTTTTTGTAAATTTTGATACCCTTTAGATCATAATTGCTTTTTATTTCATTAATAACGGTTTTATATTTTTAAATTTATAATTTCGGCATGCCATCTTACCAGATTTAGACTGATCTATAATCCGGAATTGCCGAAGTCCTGACGAGTCCGGATTAACGACTTTTGACTGTAGTAAGCTAAGCAGACACGCAGCTATGAAGTCAGATTACTGATTATACAAATTTATGCTAAAATGATTGTTTGTTCAATAACGAAGTATTTTATTTAGTGCCAAAGTGAAATTGAGAATCGAGACTCTCCACGTTTTATTATATGTGGGGGGGATGAAATGTGCATGCGTAAAGCACACATAACCCCCACAAAAAGTTAGTAGTGGCTTTGAGGTGCGAATTTTAGATCATTCCGAATATAGGACGTCCGGATCTCAGACTTTATACTGTACATAACTTGAAACATTTATATTAATATTAGCTCTTTCATTAAATATCTGGATGATTTCAATATTTTTATCTGTTTCAGTCTTTAGACAGTAAATAATTTACAGAAAAGCATTTATAATTTAAAAAAGAGGACATTCATAAGATTTATTCCATAAATTCAAAAAAAAAAAAAAAAAAATCAGAATAGTTTTGTATAAATATCTAATACATATAGATTTCTTAATTACATCAAAATGTTTCCCAGATGATTCATTCTTGAACATACTTTATATACATGGAGTTGCTCTATTTAGTATGTCCAAGATTTCACTGAAAATATTTGAGATCTTATTTATCTTTCTCAATGTAGCATGAGGCAACCCTTTTGCGACGTTATGCACTGCAGCTGGGTAGTTATGGTCTTCAGGATATTTTTACTAAAAATGAAAGTACCTAATATACTATTTCATTAATTACATACACAATCCTTCATACTTCCATCATTAAACAAAAAGCTATGTTTGCTATCTACATTATACACTGACAGAGCCAAATTTAACCAAAGTACACATAAGTTACACTACACATATAGCTAAAACATTCAGCCATGCTTAAGGATTTCATTATACACTTCAACACTTTAAAGTGGTAACAAGCATATGATCCTCAAAATGCATTTTGGTAGAAAGATTGAACAGTTATGAGTAAGCAAAAACATACTGAAATCTATCTATATGGGTTAAAATTTACTCTACGCTACCCCCTTGGCAAAGCATTTCCTTTTTGATGCCGAGACTGATGGATAAAAAATTATGCATGAAGGATTCGACACTAATTTCAAGATTGTGCCGATCTTTCCACCTGTTACACAAAACCAAAACAAGAAGTCAAACATTTACACAAACTCAGTGTCCATGTACACATCAAAATACCTGAAATCTATTTGCATACAGCTGCTATAAAGGGGGGAAAAACGTATTTGCTAGCAAATGTTGCTTCAAATCAGTATTTCCTTAAAATGACTCAAGATTTATTTTGCATTTACGAAGTTTATCTCTTGCGAACACAAATAAATAGTTTATTAATTCTACTGATTAAATAACAATTTATACACAGGGTCAGATGTTAGCTTCATACCACTCAGTACAATATCTGCAAAACCTAAATTCTGCCACTCAGCACCTTTGAAATCTCTAAATCCCATCTGAATGATACCAACCCTAAACTCTGCCCTTTGTACGAATGAACCAACCTTGACTTCACATAATGAGGCTTCTTTGCTGCATGGACATTTTCTTACTGCTTAAATAACTGAGCACTGCTACTAATATAACATCTCCTCAAAACAAACCTCCCTTCAGTATAGAAAAACATGTTTCTACAATTTCTTCCACCCATATGACTTACTGCATATACAACTCATGAGACATCTCTCCTTTATATAGATACAGATACTTAAATCACCCTTTAGAATAAATATGTTTTTACATACCTTATACGAAAGGTTTCTCTGATGCATGAGTATGACTATGTTTGTTTAAAATAGTCTTTCCTCTAAATTACTTGTTAGATAGGTGACACAGATGAGACTTCTGTTCCACATATAAGCCTAAATTACTTGAAACTATCTTTTTGACTAAATAACTTCTTACATATTTCACACGTATATAGTTTCTCTTAACTCTTTGACAGCTTATCCCACGATTTCTATGGGCAAAAGAAATATAGCAAAATTTGCTCATCATGCAATAAAGGCGGGCTTTCATTTTACGTCTATAAAAGTCTTTCACACTGTTTCAGTGTTTAATCATCAGTTATATCATTTCAGTGTTTAATTATCAGTTATATATTTTGTACAGTGTTCAGACTTTAAATTACACATTTGTTCCAACAGATGGGATTGACTGTACCAAAATTTCTAATATTTGCATAAAGTTTGCAAACTGCTATGCAGATTTCAACTATGACATAAAAAATATGCAATTTTTGAAGTAATTTTATTAAAACAATTTGAGTAGTCAGGAGGTTAAGTGTAAAAGCATATGCTCATTTACACTACTCTTACGAGTAAATGACTTTTTACATACTTCACACATATAAGGTTTCTCTCCTGTGTGAGTATGAATATGCTGCTTGAAATTCCATTCGTAAATAAATGACTTCTTACATACTTCGCACACGTAAGGTTTCTCACCTGCATGAATAAGCATATGCTTGTTTAAACTACACTTTTGACTAAATGACTTCTTACATACTTCACACTCAAAAGGTTTTTCTCCGGTGTGACTAAGCAGATGCATATTTAAACTACACTTTTGAGTATATGACTTCTTGCATATTTCACACATATAAGGTTTCTCTCCTGTGTGAATTAACGTATGCTTGCTTAAACTATGCTTATGTCTAAATGCCTTTTTACATACATCACATGCATAAAGTTTCTCTCCTCCATGAATAAGCATATGTTTGTTTAAACTACACTTTTGAGTAAATGACTTCTTACATACTTCACATGCATAAGGTTTCTCTCCTGTGTGTATAAGCAAATGCTTATTTAAATTACACTTTTGAGTAAATGACTTCTTACATACTTCACACACATAAGGTTTCTCTCCTGCATGAATAAGCGTATTGTTGTTTAAGCTATACTGTTCCGTAAACATTTTTTTACACACTTCTCTTTTGTAAGAAAAATTATATGCTTGTTTAAAAAGAAGTCTCACCTGAATAACTGATTCAGTACCTCACACATGACGTTCTTTTTTAATGTTCCCGATGTATGCCGCGCACAGCTAGTTATGTTCCAGATTTGCAAGAACTAACCGTTCCGATTTTTCCAAATAAACATAAAATGAAACAGCTTTACATCCAATATTACAAAGCCTCACGTTTATTTTTTAAATTCTTAGACAGACAGACAGACAGACAGACAAAGTAGACAGATGTCTTGTTTTGCACCCGCTAAGTCTTTCTGCACCGATGGGCGAAAAATCAAGCATAGGTGCGAAGGAAAGGTATATAGAAAGAGGGGCAATTTCGTATTTGAGGACAGTAAAAAGGAACTTCGTACATTTTGTACGAGTTCAAAAGGCCAGAAAGAAAAGATGGGACAAAATAAAATTTAAATTAAATGGCCCAAAAATAATAGAGGGGAAAAAAAAGGGCCTATAGAAAGAAAAGGAAAAGAAGTAGAAAATACCCTAAAATACGATTGTGTCCATGAGTGTAGTTAAGGAGTTCATCTGCAAAAATTCGTGTCTTTAAGAAGCAAACTTTAGCTAAGTTAAAAAAATAATAAATGAATAAATGAATGAATTCCTACATGGTAATGTGTATGCCGTTATCTTGAGACCTAACAAGAAAAGACATACATCATCACAGAGATGTACATAATATTTTAACTAAAGTAACATTAAATATTACCGTTCCCAAAAAATTCATGTATATTTCATAAAAACAGTAATTGACAAAATCATAAATCCATACACAGTGTGAGAGCATTTCAGCAAAAATAAATTACACAGTTTATTTTTCTTAAATATTAGTTAAATATAAAATTAATTTATTAATTTAACCATTATAATTTATTATAGTACAACTTTAACAAATTCCGTCACACTGTATTTATATTTGCTCATAATTCTAAGTTTGAGACCTAAAAAAAAAAAAAAAAGTCGAGGATCTTAGTTACAAAAATCACAATCTATACTCATCGTTGGTCAAGAGATCCCCATTTTTTCCCTCTCAAGAAATTCCTAAGCACGAAGAGAGGGGCCTCCGAAGGGTGTGAATTGCTGATAAGAACGGACTACTGATAAGGAATGTGGCGTCTGTACGGAATAGTTACGAAGAAAAGAACCACATGACTTGCTACTATTACTAACTATTGTATAATGCTAGAATCTTATGAAAAATAATAAATAAAAAAATTTAATTGCACTCTAGTGATAGAGAAACATATATTGTATAGAGAACAGAATGTTACTTATCTGAATGTTTCATGTCAGGGCCTCTTTTGGATTTCTCGTGTTGATAGTAAACAGCTAACAAAACACCTGAAGTTTCGATGAAGCGAAGTTTCCTTTTTCAATTTGATGAATGAGACATTGCATAGGAAAGGTGCATTAAACTTTTTTAGAGAGTTGAAAATATTTCCTGAAACAGTTATTTAAAAAATTTCGGAGCTATATTTAGACACTGCCTCCAGCTTTCGTGATATGAAAAACAAGCAGACAGACAAAGTCACAAACACAGTTGCCTTTAAACCGCTCAAAGCATATGTAAACAAAACTAAATTCTTAGAACGACAACAAACTACAAACGAGATCAGACGGTTGCCACTCTGACATCAAAATATGAAACTAAATTACTACTGAGGCTTAGTTCTAACAATATTCCCATCTTCTGATTGTCTCGGGGAATTTTACGTTTTCGAATTATGTATATTCGTTTTAACAAACAGGAAAGAGATAGAAAAATGCAACGATCGACATATATTTCCGTCAAAGAGCTGGAAGTTCTAGTAACTTCTTTGGAATGTTTTTAAAGAATTAGTAACCGGTGAACTGGGGAAATCAAATGTCTGCTTTGAATTGTGTTCTGTAAAACGTTTTAGTAGTTTAACTACTGTGAGATATTATGATATTGAACAAATATCTCTTAGGAAATGTTTTGTGGCGCTTTTAGGAAGACACGAAACAAGTTAAATTAGCCAAAATTCAATCATGTAATATATTATCATTGCGTTGTGTAACCTTTAATCATGTAAGTACCCGACAATCCTCCTCAAGATGAGGTCTATGCTATTCGCAGCAGCGGAGCGATTAGCCGCTTGAGCCAAAGATTCTCTAAGGAGACCCTTAGAGATTCTTTGGCTTGAGCTATTCGCACCAACATTAACCACTCATGCGCATTGAGTTGTCGGCTCCGTCATTCGAACCCAATCAAAAGAACGAATTCTACGTATGCGAACTGCTTAAGTGCTGTAGTGAATCTTTTTTTCTTTGAAAGCGGGTTACTACCGTGGCGTAGTTTATCATATTTTAAGCGTTGGTGACTTTCAAAAGATTAGAAAGTTCCTTTTCTTAGATATATAAAAAGAAGGAACACATTTCCTTTTATTAAAGTATATATAGAAAAGGGCAGATTTTTATGTTCGCAATGATTATTGTTTTCTTGGATTAGTTTAAATGACTGATTTTTTTTGGGGGGGGACAAAACCTTGTTTACATTTTTGGTACTTCTTAGAATAATACATTTAGCTTAAAAGATATGTTTTGCACAATCAAGACTTTAATTCATTCCCCTTTGAAAATTTTCCTTTGAGAAATGATACTAAAAATTAAACCGAGGATTTCTGAGTAGAAAATTTAGACATGGAATAAGTTAAATGCGATTAAATCAACTATTAAATGAATAATTAATCATATAATACTGGTTAGTAACAATTTTGTATGCCTGTTTATTTCTTTTATGGAAATACTTGGCATTTTCCGTACACAAAGAGTATTTCAAAGAACTTTGAAATATTAGTACAAACACATTAATAAATGAAATTTAAATAAATAATGGGATGTAATTTAAAAGACAGAAATAATTTAATGTGAGAGATTTAGATTTAAAAATCTGCACACAGAAATGGTTTATCAGATTTTATTTCATAAATAACTTTGATTTTGAAATATGGCATTTGAACCTTCAAACATGTGTGGATACTGAAAAAGTGATGAATACATAAGAATATTGTAATATTCAGTAAGTTTTCTTATTGAATAATAAATTCTGATAGTCCTATGCTATAAGACTAGGGTCTAAGTTTGCATAAAAATTCCTCTGTTAAATAAAAGAATTTAAGTAATTTCTGTAGCCTTTTTGTCAATACATTAAAGATTTTTTTAACTAATTACACGTCCTCGCTTGCAATTAGAACCATCATTAAATCCCTATTTTATCTAATCATTTCCTGAACATTATCATGTATACAGATTGACCTCGTCTTTGTAATTGATAATTATTACTTGCAAATAATTCCCTTGCTGATGAACTATTAACAACCCTTTTAATGCTGAGTTAGGGTTAACAATCTTCTCTCTCTCTACCGCCTGCCTTACGGAAATCGGCGTAAAATGCTGGTACATGGGCTGATTGTGCCCATGTGCGAGAGTAGGTGGAGTGAATACCCTTTTTAGTTATTCGCACCGTCGGTGCGATTAGCCACTGCGTGAAGATGACTGGTGCATATCATGTACAAAGCATAAAATCAAAACTAATATGTAAATAAAACAAATATTTTTAAATTCATGATAACTTTAGGATTTTATTTTTCAACTTAGGCAGGTTAGGTATAAGTCATAACAAATATAGTATAACTAAGTCTCCAGGGAGAATTAATACCCAATTCTTAAAACCTTAAAAACAGAACTGAGTTGCCAATCATTATCACATACTAATACATTCATAAGAAAACAATGTTTCAGTAATACTATTACACTGATCAAATAACCGGATGATTATGAAGCACTAAATCTTAACATTGCACTAATACATTCTTAAGAAAACAATGTTTCAATAATACTATTGAGCTTAACAAGAACCGGATTATTATGAAAATACAAAATCTTAATATTACACTAATACATTCTTCAACAACCCCTTCCTTACTGCTTTTAAACAGCTAAATATCGAAGCGGAAGGAGACAGAAAAAGTCAGTTACAGAAAATTACATAGATTTTATTTTCCCTTCTTTAATTTTTCCTTCAATCAGCTTAGAACCTAAATTTCATTTACTTCATTGCACATATTTAACAATTTAACAAAAATACTGTTATTTCAAACCAACAATCTTAAGAAACCCCTTAACTAGTAAGTTAATCTAAATTCCTCAACTATTGCACTTAGCTAGAATTGTTTAGAATTAATAAAATAACTGCGGAATCAATAATTCTTAGAGATAACAGGTAAAACTAAGTTTTAAACTGATCCATTTTAATCAGTAATCTGTATTTTTACACTTACGTAGGAGTTAATTTACTTAACTTATAAGGTATTTCTCCTGTCTCCTTAGCATACCTTCGTGGTGTAATGGTCTGCCCACTGGGCGCGTATTCAAGAGGTCGGTGGTTCGTTTCCAGCGAAGGCGTTGCGCATGTTTCATGTTTCCTGACTCAAAATAACCTAACGCCTCTACAAACTAATGATTATTGACTTTCCAAATAATCTAGTGCAATATAAAACAAAATAAAATTCTTACGTTCCACTTCGTCGTCACTGCTCCAGGAAAACACGAGCCAGGATAAGGAATGGTTCTTCAGATGTTCAAGGAATCGAGGATTTCGAAGAGGGAACCATACCGGAAGAGATGTAAAAACCCGTCAGCGTCTTTCTGGACCCGGTTTAATCAGGAAACTGGGATAAAGGAAAAGTGATGAAAGTCCGTAAATATGGAAGCAAGAAGAACTGTACATCATCCAGGGAAGCAAGGTGAAGAATGTATCGTGAAATTCAAGTCCAAAATCGTTGACTGGAAAAACAGGAGAAGCGAAAACTTGCGATGACCTATTAGCTATTTTGATTATTTAATAAGTAGATTTACTATTAGTGGCACTTTAATATCTAAACTATTTCTTAGGCTACTATCATACGTAGTTTTGTTTCGGAAGAACAACTGTTTGGAACAATTTTTCTGATTTGACACAACATTCATAGACCGCTTTGAGATTAACACATGGGGAAACTGGTTCCCCATTACAAACAAGCAATTAAACAACTTGCAATTTTTTTTGGAGAGGAAGAAAAAAGTCGCACGTCTCTCTTTCAATAATAAACCAGGCAAAAAAATTGTCAGAAACAGTTGTTCGTGAAAAACAAACGCCGTGCGATATGGGCCTTAAGGGTCTCACCCCGCCGCTGGGCAAAAATTGCCATTCAATAAAAAAAAAAAACATCGTGCAGCAGCTAGAATAGGAGAAAGAGGCCGAGGCTTATAGTCCGATAGAAGAGTTGCATCGAGTTTTTGTTAAAAGTTTACAATGCTCGCCAAAAACGCACTCAACGACTCCCCGCCTTACCAAAGCCTCCTGAAGTAGAAGGAATCAATAGAGAATATCTTCAGGAGGCTTTGGTGTTACGCAGTAGAAAAATATTTCACTTTTCAAAGCATTAACCCATTAACCGCCAAAACTACAAGGAATGTTTCTTTTCTCATGAAAATAATAACAAATATTAAATTAAGCATTTATAACATAAATGTACATTGAAAATAAAAAAAAAATCCTCTTACCTGTGAAAAAAGCGAGTGTTGCGTTCGCGCAACGTCAGCGGAATAAGACTACGGATGTTTTAGTGTGTAGGATTGTATTCATGTGATGTTTCTTTTGAGTGGAGCGCAGGTTTACTTTTTAGCTGTATAACGTTTTATAAATCTACAAAAAACTTTACTTGTAATTAATTTAATATTAAAATATACATTGTATTTCTTTTAAAAATACAGATTATTTCATTTGAAAGATTCAAGCATGAAAAGCTTGATTACAATCATGATGTAAAACTACATTACATATTATGCATCTACAAACAGTCTGGCTATGGTACTCTTTACAACAAAGTCTTTTGTTATCAACGGACTTTACGATAAAATGTCTACCATCTCCGTGCAATGGTTTTTGAATGCTGAATTTACTAGGTCTTTCTGTTGCTGATCTATTTCTGGCAAATTCTACTCTCTCAATAGGAGTTTGCAAAAGGAGTAATGCATTCTCGTGTCTGGAATCTAAAAGCTTTATATTTTCAGTAGTAAAAAGTGGTGATATTTATTAAGTTTAGATAAGGTCTCACCTCATATAATTTATCAGTATTGTCAATTTGACTATTCTCAAATGCAAATTCTGCTTCATATTCCTGTACTGCAAACATGATATCAATTCTCATACAACACGAACAGAAATGTCCTTATCAAAAGGCCAATACATTTTTTCTTGAGGTAAAGAATGATATCCAGTAAGCAATAATATTCCAACAAAGCTTCTCATATAGGCTTCAGATGCAATAAATTCTGGGCTTTTTTTTTTTCTGAGCGTATATATTTGTCTGCTCAACGAGAAGAGAGTAAATGTCTAAACCAAAGAGAAAATCGAAAATCTGTGCACTAGTTTTACCTTGCGTTTTGTCTTTTATAATTTAATTTATCTTCTATCTCTTTCTTCATGTTCTTCCTGAGACATAACTAACAGTTCCTTTTTTATCCACTTCAAGATATCAGTCTTCTGGTTTTTAAACTTTTTAGTATGACTATAACTGCTTTTAGAAGGCTGAAACTTACTTCTTACGTGAATTTCAACTTCCCCAGCAGTATCATTTGGTGAAATACGAGTATCATTATCATTATTTAAAACATTGCCATTCCTTTCTTCTTCGTCACTAGACTCTGCAATTTCTGGGGGAACAACAACAATATCACTTTCCTTCTGGTCATTATTAACATTATCATCATCTGTTTCTTCATCAGAAAATCTTTGAAGGGCTTCTTCTAATGTAAGATACCTTGTTCTAGGCATTTTTAAACAACCAGAGCATGAATCAGAACATCGAAAGGAATGAGTGAAAAAGGAGATTGACTACCGGTTTCCTGCTGACGTTCCGTCAACGCAACACCTGTTTTCCATTCCTTCCCAACACAAATATAACACATCTGACTAATGTAATGTTCTGATAAAGGTGACCTTGACTAAAAATAGATCACTCATAAAGACGGCAATTCTTTCGTTAAATATTTTCAGCAAAAATACCCGGTCGAAAATTTTGCTTAGATTTTGCTTAAAGTATGAGATTAATTATTATAAGCAAAATGATTGCTGAAGGCAAATATTTTTTTTACAGAAATAATCTTCATAATATTCCCTACACAAAATCATAGGCTGGTATAAAGTATTTTAGGCAGTTATATTTATATACGCATCTATTTTGACCGTTGCGTCAACGCAACACCAGCGGCTAATGGGTTAATTCAACTCATTTCACCTGCGTCGCCAAAAACGTCGCCAACCGAGCACCTGCAGAAACAACATGAAAGTGGAATATCCGGTCCTCACCTCAATGCAGAGGTATCACCGGAGCCATAGGTCAAAATGTTAACTAATTATCCAGCAAAAGCTCAAAAGTAACATCAGAATTTAAAGGGAATTTAGAATCCTAGCGATAAATTTTGAAGTCCTCTGACTAGAGGATGTGATGGCCTCGCCAAATCTTTATTAAGAACTAAATACAAGTTTTACATTGATCATATCTATAATACAATAATGTATAATAATAAGGATACAATTAAGGTTGAGATATAATAATATCAAGTGTAATACAATGTTATAAAGTAAAAAAAAGGTATAGTTTTCAAGAATACATATTTTAGCACTTTTAGGCGTACAATAAATATAATAAATCAAGTACAAACATTTTATACATATAAGTATTATAATGAAGAATAGATTGTATTTTCATTGACATACAGAAATTCCATAAGTTTTGAAAGTTGAGATCTACCCTTTTCTAAGAGAACAAGTTTACAAAGCAGATCGATAGTCAATTCTTTGTGGAAATAGTTCTCTACGTCTGCTGTCCACGCTAGGGCACTCTAATATCCTATGAATTGCATCCGCGGAGTCTAGACCACATGAACATCGACATTGTGATTCTTTTATTTTGAATCTATTGAAATAACAGGGAAAGGGCTCCGTGATTTGATAAGATTTGATTGAGGAAAAAATCGTTAAAATGTCTTCTTTCTGAGACTTTAGGAAGAATCTTGAAAGTGGATCTGCCTGTATCTTCGTCTTTCCATCGACGTTGCCACAATACGAGAGCTTTTTCCTTTGGCTTTACTTACTAAGGTGCTAATTGCGATCTTGCAGTTAATGCGATTGGAAGAAGAAATTCCATTCTTTGCAAGTTCATCCGCCTTCTCGTACCTCGGTAGTCACAGTGTCCATGTATCCAGTGTAATTTTGTTTTGGTGATAGAGAGGAGCTTTTTAACATCTATAATTTCTAGATTTAATATATCGAATTTTTCCAGAGATTTCAGTACTGCTTGACTATCTGTGTAGATCTACGCAGTGGCTAATAACCGACGGTGCGAATAGCTAACAGGCTATTCACACCACCTATGTCCG
Source organism: Stegodyphus dumicola (assembly GCF_044657685.1). NCBI lineage: Eukaryota > Metazoa > Arthropoda > Arachnida > Araneae > Eresidae > Stegodyphus > Stegodyphus dumicola. Next base: position 66,379,361 of record NC_140778.1, on the reverse strand, counting down.
CGCATGCGCACAATCAGCCCAGGTACCAGCATTTTACGCCGATTTCCGTAAGGTAGGCGGTGTTGTTAATAGTTCACCAGCAAGAGAATAATTTGCAAGTAATAATTATCAGTTACAAAGACGAGGTCAATCTATACACATGATAATGTTCAGGAAATGATTAGATAAAATAGGTATTTAATGATGGTTCTAATTGCAAGCGAGGACGAGTAATTAGTTAAAAAATCTTTAGTGTATTGACAAAAAGGCTAGAAAAATTACTTAAATTCTTTTATTTAACAGAGGAGTTTCTATGCAAACTTAGATCCTATTCTTATAGCATAGGACTGTCAGAATTTGTTATTCAATAAGAAAACTTACTGAAAATGATAATATTCTTATATATTCATCACTTTTTCAGTATCCACACAGGTTTATAGATTCAAATTCCATATTTCTAAATCAAAGTTATTTATGAAATAAAACCTCACAAAATCCAATAAATCATTTGTGTGTGCAAATTTTTAAATCTAAATCTCTTACATTAAATTATTTCTGTCTTTTAAATTATACCCCATTGTTTATTTAAATTTAATTTATTAATGTGTTTGTACTAATATTTCAAAGTTCTTTGAAGCACTTTTTGTGTCCTGAAAATGCCAAGTATTTTCATAAAAAAATAAGCAGGCATACAGAATAATTCATTTAATAGTTGATATAATCGCTTTTAACTTATTTCATGTCTAAATTTTCTACACAGAAATCCTCTGTCTAATTTATCTTTTATCGGACGAAATTTTTCGAAGAGGAATGAATTAAAGTCTTGATTGCGCAAAACACGTCTTTACAGCTAAATGTATTCTAAGAAGTACAAAAAACGTAAACAAGATTTCGTCCCTCCCTCAAATCAGACATTTAAACTATTCAAAGCGTTCAGGAAAAGGAAAAACATTGCGAACATAAACATCTGCCCTTTTTTTTATATATACTTTAATAAAAGGAAATGTGTTCCTTATTTTATAAGAAAAGGAACCCATTTTCCTTTCTAAGCTTTTGAAAGTCGCCAACGCTTAAAAAAATGATAATCTACGCCAAGGTAGAAACCCGCCTTTTTTTGAAAAAAAGATTCACTACAACAGTTCGCGTACGTACAATCCGTTCCTTTTGATGGGGTTCAATTGACGGATCCGAAGACTCAATGCGCATGCGTGGTTAATGTTGGTGCGAATAGCTTAAGCGGCTAATTGCACCGCTGGTGCGAAGAGCATCGGCCGTAGATCTGTGCTGTTTTCTTATATGTTTTCAGCCAAAGTAAGGCAGACTTCAAAGCTTGTGTTTCCGATTGGTAGACGAAACAGGTTTTATCTAGGTGATAAGATTTCTCTTCTTGAAAAATGCCATTCCAATACACACAGAAGCCAGCTCTTGTACCTTCATCGTTTTTTGATCCATCTGTGAATAATTCAAAGACTTTATTAAGAGGGAGATGGTCGCTCCATTTATATATCTTTATTCTAGCTGGGTGAGTATACCATTTGCTAAGCTGATAGTCAAGATTTTCTTTGGGAAAGTTAATGTTTTCGAAGGAGAAGTCTGACCATCCTCTTTCAGTTCGTTGTATAGCACTTTCCTGGTCTAGTTTGATATCCAATGGGATCAGACCTGCCAATACTTGTAGTTCCGAAGTTGGAACTGTCTTACAACTTTTAGTCATTGCTAATAAGGCCACCCTTTCAATGGTATTAGCCTTATTTCGCAATTTTACTGTTGCTGGATACCACCAAGCTGCACATGATTAAACTGCAGTTCTTTCAATTGCAAGTTTATATAGTTCTTTTATAACCGTCTTTGAAAGGCCGGGTAATTTCATGAGGTTGTTAATTATTTTACATATCTTTATTTTGATATAATCCAGATGTGGAAGCCACGTTAGGCACTCATCTATTATAACTCCAAGATATTTTATTTGCTTTTGCCGTTTGATGGTAATATTTCCCATTTTTACTGTTGGGGCAGAGTATGCAGAGCCTCTTTTTTTAGTTGTAATAAACACTGCACTAGATTTTTCCGGCGAGAAGTTAAGCTTGTATAAAGATGCCCATTCTGATATTTTATACAAGGCACTACGTGCCTTGTATAAAATATGCATCTGTTGATGCCTTGTATAAAATATGCATCTGTTGTGCCTTGTATAAAATATGCATCTGTTTGCATCTGTTGATGACTTGAGCCCGTAACAATGATCAATACATAATCAGCGTAAGCTTGAACTCCTTCTCCATAATTTATTCTTAGAGCAGTATCATAGTAGTACAGTCGATCACAAAAGTATTCGAACACCGGCACCCTATCAGAAAATGACAAGATAGCGTTTTCTCTCTCTCTCTTTCTCGTGTTATTCCATTCTAGGTTTTCTTGTTCCCCCATCTTGGAAAAACAGAAAAAAATGGTCACGATCTCTCTTTGAATTGGGACACCATTTTAAGAAAAGCGGACGACCCCATCTTGGAGAACGAAAATGACCGCTCTACACCCTCTCTCTTTGAATTTGGACGACATTTTGAGAAAAGCGGACGACCCCATCTTGGAGAACGAACATGACTGCTCTACACCCTCTCTCTCTCTCTTTGAGTTGGGAAGCCATTTTAGAAAAAAGCAGACGACCCTATCCTGGAGAACGGAAATGAACGCTCACCACCCTCTCTCTCTCTCTCTCTTTGAAATGGGAAGCCATTTTGGGACCCTCTATTCTTGGGGGGGTAGGAAACTGAAGTCTGCACCTCACTGTCTCTGAATTCGGAAAGCCATTTTGGGAAAAGCGGACCCTCTTATCTTGGAGACCTGGAAATGAACGCTCTACACGATCTCTCTTTGAATTCAGAAGGTATTTCGGGACCTTCTAATCTTGGAGAATGGAAATGAACACTCTCTACCCTCTCTCTTTGAATCGGGTAGCCATTTTGGAGAATTGTTCCCCCCTAACCTTGGAAAATTGAAATGAACGCTCTACACCCTCCTTCTCTCTCTTTGAAATGGGTAGCAATTTGAAGACTCCCTAACTTTGAAAAAACTGAAATGAACGCTCTACACAATCTCTCTTTGAAAATGGGTCATCATTTTTTGGAACTATTCCCCCCTAACCTTGGAGAATTGAAATGAAGGCTCTACATAACTTCTCTTTGAAATGGGTAGTCCTTTGGGGACTCTCTCATCTTGGAAAACTGAAATGAACGCTCTACCCCCTCTCACCTTGGAAAACTGAAAATGAATGTTCTACACCCTCTCTCTTTGAATTGGGTAACCCTTTTGAGACCCTCTCATCTTGGGGAAAAAAACTGAAGTGAAGGCTTTCTACAATCTCTCTTTGAATGGGGTTTTTATTTTGGGAAACTTGGAGCACCAAGATTGGTATATATATAATATTTTTTTATTGATATGGCCCTCATACAATTTGGTAAAATTTTTTTTTGTTTTTATCCCATTTCCGATGTGATTTCAGAAATACAATTCCATAACAGTTCAATTTCATTTGAGATTAACTGATCTAAACAATCTTTGAACCACACATCAGTATTATTTTCTTCTTCATGTTCCATCAAACTTTGTAAGTCCATATAATCATTCCATACGGGAAGGGCTGGATCCTCCCAAGGTTGTCTTGAAACACTTGGAGTCTCTTTGGGATGAGTGGGGGGATCCATGATGTCTGGACCAGGCTGAGATTCTGACTCCATGATCTCTGGACACGTTGGAGCTTCTGGACCAGGCTTAGGTTCTACCTCTATGATTTCTGGACACGTTGAAGCTTGTGGACCAGGCTGAAATTCTACCTCTACGATTTCGGGACAGGTTGGAGAAGAAGAAGAAGAGGATACTGGAAGAGGTTCTGGACACGTCTGAGAGGAGTCTGAAAGAAGCTGCCTGTCTGAACAAGTCGGAGAAGAAAAAGAAGATTCTGGGTTCTTGAGCGGATCTTCCACGCCAGGCAGATTGCGGTAAGTCAACCGTTTTTAAGAGGTAATTTATTTCTTCCTCCTCATCCTCGATCGTGATGACTTCGATTTCATTCCGTTGACTGGTCGATCTTCTTTCGGGCCATGACTGTTTTGTCCATCTCCTCTCATCATCTAAGGAAGGGATGGGTGAAGGTGGCTGTGGGTTCTTCTCTTCTTGAAACACCATCGGCGTTTGGAAATGAATCTCCTTTTTCAATTGTTTCCAAAGCGTCCACGAGCACCGATCGACGAGAAAGAAGCTCTTCTGGGTCGTGACGATGAGATATTACGTTTTCGGAGGGACGACATAGTTTTGGAAAGGTCTTAGGATATATTTTTTATATTTCATCCTGTCGGTGACTTTAAAACTTCTTTCCTTCAGTTTGGGGGACGATGATTCGTAATAGGCGAGGGAAGCGGCTGTGGTCTGAACAATAAGAACTTCGTCCTCGGCCGCCGTTCTCACTCCAAACGTAAAGTATCGTTTCGTGAGAAAAATATTCTTCCACCGAAAACTCATGCGCGAATCCGTATATCTCCGGTCTGTTTGAATGGGCCGTCTCAAAGCTCGATCCACCCGGTTCCAAGAGAAGGGGGATTCCTCTTTCGTTTGTTGAGAGTCGAATAAATTTCTGTATATATTCTGAACGAGCAGGTCGGAGGATTCGACATCCTGCTGGAAAGAAACGATCCCTTGATGAGCTGGTGAATGCGGAATAAATTTAGCACAATGACACGCCAAAAAGATTTTCAGGTTGGCGATTTGCTTCAGCGTCTTCAAATCCTCCCCGTTCGAAATCCGTTGAGTTGGAAAAACATCTAACAGCGACATAGCTCCCAATGAAAAGAAATAATAAAAGCCCTTTTATATATACACATAGAGTCTCTATGACGTCAGTTTTGTGTTTTTTTTTGTTTCTCTCTCTATATATCTCCTTTCCAAGAAATCTTATCTCCATGACCTCTTTTTTAAAGATGAGTGGGTTGGAATGAGGAAGTGAAAGTAATAATTTAATAAAAAAAACTAACCAACCATGACCTTCTTTTTTTTAGTCACCCTTTCATCCCAAGGACGTCCAAAGATAGAGGAAGAAGGGAGAGGAGGGGGGAGGTCACTCTCTCTATAAATAAAACGGGAGAGCCAAAAAGTCGTATTTTTGTCGAAGTTGATCATGAGGAGGAATCCCCAGCTCACCACGTGTATTCCTTTCAAATATAAAAATGTTGAACTTTCCTTTTATATCATCCAAGGAGTCGTTTACTTGAAACCCTGCGATTTTTTAAAATGTGCGGGTTATCATATCGTGGGTAGCTGTCACAAGATGAGGGACGAATTTCTGCCCAACGAAAACGTTTGACGGCTCGTGACGTTTCTACTTTGGACGCACAAATTTTGTTAATGAAACGAGCAAAACACGTCCACCTTTCCAACCGTCTCGCAAATAAATAGGATTATGAATCGTCTTGAGAAGAAAAAGGGAATTCTCGTTCATTTTAGCGAATGGTTGCACAAATGTCTGCAAGAAACTCTTTCGATCATGAGGACTGGGAAGAATCCATATTATGTTATTCTCGAAGACCCTCCTCCTCATCTTAACGAGTCCACGACTTTTGAAAAAATTATCGAGCAAGAAAAAATAGAATGGTGGAACAACTACCCCATCCCTCTCTCCGAGAATCAGGAGGAGCCTGTTCAGAAGAAAAAGAAACCTTTCCAAAAGCCTATCATCAACATCCTCGATAAAGATGAGGAGAAGCCTGTTCAGATTCCTCTCCGTTTGTCAAAACCCCTCGAGGATGAAAACGCTCTCCATTTATCAAGACCCCTCGAGAAGGAGGGACCTCACGAAAATGAGGGACCTCTCCCTTTGTCAAACCTCCTCCAAGATGAAAAACCTTTCCATTTATCAAGACCCCTCGAGAATGAGGGATCTCTCCCTTTGTCAAACCTCCTCGAAGATAAAAAAAATCTCTCCATTTATCAAGACCCCTCGAGGGTAAGGGAACCGAAACTCCTCTCCCTTTATCAAAACCCCTCGAAGAGCAAAGATCTCTCCCTTTCTCAACCCCTCTCGAAGATAAGGGACCTCTCGATTTGTCAAGACCGCTCGAGAATAAGGGAACCGAAACTCATCTCCCTTTATCAAGACTCCTTGAGGAGGAGAGACCGCTCAATCTCTCGAGACAGGACCCCCTATATCTCTTGAGGATCAGAGAGAAATCATTCCTATTGAAAAACAATCTATCGACGATCCTCAGCAAAGATCCTCTGATGAGACTAGACTTCCATGTAGAAAACGACTCTGCAATAATATTAATATACCCACCCCCTCTCAACAACAGAATCCTATAAAATTTGCAGATAAAATGCATTCAAACCAACCCCTTTATAGTAACCCTTTTGATTGGAGAACCCGTGCATTAGCCTCGAAAAATGAGATCTCAGAATGTTTCTATTACAATTTTAGGAAAAAAGAAACGGGAAGTAAAAACGCGTGAAAGTCAATAGATAGGTCTAGCTCAGAATTTTTTTAAAAAAACAAATAAATAACCGAAAGACCATTCTTAAAAAAATGGTAAAGTCTCGTGGATCGAATCGGCTGGGAAAAATTTCTTAGAGCTGAGAAAAAATTCTACAGCTCAGATTTACAAAAAAAAAAAAAAGTCTTTAGACATGATAAAAATTAACTACCCCCCTTTTTGTCTGGGAATGTTGTCTCACTCTTTCGAAAAACAAACCGTGACTCATTCTTGGAATGGTTGCAATTAGAAAGGATGAGTTATGGTCTATTTTTAGAAAGGGTGAGACATCATTCCTAGACAAAGAGGGGAGGGGTAGTTAATTTTTATCATGTCTAAAGACATGATAAAAATTAACAAAAAGTGTTTCTTTTTCTAAATCTGAGTTGGAGAATTTTTTCCCAGCCGACTCGATTTACGAGACTTTATCATTTTTTTTAAGAATGAATTCTCCCTGATCTATTTAAGAATTCCAAGTTTCGCTTCAGAACCATCCGTGCTGTTGAAGAAGTAACGTTATATATATTTTTTATAAATTCTGTCAAGATTGAATTTTTCATGATCGACCTTGCGAATTTCTTCTCTGTGTCTTTAAATAATAATGATACCGAACCGCTTTTTGTAGAGCGCAATGGAAAAAACCTTTTGTATGATTAGGACAATTTATTCGTTCGATCCCATTGTATTTGAGAATCTCTTGCATCGATCCCGAAATGCGACAAATGTATCTTTGCAACTCTTTCTCTAAAAACCGCCGTTCCGTTTCTCCTCGCACCCAAACCACGGTAAAGGGTTCCGTCAACATAGTTAACACCCATGGGAAATAACTGTACGGAATGTCTCCTTCGTACCACGACAAACCGTGATAATAATCACTCGCCCACACAGCGGTTCGTTTTTCTTTTTCGGTGAGCATTTTCCATGGAAACGGGGGTTTAAAAACAAATACCCCTCGAGAAGTGCCGTCCAACGTGATGTAGGCCAATTCTTTCACAATAAAGGATCCTTGAGAATCGTAGAAACCTTCAAAGTCGAGCACGAGTTCCATGTTTTTTCCCTTTTCTTTCCAAGGTGACCTTTGTTATTGATGTATTGAGATGCGCAAGATATTAAAAAAATATATATATACACGAATGTGACCTTTCCCAGAATTTATACGACCTGTCACGTGCCTTCTTGTTTATCTCTCTCTATAAAAGAGGAGATCGCAGAGAGAGAGCTATCCTTTTTTTCTTTAGGATACACACAGCGAGAGAGAAAAAGAGAATTTTTTTTCAATTGAAGATGGACATCCTGAGTGCCAAACCTCTCAAAGGTTCCTTCCTACATTGTTCTGGACATGGAATCCTTTCTCTGCCATGATCTGAAGACTGGAGAAATATGTTTCATCTTGAAAGAACTGGGCTACATCACCTATGATTTAACCTTATGCGGATCCATGATTTTTCTCCCTCCTGTCCATTACAATGACTTATCGTCCCGCAATCGAGCCGCGGTCAACCAGACTATTCGTAACCGACACGGCTTTCAATGGACCGAGGGTCGTCTTTCCTACGAGCATCTTCCTACGATACTGAAAATGCTGACCGAAAATGCGGAGGCGATCTACGTCAATGGATACGATAAAGCTGAATTCTTCAGCAAGCTCTGTCAGCGGTCCGTTTACGAGTTTTACGTCCCGGGGAAAACCGAGTGGCGATACAAGACGAAATGCATGCGACACCAATTTTTCAGCAAGCAGCATTTCATTCATTGTGCCGAGAACAAGGTTAAGAATTTTCGATACCATTTGAAGGAGGGCAGTTACGTTCTCCGAAAACTACATTCTTACCCCCCAGAGAGCAAAGCCGTCGAAGAAGAAGAGGAGGAGGCGGAAGAGGAAGAAGAAGTGTACGAGGTCGAGTCTCCCCAGGAGAACCCGTGTGGCGATGAGGAGGATGAACTTTCGAATAATAATAAATATTTAAGTTGTGACGCTTTAGAAACCCAAGAATATTGGTCTCAACCTTTATCTCACCTAGACCTGAAAGAGAATCCTCCAGAGTACTCTTTGTGGTCCTCTTCTAAAATTTGGTCTTGGAGAGATCCCTTGAATGTTCATTAATGTAATGGTACGTGAATCCCTAGAAAACAATAAAAAGAGTTCCTTTTTGTGACGTGTTGATTTCTTTCCCATCCCATTTCTTTTCCATAACTCCACCAAAGTGTACGAGAAGAAGAAGAAGAAAAACCTTCCAAGTTACACAAGACATAGAAAGATTTCACAACGATCCATGGATCCTCTGTTCTAGCCAATACCTCGAGACTCCCCTAAACTAAGAGAGACCATGAGTACCGAGGAAACCTTAACAGAACAAGTGGAAAGACTTTCAAAGAGATTAGAAGAATTAAGACGGGATAGGTTTATAGTTCCGCCTGCTAAAGAGGAAACTATCATCGATTTCAACAAACCGCTGTACTTTCATCCTCTACCCCAAAGAACGAGACGAGTGGAGTCACCGTTGAACAGTTCCAATGAGAAACAGAACGTCACTCATTTGAATAGCCAATTTCAACACATATTTCATAAGTATTTTGTTTTTCCCCTAAAGCGTAGGGAAATCGGATCAGTATTTTCCCTTTCCATCGTCGGAAAAGAATGGAAAGAAATCTCTCTGAGCTCTCTCAGAAAAATTCTCTAGCCTAGATTAAAAAAAAAACTTTTTGTTAATTTTTATCATGTTTTTAGACATGATAAAAATTAACTCTACCCCCCTTTTTGTTTTGAATGATGTCTCACCCTTTCTAAAAATAGATTTCTAAGAAAAAGAATGAGTCATATCTTTCTTGGAAATTTATTTTAGAAACATGCTGACATGTGTTGACACCTGATTCGAACCAAAATAGGGAGGTAAAGTTAATTTTTATCATGTCTAAAGACATGATAAAAATTAAATTTTTTTTTAATCTGAGCCAGAGAATTTTTTCCCCGATTCTCAGAAATTTTCCCCAGCCGACTCGATCGACAACACATCACCATTTTTTAAAAAATGAAATCTTCCTGATCTCTTTAAGTATTCCGAGCTTCGTTTCAGTTCAGTCTGTGCTGTAGCCTGAAGACAAGCTCCTACATTGTGTATGGAAACAGACTCTGTCCATCGATCCCCATTTTGTTAAAAATGGATTTTCTGTTACCTTTTCAAATTTTTCCCTGTAGATCACCCTGTTTCATCCAGCCCATTTCTCTCTATCGCTCTTCATGAAAGATATGTATCCATTGGCTTCCCATGACCACCTTACCCTAGCCAAGATTGGATTCAAAAAGTTATCGAAAAAAAACTGGGTGGAGTAAAGGAAAAAGGACATTGGATAAGACCATTTTGTTTCTTCTTTTTCTTCCGTACTACTTCCTTCACCCAACGCGGTTTTTTCGCCTCCTCCCTGAGAGACGGAAAAAAAAAACGAAGAGGAGAAGGTCCCGTATAAAGATCGCCCCAAAATACCATCCCTTTTATAGACCGCGTGATGCCACCTCATCTCATCATGATTTCTTTTTTTAGGAGGGCTCGATGATGAAACTCCAATACAGATGAGAGTCCAAGATGGGCTTAAAGCGATTGCATTGAGCATGCATAGCTCTGCTCGAAAGAATTTCGAATAAGAATATAAAAAAAGGGGAAAGGGGAACGAGTCTTTTTCTATATAATATTTCTCTCGTTTTGGAAGGGTCCCGTTCTCTTTTTTGAAAACTCCAACCAGATTAGTTTTTGCGCCTCCCGAGGTGACCTTTACAGGACAACTCCTTCAGGGTCAATAAGTCCTCTTAAGTGAAACGGTGACCCTGACGAGATCGAGATAAAAAAAGTCCTGCGAGTTGTTTTGTGACCTTGTCGCGATCCAAGAAAGACATTTTGTTTTTTTTTGGAATAGGCGGGGGATCATGAGGGAGAAGGTAAAAAAAACAAAACGTTCTCACGACCCTCACATATAATTTCATAAATATATTTTTTTATCAGTTTCTTTCATCACGATCCTTTTATGAAAAACGTTGGAATGACCCTGACATTTTGATGGGGTCGCGATAACGATAGACGTCGCACGAGTATAAAAGTGTGTGTCCTTCGCGAGATTACTTCAGAACAGAAGAACACGTGAACTGAGCTGGTAAGTCCATTTTGTCCTATGAATATGTATAAAATCGATTTTATTCTTTTTTAATAATAATAATAAATTCATTTAAAGAACTCTCTTCTTAGCCCTTTTATTCTTTGAAAAGAAAAAAAAATGTCTCAAGAATATGACTCAAAAAAGTTTAATTTTTTTTCTTTCTAGATCTTTCCTGTTATATTTTCGATTCTTTTCCTGTTTGTGGGAGACATAACCCGTATATATTTGTTTTCCATCGCCATGGAGCGTTCAGAAAACTTTATCGCGCTCGATCTAGAGGGTTTCCAGTCCTATAACCACAAGAAGGGCGAATTTACCTACGTTTTAAAAGAATTGTGTTATGCGACGAAAGATCTTTTGACCGTGGGATCATTGACGTTTGGACCTCCTCAACCTCTCAACCAGCTGAGTGCCAAAAACCAAAAGACGAATGCCTGGCTGACGAGAAACCGACATGGGCTTCGTTGGAACGAAGGCCATATTCCCTACAACCATTTAGGGCCCATTCTCCAGTCGCTCACTCACAACTTCTCCACGATTTATGTGGTGGAATGCCAGAAAGCCAAATTCTTCGCTAAAGTCTTGGACTATCAGAAACCCGTGACGGAAATTTATGTGCCAGATGGAATCATTTGGAGGTATCGGGGAAAATGTGCCCAAAATCATTAAAGGAGAAAATCGTTCCATTGTACCGAAAACAAAGTGCGCAACTATCCGTGACACATTACGGAAGGGGATTTTTATATCAATCACGTCTATCCAGACGGAACGGAGAAGGAAGAGGAGATGGAGATCAAGGAGGAAGACAATACTCTGCAAGCTTTTGATAAAGCATACGATCAGTTAGAGAAGGATCCGTCCCCGAAAACGTACTATGAGCTCCTCCAGAAATGGGAAAATCTGACCTGTTTCGAAATGATTGAAAATCCGGATGAGCATACGCCTTTCCACTTGATGGGCTCTCATTTGTCGTCATTTTCTTTTTCTTCCAATAGCTCTAGCAAGACGGAGGGTTGGGGAGAACTACCTGAAAATAGTCCCCATTACGATCCAGCAGTCTGTTGGGACGAACCTCCCAAAGAATCTCCTGAGACCCCCAAAATAGCTTCAGAGGATCCAAAGACAGAATCCACTGAGACTTTGTCAGAGTGTTGGGATGATGAACTGACTACGAATGCTCCAAAACCCACTGAGACTAGGTCAGAGTGTTGGGACGATGAACTGTCTACCCCACCCAATGCTCCGAAATCCACTGAGAGTAGGTCAGAGTGTTGGAACGATGAAACCGAAAAGACGACAGAGAATTGTCCGTTCTGAAAAATATTTGAATTGATATAAACTGAGAAAAAAAAAGATTTTTTTTTAAATAAGTAGGGAAAGGTTCTCCGCTTTCCCTATATTTATGGAAATGGACTAAGAGAGAGAGCGACGAATCAGGAGACCAAAAAAAAATGAGTCTTGGAAGGAATGAGTGCAAATGCATTCCATTCCTTCCGATACCCATTTTTCTGGGTCCATCTCTCATCCGATCTTGGAAAGAACTTTGTCCTATTTTTCTATGTCCATCCAAAAATAAATGAATCCATCCATATATTAAAAAAAAAGATCATTCACCTCTTGACGGTCCAGAGTCGTAAATCTTGGAAAAAGTCATCCACTCTCCCTCCATAAATTCAAGCCTCTCTGTAGAAAATCTAGTATGTGGATCTGCATTCTTGAACAGTCGGCAGTCATTGGACGCGAAATGTAGAATACTGAAATAGATAACAGTGAGCCCATTCTTAAAAAACGGTGATGTTTTATTCATCGAGTCGGATGGGAAAAATTTCTGAGAGCCGGGAAAAAATTTCTCTGGCTCAAAGTTAGATTAAAAAAAAATATTTTTGTTAATTTTTATCATGTCTTTTAGACATGATAAAAATTAATTACCCCCTTTTTGACTGTTAATGATGTCTCACCCTTTCGAAAAACAAACCGTGACTCATTCTTGGAATGGTTGCAATTAGAAAGAAATAGATCAAGGAAATTCTAAATCGAAAGACCATTCTTAAAAAAAATGGTAAAGTCTCGTGGATCGAGTCGGCTGGGAAAAATTTCTCAGAACTCACAAAAAAATTCTAAAGCTTAAAAAAAAAAAAAAAAAAAAAAAAAAAAACCCTTTTTGTCCGGGAATGATGTCTCACAATTTCTAAAAATTGTGAGACATCATTTTCAGACAAAAAGGGGGGGAGTTTTTTTTATAAGATCTAGAGAATTTTTTTCCGGCCCTCAGAGTTTTTTCCCAGCTAACTCGATGGACAAGACATGATTCAATTCTTTCTAGATAAATAAAGAAGTTTATATTCATTTATACACGAATATACGTATTTTTATTTATGAACTGAAATAATATTTAATAAATAAAGCAAAGAGATTAGACTGTTCTTATTTCTCACATTTTTTCCCAACTTGGTAAATTTTCTGCAAAAACATCGAAAATCTTCATAATAGTTTAATTTAAAGTAGGTTTTCTAATGATTAATTTAATTAATCATTAAATCATTTTAGAATTATTTGAAAGGAATGGCAGTCGAACAATTTAATTAACTGCCAGTTTATTTGAATTACAAAGTGTAACCAATAAAAATGTCTAACAGGTCTAATGGACTTTAGATTTCATATAATAAATAAACTTAAATATGAATTTTTGTATGTTTTGATAAATATTTAATAGGTATATGTAGAATATAGTGGACACCAGTCCTTTACCAAAGAGTGAAGCAGGTACTGTTACGACAAATATTTAATAAGCAAAATTTAAAATTCATTTAATTTTTTTTCATTTTGTTTATAAAATTTCTCATTTTATTAAAAAAGAAAAGAAAATGTAGCCTGCCAGACGTTTTCAGACTGTGTATGTGCCCTGCTTGCAGTTTGATTTCAAGGTAAAAACTATTAATAGAAAACTGATCATTTTGTGAGTGGGATATTTAAGACAACTGGTTCTTAGTGATATTTTTTTCCTTTCTTGGGCACTGCCAAAACACAGAGTTTCCAATAGGAGACAATTCTGTATCATCTGGTGGCAAATGATGTACTCCCCATGTTTTCCATTTCAATACATTTTTTTGAAAGAATGACAACAGAGTTGTGAACTATCACGTAAATTTTCCTGTAGGTGATTGCCTTTTATGCTAAAATAAGATTATGATAGTGACATAACAGGGAAACAATTCAATTGCAATTTTGACCTGTTTATGTAATTTCATACTCTTATATCACTGTTCTGATTGCCACATCATTTGATGCTGTTGAGACCTGTGTCATAAAGTCACCAACAGCTAGTTATATGAAAACTGACTTGTGTAACACATGAACATTCCCCCCCCCCATTAGATAATTTAGCTATGCTTTAGAAATGTTTGAATTTAGACATGGCATTAAGTTAAATGTATTTTATAAAACACAACTTAAAAGACATTTAATTTTTAATCTAGGAATTCAATGAGATCAACAATTCTGTTTGCCTACTTAATTTCAGTAATATAATTAAAAAAATTAATGTAAAAATATAATTTAAAATACTGTGGTTAAATTTAGCATTTGATTAAAAATACATATATTATTATTATTATTATTCATTTTCCATTAACAGCCTAACACTTTATGCCGAACAGAAATGTTGGTGCAATATGGAACTTGTGATAGGCATCCTTAATGATAAATAAAGCTTAATGAAAAATCTGATTATTTAATTAAATGCAAAATTCACAGAATAAATTACAAATAAAAAAAATAGAAATAGGATTTTATCCCAATTTTAGATTACACAAGAGGACTAAAGCTGCTGCTTTTGTTTGTCAAAAACTTTGCACCTTCTGTTACAATCCATGCCCCATGAAATAAAAGTGAGTACAAATTTAGGTGGCAATGGACAGTTTTGGTGATACAGTCTAACACTAAAAATCCGCCGACCTGAAATCTGAGTTGCCTCTAAATTTATAAACATTTAGTTTATACGTTCCGGAAACCGGAGTACGAAATATCGAAGAAAAATACTTAATGGATAATGACGTCATAATTACCGAATAATAATAAGTCAGAACAGAAATATAAAATTATTGACATCATGATAAGTGTTTTTTCCCCTCCAATTTGCATCATTGTTATTTCAAGATAAACAATGCAAAAAACCAAGAAGTATGTACACTTTGTATGGAAACAGAAGAATGTAAAAAATAGGCAGCACTAGATACATTATTAAAATAGATGTAAAGATAACCAAAAAAATATTTCTCCCCAAAATTATCAATAACTGACGAATACTTCTCAGTGTCACTGACGAGTCAGTGACTTTTTGCTTGGCGTGTGGATAATCACAATGTACCACATATTACAATTCTGCATACATACGTACATCTCTATACTGACTACTCACTTAGATGCACTATTCTGAATATTGGTGGGAGGATTATTTCTCTAGAAAAGCTTACGGAAGAGTAAAATCTAGAACTGACAGAAAACAGTAAAGAAAATTATAATTCAGAGAAAATTGCATAAAAGTGCAGTTCGCAGGTTGCAACCATTTCTCTAGCATTGCCATTGCTTTGTTTTATTGATTTTTTTTGCAAATTTGCACACTGTATCATACTCATCATTGCCTTTACACATGCAATTTATTCTTCAGTTATTTATTATTATTTTGTCTGTCTTCTACAGTATCTTTTCTAAAAGCGAAACTATTAAAAAGTAATCTTCAGAAGGAAAATCCGGCAGATAATTTATATGAATGCTTTATCGCCAAGTTGTTGTATCATTTATGGTAACCTGAGTAGTTGAATGTTATGGAAACCCTATTATGACGTAATTGTTTGCATTATTCTGGGAAATTTTGAATCACGGGATGTTTTGCAAAGGCTTTTGTGGTGTGTGTTGCTTAGGAAGTACATTGCTTGTTTCATTGTTTAGACGGTACAACGGTTGAATGTAGTAGGGGATTAATTTGAAGTTTCTGTACGATTTGGAACCAAAGGGGAAAAGTTCATTAATTGTGTAAATGAAGGTTTACTTAGTAGCCATAGGTTAGAACTACATAGTATATTTTTGACTCTTATTTTTGTGAATTTCTGTGACAGCTCCGATATATGGATTGTAGTTCAGATACTTTTAGGGAGCTTTTGCATGCTGTTAAGGAATTTTGTGTGCCACAGACTAAAGACGAACGAATTGCTAAATAAGGTAGCGGGATTTTTGCTTTGTGTAGTGCTAAGAAACATAACATGATTTTCCGTTTTTTGTTATTTTATTGTTTGGTTTAAAATGTAGTTTATTGAGATTAGATATTTTTTGTTTGCCTCTACTGTAGAATTGGGTGCTCTTATTACTTTTTAAGTGAAAATATATCGATGTGTACATGGGAAAACTCCAGGGAGTGCATAAAGCATAGTTTGTGCAATTCAGGATTTTTTTTTAAGTGAAAATAGGTCGATGTGTACATGGATAAAGTCAAGGGAGGGCACAATGCCATTTTTGTGCAATTCGGGGATTTTTTTAAGTGAAAATAGGTTGATGTGTACATGGATACCGAGTTTGTGCAATTCTTTGACTTGTTATTTTGGCTTGCATAGCGGCAATTTTTGAGCCAAAAATCTCTGGTACGGAAGCCAAAATAACAATTTAAAGCATTGCACAAACTCGGTATCCATGTACTGCCAAAAATCGCCAAGGGGTACCTTAAAAAAATTTTTACCCTCGGTTTTAAAAAAGAAGGATTAGCTAACTTTGCCGCAATTGATACAATAAGATTTTTATTTTTCCTTCAGGTGAAAAGTACTTAGTAATCAATTCAAAAGGTTTTTACCCCGAGTTATCAACTTTCTACTGCCAGATCAATGCCACTAAGCATGGCTTCAAATGGTGTCTTGTGGCACTTCTGCCATTCTGAAAAACCCCATACCCACTCATATATTGTGTTTGAATTCCAAGATGTGCAAATTCGAACACCTATAATTATACATTACCTATAATTATACAGCATTATACGATACTCTTGTAAGAAACTAATAGCACAGGCTTCATTGTTTGAAAAATCTCAAATATACAGACTCTGGGAAAAAAAAAAAAAAAAAAAAAAAAGCCATTCTTAATACTGTGGCTTGTAGGCATACTTAAAAATTGTGACATCGCATGATTGCAATAATGATTAATCTGTGTTATGGTGCAAATTTGGGAACTATTTCCCCTTTTTTGGCTGAATTTTTTTCCCCCTCCTCCATTAACACACGAGTACCTAATATTCTTAACAGTCCAGTTTGAGCAAAAATAATCTTTTCCAGGGCCACACAAATCTAATAAAAAGGAAATGAAGTATTGCATAGGTGTACATACACACTTTTAACTGTTTTCAATCAAAACTAACTCAAAATCTATTTCAAAAACTTAACTAATTATATTTGCATCTAATTTTTATATAGATACGCATATTATTCTATTTTTATTCCCTGACATTAACTTGTATGTGATAAATATTATGTTTAACCAGCTTATTTTTACTTACCTATTTTTTTTCCCATTTAACTTAAATCAACATGCATTAAATATCATGTTTAACAAGTTAAATTTTATTTTAATATGCTTAATATATTTTCCCACCAAGCTTTAATTCATGTACACTAATAGCATGTTTAATCAGCTAAATTTGGCTTAGATTTCCTTAATATCGTGCCTTTTCTGTTAACTTTACATTTAATATTATGCTCAACCAGCTAATTTGTATTTATATTTATATGGGCTTAAATGCTTTATTCTTCCTCTCTCCACATAAAAATAAATTAAACTTAAATATGCTTAATGTCATGCTACGAGGCGTATTCGAAAACTAAGTACCGTTAAAAAAAAAAAAAAAAAAAAAGAGTAAAACAATTTTTTCGAATCCAATTTTATTTTTATATGAAAATACATGTCTTAAACTATTTTTCAACATGGGTTTCCGCCAATGATGAAACACTTGTCATAGCGGGTGACCAGTTTTTGTATACCATCGTCAAAGAAACTTTCCGCCAGTTTCGATAACCACGACTCCACAGCATTTTTCGTGTCATCGTCAGATCCAAAGCGCTTGCCACCAAGCTCGCGCTTCATGTGCAGGAACAAGTGATAGTCGGACGGCGCCAAGTCCGTGCTGTACGGCGGGTGATCGAACTGCTCCCAATGAAACTGTCGAATTAACGATCGAGTGACACCAGCAGTATGGGGCCGAGCATTGTCATGGAGCAACACAATTCCTTTACTGAGCATTCCTCTTCGTTTGTTTTGAATGGCACGCCTTAGTTTTGTTAGAGTCTCACAATATCGTGCCGCATTAATGGTTTCACCTCTGGGAAGAAATTCAGTAAGCAAACCGCCTTTCCTATCCCAGAAGACAGTGCACGTGATTTTTTGTGATGACATTGTCACTTTGAACTTTTGTTTTTTCGGAGAATGAGTGTGTCTCCACTCCATCGATTGTTGTTTCGATTCTGGTGTGAAATGACACACCCAAGTTTCATCACCTGTCACAATTTGGTTTAAAAAGTTTTCTCCCTTATCACTGTACCGCGTGAGAAATGTCAGGGCACTACCATGTCGCTTTGTTTTGTGAACATCAATGAGCATTTTTGGAACCCATCGGAAACACAGTTTGCGATAATTCAAGCGGTCAGACACAATTTCCAACAAAACAGTACGTGAAATTTGTGGAAATGCCTCTGAAAGAGTTGTCATTGTGAAGCGTCTGTTCTCATGAATTGCTTCATCAACTTTCCTTACCAAATCATCGGTGACAACAGAAGGCCGACCACTCAGAGCCTCGGCGTGGACACTTGTTCGATCTGCATTAAACATTCTTACCCACTTTCTCACCATTCCATCACTTATCGCGTATTCACCGTAAACTTCTGTCACTTGACGATAAATTTCGGCCGGCTTAACATTCCTCGCGTTCAAAAATTTAATCACGGCACGAATCTCACAGTCAGCGGGAGAACTAATTGTCTTAAACATTTTGAATGTGCACAGCAAACTGAAAACACAACATAGAGCAACCAAAATGGCGACAATTGAAAGTCAGTGAACAAGAAAGATTAGTGCGCATGCGCGGGACGCCTACCACAGCGCTGCGACGGCGCTAGAATGAAACGCTACTTAGTTTCCGAATCCGCTACGTATTTTGCTACCTATCAGGTTTAAGAAGGTACGCTTGACTTACGTACGCTTAATATCGTGTATGTTTTGCTAAATTCTGTTGGCAAGCTTGAAGAGTAAAAAATGCAATGTCCCAATGGGTGGTTCTCTGCAATAGTTAACACAAGAAAAGTTATTTTGGCATTAAGGATGTTAATACAGTTTAATGCTATTTCATTTAACTTTTTGATGTTGTCCAATATCGCTTTTAGATTATATTAACAAAAATATCTGTTAAATGCATTAAGTGTAAGTAAAAATAAACTTATATGTATGAAATTTAAAAATTACTGTATCAACATTATTATACTTATGCTTCGTTTATATTAAGATAAAATGACACTTAAAATTAACTATATAGTACAAAGTCTTTGATCCGGACGTCCATATTCCGGAATGATCTATAATCTGGACCTCAAAGCTACAAACCTTCTGCGAATGCATAAACGCGCGCATACCTTTATGCATGGGCATAATACGTTTACACATGCGCGTTTAACGTATAACGGATGGTATACGCTAGGCTAAAATTATCTATTTCAGTTAATGTTGCAGATTGCATTGTTCCTTAATCTTCTAATTGGATCCGGCTTATTATTTTTTTGCAGACTGTTAGAGCAATTTAAAAAAAATAAGCTTGAACTTTCGATTATGTCAAAAAGAGTTTCCGATTCTGGAGCTGCCAAAGGATCTACAAAGCGAAAGCATGTTTCGATGTACCGCTTTCGATAGTGAAGAAAGTGACAGAGAGGTTATTGAAAACGAAAAAATTTCAATTGACAAGTTAGTCAGTATTCTCGACACAGCAATTACAGTACTTGAACAGTGGAACTGAACAAGAAATTATGTCTGTTTATAGAATTAAAGAGAAAGTATTAGCACAAAAAACGAAGCAACTTAGACAACTTACATTGAAAGAAATGATTAATAAAGTAAACAAATAAATATTAACCTTTTTTTATTTGTAAATTTTGATACACTTTAGATCAGGGGTCGGCAACCTGTTTGTCCTTAAGGGCGCAATACTAAATTTGAAAAGAACTGAGGGCGCATATTTTACAGATAATCAACAGGTATAAATAGGCATAAAAAAAACAGATTTTTTATAACTTTATTTTGTTGGTGTCATACATAATGATACATATAATTCAGTGTGAAACTTGGGTGTCCATATTTTCAGCTAATTTCTTATAATTGGGGATATATTTAAAGTTCCCGGTCCTTAAACAATTATCTAAATGTGAGTCATTAATCTTTGTTCGGTATTTTGATTTCAAATATTTCATATTTGAGAACAAAGACTCGCAATTGTATGTTGTTGCACAATATGAATAAATTTTTAGCGCACATTTTCTTAAAATAAGATGCTTATTTTCATCGACTAAGTTCCAAAACATTTTATCGTTACTATGGGCTTTTAAAATAATATCACTTTGCAAGTTTATTATTTCTAATTCTAGGTCTTCGATATTATGAAGCTCGAAATACACTGAAACTATTTCAAGGGCATCATCTTCAGTAACATTGAATGGATTTATGAAAAATCTTAGAACGGGTTCTAGTGCT
Source organism: Stegodyphus dumicola (assembly GCF_044657685.1). Taxonomy (NCBI): domain Eukaryota; kingdom Metazoa; phylum Arthropoda; class Arachnida; order Araneae; family Eresidae; genus Stegodyphus; species Stegodyphus dumicola. The sequence goes on along the minus strand of NC_140778.1, from coordinate 66,358,956 downwards.
GCAAAATCTTCAAATTTAGAAGAAAACTCTTCTATTAGCTTATCTATAATTTCTAAATATGATGTAGCAGTAAAATTTTCATTATTCAAATTTAAACTCTCAACAGTATATTTTATATTTGGGAAATGTGATAATGATTTTTTTCAATAGATGGGATTTCAACAACACTAACTTACAATTGAATGCATTTACTGCACTAATCATGTCAGCGATATGCTGATTTTTCCCTTGCATTTTTAAATTTAATTCATTCAACTTTGCCGTTATATCTGTCAGAAATCCGAGGTCGATTAGCCAATCCTTATTTTCTAATTGCTCGTAAAATTCGCCTCTTGATGCAATAAATTCCTTTATTTGTTGCAAAAGCATGATAAACCGCTCAAGTATTTTACCTCTGCTCAGCCACCTCACTTCAGTATGTAAAAGAAGATCTGTGAACTGAACGTCCTCATCTTCAACGATAATTGCAACGTATTTATAGCTGAAACTATTTCCTTTTTATTTTTAAATTCTTCAAAAAGTGAATCAGCAGCTTCTAAAATGGCTTCTTTCACTAATTCTCCATCTGTAAATGTTTTTTTATTCTTGGCTAGCAAACGCGATATTTTATATGACGCGATCGTTGCTGCTTTATGTTGTTGCAGTGGTTTAGTAAAAAAACTTTGCTGGTTAGTTATTGAAGATTTTAAAGAAATAATTTTCTTTTCTTCTTATTTCAGAGTTCATTGGATAGTCACTATCAAAATTGGGTATGAACGGTCTTAAAATGTCGTTCAATATTACTTTTCTTGGGAATCGCAACACTATTATTACACAACAAACAAATACGCTTCCCTTTGTAATCAACGAAACAATATAGATGTTCCCATTCATCGTTAAAATAATATGTTCTTTTTCTTTTACATTTATCCATGAAGGGTTTTGAAAGAAAAGAATTATTTCGGATTACTTGGTAGTTTTAAATGCACGGTCTACGCGTGGTCTATTCGAAATACGATCACACACTAACAAAAAATACGTGCGTGTTATTAGATACGCTCAAGGTTAGCAAACTGCTAATCTATGCACAATCCTAAACTCAACTGACTACTGTCTAACCGCGCTAGCGAGAGCAGTTTGGCTGAGGGCCAAGGTGGGTCAGTTTAATTCATGGAGGTAGGAAAGGAAGGAGGGGCCAGTCGGCACTAGAAGTGAAGCAGTACTTTGAAGCTTGGGTCACCAGAAGGGGTGTTCTTTGTTTACATTCAGAAGCTCGCTTGACACGGTTCTGATAGTATTTCGACACACGACAGTTCCATACAAATCGAAAAAGGGACACTTTCGCATGAAAGAACCATTCATGAATAATAGCAATTTGTATAGTTTAGTGACATTTACGCAAAAATCACATCTTTGTTATTTTTCGATAACTAACAACAGCGCGATTTTGATTATGAATTTGTTTTATAAAATTCTAAGCTGTTGAACTACAAAAATATAGATTTTAAGAAAAATGTTATGCTTAAAGAATGAAAAATACCTTACGGTACATTTAAAATTGTATACGTCTTTCGATACCCTTGATAGAGTATTCTCTACTTTTATTTTATTTTCCAAACGCCAAAATGTTTTAAATAAAACAAATTTTTTTCACATCCATATACTGTTGTATATTATTGCAAAAAGCATGTATCTGCCTTTGACAAAATACATAAATATTCATTAAATTATTTATAAATGTATTTGAAATGAAGAATTTATTCACTTATAAACAACTGTGAAAGTACTGTGAAGAAATCTAATGATTAAATGTATCTAATTTATAATGATTATAAATGTTATCTAAATATATAATAACCTTAATATTGAATTGTAAACATAAATTGAAATCCTGTTGACAAATACGTTATAAAACTATTTAAGCAAGAATTGTTCGTACTGGAAAGCAATCTGTTAAAAGGTATTGTAAAGCAAATGCTATGAGATGCGCACTTAAGAATGTAATAAAGAGTTTTGGAATATGTATTGTTGAAATGAAGGGAAAAAAAAAACTCATAAGTATAATTAAAAGAATTATTCCCTTTACATTTTATAATAACTCAGTTACAAGTTTTAAATAATACTTTAAAAAAAAAAAAAAAAAAAAAAAAAAAAAAAAAAAAAAAAAATTATTTTATTCCCTTTCAGAAATGTTCAGAGAAAGTCAAGTACTATTTAAAGTATTTCGCTAATTCCTAATAATTCTCTAATTTAAAATGAACCGAATAGGGCATTAATTATAAATTGACTTACATTTTTCGATTTAAAAGATGCCTCAGAAGCCAAAAAATCATGTCATATTTAAGAAAGTATTTTAGGAAGAAGCTTTATAAATATAAAAGAAATAATGCATAATTTTAATATTAATAATGCAATAAACTTTGATCTTAATTTTTGTACCTTAACCGAATAAAATCGAATTACCTTAATTTTTTTTTCTAATGTAATTAACGAAAACTTGTGAAAATATTTCATTCAAATTAAACCATTCTGAGAAAACTGTCCTGTGAAAAGTATAGCATTTAATTCCGTTCAGAATGAAATGTTGTTTAAAAATATGTTGTTTTCATATACTTAGGACTCTGAAGTGTTGTAGAAAAAGAAAATATATACATTTATATGCATATTTACGACGAAATTACAAAATATTTACGTCCGAACGCGTCAAATCCCATTGAACTCAATGGTAAATGACCCAATGTTTTGGTCACCACGTAGGATCGCCGGTGCTTCAGAGCAGGGTACGGGAGAAACTTGTTTAGGGCAACTCCATCTTACTTCCTACCTCCATGGTTTAATTGAAGGGGTGTGTGGGCGAAATGCGGAGGTATTTTTCCCTCTCGAAGGTCGAAGGGGTGTGTGGGCGAAAAGCGGGGGTATTTTTCCTTCTCGAAGGTCCATGGAGGTAAGAAAGGGAGGAGGGGCCATTCCGCGCTAGAAGTGAAGCACTGCTTTGAAGCTTGGGTCACCAGACGGGGTGTTGTTTGTTTACATTCAGAAGCTCGCTTGACAAGGTTCTGATAGTATTTCGACACACGACAGTTCCATAGAAATCGAAAAAGGGACACTCTCGCATGAAAGAAACATTCATAGTGTAATGGATAATAGCAATTTGTATAGTTTACTGACATTTACGCAAAAATCACATCTTGGTTATTTTTCGATAACTAACAACAGCGATTTTGATTATGAATTTGTTTTATAAAATTCTAAGCTGTTGCACTACAAAAATATAGATTTTAAGAAAATTGCTAAAAGAGATCTGCCAAAATTTATTTTCTAGAAGATTTGAAAAGTTTGAAACTTGATGGCTAAATGTAAATATAAAATTATGTATGTTAAAATATTTGTAATTAGGCACATAGGTCAGATTAAGTTTTTATTAAATAGAGTAACGCATGCAAGGGCTATCTGCCTAAAGAGAGAGATGCCATCGTGGAGGAATTTTGAAGAAAAACTGACCTTTGAGTGGGTATTAAAAATAATACTTATAATTTTCATTCAAATTATATTCATATATATATTTTATGTAAAACTTTCGGGTGTATGCTAAATTAGTGTAAATTACTTTACACGAAAAATACAGTGAATGCACAGAAATTAAAGATTTGCACATGCCGTAAATGATAAATAGGAAATATGTATGGGTATTTATGCATGTGCTTGCAAAAAGCATGTATCTGCCTTTGACAAAATACTTAAATATTCATTAAATTATTTATAAATGTATTTGAAATGAAGAATTTATTCACTTATAAACAACTGTGAAAGTACTGTGAAGAAATCTAATGATTAAATGTATCTAATTTATAATGATTATAAATGTTATCTAAATATATAATAACCTTAATATTGAATTGTAAACATAAATTGAAATCCTGTTGACAAATACGTTATAAAACTATTTAAGCAAGAATTGTTCGTACTGGAAAGCAATCTGTTAAAAGGTATTGTAAAGCAAATGCTATGAGAATCGCACTTAAGAAAGTAATAAAGAGTTTTGGAATATGTATTGTTGAAATTTAGGTAAAAAAAAAAAAATCTGATAAGTATAATTAAAAGAATTATTCCCTTTACATTTTATAATAACTCAGTTACAAGTTTTAAATAATACTTTAAAAAAAAAAAAAAAAAACTTATTTTATTCCCTTTCAGAAATGTTCAGAGAAAGTCAAATACTATTTAATACCTATTTAATTATTAGGAATTAGCGAAATACTTCTTTAAAGTATTTCGCTAATTCCTAATAATTCTCTAATTTAAAATGAACCGAATAGAGCATTAATTATAAATTGACTTACATTTTTCGATTTAAAAGAAGCCAAAAAATCATGTCATATTTAAGAAAGTATTTTAGGAAGAAGCTCTATAAATAGAAAAGAAATAATGCATAATTTTAATATTAATAATACAATAAACTTTGATCTTAATTTTTGTACCTTAACCGAATAAAATCAAATTACCGTAATTTTTTTTTCTAATTTAATTAACGAAAATTTGTGAAAATATTTCATTCAAATTAAACCATTCTGAGAAAACTGTCCTGTGAAAAGTATAGCATTTAATTCCGTTCAGAATGAAATGTTGTTTAAAAATATGTTGTTTTCACATACTTAGGACTCTGAAGTGTTGTAGAAAAAGAAAATATATACATTTATATGTATATTTGCGACGTAATTACAAAATATTTACACCCGAACGCGTCAAATCCCATAGAACTCAATGGTAAATGACCCAATGTTTTGGTCACCACGTAGGGATCGCCGGTGCTTCAGACCAGGGTACGGAGAAACTTGTTTAGGGCGACTCCTTCTTACTTCCTACCTCCATGCGAATTAGGAATGCGATGAATGACAATTAGGAATGCGAAGGTCGAAGGGGTGTGGGTGAAATCGAAGGTCAGGGGACATTTAGTGTCTACCGGGCTATTGCACTCACTCCTACATAACTGATAGATGTGCCCACTTCCGCCCCAAACCGGATGTTTACATAGATCTGGAATACGTAGTCAGACAGTACTTGCTGTATATCAAGTCTGTTTGACAAGAGTAAGTAAATCGCTCTGGCTATCATACATTTACATAGTCCAGCGAGGACGCATTAAAAATCGATCGGGGGCGCCATGGCGCCCGCGGGCTTCGCGTTGCCTACCCCTGCTTTAGATCATAATTGCTCTTTATTTCATAAATTACGGTTTCATATTTTAATTTTTATAATTTCTGCATGCCATCTTACCAGATTTAAACTGATGATCTATAATCCGGAAAAATCGATAATTTGGAATCGCCGAAGTCCCGACGAGTCCGGATTAAAGACTTTTGACTGTATAATTAAAAGAATTATTCCCCTTACATATTATAATAACTCAGTTACAAGTTTTAAATAATATTTAAAAACTAGTCTTTATTTTAAACTCTTTCAGAAATATTCAGAGAAAGTTAAGTACTATTTAAAGTCTTTCGCTATTAAAATAAAAGGTGCTCTAATTTGAAATGGACCGAATAGAGCATTAATTATAAATTGACTATTTTTCGTTTTAAAAGATGCCTCAGAAGCTAAAAAATCATGTCATATTTGAGAAAGTATTTTAGGAAGAAGCTCTATACATAGAAAATAAACAATGCATAATTTTAATATTAATAATAAAATAAACTTTGATCTTAAATTTGTAATTCTTAACCGAATAAAATCAAATTACCTTAAAATTTCTTTCTAATGTAATTAACGAAAACTTGTGAAAATATTTCATTCAAATTAAACACTTCTGTGCAAACTGTTCTGTGAAAAGTATAGCATTTAATTCCGCTCAGAATAAAATGTTGTTTAAAATGTATTCTTTTCATATACTTAGGACTTTGAAGTATTGCAGCAAAAGAAAATATACACATTTATATGCATATTTACGCCGTAATTACAAAATATTTACATACGATCGTGTAAAAACCCATTTAACTCAATGGTAAATTACCTAATCATTACCACAGGTATGTAATTACCATTGGTAATTTACCTAATGGTAAATTATTTTGGTAATTTAACTAATGGTAAATTACCAATGGTAATGTTTTGGTCACCCATGAAGGGATCGAAAGTGTTTCAAAGCAGGGTGTAGGGAAACCGGTTTAGAGCCACTCCATCTAACTTCCTACCTCCATGGTGAAAATCGCCGGGGGTGGGTGGGGGGTTGAATATAACACGGCTTTTTAGAATAGTCTGGCTGTGTTCTTAGGTAATTTTTAAAATACTTTAAACACACAGAACCTTAGGGCTCCTAAAATATTATGATTAACGTGGGCCGCTATAATATACGTTTTAAATAATTAAGTTTTTATTTTTATTACTGTTACTTTTACCTAAAATAATAAGAATTAAATCAATTTTCATGCTTAAAAATTTGACATTTTGATATATTTTTAATGCATTTTTAAAAATTTCTTTTCAGAGAATGCTAGGTGTTTATATACAATAGATGATTAGAATAGAAAAATACATATTATTGGTTCTCTGAGATGACAAAATACTTTTATGTATTCCCAGGGTCATCAAAGTTAGTAAACCACTGCTTTGAGTAATTAATCAAAGTTTGAATGAATCTTGAAAGATAACAAGATGTATAATGTTTATTCTAGTTTTATTTACAATGCTACTTTAAAGGATTTGATTATTACTGAAGATACTCGGCATTGTCAAATTTATTACGAAAAAGACAGTTGTTTCAAAATAAAATATTTTAAGCTATCAGTACGTAAATTCAAAAAACAACTTTGAAAAGTTGCTTGTTAAAATGAATGTTTTAAATGTATTATTTAGTAATGAATCTATTAATCTATTAAATGTACAGTAGCACTAATTATTAAACATAATTTTGAGAATATCGACAAGCAAAGCACGTAATGAAAAAGACACTTTTTACTAAAAATATTAGTATTCTGTAGGAATGACAGAGAATATATGTAATGAATACCATGGCCAAATACCTATACAGTCAAAAGTCTTTAATCCGGACTCGTCGAAACTTCGGCGATTCCGGATTATAGATCATTAGTTTAAATCTGGTAAGATGGCATGCAGAAATTATAAAATTAAAAAAATGAAACCGTAATTTATGAAATAAAGTGCAATTAGGATCTAAAGGGTATCAAAATTTACAAAAAAAAAAAAAAAAAAAAAAAAAGCTTTATATTTATTTGTTTAGTTTATTAAACATTTCTTTCAACGTTCGCATGCGTAAAGCATACATTAGGCATAGTCGAAATTAGAAATTTGCAACCAGAAAACTATTTGATGTGTATTCGTGATATTTATAATGACGAGGAATTTGATTTAAATCATATCAAAGCCGGAGTACATCGAGATGAAATACTACATTTAGCAAGGAATTATAAGCCGAATAAAATAAAAACATGTACTCTGAATATAAGGATAATGCTGACAGATCAACTTCCAGTTCATTGTGCGCTACGTCGTCACCCCCCCCGTAGAGCAGCATGAAATTGATTAGAGGATCAAAGGATATGCCTTTATCCATTTTTTGCAGCAATTCCACAGTTTTTTTGATGGACATCTGAACATGCTTTCGCTTTGTAGATCCTTTGGCACCTCCAGAATGGGAAATTCTTTTTGACATACTCGAAAGTTCAAGCTTACTTTTACAAAATTGCTCTCACAGTCTGCAAAAAATAATAAGCCGGATCCAATTAGAAGATTAAGGAACAACACAATCTGCAACATTAACTGAAATAGATAATTAGATAATTTTAGCTTAGCCTATACCGTCTGTTATGCATTAAACGCACATGCGTAAATGTATTATGCCCATGCGTAAAGGTATTATGCGCATGCGTTGACGCATGCGCAGAAAGTTTGTAGTTTTGAGGTCCGGATTGTAGATCATTCCGGATTAAAGACTTTTGACTGTATAAAGAAAAAGAAACAAACAAACAAAAAAAAAAAAAAAAAAAGTAGTATTCTCTACCTCAACACTTGCAAAAGTAATCCCGCTTTGCAACACAGTTAATATCTGACTACATGATATTGCAAGCATTTTCTTCAGATTTTTCCTACAACTGATATTGAATACTGGTAGTTTGATCTGGTTTCATATCATGTTTAAAGGGCTGGCTGCATGGTTGATTTTTCTAGTTTTTCTCATATGTAATGCAAATACAAAACAGTTTCCCTTAGAAAGTTGTTCAAAACGGCATCTTTCTTCAGGTCCATAGCCGGTATTCTTTGCTATATTCGAATAACCTAAACTTTCCTACAGATTAACATTGACATGATGTATCTGTTGTAAGCAGGACAATAATCATTCCGCCTCTATCCGTGTAGCAGGAGTGTATTTAAAACATGTCAGAATCATGGGATTCATAACAAAATCAACCATGTTTTAATCTTGAAAAACTTTATAAATTTTCCCGATTTTCTTACGTCATGGGTTTCACTAACAAGATATTCATACTTTTGTTCAAGTTCACAAGCAGTTGAGCAATACAATTGCTGAATACTGGTAGTTTGACCCAAGTTTGAATCTTCAGTATTCAGTATCTTGGGCCATCACACTGTCATGCCCCTAAAGTTATTACTGCTTGGCATAATAACAATCTCACTTGACCATGTTACCCACTTTGTCAAAACTAATATATCAGCTGCAGTCTCTCCAAAGACTCTCACTATAACAGATATTTAAAAATATCTTTCTTAGAATAAAATAGGTTTGTCAACGTCTGGCAACAATTCATGAACTTTCATGCAAAGCATTTACGACTCATTTCAGTATTTTGGAAACCAGGTAAAATATTATTTGATGTATGAAATTTTTGATAATGATGGTTATATTATAATTTCTAAGTTACTGATACGTATTGTTTAAATTTATTCATTGTGTTTTTATTTTTTTATATATTGTTAATAAATTGGTTAAATTTGAAACCTTTTATTGTCTTCAATATCTGCACAGCACATAACCTCAGGGAGCTTCTATTGCTACTCATGTTAAATGTTTAATTTTATAAACTTTGCTTTTGCATCATTTTGGTTATGGGCCCATAACCAAAATGATGCAAAAGCATGGGAGATTTGAAGAAATCTGGGTAAAAGTATAGTTTAGGGTACCCCTTGGCGATTTTTGGCGGTACATAGATACTGATTTTGTGCAGTTCTTTGACTCGTTATTCTGGCTTGCGAAGCGGCGATTTTTGAGTAATAAATCACCTCTACACAAAGCCAAAATAACGAGACAAACAATTGCACAAACTCGCTATCCATGTGCACATAGACTTATTTTCACTTAAAAAAAAAAAAAAACCCTGAATTGCACAAAATTGGCATTGCGCACTCCTTTGACTTAATCCATGTACATGTCGACCTATTTTTCACTTTAAAAAAAAAATCTCCGAATTGCACAAAAATGGCATTGTGCACTCTTTTAACTTTATCAATGTACACGTCAACCTATTTTCACTTAAAAAAAATTCCAAAATTGCACAAACTTGCATTGCGCACTCCCTTTCTCCCTTTACTTTGTCCATGTACACATAGTCTCAGGGCCAGATTACCAATTAGGCACAGTAGGCACGTGCCTAGGGCCTACGAAGGCCAAAGGTCTTAGGGCTTTGAAAAAAAATATATTGAAATAAAAATACCCCAAAAACTTATAAACATTTTTATATTATTATATAGTGAAGGTCAAAATAATATATGTAAATACAAATACACAAAAAAATACGAATACAAAACGTTTGGTTTACTAAGTAGATCCTAAAATAACTCCTTTTTTCGGGATTTTGACACAGCGAATTCGTGTATTATATCTTCAAAATTAATGCCGCGAGCGACATCACTTTCAATACACAGAAGGCCCAGTGAGGAAGTTCTCTCTTGACCCATAGTTGAACGCATAAAATTTTTTATAAGCTTCAACTTGGAGAATGATCTTTCTCCTTCTGCATTCGAACCCAATATCGAAAGGTATATGCGCAATGCAATATTAACATTTGGGAAACTTGACACAAGTTTATCCTTTATTTGTAATTTTATGAGATCCGTTATAGAGGTGGTTTTGGGGTACAAATTTGAAAAAATCAAATACTCATCAACAAAGTTTTTTTCTAAGTCAGACGGATACATTTTTACCAGAGCTTGAGCCTTAACCTTGATAATGTCCTCGGTCAGTGTATTATCCGTAAGAAAACTAAATGTGTCATAAAGGCTGGTATACGCAGTGCGTCTCTTTGTCATTTCAGCGCAAGGCACATCCAGAACAATATAAAAAAACATTAATCTTAAAGGAATCTTTGGCACTGCGAGAGGGAGTCTCATCTGGCCCTTCATCGAACTGTCGTTTTCTCTTACGAACTCTAGTTTCGGATTCTTTAAATTCTGAATCTGGTGCAAGGGCTTTTGCCTTAAGATAATAGCTATTATACATGTCCTCAGTTCTGCAGTGAGATAGATATTGAATTAAACTGTCGTAAAGTCGCACCATCGTGTTAAACTCGATGCCAGATTCTTGAAGAGATTTATTTACAATATCGACGTGTTTTAGTAGATCTTCCCAAATAACTGTGAGTAATACCATCTCCAAAGTATTCATTTGATGGATTAAGGTTTGTGCCTCAATCACTGTTGTAGGTTTCATACCTTCACTAGTTGAAATATTTGTAAGAATACCACGTATATCATCATAATGGGCACATAATGTTTTTACAGCCTCATAACGTGCTGACCATCTGGTCTCTGAAAGTCTTTTTACAGAAATTTTACTTCCCAAAGACCTTAGTTTAGACCATCTTTGAGGGGACGCTGCAAAGAAATTGTAGAGCGATTGCAAAATTTCAAAAAATTTTACAGCTTCTAAGCAGCTTTCTGCCGCCGCTGTGCCAACTAGATTAAGACTATGAGCTCCACATGGTACCCAAGTGGCTGCGCTGTTGATTTCCCTAAATCTAGTTTGTACTCCCGAATACACTCCGCTCATATTAGCCGCATTGTCATAAGACTGACATCTGCAAAATTTTGGGTCTATTCCCTGATTTTCTAAAACTGAAATTAGAGTGTCAAAAAGATACTTGGTATCATGTTTTTCTATTTTAACAAACATCAAAAATCTTTCATATATATCTCCAGTTTTTGAGACATATCTAATAACTATGGAGAGTTGATCCGTATGGCTAACGTCAGGTGTAGAATCCACAGTGATTCCATAATACTTGGCTTCTTTGATTCTGTAACTATTTTTTCCAATACTTTTGACCCCAGTAAAATTATTAGTTCTTCATACGTTGTGGAGGATAAATATGATACTTTTCCGCGGCCTGGATTACCGTATCTTCTTACATGTTCTTCTAGAAACGGATCAAATTTGGCTAAGAGATCGATACACCCAAGAAAATTGCCATTACTAGGATCACCATGTATTTCATTATCGCCTCTAAACGCTAGTCCCCTTTCGGCCAAAAACTTAATTACTTCCACTACTCTTCTTAAAACCGTTGTCCAATATGTGCTTTCTTTTTCCTTGACAATATCAAACGTCTCATCAATTTTTCTAGTTTGTTGGTAGTTCACTAAAGCAGAAATAGATGCAAAATGTTCTTTTGACACTTCATGACTTGAAATTCTCGAATGTGCGTTTTTCCAGTCATTAAAGCCTGTAAGGAATTGGTTACACAGGTTTGGATTTCCAGGTAGGTCCGATTTGAACAAAATACATTTATAACAAAAAAACTTGCCAGTAGATTCGGAAAATATCAACCAGTCCCTTTTTATAATATCATTGTTGTTCAGTTTTCTGAAAAAATAATCTTGTGATGGACATATCATTATTTCGCCAAATTTAGTGGCGTATAACTTAAAATTTATATCCAATTTCTGCACAGGGTGATTACGAGAGAAGTAATCGATAAGATCTGCGCTTATGGTTGTCCACCGTGCTGGATCAGAACTGAAAATACTTGAGGCTGATGTTGTTGGTAGTGATTCAGGCACCACCTGCTTGGAAGCGTCGTTAAAATTTCGTAAACCCCCGTCAGCCTCGTCTTCTGTGACATTCTCAGTTTTATTGGTTGAACATTCTTGCGAGTCCCAACAAGCCTCAGCTTCTTTAGGTCTAACCTCGATCGAGGAAATATCTACCGCATCTGCATTATCTTCTGTCTCCTTAGAAATGTTAACATATTTCAATAAAGAACCTTTAATTTTACTAAGCGACTCACTCACTTTCTCTTTCTTTTTGCGTTTTTCATGTCCACTTTGGTGTTTTCTTTTATATCCATCAGACATTTTTCGCTAAAAAAAAATATTTAAAAAAAGCTTTTATAAATTGCGCTTAAAAGTTTAAAATAATTTTTTAACTTTCTGATATACCACAATAAAAGCGATGGGCACGCACAAACTAAAATTTAAACTTGTTTTCTCCTTCTTCTCGTCACCTTTAAATATACATTTTAGTTTGCGCCCGTCGCTTTTATTATGCTATCAGAAAGCTAAAAAGTTATTTTAAATTTGTTAAGTAATGCATTTTAAACTTGTAAAAACGAAACCCGGATTTACGAGTATGGATTAAAATTAAGCTATTCCAAAGGTGATTTGGACTGTACTATTTCTACAACTACTACTGGAGATTTTTTACAATAGTATGGCCAAACCACCCCATAGTAGGCCTACTCAAAGTTCCTTGCATTGTGCTGCATTCTACGGCGGACTATTATACTAATAAGAAGTGATAAAATGAAAATTCTATTATTTATAATGGAATGAAGCAATATTCCAGAATCAAAAACTAGGTTGAAATAAGTAGAGTATAAAAACAACTTTCCTTTACTTACCTTACTTATAATAAATTTAACTTCCAGTTTTTAAACTAAAGATTGACTTGGGGTTGAGCGTGATTAAATACAAGCACAGGCATACACGCTCTATCGTAGTGTTTACATATTAACTTATTACACAACTGAGCTACTAAAACAAAAGACCTTAGCAGCAGGGAAAACCTCTCGATCGCGCGCAAGCGTTTGGTAGTGGGCATGGAAACGTGGCCAACTGTGTCAAACGCATGTGCCCATCCGAGAGGTTTTCCCGGCGGCTAATGTCTTGTCATGTTCATGTACTAAAACCCTGGAATTCTGCATGGAATTTGGTAGATATAAAAGTTGCATTGTTGCAGATAAACTCAATTCTGGAATTATGGCTATTGAAAATGGCTCTATGAAAAATAAAAACATTAAAATCCCAAAATAAAATAATGTTATTTTACCGCATCATCACATTTTCGGATTTATATCTACAACAAAATTATTACTTAATATTAGCGGTCAATTTCAGTTAAAAAATGTTTATTATTTCGGGGCCTACGCTGCTGGAGTGCCTAGGGCCTACGACACCCTTAATCCGGCCCTGTCTACAATGTAGGCAAACAAAAAATACATAATCTCAATAAAATACATTTTAAACCAAACAATAAAATAACATAAAAAAGAAAAAACATGTTATACATTTAAGCACTACCAAAAGCAAATATTAACTTACCATGATTTTCGAGTTCGCTTCGTACACCCAGAGCCACGTAAAAATCAAAATATCAAATGAAATTTTTCAAACCAGGTACTATTTCTGATCAAACACTTCACATAGTGACCATCTGAACCTTTCTTCCTACAAACCCATTCAAATCTATCTAAACGGTTTTTACGTTCGACTAGGCGCATATCCTTTCTACATACAGGACACTTATAATGGCTACCAAGTAAACCTTCATTTACACACCAGTCAATTAAAGCTCTTTTCTCCTTTCGCTCCACATCATACAGAAACTTCAAATTAATCTTACTACATTCGGCCATTCTACCGTCTGAAGAATCAAACCAACACACACCACAAAAACGCTTACAAAACATCCTATGATTCAAAATTTCCCAGAATCATGCATCTGATTACGTCACAATAAGGTTTCCATAACATTCAACTACTCAGGCTACCATAAATGAAACAACAACTTGGAGATAAATCAAAAAACAACTTTGCCATAACACAAGGGGTACCTTAAAGTCTACTCTACTCGAAATCTGAAGTAATTACGTTTTATAACATGACAAAAGGAGCAGTTGATATAGTCGACGAAATGGGTGGCACTTATTCAGTGACCAGAATATCAAACTGATGGGCATATTTTTTTCGCTATTAAATATTGCTGGCATAAATTCAAGGATTTTGCTTTTATCTACTAAAACTCCACCAGAGAAGTTCAGGAATAGGAGGCACTTCTGATCTGTCCTTAGCACTTTTAGATCCTCATTTGAAATCATAACAGAAACAGTAAGAATACAACAAAGATTCTGTTGAAGGTTCGAAAACAAAGAAAAGAAAATTACGTTACCGGAGATGTTACATGTGCTCAAGAAAAAAAGACAGAAAATCAAAAACTGTATGCGTGAAGTGTAAAAAAAGAATATGTGAAGAACACTATGAAATAGAAGCTTCATGTATAAAACTACAAAATATTTAATTCTTCTTGAGCCTAATTGATTTGAAAATTAATTATATAACTCATTGTCCATGTAATAATTCTGCATAATTTGGATTATTATTGCATTAAAAAATAAAAAAACACAAATGTCTCATGAAAATCAATGATTCCTAGTCACCTGAAGAAAATGCAAGTACTTTTATTTGTTATTAATTTTAAAATTAACATTATTTTTAAGTTATTTTATATAATAAATGTTGCAATTAATACAGAATGCATTATTTTACCGAATTGTGATAACATGTCATTTAATTGTGACGCGTGTTCTCCTGATAAATAATACAGCATGCGTCTTCCCGGTTTAACTATATACCGCTAAATGTCAGTATCAACCTATTTATTTTACTTCTGTATACTAAATATCTTATAACTTGTACACCGCTAAAATCATGGCTTCCATATGATAAATATATTGCAACTTAACTATACACAGCTAAAATCATGACCGATTAGGCGTTGGTGAGCTTGGCGAATAAATACGCATTGGCGCCGACGGATCTGCTGCGGAAGAAAACCCAAAGCAACATGACCATGTTGCTTTGGGTATGAAAACGTCACCATGTCTGCAATAGTTAGCACAAGAAAAGTTATCTTGGTTTTAATGATATTAACAGAATTTAATGCTAATTTTCAATTTTGTCCAATATGTCTTAGATTTAATTTACAAAAATATCAGTTAAAATGCATTAAATGCGAGTAAAAGTAAACTAATATGTATGAATTAAAAAAATCATTGGTTCAACGTTATTTTATTTATGCTTCATATATTAAATATAAACAAAAAATTCATTATCAAGGTATTTGCAAAACTCATCCCCTAATCCATATTTCATATATATGTAAAATTAGCATTTGTTTCCGGTCTCGATAATGTTTAAAAAAAAAAAAAAAATGGAACAGTACATCTGAATAAAAAACCTGAAATATTTATATTAAGATAACATTAGACTTAAATTTAAATATATATCTTGATGATTTCAATGTTTTTTCACCTATGTCAGTGTTTAGACTGTAAGTAATTTATTAGAAAGCATTTATATTAAGCCTTAGAAAGAATTTAAAAAATGGGTGAATCTTTACATTATGGTAATTTGGCGATTTTTTGGCGACCAACCCTGCTACAGCAACCTGCTAGTTTTGTTTTGGATGCCATTTTGTTTTCTTGAAGTAAAGGCATTTTTTTTTTTTACTCAACATTTTTTCCAACAATCTGCTAGCCGAATTACGCTTATACTAAAACTTTTATGGAACAAAAATGCTTAATCATGATGAAGAATAGGTGTGAAATTGGGAGAAAGTGCAGAATTGCAAACTGCTTGCCACGTTTTTAAGAATTGCACACAAACGGTATCCATGTGCACGTCGACCTGTTTTAACTTGAAAAAACATCCCAGAATTGCACAAAAATGGCATTGCGCACACTCTTGACTTTATCTATGTACACATCGACCTATTTTCACTTAAAAAGTCAAAGAAAATTGACAAATATCCAATTCTTCTTACTCTTGTAAAAAGCACCAAACAAATAAATGGGCGATTCTGCACTTTAGCAGCGAAATTGTTTTTAAGTGCTTATTAGCTAAAATCCCGATCGTAATTTTCCGGAAAATGTCACATTACATGTCTCATGATCTCTCATTTCTTTGAGATGAAATAATCTGTGATTTGCACTGTGTACTTCTCAGATTATTGCTAACGTAGTAGCTAGTAACCTTTATCGCCTTACCAAAATGTCGCCAAGCTACCTGTTACCATATTCTAAAGATTAGCCAAAAAATGAAGATTTATTCATTTTATTCAAGTAAAATAAACAAAAACCCCACAGAAGAGTTTTGAGTAAATATGTAATACATATAGATTTCTTACCTGCATTAAAATTTATTTTTTCAATGACTCATTCTTCCGAATGTCTTTTTACATACTTTATATACATGGGGTTGCTCTACTTGGCATGTTACAAATTTCACTGAAAACATTTTTCATTTGCAATGTAATATGAGGAAACCCTGTATTATATTTCCAATGTTGCATCAGGCAACCCTTTTGTGAACGTTATGCACTGCAGCATGGATGTGCTACTGTAGGTAGGTAATCATGGTCTTCAGGATATTTACAACAAAAATAAAAGTACCTAATACACTATTTCATCACATGCCCAATCCATCACACTTAAATTAATAAATAGAAAGCTGTGATAGGTATCTGCATTAAACTGAGAAAGCAAATTTAACACAAAGTATACATAAGTTACAGTACACATATGGCTGAGCCATTCTACCTTTCTTCATTTCATTATTAGAAGCATTTTAAAGTGGTAACAAGTATATAATCACCATAATGCACTTTACTAGGTGCCAAATATAAAGAAAGGACATCTACGAGTAAGAAAAAATCTACTGAAATCTATATGCGCACAGCTGTAATAAAGGCAAAAATAAAACTTATATGCTCAAGAAGGTCTAGTTTTACTTGGAATAGTAAATGCTACTTCAAATCAGTAGTTCCTTTAAATGACTTTATATTTATTTTGCATGTACCAAGTTTATTCTCTTGGGGAAACAAATAGATGATTTATTATTCCTACTGATAAAATTACAAGTTACCTCCCTTACACAGGTTCAGTTGTCAGCTTTTACCAACCAGATAACACACGCAAATCCTAAATTCTGCCACTGAGCACCACTGAAATTTCTATGAATGTTAATGCACCTAAATTCTGTCCTATAGGAGCCTGCCTCGTAGAAATGAACCAAAACTGACTTCACATAATGAGGATTTATTCATGGACAATTCCTTTCTGCATTTGCAATTACAGATTGCTATTAAACATAACAAACCACACACGACCACTTCAATATAGAAAAATTGGTTTCTATAAATTCTTCTACTCATATGACTTATGAGATTTCTCTTCTCTATTGATATAGATATTTAATTCACATTTTAGAATAAATACATTTTTATATATATAAAAAAAGTTTTCTCCGATATATTAGCATGGATATGCTTATTTAAATTATTCTTTCCTCTAAATCATTTGTTAGATAGGTGAGACTTCTGCCCTACATATAAGCATAAAGTGCTTCAGACTATCTTTTTCCTTACATGACTTCTTACATAATTCACACATACGAAGTTTCTCTTAATTCTCTGACAGCAGCTCAACCCATGATTTCTATGGGCAAAAGAAACATAGCAAAATTTGCCCATCATGTAATAATGACAAACATACATTTTTTGTCTATAACAAAGCACATCAGACAGTTTCAATGTTTAGACATCAGTAATATATTCTGTGCAGTGTTTAGACTTTAAATTACAATTTTTATTGCAATAGATGGAATTGACTGTCCCTAAAATTTAAGGTTTCTCTCCTGTGTGAATAATCATATGGCTGTTTAAATTATCCTTATGACTAAATCTCTTCTTGCATACTTCATACACACAAGGTTTCCCTCCTGTGTGAATGAGCATATAGTTGTTTAACTTACACTTTCGACTAAATGATTTCTCTTACATACTTCATACACATAAGGTTTGTCTCCTGTGTGAATGACCGCATGGTCATTTAAACTACATTTTTCACTAAATGACTTCTTGCATACATCACAAACATAAGGTTTCTCTTCTGTGTGAATAAGCATATGCCTGTTTAAATTTTGCTTAACACTAAATGATTCTTTACATACTTCACAAGCATAAATTTCCTTTTCTGCATGAATAAGCATATGCTTGTTTAAATTTGTCTTTTGATTAAATGACATCTTACATACTTCACATTCATAAGGTTTCTCTCCTGTGTGTATAAGCATATGCCTGCTTAAACTCAGCTTAACTCTAAATGCCATCTGACATATTTCACACACACAAGGTTTCTCACCTGTGTGAATGCGCATATGGTTGTTTAAACTATGATTAAATCTAAATGCCTTGTTACATACTTCACACACACAAGATTTTTCTCCTGTGTGAATAAGCATATGCCTGTTTAAACTCTGCTTAAATCTAAATGCCTTCTTACATTCTTCACACATATAAGGTTTCTCTCCTGTGTGAAGGAGCATATGGTTGTTTAAACTACATTTTTGACGAAATGACTTCTTACATACATCACAAACGTAAGGTTTCTCTTCTGTATGAATAAGCACATGTGTTTTTAAATTCCACTTTTGATTACATGACTTCTTACATACTTCACAGTCATAAGGTTTCTCGTCTGTGTGAATAAGCATATGCGTGTTTAAATTACACTTTTGTCGAAATGATTTCATACATACTTCACAAACATAAGGTTTTTTTCCTGTGTGAATAAGCATATGCTTGCTTAAGCTCTCCTTAAGTCTAAATGATTTCATACATACCTCACAAACATAAGGTTTCTCTCCTGTGTGAACAAGCATATGCTTGCTTAAACTCTCCTTATGTCTAAATGGCTTCTTACATACTTCACACATATAAGGTTTCTCTCCTGTGTGAATGAGCATATGGTTGTTTAAACTATGTTTTACACTAAATGACTTCTTGCATACTTGACAAACACAAGGTTTCTCTCCTGTGTGAATAAGCATATGCCTGTTTAAACTATGCTTAAATCTAAATGCCTTCTTACATTCTTCACACATATAAAGTTTCTCTTCTGTGTGAAGGAACATATTGTTGTTTAAACTACACTTTTGACTAAATGACTTATTACATACTTCACACACATAATATATCTCTCCTGTGTGAATAAGCATATGCTTGCTTAAGCTATGCTTAAGTCTAAATGACTTCCTACACACTTCCCACTCATAAGGTTTCTCTCCTGCATGAATAAGCAATTGTTTATTTAAATTACTTTTTACACAAAAATCACTTCTTGCATACTTCACACACATAAGGTTTCTCTCCAGTATGATAAAAGGCCCACCAGCGGCCGAGCGGTAACGTCGCTGAACACTGGTAGTTCGGTCCAAGGTTCGAATCCCGCGAACGGGCTAACTGCATGGGTGTTTTCGTGGTTTTTCCCATGTGTAACGTGTATACGAGCCAGTTTCCCTTAAAAAGTCCTCCACGAAGGCATCCCTCCCTTAAGGCAGATAGCGCTCGAGTGCTATGCCGTAATCTAATAAAATAAACCAAACCAAACCAGTATGATAAAAGTACGGTTGTTTAAACTACATTGTTCAATTTTCTATGCTTGGTTAAAACGGTGTTTCACCTGAATAACTGATTGAATACATCATATACACGGTTTTTTCCTGTTCCCGATGTAGACCGCAGTATGTTGTTTCATATTTGCAAGACATCGGGTATCACTGAGGGATCAACCGCTAGGAGTTTTGACCTCTAGTTGGCGCTATGCTCTGAGGCCTTCGGCTAGAAATAGAAGAATATGCGCTTTTGTGCGAGTTAGATTAGTATCCAAGTTAAACAAAATAAAAATGTTGCATGTAGAATTTGCAAGAACTTAACCGTAGACAGATATCTTGTTTTGCACCCGCTAAGTCTTTCTGCCCCGATGGTCGAAAAATCAAGCATAGGTGCGAAGGAAAGGTATTTAGAAAAAGGGGCATTTTCGTATTTGCGGTGTCATCGGCAAAGAGTGCAAGATGAACAGAAGAGTCTTTAGGGATATCTTGTGTATAAATATTAAAAATGTACGGCGAAAGTGCCGACCCCTGTGGAACACCAGCATTGATTACTCTGGTGGTAGAGTATGCAGTACCGATTTTGATTCTGAATGTTCTGTTGCTGAGAAAAGAGCTATTAAACAATAAAGCTTATTATTAAGCTTGCTAATAAGCTTATTATTAAAGCTTGCTATTAAGCGACTGGAAAATTGAGAGTGATTAGTTTGTAAATATGTCCTCGATGCCATACCCTGTCAAAAGCTTTCGCGATATCGAGAAATATAGCACCGGTCGGAAGCTTGCAGTTGTAGCCTTCAGTGATAATGTTGATAACTCTAAGAAGTTGGTGGCAAGTGCTATGATGATTACGAAAACCGAATTGTTCTTCTGGGAGAAAATTCATGGAAGGGTGAATTTTTTGGATGTAGAAAAGTAGGATTTTCTCAGTAACTTTAGACAGGTGGCTAAGTAAACTGATAGGGCGATAGTTCTGTGAGAGAGTTGGATTTTGTTGCGGTTTAGCAAAAACAATTATTATAGCTTGCTTCCATGAGTTAGGAAAATGAGCGAATTTGATAATGTTGTTGATAATTTTAGTTAGGCAGGTAAGAGCGTTGATCGGAAGATGCTTCAGTGCTTTGGTCGAGATGCCATCGTGCCCTGGGGCTTTCTTCGTTTGTAAGGCACTGATGGGGTTGGCAACGATGGTTGGGGTAGTCAGGAAAGTGAAGTTGTACGGAGCAGGGGTGTTAAGGAAGTTATTGACCACCTGGTTGACCCGTTCAATATGGTTATTGTCGTACGGAGTGGGATTAAGAGTGAATGTATTTCCATATAGTCCGCAAAAGATTTAGCTTTATCTTCTTCTGTATATGAAGTTCCACTAGGTCCATGGATAGGCGGAATAGGTTTATAAGGTTTCTTGAATTTGCGGGAAATGTCAAATAGGAAATTGTCCTCTATAGCAAGGTTATTTAGGAAATTGGTCCATTTTTGGTTTTTGAAGTTCTTGATTCGTCTGTTGATTTCTTTTTGCATAGAGTTTAGTTCGTGTTTGATTTGGATCCCTGGTGGTTTGCCATCTTTTGCGGATCTGGTTTTTCTCTTTAATCCTATTTTTTATATCGGAAGGCAGGGGAAGGAAAGGCTTGTTCACATAAAAAGTATTGGTGGCTTCCTTTAAAGCAGAATTGATGCTGTTGGTAAATTTTGAGACTTCGTGTTCTAAATCTTCTGAGGAGAGTAAAAAGGAACTTCGTACATCTTGTACGAGTTCAAAAGTCCAGGAAGAAAAGATGGGACAAAATAAAATTTAAAATAAATGGCCCAAAAATAATAGAGAGAAAAATAAAAGGGCCTATAAAAAGAAAAGGAAAAGAAGTATAAAATATCCTAAAATACGATTGTATCCATGAGTGTAGTTAAAAGGAGAATTTGTCTTCATTTACAATAAATAGTGTTAATTTACAATAATTACTAGTTAATTAATGTTAGTTTAATACAATGAGGCACACTGTTATTTATATAAGCTCATAGTTCTAAGAATTTATTTAAGGCAGTGAAGAATAAACCATCCCTTACATAGGGACATATAACAGATAGCAAGGAAGAGTATGAGAAAAAATCGGTGAGGTATAATATTATTTAAAGGCGAAAATATATTTAAGCGATCTAAAAAAAAGAGAATCTAGAAAATCTGAGACGGAAATAGCGCGATGCCCTGAGTCCCCGAATTTCCCTCTCACGAGAATCCTGAAACAAGATAAGGGGGCTTTGTAAGTGGTGACAGATGTGAACTGATAACGTTGGCGTCTGTTTGGAATTGATTCACAAAGGAAGCCACAAGCAATGAGCAATTTCAAGTATTTTTTAATGCTAAATACTGATGAAAAGTAAAAATTTATTGATTGAAAGCCACTTATTTATAGAAATTTGATTTAGTTTAGATGAAAGAAAAGTACTTATCTTAAAATTCCAGGCTTTCGTCCTCACATTGTCCGCTGTTTTATTTCTGTCAACATCGGAGCGGAAATTCTTTGGAAGCATATATGTTTTGTAGAAAAAACACTGTTTAAAAGTAATTTAATTGATAATCACCAGGGGGAAAGGAATTTTTTCACATTTTTACGGAGCGCTGTGACCGTGCAGCCGCTTGCCTCGGTGATCGCACCGCCCTCCAACCGTTCTCCTCCGTTTTACATCTTAATTCAAAACCGTGAGGGTCACAGCTTCAGTATAGCCAGCCGGAATTTTAAACAAAAAGTATCGCCAACAAAAGACAGACAGACAAAGTAGACAGATGTCTTCTTTTGCACCCGCTAAGTCTTTCTGTACCGATTGGCGAAAAATCAAGTTTAGGTACGAAGCAAAGGTATATAGAAAGGGGGCAATTTCGTATTTCAGAGGAGTGTAAAAAGGAACGTCGTACATTTTGTACGAGTTTGAAAGGGCAGGAAGAAAAGATGGGACCAAATAAAATTTAAAATAGATGGCCCAAAAAATAATAGAGGGTAAATAAGGCCTATAGAAAGAAAAGGAAAAGAAGTAGAAAATATCCAAAAATACGATTGTGTCCATGAGTGTAGTTAAAAGCGAAGAAGCTGTCTTCATTTACAATAAATAGTGTCTCACAGGCGTGTGTGTGTGTCGTGAGTTTGTTTGGTTTTGCTGAATAGATGTGATACTGGGAAAAAAAAGGTGACAGTCTTAAAATGCATCGTATCAAAGTATTTAGCATGGAATACAAAATAATATGTACGCTTGCATCCTGTGACACAACAGCAAAAGACCCATAACATCAGAGAAAAATAATTATTAATTTAACTAAAGTAACTTATCCCAACATTTTCATACATTTTTCAAAAAAACAGCAGTAGACAAAGAACATAGAGCCGTACACAATGTGTGTGCGGTTGTGGTCTTGTATTACAGAGTATGTGTATTAAAAACTTAAATTAAACATAGTATTTATTAATTTGACTGTCATAATTTTTTACAGGTTTAATTATTTTACTATCATAATTTATTACTAGTTAATTAATGTTAGTTTAATACAATGAGGCACACTGTTATTTATATAAGCTCATAGTTCTAAGAATTTATTTATATGAGTAAAGAATATTCCAACCCTTACATATGGACATTTAACAGATAGCAAGGAACTGTATGAGAAAAAAATATCAGTGAGGTATAATATTATTTAAAGGCGAAAATATATTTAAGTGATAAAAAAAGGGAAACCAAAAGATCCGAGAGGGAAGTAGCGCGATGCCTCAAATCCCCAATTTTCCCTCTCACGAGATTCCTCAAAACAAGATAAGGGGGCTTTGTAGGTGGTGACAGACTTGAACTGATAACGTTGGCGTCTGTTTGAAATTGTAACCACAAAGAAAGCCACAAGCAATGAGCAATTTCAAATATTGTTTAATGCTAAAAACTCATGAAAAATTAAAATTTATTCATTTGAAGGCACTTATTTATAGAAATTTAGGAAGAGCTTCAGCATAGCCCACCTTCAAAGTTTGGCGAATTTGTTTTGGCGCCAAAGCATATGAAATACGTTGTTTTGAAAAATGGTTGCCATCCAGATTTTCGACAAAACGCCATGTTTCAAAAAATGGCGGCCATCTTGATTTCACCAGAAATCGTGGATAATAGAAATAAATTTACGACTATTATACACGATTTTAAGAGAAAGAAATATTAAGAAATGATTAATAAAACTGTTTAAGGTATAAAGGATGTAATTTTAAAAACAATACAGGAAACCTTTAGCTATTTCACCTATAGTAAATAATTTGGTAAAAGCGTAGAATAGGCTGCATCAAGAAAGTTGAGAAGGCGGAGCTGTGTGACGTCCATAAACGGGCGGGAATAAGCTTTGACGTTACAATGTATTCTCCATGCTACGCGTAATTTCTATTTTCTCCTAACAAAATAATGAATTTTTTATTATTGTAAATTAACACTAAATTCTTTACTTTAAATTTACATTTCTGACATTTAAGCTTAGGCGTAACTGAAAATAAGTATAATAAATTGTTTATATTTAAAATTACTATGATACAGTAAGCAAATTCTACCAATTATTAAAACGATAAGAACGTCGCAGTCTCTCATACTTGTATTTCATACAGCTTCAGTATTTTCAAAGATTTTTAAGCTTCAGCATTTATAGAAATATAAAAAGATTTTTTAAAATTTGAAATTAATTCTCTGGAACATATTAATTTTATCATATTTACAAATTAACGTTTTGCTACATAACGACATAATCCCTTACATACCAGTACCTAGACAATTTTCATTATTTTCTAAAATTTTTTAACTTCACATTAATGAAAAACAGGTTCTTAAATTCCTAAATCACATCATATTCTCTGTAGGCAGGCATACTAGAATTCTTCACATTAATAAATAAAAAAAGTAATTTCTCACAATGAAAGAAAATATTATAAGAAAATAAATACTACAAATTTGGAACACTAAGCAATGCTTCCCATGCACACAAACATATTATCAAAGAACTCATATTATCAAGTGCAATTACGATAGCAAACACTACGTATTATAATAATGAGGTAAAAGTTACTTATAGGGTCAAAGTTTACAGTTTTGCTACTGTTGAGTAGATCGTCGAGCTATCAATATATATCGAAAGTCGGAAAGCATTACATAAAAACCAAAAAATTAAAAATACAATTTAAATGAAAAATGATGGCTTAAATATAATTCCCAATTAAAAAAACAATACAAATTTAAAATACACAAACGCTATGTTAAACATTGCATATAAAATACGTTACATTACAGCTCGGCGTTACATATGATCTCGTTTTCCCTTGTACACAACGATCCGTATTCGCTCGAAAAACATCAAAGAATTGCACAAACTCGGTGTCCATGTACAGTCGGTCACAAAAGAATTTGAACACAGGTACCCATTCAGAAAATTTACTTTTCCGTTGAGAAACAAAATGGTGGCTCGGTCAATCTTGGTTCGATCAAAACACCAAAGGATGGCTGACGTCCATCCTGGCTAGGTGTCGAGAGAAAAACCACGAGCTATTTGGGTGAGCAGAGGAAAAAAAACGCAAACGGTCGCTGCGGCCTTACTTGGTTGGCGAAAAGCGAAAAAATAAAAGGGTCTCAAGAGTCTATCTCAGTTGGATGGAAAAAGCAAAAGGATGGTTCATGTCAAATTCGGCTAGGTGTCGGAAACATACAATACGATCTATCTGAGTGAGCTGGGAAACAAAATGGCTGCTCAAGTGATCGAGGTTTGCGTGCAAAGGCAAAATAAAAAACAAACGGTCGCTACGCACCGTCTTGGCTCGCGAAGAAAGAAAGAATACAATCATTCATCTTAGTTGGATGGGAAAACAAAATGATGGCTCACGTCAAATTTGTCTAGGTGTAGGAAAAAATACAACATGACCTATCTGAGTGAGCTGAGAAAAAAAATGGCTGCTCAAGCAATCAAGGTTTAAGAGCAGAGGAAAGAAAACAAACGGTCGCTACGCCCCATCTTGGCTCGCGAAGAGAGAAAGAACACAATCGTCTCACTCATCCATCTTAGTTTGATGAGAAAAACAAAAGGATGGCTCACGTCAAATTTGTCTAGGTGTAGGGAAAAAATACAACAGGAGCTATCTGAGTGAGCTGGGAAACAAAATAGTTGCTCAAGTGATCCAGGTTTGCCGTCAGAGGAAAAAATAAAAAACACAAAACGGTCGCTATGGCCCCCGTCTCGGTTCGCGAAGAGAGAAAGAACACAATGGTCTCATTCATCCTCTTAGTTCGATGGGGAAAATAAAAGGGTGGCTCACGTCAAATTTGTCTAGGTGTAGGGAAAAAATACAACATGACCTATCTGGGTGAGATGGGAAACAAAATGACTGATCAAAGTGTCGCTGCATCCCATCTTGGCTCCCGTAGAGAGAAAGAACACAACAGTCCCCTCAGAAAGTCTTCATTGGATGGGAAACAAAATAGCTGCTCCCACCATCAGGGTTTGAGATGAAAAAAATAAAAGGGGGGTTCTCAAACTATCGAGGTTTAAGTGAGACTAGAAAAAAATAGGCTGGAAAATATTTTTCTGAGAAATTGGAATCATAAAATGGGCTAATGATCACGTCGAACATTTCGGCTGAAAGGATCGTTTTGAGATGGGCTGGAAAAATATTTTCCTGAGAGATTGCAATAAAAAAATGGGCTGTTGATTACGTCGATCACATAGGCTGGAAGGATCCTTTTGAGATAGGCTGGAAAAAATATTTTTCTGAGAAATTGTATGCACAACAGGGACACGACGAAAGCGAAACAGGAAAATCCTCCAGAGATATTAGAGAATCCATTCTTAAAAAATTGTCTAATGTCTCGTCGATCGAGTCGGCTGGAAAAAACATTTCTAAAAGCTGAGAAATATGTTAGCATGCCTTTACAGAATGTCTTTCTTTGAGGAAGAAGTGTGTATCCAGGTCGGATCCTCAGCACAGACTGATTGGAAGTCGAAATTCGAGTGGTTTAAATAGATAAGTGTGAATTCTTTCTAGAAAGAATTTTGTATTGTCTTGCTAATCGAAAATCGAGTCGGCTGGGAAAAACTTTCTGAGGGCTGGAAAAAATTCTGGCCAGCTGAGTTATTAAAAAATTTTCTTAATTTTAATGATGTCTTTAGACATCATTAAAATTATCTACATACCCTTTTTGTTTTAGGATGATGTCTCACTCTTTCTAAAAATAGAATTCCATAAAAAACAATGAGCCACGGTCTATTTTTAGAAAGGATGAATCATGATCTATTTTTAGAAATGACGAGTCATGATCTATTTTTAGAAAGGATGAGTGATGATCTATTTTTAGAAATAATGAGACATCATTCCCAGAAAAAAGGGGGAGATCGTTAATTTTTATTATGTCTAAAGACATAACAAAAAAAATTTTTTTAATAACTCAGCTAGTCAGAAATTTTTTCCAGCCCTCAGAAATTTTTTCCCAGCCTACTGTATTTTCGATTGGCAAGACAGCACTATTTTTTTAAGAATGGACTCTTCTTTACATTTTTCAACATTTCCAGTTTTTCGCATCATATGACAGTGAGCTGTTCAAGAATGCAGATCCGCATACAAGATTTTCTGGAAAGCGATTTGAATTTGTTTAAAGTGGAGGATATTTACGTCATCGTTGCGTTCAAACAGAGTCGACAAAGGATATTTTTCAAGGTTTCCTCCCCCAACTTTGGACTCATCAAGAGGTGAGTTTAGATTTCCAAGATTGGATGAGAGAGTGACCCCAAAAAATGGGTCTTGGAAGGAATAGAATGCAGTGACACTCATGGGTATTGAAATATACTGAAAAAACGGACGTTTGAGTTAGTTTCTAGAATATTTTCTATACACATTCCACCGTATAAAATGACGTCATCGTTGCGTTCAAACAGAATTGACAGAGGATACTTTAAAGATTTCCTCCCCCAACTTTGCGAAAAAGTATTTTTCTGAGAGATTGGAATCAAAAATGGGCTGATGTCTCGTCTCGTGAAGAAAAATACAAATGTGTCGTCTTTCGGAGAGGATGCTCCATTACGTGAACACCACACGGAGTTGTAAAGAGAAAAAAATAACAAATAGCCCCTCTCTCTTTATTTTGAAAACGATCACGTGAAACTTGTCGAAGTGTCTTCTTGAAGTGGTTCAGGAACATTGTTGCTGCTACGAGGAAACGATTATATAGATGTTGTAGGTATCTTCAGCAGCGTATGCCCTCTGGAACGAAGCTCAGAATACTTCTCTCTAGATCCTGTTGAGTAGATTCCTGAACCGGGGATCCTGTTGAGATGGGCTGGAAAATATTTTTCTGAGAGATTGAAATCAAAAATGGGCTGCATACTTTTCCTAGAACGCTGTCAGCTGGGAGGATTCTTTTGAGATGGATGCTGGAAAATATTTTCTGAGAGATTGGAATAAAAAAATATGGGCTGATGTCTCGTCGGCTGGGAGGATCCTTTTGAGATGAACTGGAAAAAATATTTTTCTGAGAGATTGGGTGCACAACAGGGACACGACGAAAGCTAAACAGGAAAATCATCCAGAGATATAGATATCAGAGAATCCGTTCTTAAAAAATTGTCTGATGTCTCGTCGATCGAGTCGGCTGGAGAAAACATTTCTAATAGCTGAGAGATATGTTAGCATGCCTTTACAGAATGTCTCTCTTTGAGGAAGAAGTGTGTATCCAGGTCGAATCCAAAGCACAGACTGATTCGAAGTCGAAACTCGAGTGGTTTAAATAGATAACTGTGAATTCCTTCTAGAAAGAATTTTTTATTGTCCTGCCAATCGAAAATCCAGTCGGCTGGGAAAAAATTTCTGAGGTCTGGAAAAAATTCCTGGCTTGGTGAGTTATTAAAAAAAACTTTTTGTTAATTTTAATGATGTCTTTAGACATCATTAAAATGGACTCTTCTTTACATTACATCTTCTTCATTATTAAGAATGGACTCTTCTTTACATTTTTCAACATTCCCAGTTTTTCGCATCAGATGACTGTGAGCTGTTCAAGAATGTAGATCCGCATACAAGATTTTCTGGAGAGCGATTTGAATTTGTTTAAAGTGGAGGATATTTTTCAAGATTTCCTCCCCCAACTTTGGACTCATCAAGAGGTGAGTTTAGGTTTTCCAAGATTGGATAAGAGGCGGGCGCTTGAGTTAGTTTCTAGACTACTTCTATACAAATTACAACTTATAAAGTGACGTCATCGTTGCGTTCAAACAGAGTCGACCCCGGACAGGGAAGGATATTTTTTCAAGATTTCCTCCCCAATTTTGGAATCATCAAGAGGTGAGTTTAGATTTCCAAGATTGGATGAGAGAATGACCCCAAAAAATTGGTCTCGGAAGGAATAGAATGCATTGACACTCATGGGTATTGAAATATACTGAAAAAACGGACGTTTGATTTAGTTTCTAGAATATTTTCTATACACATTCCACCGTATAAAATGACGTCATCGTTGCGTTCAAACAGAGTCGACAGAGGATATTTCTAAAGATTTCCTCCCCCAATTTTGGGAAAAAATATTTTTCTGAGAGATTGGAATCAAAAATGTGCTGATGTCTCGTCTCGTGAAGAAAAATATAAATGTGTCGTCTTTCGGAAAGGATGCTCCATTACGTGAACACCACACGGAGTTGTAAAGAGAAAAAAAAATAACAAATAGCCCCTCTCTCTTTATTTTGAAAACGATCACGTGAAACTTGTCGAAGTGTCTTCTTGAAGTGGTTCAGGAACATTGTTGCTGCTACGAGGAAACGATTATATAGATGTTGTAGGTATCTTCAACAGCTCATGCCCTCTGGAACGAAGCTCAGAATACATCTCTCATCATCATCTAGTTGAGTAGATTCCTGAACAGAGGATCCTTTTGAGATGGGCTGGAAAATATTCTTCTGAGAGATTGGAATCAAAAATGGGCTGCATTCTTTTCCTAGAACGCTGTCACCTGGGGGGATTCTTTAGAGATGGAGACTGGAAAATATTTTCTGAGAGATTGGAATAAAAAATATGGGCTTATGTCTCGTCGGCTGGGAGGATCCTTTTGAGATGGGCTGGAAAAAATATTTTTCTGAGAGATTGGGTGCACAACAGGGACACGACGAAAGCTAAACAGGAAAATCATCCAGAGATATTAGAGAATCCATTCTTAAAAAATTATCTGATGTCTCGTCGATCGAGTCGGCTCGAAAAAACATTTATAAAAGCTGAAAAATATGTTAGCATGCCTTTACAGAATGTCTCTCTTTGAGGAAGAAGTGTGTATCCAAGTCGAATCCACAGCACAGCCTGATTCGAAGTCGAAACTCGAGTGGTTTAAGTAGATAACTGTGAATTTCTTCTAGAAAGAATTTTGTATTGTCTTGCCAATCGAAAATCCAGTCGGCTGGGAAAGAATTTCTGAGGGCTGGAAAAAATTTCTGGCTTGGTGAGTTATTAAAAAAACTTTTTGTTAATTTTAATGATGTGTTTAGACATCATTAAAATTAACTACATAACCTTTTGTTTTAGGAAGATGTCTCACCCTTTCTAAAAATAGTATTCCAAGAAAAACAATGAGCCACGGTCTACTTTTAGAAAGGGTGAGTCAAGATCCATTTTTAGAAAGAGTGAGACATTATCCTAATTAACAAATTTTAATGCCAGAAATTTTTTCCAGCCCACAGAAATTTTTTCCCAGTCGACTCGATTTTCGATTGGCAATACAGCACTATTTTTTTAAGAATGGTCTCTTCTTTACATTTTTCAACATTCCCAGTTTTTCGCATCAGATGACTGTGAGCTGTTCAAGAATGTAGATCCGCATACAAGATTTTCTGGAGAGCGATTTGAATTTGTTTAAAGTGGAGGATATTTTTCAAGATTTCCTTCCCCAACTTTGGACTCATCAAGAGGTGAGTTTAGGTTTTCCAAGATTGGATGAGAGACGGGTGTTTGAGTTAGTTTCTAGACTATTTCTAAACAAATTACACCGTATAAAATGACGTCATCGTTGCGCTCAAATAGAATCGACCCCGGACAGGATAGGATATTTTTTCAAGATTTCCTTCCCCAATTTTAGAGTCATCAAGAGGTGAGTTTAGGATTTCCAAGATTGGATGAGAGAATGACCCCAAAAATGGGTCTCGGAGGGAATAGAATGCATTGACACTCACGGGTATTGAAATATACTGAAAAAAAAACGGGTGTTTGAGGTAGTTTCTAGACTATTTCTATACAAATTCCACCGTATAAAATGACATCATCGTTGCGTTCAAACAGAGTCGACCCCGGACAGGAAAGGATGAAGGAGGCTCATGTTGAGAGATGTGGCACGAGTCTCGTCGGCTGTGAGGATCCTTTTTGAGATGAGCTGGAAAATATTATTTGAGAGTCTATTCTTAACAAATTTGGGCTGATGATCACGTCGGCTGGGAGAATCCTCTTGAGATGGGCTGGATGAAAGAGGCTCATGTTGAGAGATGTCGAGATTTGCACCCAGATGGGTGCACAACAGGGACTCGACGAAAATTCTCCAGACATATCAGAGAATCTATTCTTAAAAAAATATGGGCTGTTGATCACGTCGTCTGGGAGAATGCTCTTGAGATGGGTTGGATGAAAGAGGCTCAAGTTGAGAGATGTGGAGATTTGTACCCAGGTGGATGCACAACAGGGACTCAACGAAAATGAAACGGGGAAAATACTCCATAGATATCAGAGAATCCATTCTTAAAAAATGGGCTGATGTCTCGTCGGCAGGGAGGATCCTTTTTGGGATGGCCTGGAAAATATTTTTTTTGAGAGATTGGAATAAAAAAATGGGCTGATGATCACGTCGGCTAGGAGTATCCTTTTGAGATGGGCTGGATGAAGAAGGTTCATCTTGAGAGATGTTGAGATTTATACCCAGATGAGTGCACAACAGTGACTCGACGAAAATGAAACGGGAAAATTCTCCAGACATATCAGAGAATCCATTCTTAAAACAATGGGCTGATGATCACGTCATCTGGGAGAATCCTTTTGAGATGGGCTGGAAAATATTCTTTCTGAGAGATTGGAATCAAAATATAGGCTGCATTCTTCTCCTAGAACGATGTCGGCACTCGGGATGTTCTAGTATCGACTCAAAGGATATAGGTTCCTACCACTTCTCCCTCCTAGAAAGAGATTCTGTGAAGGTATGTGAGCATTTTTCTCAGCTCCTAAAATTTTTTTCTTCCAGCCGAAAGCGAAACGGGAAAATTCTCCAAAGATATCAGAGAATCCATTCTTAAAAAAAAAAAATGGGCTGATGTCTTGTCGGCTGGGAAGATCCTTTTGAGGTGGGCTGGAAGAAGTATTTTTCTGAAAGATGGGAATAAAAAAAATGGGCTGATGATCACGTCGGCTGGGAGGATCCTTTTTGAGATGGGCTGGAAAAATATTTTCTCAGAGACTGGGTGCACAACAAGGACTCGACGAAAGCGAAACGGGAAAATCCTCCAGAGATATCAGAGAATCCATTCTTAAAAAAGATCGGCTGATGTCTCGTCGACTACGTCGGCTGGAAAACATTTCTAGGAGCTGAGAAAAAATGCTCGAATACCTTCACAGAATCTCTTTCTAGGAGGGAGAAATGAATCATTTGTTTCTCGATACGTTTCTTAGGGCGAACAACGGGTTGTCCACTGAAAAAAAGAAAACACGGCAACCTGTTGTTTTTTTTTATCTTAGACAAAAACACGGGTAGCAATCTTGCTTCCTTCTATGCTTTTCAGATGGGCGAACAACGGGTTTTCATTCTATTGTGTTCGCGACCCGTTGTTCGTCCATAGTCTTAACATGGGAAGCGATTTTCATTTTCTCTCACTTTTTTCCTAGGGTAGAACAACAGGTTTTCATTCTGTTGTGTTCGCGACCTGTTGTTCACCCATAGACTTAACATGGGGAGTAATTTTCGTTCTCTCTATGTTATTCCTATGAGCGATCAACGGGTTGTCATGTTGTTCTGTTCACGACCCGTTGTTCGCCCGTAGGAAAAGCATGAGAAAGTGATTTTCATTTCATTTAGGCATAGAAAGATAGAACAACTGGTCGTCCCACTCGATCCAGAGATTTCACCGGCTACCCGTAGGCTGTTCAGGAACAGGGGTGTTGCGGACCCTCCAAATGTTCTTTCGGAAAAGGGAAAGATTTTTTTCCCAGACTTCGAGATCCCCTTTCCGACTCGAGACGCAAACCCATCGGGAAGAAATATAAACTTTTTTAAGAACTTACCATTTCCAAATAGATTACAAACATACGTATTAATTCTAATATCTTTTTTCTTCATCGGACAAACTGATCTAAAAAAACTCTAAATTTCTTAAACGATTAAGGGTTGAAATAGCATAACAAGAAGGAAACACATTTTAGCAAATATTTACCTGATATAAATATTATCTAATTATTTTCACGGATTTAGCTAACTCAAACTAGCTATAAACACTTTTGGTGAATTAAGTTCATATTCTCTTATTATAGGCTTTAGCTAAGTTGTGTACACAATGTATTAGAAAAGCAATATAGTTGTAAGAAGTTAGAAGAAACAAATAATAATACAATTCATGTTACTTTGCTTCACAAAACATTGTAGGAAATAATAGATCAGCTCGTAAAATACATGGGGATTTATATACGTCTCACAAAATTCATTAAAAATATTAGAATTAATACGTATCTTATATTAGTTTTTAGGAGCAGAAAGTTCTTAAAAAAATTATATTTCTTCCCGATGGGTTTGGGTCTCGAGTCGGGAAGGGGATCTCGAAGGCTGGGAAAAAATTCTTTCCCTTTTCCGAAAAAACATTTGGAGGGTCCGAAACACCCCTGTTCCTGAACAGCCTACGGGTAGCCGGTGAAATCTCTGGATTGAGTGGGACGACCCGTTGTTCTACCTTTCTATGCCTAAAGGGAATGAAATTCACTTTCCTATGCTTTTCCTATGGGCGAACAACGCGTCGTGAACAGAACAACATGACAACCCGTTGTTCGCTCATAGGAATAACATAGAGAGAACGAAAATTACTCCCCATGTTAAGTCTATGGGTGAACAACGGGTCGCGAACACAACAGAATGAAAACCCGTTGTTCGCCCATCTGAAAAGCATAGAGGGAAGCAAGATGGCTACCCGTGTTTTTGTCTAAGATAAAAAACAACGGGTTGCCGTGTTTTCTTTTTTACAGTGGATAACCCGTTGTTTGCCCTAAGAAACGTATCGAGAAACAAATGATTCATTTCTCCCTCTTAGAAAGAGATTCTGAGAAGATATGCGAGCATTTTTTCTCAGCTCCTAGAAATGTTTTCCAGCAGACGTGATCGACGAGACATCAGCCTATCTTTTTTAAGAATAGACTCTCTTATATCGATGGAGGATTTTCCCCGTTTCGCTTTCGTCGAGTCTCTGTTGTGCACCCACCTGGGTACAAGTGTTCACACCTCTCAACGAAGCTTCCCTAAATCGTGTTGAGTGGATTCCTGAACCCTTTCTAAAAGATCTCAGAGAAAAATTGGAAACACTCGTGAAGAAAATACGAATGTGTCGTCTTTCGGAAAGGATGAAGGAGGCTCATGTTGAGAGGTGTGAACTCTTATCCCCAGGTGGATGCACAACAGGGACTCGACGAAAGCGAAACGCGAAAATCCTCCATCGATATCAGAGAGTCTATTCTTAAAAAATCGGCTGACGTCTCGTTGATCACGTCGGCTGAAAAATATTTCTCTAGGAGCTGAGGGAAAAAAAATGCTCGCATACCTTCACAGAATTTCTTCCTAGGAGGGAGAAGTGTGTATCTAGGTGAAATACACAGCACGGAGTGATTTCATGTCGAAACTCGAGTGGTTTAAATAGATAAGTGTCAATTCCTTCTAGAAAGAATTTTGTATGTTTTGCCAATCGAAAATCGAGTCGGCTGGGAAAAAAATTCTGAGGGCTGGAAAAACATTTTCTCTGGCTCAGATTTGAAAAAAAAAAAAAAAAACTTTTTGTTAATTTTTATTATGTCTTTAGACATAATAAAAATAGACGATCTTGCCCTTATGGTTCGAATCAGGTCTCAACATGCTTCTAAAGCAGATTTCCAAGAAAGAGATGACACATTGTTTTTCTAGGAATTCTATTTTTAGAAAGGGTGAGACATCATCCTAAACAAAAAAGGGTATGTAGTTAATTTTTATGATGTCTAAAGACATCATAAAAATTAAGAAACAGTTTTTTTTATTAAATTCAGCTAGACAGAAATTTTTTCCCAGCCGACTCGATTTTAGATTGGCAAGACATACAAAATTCTTTCTAGAAAGAATTCCCACTTATCTATTTAAACCACTCGCGTTTCGACTTCAAATCAGTCTGTGCTGTGGATTCGACCTGGATACACACTTCTTCCTCAAAGAAAGAGATTCTGTAAAGGCATGCTAACATATTTCTCAGCTTTTAGAAATGTTTTTTTTCCAGCCGACTCGATCGACGAGACATCACCCTATTTTTAAGAATGGACTCTATGTTATCTATGGAAGTCTCTCCTCGTGATGTTTCTTAGATATCTTCACCAATTTCTCGTGGTCGTTGAAATGGGTCTCCAGCGAAAGGGTTAGATTTTAACTCAAGAGATTTCCGTTTTGCTGTTCCACGTTTGCCCCGCTTCACGCTGCCCATCCAAATATCAAAGCAGTCAAAGCAAAACCGGGCAGTCTGTATAGATCCCATGGAGTGACCCATTTTTCTTTTCAAGATCTCAGAGGAAAAAAAACTGAAAGGGAGATCGCGAAAAAAAATAGACTCTCCGACATGCAGTGAAAACAGCTCCAACGACAGTGCATACATTTTTTTGGCCTTCAAGAGATATTCCCGCTTACTAATAGGTTCTTTAGCAACATGAGCTTCCTTCATCCGTTATGAAAGACGACACATTTGTATTTTCTTCAAGAGTGTTTCCAATTTTTTTTCTCTGAGATCTTTTAGAAAGGGTTCAGGAATCCACTCAATACGATCTAGGGAAGCTTCGTTTCAGAGGGCATGTGATATTGAGATAGGATTCAAACCAAAAAAGAGGAAAGGGATGACGTTCATTTTATGTCTGAAGACATAATAAAATTAAGAAAAAGTTTTTATAATATATATATTATATAATATATATATTATATATAAAGTTTTTATAATATATATATTATGTATATTCTTAGATTTTTTTCAAATCTCTCAGAAAAATATTTTACAGCTCATCTCAAAACAATTTTCCCACCTGACGTGATCGACGAGACATCAGCCGATTTTTTTTTAAGAAGGGATTCTCTGATATCTCTGGAGGATTTTCCTGTTTCGCTTTCGTCGAGTCCTTGTTGTGCACCCAGTCTCTCAGAAAATATTTTTCCAGCCCATCTCAAAAAGGATCCTCCCAGCCGACGTGATCATCAGCCCATTTTTTTTTATTCAATATCTCAGAAAAATATTTTCCAGCCAGCCGACGTGATCATCAGCCCATTTTTTGGATTCCAATCTTTCAGAAAAATATTTTTTCCAGCCCATCTCAAAAGGATCCTCCCGTTCGACAAAACATCAGCCCATTTCTTTTAAGAATGGATTCTCTGATATCTTTGGAGAATTTTCGCGTTTCGCTTTCGGCTAAAAAAATTCTAGGAGATGAGAAAAATGCTCACATACCTTCACAGAATCTCTTTCTAGGAGGGAGACGTGGGGGGAAACTATATCCTTTGAGTCGATACTAGAACATCCCGAGTGCCGACATCGTTCTAGGAGAAGAATGCAGCCTATATTTTGATTCCAATCTCTCAGAAAAAATATTTTCCATCCCATCTCAAAAGGATCCTCCCAGCCGACGTGATCATCAGCCCATCATTTTTTAAGAATAGGTTCTCTGATATCTCTGGAGTATTTTCCTCGTTTCACTTTCGTCGAGTTCCTGTTGTGCACCCACCTGGGTACAAATCTCAACATCTCTCAAGATGAGACTTCTTCATCCAGCCCATCTCAAAAGGATCCTCCCTGCCGACGACACGTCAACCCATTTTTTAAGAATGGATTCTCTGATATCTATGGAGTATTTTCCCCGTTTCATTTTCGTTGATTACCTGTTGTGCACCCACCTGGGTACAAATCTCCACATCTCTCAACATGAGCCTCTTTCATCCAGCCCATCTCAAGAGGATTCTCCCAGCCGACGTGATCATCAGCCCATATTTTTTAAGAATATAATATTTTAATCAAATAATATTTTCCAGCTCATCGCAAAAAGGATCCTCCCAGCCGACGACACTCATGCCACATCTCTCAACATGAGCCTCCATGATCCTTTCCTGTCCGGGGTCGACTCTGTTTGAACGCAAGGATGACGTAATTTTATACGGTGGAATTTGTATAGAAATAGTCTAGAAACTAACTCAAACGCCCGTTTTTTTCAGTAAATTTCAATACCCATGAGTGTCAATGCATTCTATTCCTTTCGGGACCCATTTTTGGGGTCATTCTCTCATCCAATCTTGGAAAACCTAAACTCACCTCTTGATGAGTCCAAAATTGGGGGAGGAAATCTTGAAAATATATCCTTTCCTTTCTGGGGTTGACTCTGTTTGAACGCAACGATGACGTCATTTTATACGGTGGAATTTGTATAGAAATAGTCTAGAAACTAACTCAAACGCTCGTCTCTCATCCAATCTTGGAAAACCTAAACTCACCCCTTGATGAGTCCAAAGTTGGGGGGAGGAAATCTTGAAAAATATCCTCCACTTTAAACAAATTCAAATCGCTCTCCAGAAAATCTTTCATGCGGATCTACATTCTTGAACAGCTCACAGTCATCTGATGCGAAAAACTGGGAATGTTGAAAAATGTAAAGAAGAGTCCATTCTTAAAAAAATAGTGCTGCCTTGCCAATCGAAAATAGAGTCGGCTGAGAAAAAATTTCTGACTGGCTGAGTTATTAAAAAAAACTTTTTGTTATGTCTTTAGACATAATAAAAATTAACGATCTCCCCCTTTTGTCTGGGAATGATGTCTCATCCTTTCTAAAAATAGACAGTGGCTCGTTGTTTTTCTTGGAATTCTATTTTTAGAAAGAGTGAGACATCATTCTAAAACAAAAAGGGTATGTAGTTAATTTTAATGATGTCTAAGACATCATTAAAATTAACAAAAAATTTTTTTTAATAACTCAGCTAACCAGAATTTTTTTCCAGCCCTCAGAAATTTTTTTCCCAGCCGACTCGATTTTCGATTGGCAAGACAATACAAAATTCTTTCTAGAAAGAATTCACTATTATCTATTTAAACTACTCGAATTTCGACTTCCAATCAGTCTGTACTGAGGATTCGACCTGGATACACACTTCTTCCTCAAAGAAAGACATTCTGTAAAGGCATGCTAACATATTTTTCAGCTTTTAGAAATGTTTTTTTCCAGCCGACTCGATCGACGAGACATCAGCCAATTTTTTAAGAATGGATTCTCTAATATCTCTGGAGGATTTTCCTGTTTCGCTTTCGTCGTGTCCCTGTTGTGCACCCAATTTCTCAGAAAAATATTTTTCCAGTAAATCTCAAAATGATCCTTTCAGCCGACGTGATCATCAGCCGATTTTTGATTCCAATCTTCTCAGAAAAATATTTTTCCAGCCCATCCCAAAGGATCCTCCCAGCCGATGTGATCGACGTGAGTAACAGCCCATTTTTTGTTTCCAATCTCTCATGAAAATATTTTTCGAGCCCATCTCAAAACTATCCTCCCAGCCGAAATGTTTGACGTGATCATTAGCCCATTTTTTGATTCCAATTTCTCAGAAAAATATTTTCCAGCCCATCTCAAACCGATCCTCCTAGCTGATGTGATCGACGAGACATCAGCCGATTTTTCTTTACTATTCAGTGTGGTTTTCATGTAACGTAGGGAGTGAATCTGGATCTGTAGAATGAAAATCACTTGAGTAAAAAAAAAAAAAAAAATAACCGTTTCGCTGGAGACCCATTTCAACGACCATGAGATATTGGCGAAAATAGCGGAACAGTCTGTCGTAACAGAAAAAAAGCTAACGGTGACACACATTTCAGCGACCACGAGATGTTGGAGAAGATATCCAAGAGAAACATCACGTGGAGAGGAGAATAGAGGAAAACTCTCTCGTAAGAGAAGAAAGCTGACTATCCCACACATACCTACACACGCCCATTTTTTTTTAAAAAAATCATTAAGCCTTTTGGGAAACGTATTTTCATTATTTATGGAAAAACTCATGTTTAAGAGGGGAGGTCTCATTTAAAATGTATAGGAAAAAAACCTACGAATCATGTCAAGTTTAGCCGTCATATGACGAAATAAAATTTTTTAAAGATTCATGGCAAACACAAAATCATAAAATGTTTTACTCGAACACTATATAAACTAAAAACGTTTTGACTACCCACAGAAAAACTCGAAAATGCTTAAAAGAATACTTTGAGCCATTATTTTAAAAACGAAATCTAAAAACTGACTTACCTTTCATGAAAAGCATTTCTGTGTAGACGAAAGCGCGAAGAGATATTGGAAAAAAAAAACATTCTTATCCTAGAACGATGTCGGCTTTTGGGGGACGCTCTGATATTGGCTCAAGGGATAGAGTTCCCCCCAAAATCTTCAATGGGTGACATGTTCAAAATTCATAAGTCTTTTCATTGGAATCTCCTTCTTTGATCAACAAATAACTTCGAAATACGAAAAAGAAACATCCAGCTCATCTAAGGTTCCGAAATGGTAAGAGATTCTCAAAGAATTCTTCTTAAGATCATCGTGGGTCATCTCAGATTTGGGTAGAGAGAGAGATGTTACATCTCCGACAGCCCACACTGTTCTGAACAAAAACGTGTAATGCTTTTATAGAAAAGAGAATTGAAAGTGAAAGTAAGAAACCGAATTCGGAAAAAAAATTTGTTAATTTTTATGATGTCTTTAGACATCATAAAAATTAACGATCTCCCCCTTTTGTTTAGGATGATGTCTCACTCTTCCTAAAAATAGATCATGACTCATCCTTTCTAAAAATAGAATTCCAAAAAAAAGCAATGAGCTATGGTCTATTTTTAGAAAGGTGAGTCATCATTCCAGACAAAAGGGGAAGATCGTTAATTTTAATGATGTCTAAAGACATCATTAAAATTAACAAAAAGTGGTGGTTTTTTTTTTTTTTTTAAATCTGAGCCAGAGAAAATTTTTTCCAGCCCTCAGAAATTTTTTCCCAGCCAACTGGATTTTCGATTGGCAAGACAATATAAAATTCTTTCTAGAAAGAATTCACACTTATCTATTTAAACCACTCGCGTTTCGACTTCCAATCAGTTTGTGCTGTGGATTCGACCTGGATACACACTTCTCCCTCCTAGAAAGAGATTCTATGAAGGTATGGGAACATTTTCTCGCAGCTCTTAGAAATGTTTTTTTCTTCCAGCTGACTCGACCGACGAGACATCACCCTATTTTTTCCCTCGTAGCGAATACGATGATTCTGAAGGGTTTCAAGAAGATTTTTCGACAGGATTCGCGTGACAGCTTCAAAATATAGAGAGGGCTATTCTTCTTTTACAACTCTGTGTAATATTAACGTTGACGGGGGTGGGAGCCTCCAACCTGGATCTACCGAACGGAAATGATTTTAAAATAACACCAACCCATTTCTGTTTAGCCTGAGATAATATTTTTTTCTCTGATCAACCTATTTCAGGAAAAAAAAACTCTAACCCTTTTCGCTTAAGCGATCACGAGATTTTTCAGCGACACACAAAAGATGAAGCACTTGAGGGCTATTTGCCTTGAGAAATGCCTTCGTGGAGGACTTTTGAAGGGAAACTGGCTCGTATTCACGTTACACATGGGGGAAAACACCACGAAAAAAAAAAAAAAAAAAAAAAAAAAAAAAAAAAAAAACCCACCCATGCAGCCAGCTTGAAAGTCATTCTTCAAGTTTTACAAAATATGAAATTGATTTTATAAAACATATTGGGATATAGACCATATTCGTATTCAAATTGGAACATTCTGTTGTTTTTTATCAGACTATACCAGTATATACGATTGAACAATTATTCTGAATCACATCATCTTACCTTTTTAAAAGGGCTTTGTTAAAGTTTCACAAAATATATCAGTATACGATTGAATAAAAAAAATCATGTTCCATTTTTATCCTGACTGATGGAGTCAGCTGTGGATCATGAGATCTTGCCTTCTTGAAAGGGCTTTGTTAAAGTTTCACAAAATATATCAGTATACACTGGAACAATCCATCTATTTTTGACTGGTCTAGCCAGCTGTGGATCATGAGATCTTGCCTTCTTGAAAGGACTTTGTTAAAATTTTACAAAATATATCAATATACGCTGGAACAATCGTGATCCATCTATTTTTTTTACTGGTCTAGCCAGTTGTGGATCACGATTTGTTGGTCCTATTCATTTCAAACACCGTTGAGGTAGGAGAAAGTTTAGAGCATCCGTGTTTGTCTCTATGGGTGAATAACGGGTCGCTCACTGAACACAATGGAAACCTGTTGTTCGATTTCTCATCTCTGAACATAAGCCTGCTTTAGACGACCTATGAAAGTCTTTCCCGTTTCGTTCCCGTTGAGTCCATGCTGTAGATCCAGCCGGGTACAAGTCTCCTTATTCTAGAAAGTATTAACCGGTTTTGTGTTTCATTTCATAGCTATGACGATTTTTTTTCCTATTCATTTCAAACAACACCACAGGTAGGAGAAAGTTTAGAGCATTCCTGTTTGCCTACGGGTGAACAACGGGTCGCCCACTGACGACAATAGAGAGCTTTTGTTCAATCTCTCAACATGAGTCTGCTTTAGACGACACGTTTGAGTTTGTTTTTTCTCTGAGATCCTTTAGAAATAGGTCTCTCAGTGACGATTTGTTTGTCCTATTCATTTCAAAAAACACCGTTGAGATACGAGAAAGTTTAGAGCATTCCTATTTGCCTACGGGTGAACAACGGGTCGCCCACTGAAGACAATGGAGAGCTGTTGTTCGATTTCTCAACATGAGCCTGCTTTAGACGACACGTTTGAATTTGTTTTTTCTCTGAGATCCTTTAGAAATAGGTCTCTCAGTGATGATTTGTTTGTCCTATTCATTTCAAATAACACCGTTGAGATACGAGAAAGTTTAGAGCATTCCTGTTTGCCTACGGGTGAACAACGGGTCGCCCACTGAAGACAATGGAGAGCTGTTGTTCGATTTCTCAACATGAGCCTGTTTTAGACGACACGTTTGAATTTGTTTTTTCTCTGAGATCCTTTAGAAATAGGTCTCTCAGTGACGATTTGTTTGTCCTATTCATTTCAAATAACACCGTTGAGATACGAGAAAGTTTAGAGCATTCCTATTTGCCTACGGGTGAACAACGGGTCGCCCACTCAAAACAATGGAGAGCTGTTGTTCGATTTCTCAACATGAGCCTGCTTTAGACGACACGTTTGAATTTGTTTTTTCTCTGAGATCCTTTAGAAATAGGTCTCTCAGTGACGATTTGTTTGTCCTATTCATTTCAAATAACACCGTTGAGATACGAGAAAGTTTAGAGCATTCCTATTTGCCTACGGGTGAACAACGGGTCGCCCACTGAAGACAATGGAGAGCTGTTGTTCGATTTCTCAACATGAGCCTGCTTTAGACGACACGTTTGAATTTGTTTTTTCTCTGAGATGCTTTAGAAATAGGTCTCTCAGTGACGATTTGTTTGCCCTATTCATTTCAAATAACACCGTTGAGATACGAGAAAGTTTAGAGCATTCCTATTTGCCTACGGGTGAACAACGGGTCGCCCACTGAAGACAATGGAGAGCTGTTGTTCGATTTTTCAACATGAGCCTGGATTAGACGACACGTTTGAATTTGTTTTTTCTCTGAGATCCTTTAGAAATAGGTCTCTCAGTGACGATTTGTTTGTCCTATTCATTTCAAATAACACCGTTGAGATACGAGAAAGTTTAGAGCATTCCTATTTGCCTACGGGTGAACAACGGGTCGCCCACTGAAGACAATGGAGAGCTGTTGTTCGATTTCTCAACATGAGCCTGCTTTAGACGACACGTTTGAATTTGTTTTTTCTCTGAGATCCTTTAGAAATAGGTCTCTCAGTGACGATTTGTTTGTCCTATTCATTTCAAATAACACCGTTGAGATACGAGAAAGTTAAGAGCATTCCTATTTGCCTACGGGTGAACAACGGGTCGCCCACTGAAGACAATGGAGAGCTGTTGTTCGATTTCTCAACATGAGCCTGCTTTAGACGACACGTTTGAATTTGTTTTTTCTCTGAGATCCTTTAGAAATAGGTCTCTCAGTGACGATTTGTTTGTCCTATTCATTTCAAATAACACGGTTGAGATACGAGAAAGTTTAGAGCATTCCTATTTGCCTACGGGTGAACAACGGGTCGCCCATTGAAGACAATGGAGAGCTGCTGTTCGATTTCTCAACATGAGCCTGCTTTAGACGACACGTTTGAATTTGTTTTTTTCTCTGAGATCCTTTAGAAATAGGTCTCTCAGTGACGATTTGTTTGTACTCTTCATTTCAAATAACACCGTTGAGATACGAGAAAATTTAGAGCATTCCTATTTGCCTACGGGTGAACAACGGGTCGCCCACTGAAGACAATGGAGAGCTGTTGTTCGATTTCTCAACATGAGCCTGCTTTAGACGACACGTTTGAATTTGTTTTTTCTCTGAGATCCTTTAGAAATAGGTCTCTCAGTGACGATTTGTTTGTCCTATTCATTTCAAATAACACCGTTGAGTTACGAGAAAGTTTAGAGCATTCCTATTTGCCTACGGGTGAACAACGGGTCGCCCACTGAAGACAATGGAGAGCTGTTGTTCGATTTCTCAACATGAGCCTGCTTTAGACGACACGTTTGAATTTGTTTTTTCTCTGAGATCCTTTAGAAATAGGTCTCTCAGTGACGATTTGTTTGTCCTATTCATTTCAAATAACACCGTTGAGATACGAGAAAGTTTAGAGCATTCCTATTTGCCTACGGGTGAACAACGGGTCGCCCACTGAAGACAATGGAGAGCTGTTGTTCGATTTCTCATGAGCCTGCTTTAGACGACACGTTTGAATTTGTTTTTTTCTGAGAGATCCTTTAGAAATAGGTCTCTCAGTGACGATTTGTATGTCCTATTAATTTCAAATAACACCGTTGAGGTAGGAGTAAGTTTAGAACATTCCTTTTTGTCTACGGGTGAACAACGGGTCGCCCACTAAACACAATGGAGAGCTATTGTTCGATTTCTCAACATGAGCCTGCTTTAGACGACACGTTTGAATTTGTTTTTTCTCTGAGATCCTTTAGAAATAGGTCTCTCAGTGACGATTTGTTTGTCCTATTCATTTCAAATAACACCGTTGAGATACGAGAAAGTTTAGAGCATTCCTATTTGCCTACGGGTGAACAACGGGTCGCCCACTGAAGACAATGGAGAGCTGTTGTTCGATTTCTCAACATGAGCCTGCTTTAGACGACACGTTTGAATTTGTTTTTTCTCTGAGATCCTTTAGAAATAGGTCTCTCAGTGACGATTTGTTTGCCCTATTCATTTCAAATAACACCGTTGAG
Source organism: Stegodyphus dumicola (assembly GCF_044657685.1). Taxonomy (NCBI): domain Eukaryota; kingdom Metazoa; phylum Arthropoda; class Arachnida; order Araneae; family Eresidae; genus Stegodyphus; species Stegodyphus dumicola. The sequence goes on along the minus strand of NC_140778.1, from coordinate 66,314,628 downwards.
ATACGAGAAAGTTTAGAGCATTCCTATTTGCCTACGGGTGAACAACGGGTCGCCCACTGAAGACAATTGAGAGCTGTTGTTCGATTTTTCAACATGAGCCTGCTTTAGAGGACACGTTTGAATTTGTTTTTTCTCTGAGATCCTTTAGAAATAGGTCTCTCAGTGACGATTTGTTTGTCCTATTCATTTCAAACAACACCGTTGAGATACGAGAAAGTTTAGAGCATTCCTATTTTCCTACGGGTGAACAACGGGTCGCCCACTGAAGACAATGGAGAGCTGTTGTTCGATTTCTCAACATGAGCCTGCTTTAGACGACACGTTTGAACTTGTTTTTTCTCTGAGATCCTTTAGAAATAGGTCTCTCAGTGACGATTTGTTTGTCCTATTCATTTCAAATAACACCGATGAGATACGAGAAAGTTTAGAGCATTCCTATTTGACTACGGGTGAACAACGGGTCGCCCACTGAAGACAATGGAGAGCTGTTGTTCGATTTCTCAACATGAGCCTGCTTTAGACGACACGTTTGAATTTGTTTTTTCTCTGAGATCCTTTAGAAATAGGTCTCTCAGTGACGATTTGTTTGTCCTATTCATTTCAAATAACACGGTTGAGATACGAGAAAGTTTAGAGCATTCCTATTTGCCTACGGGTGAACAACGGGTCGCCCACTGAAGACAATGGAGAGCTGTTGTTCGATTTCTCAACATGAGCCTGCTTTAGACGACACGTTTGAATTTGTTTTTTTTCTGAGATCCTTTAGAAATAGGTCTCTCAGTGACGATTTGTTTGTCCTATTCATTTCAAATAACACCGTTGAGATACCAGAAAGTTTAGAGCATTCCTATTTGCCTACGGGTGAACAACGGGTCGCCCACTGAAGACAATGGAGAGCTGTTGTTCGATTTCTCAACATGAGCCTGCTTTAGACGACACGTTTGAATTTGTTTTTTCTCTGAGATCCTTTAGAAATAGGTCTCTCAGTGACGATTTGTTTGTCCTATTCATTTCAAATAACACCGTTGAGATACGAGAAAGTTTAGAGCATTCCTTATTTGCCTACGTGTGAGCAACGTGTCGCCCACTGAAGACAATGGAGAGCTGTTGTTCGATTTCTCAACATGAGCCTGCTTTAGACGACACGTTTGAATTTGTTTTTTCTCTGAGATCCTTTAGAAATAGGTCTCTCAGTGACAATTTGTTTGCCCTATTCATTTCAAATAACACCGTTGAGATACGAGAAAGTTTAGAGCATTCCTATTTGCCTACGGGTGAACAACGGGTCGCCCACTGAAGACAATGGAGAGCTGTTGTTCGATTTTTCAACATGAGTCTGCTTTAGACGACACGTTTGAATTTGTTTTTTCTCTGAGATCCTTTAGAAATAAGTCTCTCAGTGACGATTTGTTTGTCCTATTCATTTCAAACAACACCGTTGAGATACGAGAAAGTTTACAGCATTCCTATTTGCCTACGGGTGAACAACGGGTCGCCCACTGAAGACAATGGAGAGCTGCTGTTCGATTTCTCAACATGAGCCTGCTTTAGACGACACGTTTGAATTTGTTTTTTCTCTGAGATCCTTTAGAAATAGGTCTCTCAGTGACGATTTGTTTGTCCTATTCATTTCAAATAACACCGTTGAGATACCAGAAAGTTTAGAGCATTCCTATTTGCCTACGGGTGAACAACGGGTCGCCCACTGAAGACAATGGAGAGCTGTTGTTCGATTTCTCAACATGAGCCTGCTTTAGACGACACGTTTGAATTTGTTTTTTCTCTGAGATCCTTTAGAAATAGGTCTCTCAGTGACGATTTGTTTGTCCTATTCATTTCAAATAACACCGTTGAGATACGAGAAAGTTTAGAGCATTCCTATTTGCCTACGTGTGAACAACGGGTCGCCCACTGAAGACAATGGAGAGCTGTTGTTCGATTTCTCAACATGAGCCTGCTTTAGACGACACGTTTGAATTTGTTTTTTCTCTGAGATCCTTTAGAAATAGGTCTCTCAGTGACGATTTGTTTGTCCTATTCATTTGAAATAACACCGTTGAGATACGAGAAAGTTTAGAGCATTCCTATTTGCCTACGGGTGAACAACGGGTTGCCCACTGAAGACAATGGAGAGCTGTTGTTCGATTTCTCAACATGAGCCTGCTTTAGACGACACGTTTGAATTTGTTTTTTCTCTGAGATCCTTTAGAAATAGGTCTCTCAGTGACGATTTGTTTGTCCTATTCATTTCAAATAACACCGTTGAGTTACGAGAAAGTTTAGAGCATTCCTATTTGCCTACGGGTGAACAACGGGTCGCCCACTGAAGACAATGGAGAGCTGTTGTTCGATTTCTCAACATGAGCGTGCTTTAGACGACACGTTTGAATTTGTTTTTTCTCTGAGATCCTTTAGAAATAGGTCTCTCAGTGACGATTTGTTTGTCCTATTAATTTCAAATAACACAGTTGAGGTAGGAGTAAGTTTAGAACATTCCTGTTTGTCTACGGGTGAACAACGGGTCGCCCACTAAACACAATGGAGAGCTGTTGTTCGATTTCTCAACATGAGCCTGCTTTAGACGACACGTTTGAATTTGTTTTTTCTCTGAGATCCTTTAGAAATAGGTCTCTCAGTGACGATTTGTTTGTCCTATTCATTTCAAATAACACCGTTGAGATACGAGAAAGTTTAGAGCATTCCTATTTGCCTACGGGTGAACAACGGGTCGCCCACTGAAGACAATGGAGAGCTGTTGTTCGATTTCTCAACATGAGCGTGCTTTAGACGACACGTTTGAATTTGTTTTTTCTCTGAGATCCTTTAGAAATAGGTCTCTCAGTGACGATTTGTTTGTCCTATTAATTTCAAATAACACCGTTGAGGTAGGAGTAAGTTTAGAACATTCCTGTTTGTCTACGGGTGAACAACGGGTCGCCCACTAAACACAATGGAGAGCTGTTGTTCGATTTCTCAACATGAGCCTGCTTTAGACGACACGTTTGAATTTGTTTTTTCTCTGAGATCCTTTAGAAATAGGTCTCTCAGTGACGATTTGTTTGTCCTATTCATTTCAAATAACACCGTTGAGATACGAGAAAGTTTAGAGCATTCCTATTTGCCTACGGGTGAACAACGGGTCGCCCACTGAAGACAATGGAGAGCTGTTGTTCGATTTCTCAACATGAGCCTGCTTTAGACGACACGTTTGAATTTGTTTTTTCTCTGAGATCCTTTAGAAATAGGTCTCTCAGTGACGATTTGTTTGTCCTATTCATTTCAAATAACACCGTTGAGATACGAGAAAGTTTAGAGCATTCCTATTTGCCTACGGGTGAACAACGGGTCGCCCACTGAAGACAATGGAGAGCTGTTGTTCGATTTCTCAACATGAGCCTGCTTTAGACGACACGTTTGAATTTGTTTTTTCTCTGAGATCCTTTAGAAATAGGTCTCTCAGTGACGATTTGTTTGTCCTATTCATTTCAAATAACACCGTTGAGATCCGAGAAAGTTTAGAGCATTCCTTTTTGTCTACGGGTGAACAACGGGTCGCCCACTAAACACAATGGAGAGCTGTTGTTCGATTTCTCAACATGAGCCTGCTTTAGACGACACGTTTGAATTTGTTTTTTCTCTGAGATCCTTTAGAAATAGGTCTCTCAGTGACGATTTGTTTGTCCTATTCATTTCAAACAACACCGTTGAGATACGAGAAAGTTTAGAGCATTCCTATTTGCCTACGGGTGAACAACGGGTCGCCCACTGAAGACAATGGAGAGCTGTTGTTCGATTTCTCAACATGAGCCTGCTTTAGACGACACGTTTGAATTTGTTTTTTCTCTGAGATCCTTTAGAAATAGGTCTCTCAGTGACGATTTGTTTGTCCTATTCATTTCAAATAACACCGTTGAGATACGAGAAAGTTTAGAGCATTCCTATTTGACTACGGGTGAACAACGGGTCGCCCACTGAAGACAATGGAGAGCTGTTGTTCGATTTCTCAACATGAGCCTGCTTTAGACGACACGTTTGAATTTGTTTTTTCTCTGAGATCCTTTAGAAATAGGTCTCTCAGTGACGATTTGTTTGTCCTATTCATTTCAAATAACACGGTTGAGATACGAGAAAGTTTAGAGCATTCCTATTTGCCTACGGGTGAACAACGGGTCGCCCACTGAAGACAATGGAGAGCTGTTGTTCGATTTCTCAACATGAGCCTGCTTTAGACGACACGTTTGAATTTGTTTTTTCTCTGAGATCCTTTAGAAATAGGTCTCTCAGTGACAATTTGTTTGCCCTATTCATTTCAAATAACACCGTTGAGATACGAGAAAGTTTAGAGCATTCCTATTTGCCTACGGGTGAACAACGGGTCGCCCACTGAAGACAATGGAGAGCTGCTGTTCGATTTCTCAACATGAGCCTGCTTTAGACGACACGTTTGAATTTGTTTTTTCTCTGAGATCCTTTAGAAATAGGTCTCTCAGTGACGATTTGTTTGTCCTATTCATTTCAAATAACACCGTTGAGATACCAGAAAGTTTAGAGCATTCCTATTTGCCTACGGGTGAACAACGGGTCGCCCACTGAAGACAATGGAGAGCTGTTGTTCGATTTCTCAACATGAGCCTGCTTTAGACGACACGTTTGAATTTGTTTTTTCTCTGAGATCCTTTAGAAATAGGTCTCTCAGTGACGATTTGTTTGTCCTATTCATTTCAAATAACACCGTTGAGATACGAGAAAGTTTAGAGCATTCCTATTTGCCTACGGGTGAACAACGGGTCGCCCACTGAAGACAATGGAGAGCTGTTGTTCGATTTCTCAACATGAGCCTGCTTTAGACGACACGTTTGAATTTGTTTTTTCTCTGAGATCCTTTAGAAATAGGTCTCTCAGTGACGATTTGTTTGTCCTGTTCATTTCAAATAACACCGTTGAGATACGAGAAAGTTTAGAGCATTCCTATTTGCCTACGGGTGAACAACGGGTCGCCCACTGAAGACAATGGAGAGCTGTTGTTCGATTTCTCAACATGAGCCTGCTTTAGACGACACGTTTAAATTTGTTTTTTCTCTGAGATCCTTTAGAAATAGGTCTCTCAGTGACGATTTGTTTGTCCTATTCATTTCAAATAACACCGTTGAGTTACGAGAAAGTTTAGAGCATTCCTATTTGCCTACGGGTGAACAACGGGTCGCCCACTGAAGACAATGGAGAGCTGTTGTTCGATTTCTCAACATGAGCGTGCTTTAGACGACACGTTTGAATTTGTTTTTTCTCTGAGATCCTTTAGAAATAGGTCTCTCAGTGACGATTTGTTTGTCCTATTAATTTCAAATAACACCGTTGAGGTAGGAGTAAGTTTAGAGCATTCCTATTTGCCTACGGGTGAACAACGGGTCGCCCACTGAAGACAATGGAGAGCTGTTGTTCGATTTCTCAACATGAGCCTGCTTTAGACGACACGTTTGAATTTGTTTTTTTCTCTGAGATCCTTTAGAAATAGGTCTCTCAGTGACGATTTGTATGTCCTATTAATTTCAAATAACACCGTTGAGGTAGGAGTAAGTTTAGAACATTCCTGTTTGTCTACGGGTGAACAACGGGTCGCCCACTAAACACAATGGAGAGCTGTTGTTCGATTTCTCAACATGAGCCTGCTTTAGACGACACGTTTGAATTTGTTTTTTCTCTGAGATCCTTTAGAAATAGGTCTCTCAGTGACGATTTGTTTGTCCTATTCATTTCAAATAACACCGTTGAGATACGAGAAAGTTTAGAGCATTCCTATTTGCCTACGGGTGAACAACGGGTCGCCCACTGAAGACAATGGAGAGCTGTTGTTCGATTTCTCAACATGAGCCTGCTTTAGACGACACGTTTCAATTTGTTTTTTCTCTGAGATCCTTTAGAAATAGGTCTCTCAGTGACGATTTGTTTGTCCTATTCATTTCAAATAACACCGTTGAGGTAGGAATAAGTTTAGAGCATTCCTATTTGCCTACGGGTGAACAACGGGTCGCCCACTGAAGACAATGGAGAGCTGTTGTTCGATTTCTCAACATGAGCCTGCTTTAGACGACACGTTTGAATTTGTTTTTTCTCTGAGATCCTTTAGAAATAGGTCTCTCAGTGACGATTTGTTTGTCCTATTCATTTCAAATAACACCGTTGAGATACGAGAAAGTTTAGAGCATTCCTATTTGCCTACGGGTGAACAACGGGTCGCCCACTGAAGACAATGGAGAGCTGTTGTTCGATTTCTCAACATGAGCGTGCTTTAGACGACACGTTTGAATTTGTTTTTTCTCTGAGATCCTTTAGAAATAGGTCTCTCAGTGACGATTTGTTTGTCCTATTAATTTCAAATAACACCGTTGAGGTAGGAGTAAGTTTAGAACATTCCTGTTTGTCTACGGGTGAACAACGGGTCGCCCACTAAACACAATGGAGAGCTGTTGTTCGATTTCTCAACATGAGCCTGCTTTAGACGACACGTTTGAATTTGTTTTTTCTCTGAGATCCTTTAGAAATAGGTCTCTCAGTGACGATTTGTTTGTCCTATTCATTTCAAATAACACCGTTGAGATACGAGAAAGTTTAGAGCATTCCTATTTGCCTACGGGTGAACAACGGGTCGCCCACTGAAGACAATGGAGAGCTGTTGTTCGATTTCTCAACATGAGCCTGCTTTAGACGACACGTTTGAATTTGTTTTTTCTCTGAGATCCTTTAGAAATAGGTCTCTCAGTGACGATTTGTTTGTCCTATTCATTTCAAATAACACCGTTGAGATACGAGAAAGTTTAGAGCATTCCTATTTGCCTACGGGTGAACAACGGGTCGCCCACTGAAGACAATGGAGAGCTGTTGTTCGATTTCTCAACATGAGCCTGCTTTAGACGACACGTTTGAATTTGTTTTTTCTCTGAGATCCTTTAGAAATAGGTCTCTCAGTGACGATTTGTTTGTCCTATTCATTTCAAATAACACCGTTGAGATACGAGAAAGTTTAGAGCATTCCTTTTTGTCTACGGGTGAACAACGGGTCGCCCACTAAACACAATGGAGAGCTGTTGTTCGATTTCTCAACATGAGCCTGCTTTAGACGACACGTTTGAATTTGTTTTTTCTCTGAGATCCTTTAGAAATAGGTCTCTCAGTGACGATTTGTTTGTCCTATTCATTTCAAACAACACCGTTGAGATACGAGAAAGTTTAGAGCATTCCTATTTGCCTACGGGTGAACAACGGGTCGCCCACTGAAGACAATGGAGAGCTGTTGTTCGATTTCTCAACATGAGCCTGCTTTAGACGACACGTTTGAATTTGTTTTTTCTCTGAGATCCTTTAGAAATAGGTCTCTCAGTGACGATTTGTTTGTCCTATTCATTTCAAATAACACCGTTGAGATACGAGAAAGTTTAGAGCATTCCTATTTGACTACGGGTGAACAACGGGTCGCCCACTGAAGACAATGGAGAGCTGTTGTTCGATTTCTCAACATGAGCCTGCTTTAGACGACACGTTTGAATTTGTTTTTTCTCTGAGATCCTTTAGAAATAGGTCTCTCAGTGACGATTTGTTTGTCCTATTCATTTCAAATAACACGGTTGAGATACGAGAAAGTTTAGAGCATTCCTATTTGCCTACGGGTGAACAACGGGTCGCCCACTGAAGACAATGGAGAGCTGTTGTTCGATTTCTCAACATGAGCCTGCTTTAGACGACACGTTTGAATTTGTTTTTTCTCTGAGATCCTTTAGAAATAGGTCTCTCAGTGACAATTTGTTTGCCCTATTCATTTCAAATAACACCGTTGAGATACGAGAAAGTTTAGAGCATTCCTATTTGCCTACGGGTGAACAACGGGTCGCCCACTGAAGACAATGGAGAGCTGCTGTTCGATTTCTCAACATGAGCCTGCTTTAGACGACACGTTTGAATTTGTTTTTTCTCTGAGATCCTTTAGAAATAGGTCTCTCAGTGACGATTTGTTTGTCCTATTCATTTCAAATAACACCGTTGAGATACCAGAAAGTTTAGAGCATTCCTATTTGCCTACGGGTGAACAACGGGTCGCCCACTGAAGACAATGGAGAGCTGTTGTTCGATTTCTCAACATGAGCCTGCTTTAGACGACACGTTTGAATTTGTTTTTTCTCTGAGATCCTTTAGAAATAGGTCTCTCAGTGACGATTTGTTTGTCCTATTCATTTCAAATAACACCGTTGAGATACGAGAAAGTTTAGAGCATTCCTATTTGCCTACGGGTGAACAACGGGTCGCCCACTGAAGACAATGGAGAGCTGTTGTTGGATTTCTCAACATGAGCCTGCTTTAGACGACACGTTTGAATTTGTTTTTTCTCTGAGATCCTTTAGAAATAGGTCTCTCAGTGACGATTTGTTTGTCCTGTTCATTTCAAATAACACCGTTGAGATACGAGAAAGTTTAGAGCATTCCTATTTGCCTACGGGTGAACAACGGGTCGCCCACTGAAGACAATGGAGAGCTGTTGTTCGATTTCTCAACATGAGCCTGCTTTAGACGACACGTTTAAATTTGTTTTTTCTCTGAGATCCTTTAGAAATAGGTCTCTCAGTGACGATTTGTTTGTCCTATTCATTTCAAATAACACCGTTGAGTTACGAGAAAGTTTAGAGCATTCCTATTTGCCTACGGGTGAACAACGGGTCGCCCACTGAAGACAATGGAGAGCTGTTGTTCGATTTCTCAACATGAGCGTGCTTTAGACGACACGTTTGAATTTGTTTTTTCTCTGAGATCCTTTAGAAATAGGTCTCTCAGTGACGATTTGTTTGTCCTATTCATTTCAAATAACACCGTTGAGGTAGGAGTAAGTTTAGAGCATTCCTATTTGCCTACGGGTGAACAACGGGTCGCCCACTGAAGACAATGGAGAGCTGTTGTTCGATTTCTCAACATGAGCCTGCTTTAGACGACACGTTTGAATTTGTTTTTTTCTCTGAGATCCTTTAGAAATAGGTCTCTCAGTGACGATTTGTATGTCCTATTAATTTCAAATAACACCGTTGAGGTAGGAGTAAGTTTAGAACATTCCTGTTTGTCTACGGGTGAACAACGGGTCGCCCACTAAACACAATGGAGAGCTGTTGTTCGATTTCTCAACATGAGCCTGCTTTAGACGACACGTTTGAATTTGTTTTTTCTCTGAGATCCTTTAGAAATAGGTCTCTCAGTGACGATTTGTTTGTCCTATTCATTTCAAATAACACCGTTGAGATACGAGAAAGTTTAGAGCATTCCTATTTGCCTACGGGTGAACAACGGGTCGCCCACTGAAGACAATGGAGAGCTGTTGTTCGATTTCTCAACATGAGCCTGCTTTAGACGACACGTTTCAATTTGTTTTTTCTCTGAGATCCTTTAGAAATAGGTCTCTCAGTGACGATTTGTTTGTCCTATTCATTTCAAATAACACCGTTGAGGTAGGAGTAAGTTTAGAGCATTCCTATTTGCCTACGGGTGAACAACGGGTCGCCCACTGAAGACAATGGAGAGCTGTTGTTCGATTTCTCAACATGAGCCTGCTTTAGACGACACGTTTGAATTTGTTTTTTCTCTGAGATCCTTTAGAAATAGGTCTCTCAGTGACGATTTGTATGTCCTATTAATTTCAAATAACACCGTTGAGGTAGGAGTAAGTTTAGAACATTCCTGTTTGTCTACGGGTGAACAACGGGTCGCCCACTAAACACAATGGAGAGCTGTTGTTCGATTTCTCAACATGAGCCTGCTTTAGACGACACGTTTGAATTTGTTTTTTCTCTGAGATCCTTTAGAAATAGGTCTCTCAGTGACGATTTGTTTGTCCTATTCATTTCAAATAACACCGTTGAGATACGAGAAAGTTTAGAGCATTCCTATTTGCCTACGGGTGAACAACGGGTCGCCCACTGAAGACAATGGAGAGCTGTTGTTCGATTTCTCAACATGAGCCTGCTTTAGACGACACGTTTGAATTTGTTTTTTCTCTGAGATCCTTTAGAAATAGGTCTCTCAGTGACGATTTGTTTGTCCTATTCATTTCAAATAACACCGTTGAGATACGAGAAAGTTTAGAGCATTCCTATTTGCCTACGGGTGAACAACGGGTCGCCCACTGAAGACAATGGAGAGCTGTTGTTCGATTTCTCAACATGAGCCTGCTTTAGACGACACGTTTGAATTTGTTTTTTCTCTGAGATCCTTTAGAAATAGGTCTCTCCGCGTGATGTATACAGACATTCCGCTTCAGATCAACATTGCCCAATTTTTTCATAGCTGTATAAGCGAATTGCAAAAAATTTGGACTCGTAGCTCTCAAACGGAGGAAAAATGAGATCTGCCGAACGAAAATCACTTGAGTGAAGTTGGCATTCGGGGCGTTCTAGTATCGACTCAAAGGATAGAGTTTCCCCACCAAAAAAATATTCAAAGGGTAACATTTTGAAAATTGGTAAGTCATTTCATTGGAATCTCCTTCTTTGATCAATAAATAGCTTCGAAATACGAAAAAGAAACATTCAGCTCATCTAAAGTAGAGAAAGAGAGCCGTCCATCCAATGAAAACACCTCCCAAGAAGAAGCAATGTTCCCATACCTCCACAGAAGCTTTTTTTCCAGGAGAGAGTAGCGTGTATCCAGGTCGAGTCCCCAGCACAGACTGATTGGAAGTCGAAACGCGAGTAGTTTAAATAGATAAGTGTGAATTCTTTCTAGAAAGAATTTTGTATTGTCTTGCCAATCGAAAATCGAATCGGCTGGGAAAAAATTTCTGAGGGCTGGAAAAAAATTCTGGCTGGCTGAGTTATTTAAAAAAAAAAGAAAAAGAAAACTTTTTGTTAATTTTTATTATGTCTTTAGACATAATAAAAATTAATTGTCTCATCCTTTCTAAAAATAGAATTCCAAGAAAAACAATGAGCTATCGTCTGTTTTTAGATAGGTGAGTCATCATTCCCAGACAAAAGGGGGGAGATTGTTAATTTTTATTATGTCTTTAGACATAATAAAAATTAACAATTTTTTTTAACAATTCAGCCACTCAGAAATTTTTCTGAGCTCTGAAAAGTTTTTCCCAGCCGATCCGATTTCGTTTTTTGACTTTCACTTTCAATTCCTCACTTATCTATAAAAACATTCCACGTTTCTGTTCAGAACAGTGCTGGTTCTTGAAGATGCAGCATGCTTTCCCTCTCTACCTCTACCTCATCTGGACACAGGATATGCTTTCTCAAGAAAAGGAATTCTTTGGGAATGTTTTTACCATTTCTGAACTTTACACGAGCTGGATGTTTTCTTTTTTCATATTTCGAAGCAATTTGTCAAAGAAGTGTAAGATGTCATGAACGGGACATGTTGACGAATAAGCTAAACTATTTTTTCTAGTCTCACTTAAACCTCGATAGTTTGAGAACCCCCCTTTTATTTTTTTCATCTCAAACCCTGATGGTGGGAGCAGCTAATTTGTTTCCCATCCAATGAAGACATTCTGAGGAGACTCTTGTGTTCTTTCTCTCTACGCGAGCCAAGATGGGACGCAGCGACCCTTTGATCAGTCATTTTGTTTCCCATCTCACCCAGATAGGTCATGTTGTATTTTTTCCCCTACACCTAGACAAATTTGACTGAGCCACCCTTTTATTTTCCCCTTCGAACTAAGAGGGATGAATGAGAACATTGTGGTCTTTCTCTCTTCGCGAACCGAGACGGGGGGCATAGCGACCGTTTGTGGTTTTTATTTTTTCCTCTGAGCGCAAACCTGGATCACTTGAGCAACTATTTTGTTTCCCAGCTCACTCAGATAGGTCGTATTGTATTTTTCCGTCACCTAGCCGAATTTGACATGAACCATCTTTTTGCTTTTTCCATCCAACTGAGACAGACTCTTGAGACCCTTTTGTTTTTTCGCTTTTCGCCAACCAAGTAAGGCCACAGCGACCGTTTGCGTTTTTTTTCCTCTGCTCACCCAGATAGCTCGTGGTTTTTCTCTCGACACCTAGCCAGGATGGACGTCAGCCATCCTTTGGTGATTTGATCGAACCAAGATTGACACGAGCCACCATTTTGTTTCTCAACGAAAAAGTAAATTTTCTGAATGGGTACCGGTGTTCAAATTCTTTTGTGACCGACTGTACATGGACACAGAGTTTGTGCAATTCTTCGATGTTTTTCGAGCGAATATGGATGGTTGTGTACAAGGGAAAACGAGATCATATGTGACGCCGAGCTGTAATGTAACGTATTTTATATGGAATGTTTAACATAGCGTTTGTGTATTTTAAATTTGTATTGTTGTTTTAATTGTGAATTATATTTAAGACATCATTTTTCAGTTAAATTGTATTTTTGATTTTTTGGTTTTGATGTAATGCTTTCGGACTTTCGATATATATCGATAGCCCGACGATCTACTTATCAGTAGCAAAAGTGTAAACTTTGACCCTATAAGTAACTTTTACCTCATTATTATAATCCGTAGTGTTTGCTATCGTAATTGCACTTGATAATATGAGTTCTTTGATAATATGTTTGTGTGCATGGGAAGCATTGCTTAGTGTTCCAAATTTGTAGTATTTATTTTCTTATAATATTTTCTTTCATTGTGAGAAATTAGTTTTTTTATTTATTAATGTGTAGAATTCTAGTATGCCTGCCTACAGAGAATATGATGTGATTTAGGAATTTAAGAACCTGTGTTTCATTAATGTGAAGTTAAAGATTTTTAGAAAATAATGAAAATTGTCTAGGTACTGGTATGTAAGGGATTATGTCGTTGTGTAGCAAAACGTTAATTTGTAAATATGATAAAATTGATATGTTCCAGAGAATTAATTTCAAATTTTAAAAAATCTTTTTTTATTTGTATAAATGCTGAAGCTTAAAAATCTTTGAAAATACTGAACCTGTATGAAATACAAATATGAGAGACTGCGACGTTCTTTATCGTTTTAATAATTGGTAGAATTTGCTTACTGTATCATAGTAATTTTTAATGTAAACAATTTATTATACTTATTTTCAGTTACGCCTAAGCTTAAATGTCAGAAATGTAAATTTAAAGTAAAGAATTTAATGTTAATTTACAATAATAAACAATTCATTATTTTTTTAAGAGAAAATAGAAATTACGCGTAGCATGGAGAATACCATGGACCTTATAAGAAATAGACTAACCCAATTGCGTTTTCTCCCTTGTCTGGCGCGTTAACGGCTGTAACCTTGATCACATCCGGAGGAGTAGGGATGACTTCCAGAAATTAGCAATGGTTGGCTATTGCAGCGAGTACAATTGTCACGAAAAAGCTGGTGGTAGTGCCCCATTTCACAAGTAAGAATTTTTAAATATTTTTATTTTTGACAGTGAGATTGCTTTTTAAATACTTAGCATATTTTTCAAGCATAATTAACGTTCTAAATAATTATAAAGCTGTTGCATGCATTCAGGCTTGTATATATTTTTAGCTTTTCCTATGATGTAAGCGAATTTGTAACTTCTTCTTTTAGAAAATAATATTTTAAATCTGAACTAACAGAAAAATTCAACCAAGTAATTCTTTCTTACAATTACTAAAACTATAACTAATACTAAACTATAACTAAATACTAAAATGCCCAAAAATGAATTTTTGAAAGTTTTTCTTTAAAATTTATAATTTTTTGCTGCTTTTTTAAATTATAGGTAAATTTTAATTCCTAGCATTATAACTAATCAAAAATAAGAATATTTAAGAACGAAAAGTATACATCTTATATAGCTGGTTTTGTTGTTAAAAGCTTAGCTTATAAAGTAAAATGTAATATCTGTTTCTCAGCTTTAGTTTCAACAGAACCATATGATGGTTTGCTAGATTTCAAATATTATAAATCTGAATGTAAAGGTTTGATTTCTTCTTCCGGTGACGTCCGAATGATCTGAAAAAACGTAGAAATAATTTTTAGGCAGACTGAAAAGGAGTTTAAACTGAATGAAAAAGATATTATAAATTTCATGACTCAAAATGACTTAAAAAGCGTAGGAACACATATATTTCCTTATCTTCAAGACCATATTTATGATGATGACCCAGATAAAAACCAACTGATTAAATTATTTAAAGCAGTGCTATTTCAATATAATTATTTAAAGCAGTGCTATTTCAATATTTAAAAATCAGAACGCATCATGCAGTTGCATGTTACAATGAATCTAAACAGAGAGAAAATATTCGAAGCAGATTTACTATATTAATTTTATTTAAGCATCAATAAACCATATTATCTGTTTCTCTTCCTCTCTCTCTCTCTCTCTATATATATAGGTGTGTGTATTTACATTAATAGATAAATAGATATAATCTTGTTTTCACAAATATTTAAAATAAAAAGTGAAGTAAGCGAATTTTTCAATGCAACAAATATCCTAAATTGTTTACTTTCATACATATGTATTTATGGATGTATAGTCATTCTGCTTAAAGTATTTACAGGTATACAAAATTACAAGGTAACTTTAGGCTCATTAATAAAAATTTAAGATTGGACATATAATATCTTGTATTTTATGGTAATTATTTTTTTTAATTTATTTCTAGTTCCGCATAAGATTTTTTTATTTACTGCGAATTTTTTTTTTAAATTTTTCATTACACTCTGAAAAGTTTATACTCCGAATTTTATGAATTATTAATATTGTCATAAATGATCATCTTTTAATACCATAATAATTTTTAAAACAGAAAAAAATAAATAAAACAATCCTTGGTTTCTATAAACATTTGAAATGATAAATATTTGCTACTACTGCCTGAAAATGTTCATAAAATTTTCAAAAAAATTACCAAATCTTGTTTAATTTTACCTTATTTGTTTAATAGCATCATGTACTATCACTCTTACTTAATTTTATTTTATTTGTAGGCGAAAGTAAATTCATAAATTTTTTGTTTAGAGTTTTTACCGTTTTATCAAAGTAATGATGTTTAGACAAGAATTACTTATGCTCAAAATGCAGTAAAAAAATACTCAAAATGCACTAAAAAGTGGTTTCATGAGATATATAAAATCTCATTAGCAAAAACTGTGATTTTTATTATCTCATCATTTATACAACGTATCACATTTAATAATTAAAAAGATTTATGTGATACAAACGCCATATGTTTCAATGTTACGATAAACTAAATCGTCCTACTCTCTCTTCCCGACATGTTGTGACGCACGCCCCGCCCACTGGGTTAGTCTATTTCTTATAAGGTCCATGGAGAATACATTGTGACGTCAAAGCTTATTCCTGCCCGTTTATGGACGTTACACAGCTCCGCCTTCTCAACTTTGTTGATGCAGCCTATTCTACGCTTTTACCAAATTATTTACTATAGGTGAAATAGCTAAAGGTTTCCGGTATTGTTTTTAAAATTACATCCTTTAAACCTTAAACAGTTTTATTAATCATTTCTTAATATTTCTTTCTCTTAAAATCGTGTATAATAGTCGTAAATTTATTTCTTTTATATGTTGGGATAAGTTACTTTAGTTAAATTAATATATATTTTTCTCTGATGTTATGGGTCTTTTGCTGTTGTGTCACAGGATGCAAGCGTACATATTATTTTGTATTCCATGCTAAATACTTTGATACGATGCATTTTAAGACTGTCACCTTTTTTTTTCCCAGTATCACATCTATTCAGCAAAACCAAACAAACTCACGACACACACACACGCCTGTGAGACACTATTTATTGTAAATGAAGACAGCTTCTTCGCTTTTAACTACACTCATGGACACAATCGTATTTTTGGATATTTTCTACTTCTTTTCCTTTTCTTTCTATAGGCCTTATTTACCCTCTATTATTTTTTGGGCCATCTATTTTAAATTTTATTTGGTCCCATCTTTTCTTCCTGCCCTTTCAAACTCGTACAAAATGTACGACGTTCCTTTTTACACTCCTCTGAAATACGAAATTGCCCCCTTTCTATATACCTTTGCTTCGTACCTAAACTTGATTTTTCGCCAATCGGTACAGAAACACTTAGCGGGTGCAAAAGAAGACATCTGTCTACTTTGTCTGTCTGTCTTTTGTTGGCGATACTTTTTGTTTAAAATTCCGGCTGGCTATACTGAAGCTGTGACCCTCACGGTTTTGAATTAAGATGTAAAACGGAGGAGAACGGTTGGAGGGCGGTGCGATCACCGAGGCAAGCGGCTGCACGGTCACAGCGCTCCGTAAAAAAGTGAAAAAAATTCCTTTCCCCTTGGTAATTATCAATTAAATTACTTTTAAATAGTGTTTTTTCTACAAAACTTATATGTTTTCAAAGAATTTCCGCTCCGATGTTGACGAAAATAAAACAGCGGACAATGTGAGGACGAAAGCCTGGAATTTTAAGATAAGTACTTTTCTTTCATCTAAACTAAATCAAACTTCTATAAATAAGTGGCTTTCAATCAATAAATTTTTACTTTCATCAGTATTTAGCATTAAAAAATACTTGAAATTGCTCATTGCTTGTGGCTTCCTTTGTGAATCAATTCGAAACAGACGCCGACGTTATCAGTTCACGTCTGTCATCACTTACAAAGCCCCTTATCTTGTTTCGTGATCATTAGCCCATTTTATGATTCCAATTTCTCAGAAAAATATTTTCCAGCCTATTTTTTTCTAGTCTCAATTAAACCTCGATAGTTTGAGAACCCCCCTTTTATTTTTTTCATCTCAAACCCTGATGGTGGGAGCAGCTATTTTGTTTCCCTTCCAATGAAGACTTTCTGAGGAGACTGTTGTGTTCTTTCTCTCTAAGCGAGCCAAGATGGGACGCAGCGACCCTTTGATCAGTCATTTTGTTTCCCATCTCACCCAGATAGGTCATGTTGTATTTTTTCCCTACACCTAGACAAATTTGACTGAGCCATCCTTTTGTTTTTCTCATCCAACTAAGATGGATGAGTGAGACTATTGTGTTCTTTCTCTCTTCGCGGTTTGTTTTTTTCTCTGAGCGCAAACCTAGATCACTTGAGCAACTATTTTGTTTCCCAGCTCTCTCAGATAGGTCGTGTTGTATTTTTTTCCTACACCTAGACAAATTTGACGTGAGCCATTTTTTTGTTTTCCCATCCAACTCAGATGGATGTGTGAGACGATTGTATTCTTTCTCTCTTCGCGAGCCAAGACGGGGCGTAGCGACCGTTTGTTTTTTATTTTTCCTCTGCACGCCAACCTCGATCACTTGAGCAGCCATTTTGTTTTCCAGCTCACTCAGATAGGTCGTATTGTATTTTTCCGACACCTAGCCGAATTTGACATGAACCATCCTTTTGCTTTTTCCATCCAACTGAGATAGACTCTTGAGACTCTTTTGTTTTTTCGCTTTTCGCCAACCAAGTCGGGCCGCAGCGACCGTTTGCGTTTTTTTTTCTCTGCTCACCCAGATAGCTCGTGGTTTTTCTCTCGACACCTAGCCAGGATGGACGTCAGCCATCCTTTGGTGTTCTGATCGAACCAAGATTGACACGAGCCACCATTTTGTTTCTCAACGGAAAAGTAAATTTTCTGAATGGGTACCGGTGTTCAAATTCTTTTGTGACCGACTGTACACATCCATCTATTTTCACTTTAAAAACATCAGAGAATTTCACAAACTCAGCATTGCGCACTATATTGGCTCTGCCCATCTATTTATTCTCACTGAAAAACATTCGAGAATTGCACAAACTAAGCACCACGGACAACCTCGGCATTGCGCACTACATTGGATTTGCCCATGTACACATCGATCTATTTTTACTTAAAAACATCCGAGAATTGCACAAAGCACCGCGCACAACCTCGGAATTGTGCACTCGGCTTTGCCCATGTACACATCGATCTATTTTTCCTTAAAAAAGCATCCAAGAATTGCACAAACTAGGCACCGCGCACAACCTTGGCATTGAGCACCTTCTAGATTGGGAATCCCTATAGAGCAGATTCGCATCACAAGATCCAAAGATCTTTTAGTCAGGTGCAACACCCGCGAGCAATTAGTCAAGCTGAAAAGTCCAATAGAACAAGTACGATCTTTAAAACATTCACTCACCCTTCGAGAGCTAAAGCCAAGAAGAGAGTCGATAATCCTCTTTGGTGCACCGGAAGAGTGTGTGTGATTGTGTGTGTGTGATTATGGCAAAGCCTCGAGGGCTATCTGCCTAAGGGGAGGGATGCCTTCGTGGAGGACTTTCTAAGGGAAACTGGCTCGTATACATGTTATGCATGGGGAAAACCACGAAAACGCCCATGCAGCCAGCCCGTTCGCGGGATTCGAACCTCGGACCGAACTACCAGTGTTCAGCGACTTTACCGCTCGGCCGCTGGTGGGCCCCCGGTGCACCGGAAGAATTCACTACAGAAGACATCGTTGCGGCATATGAGTTACATCTCCCGTCCAACAAAGTAGGAGCAATCCACCCAAGAACTCCCCTACACCAATCCAACTCCAAGAATAAGTGGATTATCCAATTGGATAGGGACTACTTCAACAGGCTTGGATATAGCGGCCGCATCTACTTAGGCTTTTTCTCCTGCCCCTTTAGAAGATACTGCGTTGTTTTTTTTATATATGTTGGATATGAGCTCAGTGATGATTACCAGATGTACAGAAACATCGTTTATTATACATTGCTCATCTACTATTCTATATTACAGTTATGATTAAAGATAATAATAGATACAGTTACAGTTACATATATAACATCTCCCTTTTTTTATAAAAAATAATAATAGTAGTAAAATTAAACATATTCTTTTAAATAATAAGGTTTTTTAACAGTCCTACCGGATCGAGTAACGTAGTTATGTTCATTTGAAAAATTTGATGATACTTTACCTCTTTCACTGTTTGGTGACGCAATATTTCTGCTAGGTTTTGAAGGACTTACAGGCACATCTAAATTTGTAGTGTTCCTGGTATTCTCAGGTATCTCGGGTTCATCTATAATTTCATTCTGATAGTTTTTTTTTTTTTTTTTTTGCATTCCAAACTCTTTCTGATTAGTTCCTTTAAGAAGGTCTCTTCTGTTCCTTTCTACAACTCTTCCATCCTTTCTTATAATCCTATATGAACGTGGTCTTTCTGCTTCTTCTATAATTTTTCCTCTTTCATTTAGTTTTTCCCTTTCTCTTTTATGTAAACATGATCTCCTATTTTCATTGGTTTTAACGGTCTTGCATTTCTATCATAATAGCTTTTTTGTAACGTTTTTCTCTTCAGTAAATGTTGTTTATGGTCTTTATATGATTTAGCTTGCACAAAATTCTCTTTTATAGGCATCAATCCATTTACTTTTCTTCCAAACATCAATTCTGAAGGTGACTTAATTTCATCTGAAATAGGAGAGTAACGATATTCCAGTAATACTAAATATGGATCCTTGTTGTCAATTACAGCTTTTTCTAACATTCGCTTGACAGTTTGAATATGTTTTTCAACCATTCCATTAGATTGTGGGTAATTTGGACTTGATGTTCTGGTTTCAAAATTCCATCTTCTTGCAAAGTCATTAAATTTTCTGCAATTATATTGTGGACCATTATCCGAATATACTATTTTCGCAATACCATGTCTTGCAAAAATTGATTACAGTTGCTTTATCACTGCTAGACAAATCTTCCAATATTAGATAATCCCTTCCTTGAAAGTAAAAGAGATCTGTTCCCAATACTTCCCATGGACCATTAGGTATTTCTTTAGATATCATTGGTTCTTTAATATTAGCTTTTTGTAAACTTAAACATGTTTGATAGTTCAGTACCAAATCTTCAATTTCTTTCGACATTCCTGGTCAATATAATATTTCTTTTGCTTTGATCTTGCATTTTACTACTCCTAAATGACCATAATGAATTCTGCTTAACATATCTTCTCATAACCTTCTTGGTACAACAACAGAGGAATTTTTAAATATTAATCCATTTGCTTCTGATAGTTCTTCTCTGAAGTTAAAATATGGTTTTACCAGTTCTGGAACCATACATTTTTCATCTGGCCAACCAGTTTTAATTAATTTTTTTTAAACTTGTAGTTCTTCATCTTTTTCTGTTTCCAGTTGAAAAATTTCCATTTTACCATTAAACATTGGTATACATTCTACAACCAATCCAACATGAGCTTCTATGTCTCCTTCAAAGAAATCAGATCCTTTATCAGTGACTGATCTTCATAATGCATCCGCTATAAAAAGTTCTTTTCCTGGTTTATATTTTATCTCACACTGATATGGCTGTAATCTTATACGCATTCTTTGTAATCTTACAGGGCATTTATTTAATGGCTTTTTGAAAATTGATTCCAGTGCTTTATGGTCACTTTCCACAGTAATATATTTTCCAAATATATACTGGTGAAATTTCTCACACGCAAATACAATAGCTAAAGTTTCCTTTTCAATTTGAGCATAGTTCCTCTGTGTATCTGTTAATGCCTTAGATGCATATGCCACTGGTAAATTATTCTGCAGTAAGACTGCTCCTAGTCCTTCATGAGATGCATCTACAGATAAAACTACTAGCATGTTTATATCATAATACTGAAAAACTGGTTTATTTACTAAGACATCTTATAGTCTTCTAAATGCTTTTTCATGTGTTGCATTCCAGTTCCAGATAACTTGTTTTTTCAACAAATCTCTTAAACATGATGTCAATTCTGGTACATTAGGTATAAATCTAGAAACATATGTAATCATTCCTAGGGAAGTTTCTAATTCTTTCACATTTTTTGGTGGTTTTATACCTAGAATAGCCTTAATTTTGTCTTCATCTGGTTTTAAACCATCTTTAGAAAATATATGTCCCATATATTTCACTTCATTCAGCCCAAATTTACATTTATTTAAATTAAATTTAACATTCTTTTCTCTGGCTCTGTCCAACAACTTCTTTAATCTTGAATCATGTTCTTTTTTATCTTTACCCCAAACTAATAAGTCATCTATATATATTTGAACTCCTTCTAAATCACTAAAAATTTCAGAAAACCTTCTGTGGAAAACTTCTGGTGATGAACTCAGTCCATATGGCAACCTTAAAAAACAATATCTACCAAATGGAGTGTTAAATGTAGTAAATTCACAACTTGAATCTGACAGTTTAATTTGCCAAAATGCTTTGTTTGCATCTAAAATACTAAAGACCTTTGCATTTGTCATTTGAGATGAAATTTCTGCAAAGGTTGGTATGTGATAATGCTCTCTTAGTATATTTTGATTAAGGTGCCGAGGATCTAAACACACTCATAAATTACCATCCTTTTTCCTTACTACCACTAATGAATTCACAAATTCTGTTGGTTAACTTTCTTTATAATACCATCATTTTCCATTCTTGCTAATTTCCTTTTTAATGGATTGAATAAGCTAAGTGGAATTTTCCTACAGGGTTCTATTTTACCAACAGCTCCTGGTTTTAATTTAATATGATATGTATATCCAGTTAAATTCCAAGTTCCTTTAAACAAATCTTGATATCCTTTTAAAGATTCTGATATAACGTTTCATTGGAATCAGGATTTAGTGTACAAATCCTTTGTATTATGTTTAATTTTTGCAATATAGGTAAACCTAAAATAGCTGGAACAGTTTTATTACATGCTACGACTTGAAATTCTACTTCATCCTTGTCCCCTTTCGATGTTTCACATAATAATTTACATTTTCCGACTACGTCAATTGTAGTACCATTGTAATTATTTAAAGTGACTTTTGATTTAGTCAAACATTTATTTCTTAAATTTAATTGTTTAAATTTAGGCAATGGTAACACATTACAGTGAGCTCCAGTATCCAACTTAACAAATAAATATTTAGATATGTTTACTTTTAGTTTTTCAAACCATTCTGTTTTATTTTTAGAAAATGGATTTGTATCTTCTACTGATACTAAATATATTCATTACCATTATTATGCAACTCATGCTAAATTATTTTGTACAACATTAACATTTTTATAAGTACACATTTTAGAAAAGTGATTTTTCTTTTTACAGTACAAGCAAATCTCATTATAAGTAGGACAGTTGTATAACTTATGAAAAGTTCCACATTTTCTACATGGTTTTGGATTATTGTACTTATTTCCTTGATAATTTGAAGAAGATTTAGTATTTTGTTGCTTTTGTTTTACATGATAGTTTTACTTACAACGCTGACTTTTTTCCTCTGAAGGTGGAAATTTATTACTTTGATCGCTTCTATTTTATTTTCTTCAGTGAAAGTTTTCAGCTGAAGTTCTGCTAATTCAGAAGCTTTACACATTTTAATACATTTCTCCAATGTTAACTGATCTTCCCTTAATAATCTATCTTTGAGATTCTTATTTAGAATTCCACTTACTATTCTATCTCTTATTAAACTATCTTTTAATTCTGCAAATCCACAATTGCTACTTAATTTCTTTAAATCGGTTAAGAAATCATCAAACGATTCACCTACATGTTGTGTTCGACAGAAAAATATATGTCTATCAACACTTTCGTTTGCTTTCGGAATGAAAAAATTTTCGAAAGCTTCAATTACTTTGTCAGCATCCTTCTTATCTTCTTCACTTAAATTAAAAGTATTAAATTTTTCAAGTGCTTCTTCACCAATTATATGCAATAAAATAGCTATTTTAATTTCAGGTGATTTAGTAATACCACCAGACGCTAACATATAAATTTGGAATTTTTGTTTCCATTTCTTCCAATTTTCGCTTAAATTTCCTTCGAAACTTAGATTATTTGGTGGCATCCATATTTAATTTAGGACTTTAAATAGTTTATATATACGTATTTTTAGCCACTTCCAATAAAAATAAAAAACTCACTTACCAGCGATATAAGTTTCGATTTCACAGTAAGCAACTTCCCATGATGTTTTTGTTTAGAATATCTTTACCGAGGCTGCATGGTTCTTCAAAAAAGATTTTCTTTTTTAATCAACGACGGGCTGCGCCATGTGTTGTATTTTAAATGTGTTGGGTACGTGCTCAGTGATGATTACAAGATGTACACAAACGTCGTTTATTCTACATTACTCATCTACTATTCTATATTATAGTTATGATTAAAGATAATAATAGATGCAGTTACAGTTACATATATAACAGATACCTCCATGTTCTTCGTTGCTTCAACTGTCAAGGCCTAGGCCACACCAGCAGGAATTGCCAAGAACAACTCTCTTGTGTGCAGTGTGCAGGCCCACATTCCATGCGCATAGGATCCTGCAAGGAGCATCCTATATGCAAAAACTGCACATTGGGCAAATCAGCAACAAGGTACAGATCACGACTGCCACCACACGGCTAGTTCAAGACAATGTTCTGTATACAGGATTGCGGTCCAGAAACTCCTGCGGACAGCAGGACAATAATAGATAGCACCCAAAGATCAAGAATTCCAGTTCTCAAAGTCATCCAATGTAACTTACAAAGATCCTCAGTAGCCACAAGTCACATGCTGCATGTCCAATTCCAAGAGCAAGCCGACTTAGGTATCTTTCAAGAAGTTTATATTACCAAAGAAGGTATTCCAGTTGGCTCAACGTCACACAACAAAATCTTTCTTTCCCATAACAAGCTAGCTGTCATCATCTATAACGGTGCAATGAATCCCGTGGTCTGGAGAACGACAAGTCACACAATTGCCATCATTCTGGACTACTAGGCATACTAGCATAGAGGACCTACTAGGCATAGAGGGAAGCCTCATGGTCATTTCATGCTACTGCCCCCCTAGTCTCAGTATCAACGACCTCCTAACTGAACTTGACTTCTTACACCAGACTCCTCTAACCCACATCCTGATCTGCGAAAATTTTAACGCTGCTAACCGCCTTTGGGGCTCACCAACAGACAGTCCTCGCTCCTTTCCTGTTGTAGATTTCATAAATTCTCATGGATTGGTCATCCTCAATAAAAGCGACTCCTCTCCCATCTTTGACACAATACGTGCCAGAGGCTGGCCTGATCTCTCTTTGGCAACACCACAGCTATCCTCACAAATGGCAGACTGGACAGTAGCAGAATTTCCTTCTCTTAGTGACGATCAAGCTATCATGTTTAGCTTCCAATCCTCACACAGTATTGTAATAAAACAAAGATTTAAGACAGCATATGGTGGGACACAGAAGCTGGAACAACACCTTTCTTCCTTTATCTCCTCTATTAAAACAGCACTTCGGAACAGCACAACCAGAGCAGCTCTAGACAAAGCCTATAACCAATTAATTGACCAATGCACTTATGCCTGCCGCAAGACTTTCAAGACAAAGAAAATTAAAATTCGGACATCAGCCTCGTGGTGGACACCCCAATTGTCACAGGAGCGAAGCAAATTCAGAAAACTGAGACGGCAAGCTCAATCCACACAGGATACAATGGTCCGCAGGACACTCTTCCCCCGTTACAAAACACAGTAAGCGCAATATAAGCGACAGATCGCTATAGCCAAGCAAAACTCCTGGCACGAATACTGCTCTCGCACCGTTGAGAGATACGACAAGATTTTCAAGATTGCAACCAACAAGGTCTTTAGACCAACACAAATCCCCATGTCAGTAGCTCCAACAGCCACTAGTGCAACCGAAGCAATAAGCTACATACTTAAGTCACTCTTCAAAGAAGACCCACCGACGGATGATAACCTTGCGCAATCAGAGATAAGAACTTCATTCAGTAACTTCACCAGAAGTCAGACTTCTCTGGAACCCCCTCCTACTAGGCATGAGATAGAGGCTATCGTCAAACACCTAAACACAAAGAAGGCACCAGGCCCGGACTGGCCAGACAATGCCATAGTACGCATGATTTATGCTTTTGCGCCTGACCTAGTCGAAGAGTACATCGGTGCCTGTTGGAAGAATAGACACTTCCCGAAGTCGACCAAAAATGCAGAGGTAGTACTCTTCCATAAAACGGGCAAAGATCCACAACAACCCACATCCTACAGGACAATATGTCTCATCCCCTCGTTTGGCAAGCTGCTAGAAAGGGTAGTACTTGGAAGACTCAATTTTTTCCTACAAAGAAACAATTCTATAAACCCCAGGCAATTTGGCTTCCGAGGACGACTTTCTACAGAACACACCATCTCTAAGTTAATGAACTTGATAGAGTGCAACAGAAGCGAGGGACACCACTCTTTGATCATTAGTCTCGACATCCAGGGAGCATTTGACTCCCTGTGGTGGCCAGACGTTATACAGGCATTATCTCAGATGAACTGCCCGGCAGAACTGCAAGAGCTCATTCATAGTTACCTCAGCGATCGCACACTCCAGTATACAGCGGACGATGGTATAGTCAGACATCACCTACAGAAAGGATGCCCCCAGCGCTCATGCCTTGAACCAGTACTTTGGTCGATAGTTGTAAACTCAATCTTCAAAGAATTTGACAATTGCCAGAACTGTGATATACTGGCCTACGCGGACGACTTCTTGATTATAGTCCACGGAAGATCCAAATTAGAAATGACAGCGCAATTCTACCTCGACAAGTGTTTTGCACAGGCACTACACTATAATTTAATACACTCAGGAACAATGGACTGTATTATATCTCACTTTTATTCTCATTAATTTACATCGTTCATGGTCACTCGAAGCCACGAATTCTCTCACACACTCTTAGCTCACAATCTCATGTTACAAACTCCAAGAGCTCAAGGCGCATGCGTAGACGCTAGTAATGAAGTGCGCGCGCAGGCGCAACATTCTTCCTGCCTTGACATGATGTAATCATTCAAAATTAGATCTTACAATAAAAAATTACACAGTGTAACAATATGAAATACAGGTAACTAATTATAAACATCAAATAATAGCATCAACAAATCAAACTACTATAATAAGAAAATACAATAAATAATTACAAACATACTTTTTGTTTAATTTGGCATAGGTAAAAGACAAATTTTATTAATTGATCTCTTAAAAATACCTCTTTTCGTTTTCACTGAAACTACTCTAACCTTATTGTCTTTACCTAAGAATATCTCTATGATTCTGCCAAGAGGCCACTACATACAGGAACATTATCATTCTTTAAAATTACTACAGTTCCAACCTTGACATTGCACTCAAATAGTTATTTCTCCAATACTTCCAAATTGTTTGCACTATTTTAGTCAATTTTTGCAGCTCTTTAATCTATTATCCTTAACTTTTAAAATATTAGGTTCTGCAATAGCCGTGATAGGTCTGCCTGTCAGGAAATGGCCTGGTGTCAAGATATCAAAATCCTCTAGTTCAGATGATAAAGGATGCAAGAGCTTAGAATTCAAAATGCCTTCAATTTGAGCAATTACTGTAAGAAATTCCTCATAGGTTAATTTCAAATTGCCTACTGGCCCACCAGCGGCCGAGCGGTAAAGTCGCTGAACACTGGTAGTTCGGTCCGAGGTTCGAATCCCGCGAACGGGCTGGCTGCATGGGCGTTTTCGTGGTTTTCCCCATGTGTAACGTGTATACGAGCCAGTTTCCCTTAGAAAGTCCTCCACGAAAGGCATCCCTCCCCTTAGGCAGATAGCCCTCGTGTGCTTTGCCATAATTAAATACACCACACCACACCAAATTGCCTACTACGCGTTTCAAATGAAACTTAACAGATTTCACACCTGCCTTCCAAAGACCTCCATGATTGGGAGCTCTAGGGGAAATGAACGACCAATCAATACTCTCACTCCATAAATAATTACCTAATTCATCATCTGGTTTGCTGACTAGCCTGTTCAATTTCTTTAATTCTGCGTTACTACCAACAGAATTGATTGCGTTATCTGAAAATATACGTGCACACTTGCCTCTCCTGCTGAAAAAACGCTTTAAGGTTGCAATAAATGCTTGACTAGACAGGTCTGTTACCAACTCAAGATAGCAAGCTTTGGTAACAAAACAAACAAAAATGCCTACATACACCTTGTTAAGGCGACCTTTTCTCTGATGTATTCGGGCTCACTCTTTCTTGAGGGAGTTGACCCATAAGTTGTTGACAGGGCATTGGTTTTGCTTTGAAACTTACGACACACTCATGTACTATTTGTCTACAAGTGTTGCGCCCGTTTAAGGGCCAAAACCCTTGTCTAACAATAGACAGTAAGCCTTTTGGACCAATATGCATGTATTTCTTATAAAACATCACAATAATTAGATTAGTCAACTTATGATTCTTTGGTAAGATTATAGGAAATTTCCTATCAAAATTCAACTTACAATTAGCTAATCTGCCGCCAACTCGTAAAATTCCATATTGATCTAAAAATGGAAAAACACTCCTTACCTTGCTATCTGGAGGTACCTTACCCTCCTTTTCAAGGCTTGAGATTTCTTTTTTAAATTCACTATCTTGAATTAGCTTAATCAGTTTAAGTTCAGCTAATTTTAATTCTGAGCTCTGAAGAGGACCTGAAACCTTGTTCTTTCCCTTGCAGTTGTTTACAAACCTAAAAATAAAACTGAAAACACGAATAATTTTAGTGTAATTGTTACACAAATTTAAGAAATCCTCAATGAAAGGGTGAGCTTTCACATTAAGAAAAATATTTGAGTCACTAAGGAATTTAAGTTCGTCTGGAAAGTCCTTCACAATGACTTCCACCGGAATCTCTCTGTCATGTATCTGGCTG
The DNA here is from genome assembly GCF_044657685.1 of Stegodyphus dumicola. Lineage (NCBI taxonomy): Eukaryota > Metazoa > Arthropoda > Arachnida > Araneae > Eresidae > Stegodyphus > Stegodyphus dumicola. The sequence continues at coordinate 66,286,974 of NC_140778.1, read as the reverse complement.
CGGTGAGCCAATCAGCTGCCTTCCAGAGCCCAGCAAGTGAGAGAGACGACAGTTGCATGTTAGCCTCAGAGGAGGCAGGTGGTAGATTAACTATGTTGTAGGAGCGAGGTAGTGCTCCGAGTTTACATTATTCTTTGAACGTTAAATTGTTTTACCATTATTCTTTGAACATTAATTTTTAATAAATGTTTGCTTCGTTTTCCTTATGGTGCCTTATTCATTCGTGAGGTCATTACTACACGCTCTTTTTCGAGAGCCAGAGCGAACGAAGGTGACTGGAGTTTGAGAAAAGGTGAGAAATTTTTGTTGTAATTTTAAGGAAAATTTCTTCCAAATATGTTTAAGGGAGTAGTTAAAAGTGATTTGATTTTGGTGTTAAAGGAACTCGGTGAAGAAGCCGATTCTAGTTTAAAAGTTGTAGAATTAAAAGATAGGCTTTTAAGTTCTAAAGAATATTTGAAAGATAAAGATTTTGTTGTTGAATTTCTTAATACTACGGTTGAAGAAAGGAAAAAGTCAGAAGAAATTGTGAAATTGCGTTTGATGCAAATCGAAAGTAGCAACGAAGGTAACAACGTAGAAAATACACTTTCATTAGACAAGCTTTTGAAAGCTGTACAGGCATTATCGATTTCTGTACCTAAAAAGGGTGAAGCATGGAACTTATTCTTTGATTCCATAGAAAGGGCTTTTAAGCATAAGAACGTACCAAATGAGTTTAAGTCTGAAATTTTACTTAAACTGATAGGTGATAAATCTTCTAATATTCTAGTATATATTAAAGATGATGACTTGAAAGATTATGAAAAAATTAAATCTTTAATCCTTAAGGAATATGAACCATCGCCAATTATATGTTTAAAAAATTTTCGCCAAGCTCAAAGGTTGATGGGGGGAAACTCATTTGCAGTTCGCCTCTCGTTTAAGGTCATGTTGGATCCATTATTGTAAAAGTAGAAACGTCAATGATTTTGAGTCTTTAATTAACTTAATAATTTCTGACAAACTTTTTCAAACGTTGGATAGTGATTTAGAGTGCCATGTTGCAGTTCGACAAGGTGAAAGTTAGCTACTTCCAGAAGAACTAGCGAAGGAATGCGACACTTATTTCATCGCAAAAGGTAAATCTTTTGATGACATAAGAGGTGAAAAACGCGCTAATTTTCGTGATTCATGCAACAAAAACTCTAAATATATTCCACCAGCGCTAAGAAACGATTGAGTGGTAAATGAACAGAAACATTCGTTTAAACCGCGAGAATGTTATGTGTGTAGTAGCAGTTTACATTTGGCTAAAGATTGCCCGAACAGGCGAAATAAATTTGAGAGGTCCAATAAACAGAACGATAATTTCCCGGTCAAACCGAAAGTTAACTCTTCAAGTAAACCGAAGGACAATGCGGTTGTTACAAATGTAAATTCTAAACATTTACAAAAACGCGAGTGTTTCAACGGAAAACTTAATTTTTATTCCTTGGAAAAGATTACTATTTACACTGCAGGGAAGCAAGTAGAAGCTATAAAAGATTTAGGTACGGAAATACCAATTTTGAACAGTACATTAATTCCTGATTTAAAAATAGAAAGTAAGGGTAAAATCATTTTAAGTTCTGCATTTGGCGACGTCATAGAGGCAACGTTAGCAACTATTCCCATTTATTACAAAAAACCAAACAGTTGTCTATATTCGCGCGTAGAAGCTCTTTTCGCGTTGACAGCTCAATGTTCAATGTTTAATTACACCAGATGTATGGGATCGCATATTTGAAGTCGAGAATGAATCAACAGTCTTCCCTGAAACGAAACCGGAATCTCGTGAACAAAAACAACTTGAGGTTGGCGCCGTTGAACTGTCAAATGTAAATCTTTTTTATAGCTCAGTTGCGAATCAGAATGATGAAAGACTAACAGTTACTCGGAATCGAATAAATTTAAGGTCGATCAGAGAAACTGCCAAACATTAATAAATTCTTTTAAGGACGTAGAATTAGGGAAGAATAATTTATTCTTACAGGACGAATTATTATTTCACAAAGAAAAAAATTGCGGGAAAAACATACAACAGTTAGTTTTGCCCGAGAATTATCGAAATCAAGTCCTTCAATTAGCTCATGATTCCATATTCGGAAATCATTTAGGTATGAGGAAAACTAAAGAAAGAATTAAGCTTTCATTTTATTGGCCGAATATATCCAAAGATGTAGAAAATTATTGTAGAACATGCGAAAGATGTTAATTAAAAAGTCCGGAAAGACAATCGGATAAAATACCGATTACTCCTATTGTTCGCGCGCCATATCCCTTTCACACAGTAAACATATATATTATTGGTGAAATTTCACCTCCTTCAGGAAGGAAACATAAATATTGTTTGTGTCTGATAGATAATCCTTCAAAATGTCCAGAAGTCATACCTTTAAAAAGTCTTTCTGCTAAAGCTGTTTGTGATGCTCTTTTAGATATTTTTATGAGAACCGGTATTCCAGAAATAATTTGTAGTGATCAAGGCACTAATTTTACCTCACAATTAACTCAAGAATTCGAAAAAAGGTTAGGAACTCCTCCTCGTTTTTCGACACCTGGTTACCCAGCATCAAACGGCTTAGTGGAAAAATGGAATCGGGTATTTAAACAATGTTACATCATGTAATTCGCACAGATCCTGTTAATTGGGACAAGCACATACCTTATTTACTTTTTGCGTATCGTGAAGTTCCAAATTGCACTACAGGTGTATCTCCATTTATGCTTATGTACCGTCGTGAAGCTAGAGGTCCCTTAGCTGTGTTAAAATCATCATGGTCCGGTGAAATACCATTACCTCTTAATCTGAGTAATTCAGCAGTTGATTATCTACAAGAATTAAAGATAAATTTAGAGAAAGCATCTGAGCTCGCTTCTTTATCTGCCGCGAAAAACAAGAAGCTTACGCATATTATTTTAACCGTCGCAAAAGTATGAAATAATTTAAAAATGGTGATCTAGTATATTTACTTATACCAGATTCTAGCAACAAGCCATATGCTAGGTGGATAGGTCCAGGTGAGGTTGTTGAAAAAGTAAATCCTCATTCTTATAAATTTAAATTACCAGATGGGAGTATGCGGCATGTTCGTGTAAACAAAATAAGAAAATTTTATGTTCGAGCACAAACTGTGGGAGTGATATTTGAAAGAAGAAAACATAGTGATTTTTGCAAAGCATATATTGATGATATTGCTATCTTTTCACCAGATTGGAATTCTCATCTCAAACATTTAGATGCTGTGCTAACTACATTAAGTGATCTCAGGTTTACGGTGAACGTAAAGAAATGTGTTTTTGCACGTTCGGAGATAAAGTATTTAGGACATATAATAGGAGCTGGAAGACATCAACCTGATCCTGAAAAATTACAAGCCATTGAAATTATAAAAAGTCCTAAAACAAAGACTGCTCTAAAGAGTGCATTAGGCTTATTCAACTATTATCGTGATTACATAAAGAATTATGCAGAAATAGCTCGCCCATTGACGGAGCTTACGAAAAAGAAAATTCCTGAGATAAATCCATGGACTGATGTTGAGGAATCAGCATTTCAAGAACTGAAACGTCGACTGTGTGAAGCACCAAAACTGTACACCCCAGAACCAGAAAAAACCATAAAGTGAAAAAACCTTACACCATACAGTGTGATGCTAGTTCATATGGTGTTAGGGCTTGCTTGTCACAACGGGACTGCAAAGGCAGTTTGCATCCCATCAGCTTTGCCAGTCAAACACTTTCGAAGACTCAGCAGAACTGGTCAACTATTGAACGCGAGACTTATGCCGTTGAGTGGTCATTAAAAAAGTTCGAGTGTTGGGTGTTTGGATCAAATATCGAGCTGATCACAGACCATAATCCAACGAGAGCTACTTTCCATCTGTTTTGAAAAAACAATTAGTGGTTTTCATTTAATGTTGCATTATAATATTGTGTTTGATATAGTATTGCATATATGTTTTATTACAGAACTCCGGTATTGTATCAAGTCGTCTGTTCATTTGTTGTGAGATGAATGTTTATTGCACTTATTTTAAAGTATGTTATTACGTCATGTATACATGTTCATATATTTTGAATTAATTTGGTATGTGGAGTATACAATTTAAGTTTTTATTTTCAGGTTCAGTTTTCAAATTCTGCATCGCTTTGGCGTAGCACAATTTTACCGGGGGTGTGTGTGGCTGCGGTGAACCAATCAGCTGCCCAGCAAGTGAGAGAGACGACAGTTGCATGTTAGCCTCAGAGGAGGCAGGTGGTAGATTAACTATGTTGTAGGAGCGAGGTAGTGAGTAGTTGTAGGAGCGAGGTACCATTATTCTTTGAACGTTAATTTTTAATAAATGTTTGTTTCGTTTTCCTTATGGTGCCTTATTCATCCGTGAGGTCATTACACTCTCTATTTGGGTAGTCGTCGTATCTCAGGAACAAAGGGCCTTTCTACCACATATCATTTTGTAGAAGTTTACTGGGGTCCAAACCTCGGGATATAAGATCACTCGGATTCTCCTTTGATGACACATGACGCCATTGATGACCATTAGTCAACTCATGAATTGTTGCCACTCGATTTGCAACAAAGTTCTTAAATTGGTAAGGCTCCTTTTGTATCCACGAAAGCACGATCATGGAGTCACTCCACAGATACACTTTGTTCACAGGAATCACTAATGCAGATATTACTCAAACAATTAACTTTGCAAGTAGGACTGCCGCACAAAGCTCCAGTCTCGGAATAGTAACTCGTTTAATAGGCGAGACTCTGGATTTACTCGTCACTAGCCTTGTCTTCACTTCTCCATCTCTCGAACGGCACTTGCAATATATGGTTGCTCCGTATGCTACCTCAGAGGCATCTGTAAATCCATGAAGTTCCACATAGTCTACTTTTGCAATAAGAATAAACCTTTCGATTTCTATTTTACTTAAAACTTCAAGTTCAGTAGAAAACTTCTTCCATTCATCAGCTTCATTTTTTGGTAGTGATTCATCCCAATTCAGCTTTAACAACCACAACCGTTGGAGAAATATTTTGGCTTTACTTATGATTGGCCCTAGTAAACCAATCGGGTCAAACAATCTTGCAATTGTGGACAATATCTGTCGTTTGGTAACAACTATGTCATTATCGAGTTTCACTCTAAAACAGAAACATTCTCTTCTAGACCTCCAAGACACTCCAAGTGTTGTAGATTCTGCTTCATTAGGAAAGGAATAGGAGTGATCTTCTTCAGCAAGTTCAGCATGATTACTGCATCACTTGTGCAGTGTCATTCCTGCACTCTTCAGTATTGCAGTTAACTGAGATTTAAGCTCCTTAGCTGTACTCAAAGATTCCGCTCCACTAAGCACATCATCCGTATAAAAATTTTTAAGTAAGACTGGCGCAGCTAATGGAAATTTTGGACCTTCATCAATCGTCAATTGTTTAAGAGTTCTCATAGCTAAGTATGGCGCACTAACTGTACCGTAAGTCACAGTATTAAGCTCGTAGATTTTCACAGGTGCGTCATTTTCTTTTTTACACAGGATTCGCTGCAAGCATCTCTGTTCAGGGTTAATTTCAATCATTGTATACATTCTTCTAATATCCGCCGTAAATGCGAATGGGTACTTTCTAAATCTAAGCATGATTGAAAAGAGATCATCTTGAATAACCCCTCCATCACGTTGTAAAGAATTTAGCGAAATTCCATTTGATGTTAAACATGATGCATTTAACACTGTTCTCAATTTAGTTGTTGTTTTTTTAGGTCGGTATATCCCATGATGTGGCATATAGTACACTACCCTAGGTTCATTTTTTTCTTTAACCTCAGTCATATGCCCTAGCTCTTCGTACTCCTTTAAAAAATCCTGATACAGACTCAAATATTCAGGGTCTTTAACTAATCTTTAGTGCCAAATCCTTTGAATTTCCTAAGCTAATATGATCTTCCTTTAGTGGCATTGTTACAATGTATCTCCTTTCTTCATTCCGCTTAGGAGTTTGCACATAATGTTCTTCACATATTGCTGTTTCTTTATTTTTTGGAATGGCTATTTCAACATTCTCTATTTCCCAAAATTTTCTCATTGTTTGTTCTAAGTCATTAGATGTTTTCATTAACCCACAATGTACGCGGCTCTGTTCTTCTGATGTAACGCTTCCCGACACTATAAACCCGAACACGTTGTTTTGTAAAATAAGACTCGAGTTTTCGTAGCGAATTTGTTCAGATTTCAATATCTCAAAGAAAACCTCCGCTCCTAAAAGCATCTCTATACGTTCTGGAACATTAAAATTCTCACCAGCTAATTTTATGTTACAAAATATCCTGTATTTTAATATCAATTTTCCTTGAAGGAATCAAGTCTTGCGTGATTTTTGTTACTACTAATAAGTCTAAATGTCTCACGTAACTTTTATCTTTATTGCTAATGCATGCCGAAACTCTTTTCCGAATTGTAAACAAGGAATCGTTTAATCCGGAAATCGCAATGTTTACCTTCTCAGAATCAAAGTTGAATTTATTCGCACAGTTTCTGCTTATAAACGATGAAGTACTGCCGCCATCAAGTAATGTTTTGACTGGATGTAGCTTACACATACCATCACTAATAAAGCAAATAGCCGTGCTCAGAAGAACACTTTTTTTTTATCTGTTTACACTAGTCGCTGTAAGTAGAGTATTACCGCTGTTAGGCAGAAAGTCTGGCGCTAGGGGGGAAAGCACACAGGAACTACTCGCTGTTTCGTTTTTATTTTTTCCTTCTCTTTCGATGATTTATGTTCTACTGGAAAATGCAGTGTCACGTGGTGTCTTTTCCCACAAACAGAACACGAAAACTTTGATTTGCAATTTTTGACAGAATTATTTAATGCTAGACAATTAAAGCATAATTTATGACTTTTGATGATTTCAACCCGATCATTCACCGGTTGTTTCAAGAAATTTGGGCATTTTGCCAAAAAACGATTTCTCTCACAAAGAACAAACTTTAAACCTTTTACATCGGCTAGGAATACCTTTGGAACATTTTTCGACGTTTTGTCATTGTTGCGAGATTTTTGAAAACTGTCCACACTTGCGGCAAGGGACTTTCCGCGAGATGTGAAAAATAAATCTGCTTCCTTTGCCATTTGTTGAGGCGGAAACCAACTTTCAGCTTGCTTTACAGAAATATGGGCTGACGTTTCTCGATCTAATGTCTCAAACAATTTGTCTGATATTACTAACTGCTTCAGAGTTTCAAAATCAGACACTTTCCTCAATTTTAAGTAATATTCAAAATTTGTGGTTAATCGCGACACGAACTGCACATGGGACTCATTTAGTCAAAGAGCCTTTTTAAAATTTTCTAAAACAATTTGTGGTGTAGGTTCGAATTCTTTTAAAATAATAGCTTTTACCTTTTCATGGTCACTTAGCTCCTCATCTCTAATATACACGATAATGTTCGAAGCCCGTTCCCCTAACAAGTTTAACAATATTTCCGCTTTAGATTTCTCAGGCACATTTTTTTGCCGCGAAAGCTAAAGACTAGAAAAAATAATTCCAGTTTTCAGGTTTACTTGGAACCTTCAATGTTAGTGTTCTTATACTTTTAATAAGAGAATCTAAGGAATCGGAAGTTTCTCCCTTAGTTTCGTTTTGATCATTGTTATCACTTTTGGTTTCAACTCGCAGTCGAGCAATTTCCAGTTCTGTTTTACATCTCTCTAATTTAATTTGTTCTAACTGTAATACTTTAGCTTCTTCAGATTTACGATGCTCTACTATGGAATTACCCAACTCTATTACCGAATTTGGATCGAATTTAAAAGCTTCACTACTTTTAATCGCTAATTTAAATCTGTAACAGTTATCTTTTCACTTAATTCTATATTCAGTTCTAAAGCCAATAGCTTTAAATCCTCTTTAAGTGCACTTTTTATCAACACTATACTCTTAATGAAATAACACAAGATAATAAGTAATTCTTCTCAATTACTTAAACACAGTATATAAATACTATAAATTTTCTCAAAACTCTTACACAATATCTCAAAATAATAAAATGGCACTTTATTCTTAAATCGAAACTACTGACTTACTTGTTACTTGTAAATAACTCATAATCCATAGGTCGCTGGTTCGACTCCGGCTCGACGGACCAGGATGTTTTGCACAGGCACTACACTATAATTTAATAAACTCAGGAACAATGGACTGTATTATATCTCACTTTTATTCTCATTAATTTACATCGTTCATGGCCACTCGAAGCCACGAATTCTCTCCCACACTCTTAGCTCACAATCTCATGTCACAAACTCCAAGAGCTCAAGACGCATGAGCAGACGCTAGTAATGAAGTGAGCGCGCAGGCGCAACAACAAGTTTAGCTTCTGGGCAAGGGACCACAAGATCACGATCTCTGCCTCAAAATCCCAAGCTTTGCTAATGGGAGCCAGAAGATTTCTCAAAAGAAATCCATCCATCAAACTTTATCGCAACCCCATCAAGATCATTAAACAACTCAAATACTTGGGCTTAATCATTGACTCAAGGTTATCCTGGCTTCCGTATCTTCAATACCTAAAAACAAAAACAGACAGTCTTAAAAATTACATGCAGAGAACAGCAGCTCAAACCTGGGGTATATCATCGACACGGCTAAAACATTTGTATCTCACCGTGTTACTCAGGTCATAGTTTTATACGGATCCGGCATCTGGGTTAAACATCTAACGGTACAAGAGAGGCGCCTAGTTAACTCGCTCCAACGCTCAAACCTATTGCAAATAAGCAAAGGATACAGAACAACTTCAACAGCAACACTGCAAGTCCTAACAGGGATTCCCACCACTGGACTTGGTAGCAGAGCGAGAGGCGGCCATCTCCAATACTGTCCGACTTGGGAAAGACTATAAACTCTGGAACAGGAACTTGCATACCTCGGAGTATATGCACAAGATCTTTGACTATCTCTGCCACCCAGCTCAGCATAACCTCGCCGAAAATATATACACCCAGACACTTTCCTGTCGGCAGAACTCAAAAGACATCTACACGGATGGTTCCAAAACAAAGGATGGCACTGGGTGCCGCTTATGCACAATGAATCGATGGAGAAATCAAATACCGCTGGAAACGTAGACTCAATCCGAACAACACAGTCTACCAATCTGAATTGTCAGCTATTAAAAAAGCAATCGATCTCTCATATAGTCACCTAGAAACTGTCTATATCTATAGTGACTCACTGTCGAGCATAGCCGCCATAGAGGGACCAGTCAGCCGAGACCCCTTCGTACTCAACATACAAAGGGCATTAGTCAACCTCCCGCTCAATTATCGTCCCATCATTAGCTGAGTACCAGCACACACTGGTGTAGTCGCCAACGAGCTGGCGGACAAACAGGCAAAACAAGCGGCTTCGGGTATTTTCCTTCCAGAACATGTTCTACCTCAGCCTTCCTCTTATCTCGAAAAGATTACACTCGACGTCCTTTACGCAGGGTCGAAGGACGTATAAATTTATCCCAAAGTCACAGACCTTGTCTTCTCCAACTCATCCTCATTGACTACGTTCCTCTCTGGGCACGGCCCGTTTCCTGATTACCTACACAGATTTGGACATAGAGACTATGATTTCTGTGAATGTTGACTAGTCGGAACGCCAGACCATTATGCATTTACATGCAGATTGACAGAGGCGCACCACATGCGTCCTCCTTCAGACAGATATTGGAGGGAATGGACAAAAGTGCTACTAGAACGGAGGGGTGTGTGCTTTAAACTTCACAAGAGCATCAAGTTCTGCAGGGTACACTTTTCATTTGTCACTTAATACCTCCCAGCGCACAACCCTGTTACCAGATAAGTAATGTCTGTTTACTACTGTTATGTCCATATTATTTTCATCGTGCTCTTATCCTATTCGTTGGATGCATTTAACGTATTACCTTAATTACTACACTTTATGTGACTTTTACTTGAATGTAATAATCATCCTCGATGTGATTATAGTATTAACTTAATTACTATAATTGATATCATATGCTTTCATTTAATCTGAATGTTGTGACTACAGTGTATATTGTCAACACTTTAACGTGTCTAATATATTAATTTAATCATTATAATCGTAGTCTTATGCCTTCCATTTAAATTGAATGTAGTAAATACATAATTCAATGTATATATATGTAAGTGGACTTCCATTAGCATTAAGTAATGAAATGACACTCTCATAAGTATATCTCATAAGTAAATTATTTTAAGAATGCATTATATTATGTATATTTAAGCATTGCTATAAGTAATGTAAGCAAGATCCTGTATGCGTATCAATAACATAGTATGTGTTGCCAGTTGTACAAAATCTCATGCTTGTTTAATCATTGTACCATGGTATTCTGTGCTTTGCTTATTGTACTCAGAACTCCATTCATGGTACTTATTCATCTCAGTATGTTGTCATTTTTATCTTTTATGTTTTTATTGCATATTACCAAGAAGTGTCATGTAATCAAAATGCGCACTAAGTCATGTCAGCTATAGTACTTCCCTATATTCTTTATTATTTTACTGCTATGTAATTATGCTTTATTGCAAATCGTACAACCTACTAAGCAAACATATCTGCTCTAGAATTTATCATGCGCTTACTTAGTATTAATGGCGATAAGATAGTTGCATCATTTCGATTTCAGCACGGAATTCCTGAAACACAGCTGTATGTTTTGCATTAAATTAAGAAATTTTGCAACTTATAGTACTATTTGCGAACTTTGTTATGCACTTATGAGTTTCAGTATTAAACACTATACTACTATTAATCGTTACTCACTAGTAATCCTTATTAATGTATCTCAGTATCATTCATTTACTTACCTATTCAAATTTGCAATGTTCTGCATTCGAGTATTCCATTATTTATCTTATAATCCTATATATTATGTAAGCGCACATTATGAAACGCATATATTATGTAATATGTAAATAACGTGTGGCTGCAACAAAATCTCTCTAATCTAAGCAACGCAACTGTAACATAACATGTGTACCTTGTAGGACCTATTTTATGTTTATAATATTCTGTGTGCACAGCTACTAATGAGTACAATATCTGTGCTGATAGTAAGTTATATAACTTGTTCATCGTACTAAGTTCATTGAGCAAAACAGTAACTTATACATCTATTAAAAAGTCCAGTAACCAATAGTTTAAAGACACTATGTAACGCCAAAGTAATTTTGTGGTACATAATCGCACTATGTAACTACACTAATTATTAGCATTCTGTCATGTGCACTAAAGTATCTTAATATGCTCTCTACTACGCGTTAATTGTGCAACCATATAAACTACATCGCAGAATCTACTTAGTGTATTAGTAGCAAATCATAAGTATTAACTAATGAATTTTAAAATAAATGGTAATCAGTACCTAATTTAACATGGCTCATCAGTCCTTAGTCATAAATAACATCCACTAGCGGCCGATGAGTAACATCACTGAACACTAGTAGTTTGATATGGAATTGAGTTTTCCCACTTGTAACGTAAATACGAGCCAGTTTTCTTTAAAAAGTCTTAAAAGAAGGCATCCCTTCCCATACAGAGACAACCCTCCTTTGTTTTAATTAACCGTAGTCGTAAATACCATATTGTTTTAACATCCCCAAAGTCCTCCATTAAAGTTGTTTATCTTTATCTGAGCATCTAATTGTGTCATTTCAAATCTTGATATAGACAAATAATCGGAAATTCTTATTTCCTTTTTCGAAATTTTTTGCATCACACAGATCACCATCATATTTTCCACCTTCATATAATCCTTGTGACGATTTTATAAAAAGCTATTTACATTTCTTTTCTACTAACTATTTTTCATAAATATTTACTCTTACCCGCTGAGAATTTATGTTCCAACTGTGTCGAAATTTTGGAAATAAACACATCTTCATAATAGTAAAATATTCACAATCAAGTATCATTCGGACCTTTTTATTCGATAACACATTCAGTAGAACGGAAGTATTTTGCTTAGGGTAAAAAATACATCATACGATTTCATGTACTTTCAGTACTTTATTTTATCAACGCCAAAATGCGATTTAATCAAATACGATATTATTTGCGAATGATTTTCATATCATGCCAAGGCAGGTTCTCAGTTAGTTCGTTTTAGACGAGAAATCAGAAGAGTAAACCAAATTTTTCTTTAAGGAAACGCACCTTGTCCTCATATTTCAATAATAAAATGTCCATACTTCACTTTCACACAACTAAATGAATTTCGATACAAACATATAAATGACACATTAGTTTGAAATGGAATTACAAGATTTGAATTCTTTCAAAAATCTCATTTTTATTTCAGAACAATTATTCAAAATATATATTGAAGTAACTCTTTTTGTGAACCGTTATAATAATTTTAAAAAATGCAGTATTTTTAATCAATGCACACAACTAAAACAAAAATTACATAAAATTTCTCTGTTTCTACAGTCATTGTAAGATACCTGTTTAAGTATTTATTCTATGCTAAAAGAAATTATTTGTAAATTAGGTCATGCTGAATTCTTTAAAAGTTATTCATGGGTTCCGTGCAAATTATATTTACATTTGCAGAAGAAATTTTGTTTCGCAAATTTTTCACATACGGAAAGGTTTGCGTTGAAGGCTTTCCAGTATTTTCCAGTTTCGGCACGAAAATAGTCCTCAGGTCGGCAGATGGTACGGCTTGATTTGATGTTTTTATTTATGACCCTCCCACTGTAAAATCTTTCTCTAACGATTGCTGTTTCCCCACTACCAATTAAGCGCCACAGGAAGTCGGAGGGAACGACAGTACAGAATATTCTGTCCTCAACGATTTCGAGGCGGAAAATGTAAGGCAGAAAAAATCGTTTGAAACGCTTTCGGATTCATCAAAAGCTGGCAAAATAATCCGTGTCTGACGATTTGGAAAGCCATCTTTCAATACGGAAAAATCCGTCCGTAACACTGAGAGGATTAAATAAGAGTTACCTAACCTAAAAAAAAAATTGTTACCCTTTCATGAATAATTCCTTTTTCTAACGCGTCTCTCTGAAAGTATAACGAATTTGAGAGTATATTTCCTCGTACGGAACATAAAGTAGCTACAATTTCAAATGAAAATTGGCAAACAGAAATATATTTAAATTGTCTCTAATCATTCTTATATTCTATGTCATTTGAGTGTACTAATTTCAATTGTTCCTTGAGACACTGTAATGCCGTAATATAAATTGTGAATTCCATAATTTCAAACTGAGTCATGTACGAGCAGATATAATTCATTTAACTGTGAGAAATAAAAAGGATTTTCATGTTTTATTTTATACATTTAATCTGTAAAGTGGAGAAAATACTGTCTTTGAACACTGATAAATAGTTCTTTCTACTCTGGCATAAGATTGCACCGAATTTCCGTTTGATTTAGAAATGCAGTCTCCCAAATCAACTCAAATATTAAGTTAAATTCCATATTGCTAGCAAATGCACAATAGCTGAAATAACCGATATATTTTTGGAAAACCACAAAAATTCTAGAAATTGCTTTAAAATTCAGAAACATTTACGCTAGAAAAATTATTTGATCAGTTCCATGATCAAAAGACCAAGCATTTACGAGGATTAGTTTGACTATTAGCGAACAATTTATGAAAAAAAAATCAGAGCTAAATATAAGTACGTATATCAAATTTTTAAAAATTCCTCAGGCATATTGTATTATTATTCCAAATACATATGAATTTATAATGTCAAGAAAACTGGGTCCATAAAAAAGGGTTATAATTTAATATTTCCCAAAACAAAATGGTCTCCCAATTAACAAATACAGAAATAAAACTAAATAAAATAGTGAAAAAGGTAAACATGTAAAACACGTCGAGTAATCGAGAATTTACAAGAATGCAAGCTAAAATGCATCAGGTAGATTTTGGGATGCGAAACTAACGGAACAAGTACTTGCTGATATTCATTAGCGGGGCTTATCCATCACTCTGAGGGGAAACGAACATACCGCTCTCGGTAGAGGCCCGTCTTAACAGCGTTTTGTGAAAGCGAAACTGACCTTTTTGGAAGGAGTTGTTAGACAAAAATATAGCCGTTTTTCAAAGCATTTCGTTCTGAAGGATCAGCTCGTGAATGGGTTAATTTATTTATTTTTTTATTTTTAGATACAGGTTCTACATTCAGAAGCAGGAGAAGGAGAGAGAAAAGAAGAAGAATAGAAACTGAAGAAATTGAAAATGTGAGAAAAAAGTAATTATTAACACGCAACACAATATTTGTAATTTATTAACACAGATACATAATTTATTCGAGAAAACAGCACAGAATATTTCAACTGAAAATAAAAAGAAATTTGAACTGAAACAGAATTTCATATTCCTACATTGCTCAACTTGATCTGTAACAGTATTACTTCAATACACTTTACTTTTATGACGTGTACACACAAATTACACATCTAGGCAGTTTCATGACTGAGACAGACAGAATTAAGGGTCCACTGAACAGACTGCCAATTGCATCACATGCCAGCAATTTGTTCAATGTATGTATTGATTACACGTTATATCTGAAATAGATAATATTAATATATACAATGCAATTTTGAATTTAATAAGAAATTGTAATAAAATAGACATTTTTATTTAATAATTTAAATTCCTTTACTGTTATCAGATCTTTAATTCATTACAGCCAACTATGGATTTTTCCAGCTCTAAAATCTATAAGCTAATTAATTCACTTTGGGGTGTAATCACAATATAATACAGAGTTGGCATGCTTTGGCATATTTTTAAGTGTACATTTGACAGCAGCCAACTCACGCACGCATATGCCATGTGTTTGAGTACATGTACAAGTACATTGCACGGGAAAAAAATGGACAGTAGGACAGTTAGGATATGTATTATTTTTTTATATAGCATCATTATAACAGGTATTTTGACACAAAAATCGGACTTTTCTGAAATGACATACCAATATTTTTCATATTTCGATTCGACGACTCAAATTTTTCCCAAATACAAAATTTTGTAAAATTTGGTGAGAAATTTATGGAGAAATTCAAAAATTTATCCGTGAATTTTTTCCAGTTCTTACCAAGAATAATTTACTTGGCGAACTTATTCCTTTACAGCAACCTATTTTCTTTTTACTTTTTTCATTATACACTAGCGGAAAAAAAAGTCATTATTCATACTTTCAAATAATTTTAACAAAGTGCGTATTATAGTTTCGCGTTATTATTGGTAAAAAAATGCCAAATTTCAAAATGCTCCAATATGTAAATTCAATATCTCAGAAAAATTTGAATAAAAAAATCTAATTTTTTGCAGGTGTGCATAGATCTACTTTAAGATCGCGTTAAAATTTTTATACGTTATAATACAAAATGTTTTCCGAAAAATTTATAAAATATATTTAAAATACAAATTTTAAAAATAAATCATAAAAAACGTGCGAATTATATTCGGATTAAGTCTAAATTTCGAATTCTATAAGAAGGAATCAAGCAAGATTAATAAAACAAGAGATATTAATAGATATATATTAAATTACATTAACATTACGGAGTTAAAATTTTGAGAGCTAATTGTTTAAAAACTACTCATGCGATTTTTTACGAAACTTGGCAATTTGACATAATTTGAGTCATAAAATCGAAATATTGAAAAAAACTGGCATGCCACTTCAGAAAACGTCCGATTTTGCGTCAAAATACCTCTATTTAAGGTAATATTATAATGCACATTAAAAATTCTAGCTAATAAATAAACTAATCAATTTTTTGAAGTATTAAAATACAAGGTTACGTATTACGACTACTGGTACATTTAATATAATTCAAATTACAAAAACTGAATATGTTTATGTATAAAGCAAACCAAAATAAAAATGACTTTTTATATTAGTTTGTTCATTACTGTTAGTTATATTACTATATTTACTTGCATATTTTTCCGTTTTGCATAATTTTCCAAATATCATAAGGATCTGAAATGTCACAGCCTTAGGCCAAAAGCAAAATGCTCTGAATATTCTTTAAAAAAAAAGGCCCCATGAAATGAAATTACGGGTTGTCTACGTAATTTTTACGTAGACACTCAAATAACGAAATTAATTATCTACATAATTTTCTGCAAGGCGTTCAGAAAGCCAGGTCCTCTAAATTTTTAAAATGAATTTATCCACATAACAGCTGTTTTCATCTTCCTAATTGATTTTCTTGTGGATTCTGGGTAGATGGTCTCTAATTGAAGAAGCAATAACAGGGCATTAACAAAAAGGGGATAACTGTGGCTCTTGATGGTTCTGAAGATCATTGTTCGCGGGGTGTCTCCCCGGGACCGAATGGTGATGGCGAAGACCAGCAAGGCTTTGGTATACAACACTGCATACACAATTATATAATTTGAGACTTCGTTAGTAGTAGGAGGTAACAATGAAAGGAGTCAGAGTTGGGATACATGCAAGTAGAAATAAAGATATGCCTAGTCAAAACACTATCGCAGTGATGGCGAACCTATGGCACGCGTAAGAGTTTTAGTTTGTTCTTGAACGTTTCACTTACATACTTATCGCATAATGCCACTGGCATAGGGCCTAAGCCTAGATATGGGATTTTCATAGATCCCCATAGAAATGATATACATATTTATTGGCCCAGTTTATGTCGTTTCAATTGTTTGGGCCAATCATATTACTCGTTACATGCCAAAGAATACACAAAAGTTGAAGCAGCTGATGTTTGCAAAACAAATTCAAATTTATTGCAGACTACTGCTGAATTTTAATACTTTCATTTGTTAAATAGATTCCAGTTTTCAGATTTAAGCATTTTGAGGTAACTTATGAATAATTATAACTTAATATCTTAAAGGGAATGTAGAACTATAAGGTAAAATCATGCCATTTGATAATATGGCAAAATACAGTTCTGCATGTGTCCAAATTATTTTCTCTTGAAGTCTTAAGATAAAAATAATTATGTGTTCTGTTAAGCCGAACTTCTATTTTATGGTTTAATTGGAGTCTTGGCACTTTGCTATAATTTGGTTTTGGTTGAATTTTGGAGACGGGACCCCCAAAAGGTTCCACACCACTGCAATAAGGATTACGCCCATTTTCTAATTTTTCTAATATACGCTGTCCCGAAAGAAAATTTAAGATAAATTATATTTAAAGTTTAATTTGAGCAATGCACTGTATAAAGACCACCATAAATACATTTCTACAATTTAAAATATAAAAACATCAATTGAAATTCTTAGATATAAATTAGCAAATCCATAAAAATAATTTGTTTTCCACTTCATGTTAAGTCCATTACCTTGAGATTATTTTACCCCTAAGTCGTTTGTAAATCTGCCTAATGGGTACAGCACATATTCAAAGTAGTCAAGCTTCGCTTGATAAGTTTATCTATGTTACTGAATATGTACTGACTCTTTTAGGTAGATTTTGTGGGTAATATAATCTCACAATAACCGACTTCATATGGAGACAATTTTTTAAATAATTTGTTAAAGAAAAAAACTTCGATAATTAATTTTTATTGTGAATATAACACAATAATACTACACATTTAAAATAATTAAACTTCTTCATTTAAAAAAATAAATTAGGGTACAAAACAAAGAGGTTGAATAACATAAAATTTGAAAGGGACACACCTTTTTCTCCATGGCCACATTTTTTAAGATATGTATCTAAAGAACTTCTATTGATTTTTTATATTTTAAATTGTGGAAATATGTTTATAGTCATATTTATCCAATGTATTGCTCAAAGTCGAAATTCTTTCTTTTCTTCTGGGACAGCATATGTGAGTAAAATTTGAAAATCGGCCTGTATTAATATTATTGGAATATACGTTTCTTTTAAATTAATAATATTGCAATAGTTACTGGTAATTTATCCATGAATATTTTTCATTTGCTATGTTCTTATAGCAACTCCATCCCTCATGTGTTGTATTTTATATGTGTTGGGTACGTGCTCAGTGATGATTACAAGATGTACACAAACATCGTTTATTCTACATTACTCATCTACTATACTATATTACAGTTATGGTTAAAGATAATAATAGATACAGTTACAGTTACATATATAACATCTCCCTTTTTTATAAAAAATAATAATAGTAGTAAAATTAAACATATTCTTTTAAATAATAAGGATTTTAATAGTCCTACCAGATCGAGTGACGTAGTTATGTCCATTTGAAAAATTTGATGATACTATATCTCTTTCACTATTTGGTGACACACCACTTCTGTTAGATTTTGAAAGACTTACAGGCACATCTAAATTTGTAGTGCTCCTACTATTTTCATGTATCTCGGGTTCATCTATAACTTCATTCTCATAGTTGTTTTGTATTGCAAACTCTTCCTGATTAGTTCCTTTAAGAAGGTCTCTTCTGTTCCTTTCTACAATTCTTCCATCTGTTCTTATAATCCTATATGAACGTGGTCTTTCTGCTTCTTCTATAATTTTCCCTCTTTCATTTAGTTTTTTCCCTTTCTCCTTTATGTAAACATGATCTCCTGTTTTCAGTGGTTTTAATGGTCTTGCATTCCTATCATAATAACTTTTTTGTAAGGTTTGTCTCTTCAGTAAATGTTGTTTATGGTCTTCATATCGTTTAGCTTGGACAAAATTCTCTTTTATAGGCATCAATCCATTTACTTTTCTTCCAAACATCAATTCTGAAGGTGACTTAATTTCATCTGAAATAGGAGAGTTACGATATTCCAGTAAAACTAAATATGGATCCTTGTTGTCAACTACAGCTTTTTCTAACATTCGCTTGACAGTTTGAATATGTCTTTCAACCATTCCATTAGACTGTGGGTATTTTGGACTTGAAGTTCTGGTTTCAAAATTCCATCTTCTTGCAAAATCTTTATATTTCCTGCAATTATATTGTGGACCATTATCCGAATATACTATTTTCGGAATACCATGTCTTGCAAAAATTGATTTCAATTGCTTTATCACTGCTACACTTGACAAATCTTCCAAATGTCCAATTTCAACATATTTGCTAAAATAATCTATAACTATTAGATAATCCCTTCCTTGAAAGTAAAAGAGGTCTGTTCCCAATACTTCCCATGGACCATTAGGTATTTTAGATATCATTGGTTCTTTAGTATTAGCTTTTTGTAAACTTAAACATGTTTGACAATTCAGTACCAAATCTTCAATTTCTTTCGACATTCCTGGCCAATATAATATTTCTCTTGCTTTGATCTTCCATTTTACTACTCCTAAATGACCCTAATGAATTCTGCTTAACATATCTTTTCGTAAACTTCTTGGTACAACAACACAGGAATTTTTAAATATTAATCCATTTGCTTCTGATAGTTTTTCTCTGAAGTTAAAATATGGTTTTGCCAGTTCTGGAACCATACATTTTTCATCTGGCCATCCAGTTTTAATTAATTTTCTTAAAACTTGTAGTTCTTCATCTTTTTCTGTTTCCAGTTGAAAAACTTCCATTTTACCATTAGACATTGGTATACATTCTACAACTAATCCAACATGAGCTTCTATTTCTCCTTCAAAGAAATCAGATCCTTTATCAGTGAATGATCTTGATAATGCATCCGCTATAAAAAGTTCTTTTCCTGGTTTATATTTTATCTCAAACTGATATGGCTGTAATCTTATACGCATTCTTTGCAGTCTTACAGGGCATTTATTTAATGGCTTTTTAAAAATTGATTCCAGTGGTTTATGATCACTTTCCACAGTAATATTTTTTCCAAATATATACTGGTGAAATTTCGCACACGCAAATACAATAGCTAAAGTTTCCTTTTCAATTTGAGCATAATTCTTTTGTGTATCTGTTAATGCCTTAGATGCATATGCCCTGGTAAATTATTCTGCAGTAAGACTGCTCCTAGTCCTTCTTGAGATGCATCTACAGATAAAACTACTGGCATGTTTATATCATAATACTGTAAAACTGGTTTATTTACCAAGACATCTTTTAGTCTTCTAAATGCTTTTTCATGTGTTGCATTCCAGTTCCAGATAACTTGTTTTTTCAACAAATCTCTTAAACATGATGTCAATTCTGATACATTAGGTATAAATCTAGAAACATATGTAATCATTCCTACGAAAGTTTCTAATTCTTTCACATTTTTTGGTGGTTTTATATCTAGAATAGCCTTAATTTTGTCTTCATCTGGTTTTAAACCATCTTTAGAAAATATATGTCCCATATATTTCACTTCATTCAGCCCAAATTTACATTTATTTAAATTAAATTTAACATTCTTTTCTCTGGCTCTGTCCAACAACTTCTTTAATCTTGAATCATGTTCTTTTTTATCTTTACCCCAAACTAATAAGTCGTCTATATATATTTGAACTCCTTCTAAATCACTAAAAATTTCAGAAAAACTTCTGTGAAAAACTTCTGGTGATGAACTCAGTCCATATGGCAACCTCAAAAAACAATATCTACCAAACGGAGTGTTAAATGTAGTAAATTCACAACTTAAATCTGACAGTTTAATTTGCCAAAATGCTTTGTTTGCATCTAAAATACTAAAGACCTTTGCATTTGTCATTTAAGATGAAATTTCTTCAAAGGTTGGTATGTGATAATTTTCTCTCAGTATATTTTGGTTAAGGTGCTGAGGATCTAAACACACTCTTAAATTTCCATCCTTTTTCCTTACTACCACTAATGAATTCACGAATTCTGTTGGTTGGTTAACTTTCTTTATAATACCATCTTTTTCCATTCTTGCTAATTCCTTTTTTAATGGATTTAATAAGCTAAGTGGAATTTTCCTACAGGGTTCTATTTTACGAACAGTTCCTGGTTTTAATTTAATATGATACGTATATCCAGATAAATTCCCAGTTCCTTTAAACAAATCTTGATATCCTTTTAAAAGTTCTGGTAACTTTTCATTAGAATCAGGATTTACTGTACAAATCATTTGTATTAGGTTTAATTTTTGCAATGTAGGTAAACCTAAAATAGCTGGAACAGTTTTATCACATGCTACAACTTGAAATTCTATTTCATCTTTGTCCCCTTTCGATGTTTCACATAATAATTTACATTTTCCAACTACATCAATTGTAGTACCATTGTAATTATTTAAAGTGATTTTTGATTTAGTCAAACATTTCTCTCTTAAATTTAATTGTTTAAATTTAGGCAATGGTAGCACATTACACTGAGCTCAACTTAACAAATAAATATTTGGATATGTTTACTTTTAGTTTTTCAAACTATTTAGTTTTATTTTTAGAAAATGGATTTATATCTTCTACTGACCCTAAAATATATTCATTACCATTATTATGTAACTCATGCTCTAAATTATTCTGTACAACACTAACATTTTTAAAAGTGCACATTTTAGAAAAGTGATTTTTCTTTTTACAGTACAAGCAAATCTTATTATAAGCAGGACAGTTGTATAACTTATGAAAAGTTCCACATTTTCTACATGGTTTTGGATTATTGTACTTATTTCCTTGATAGTTTGAAGAAAATTTAGTACTTTGTTGCTTTTGTTTTACATGAAAGTCTTTCTTACAAGGCTGACTTTTTTCCTCTGAAGGTTCGAAATTTATTACGTTTGATAGCTTCCATTTTATTTTCTTCAGTTAAAGTTTTCAGCTGAAGTTCTGCTAATTCAGAAGCTTTACACATTTTAATACATTTCTCCAATGTTAACTGATCTTCCCTTAATAATCTATCTTTGAGATTTTTATTTAGAATTCCACTTACTATTCTATCCCTTATTAAACTATCTTTTAATTCTGCAAATCCACAGTTGCTACTTAATTTCTTTAAATCGGTTAAGAAATCACCAAACGATTCACCTACATGTTGTGTTCGACAGAAAAATATATGTCTATCAACACTTTCGTTTGCTTTCGGTATGCAAAAATTTTCGAAAGCTTCAATTACTTTGTCAACATCCTTCTTATCTTCTTCACTTAAATTAAAAGTATTAAATTTTCAAGTGCTTCTTCACCAATTATATGCAATAAAATAGCTACTTTAATTTCAGGTGATTTAGTAATACCACCAGATGTTAACATAAATTTGGAATTTTTGTTTCCATTTCTTCCAATTTTCGCTTAAATTTCCTTCGAAACTTAGATTACTTGGTGGCTTTAATCCATCCATATTTAATTTAGGACTTTAAATAGTTTATATATACGTATTTTTAGCCACTTCCAATAAAAATAAAAAACTCACTTACCAGCGATATAAGTTTCGATTTCACAGTAAGCAATTTCCCATGATGTTTTTGTTTAGAACATCTTTACCGAGGCTGCATGTTTCTTCAAAAAAGATTTTCTTTTTTAATCAACAACGGGCTGCGCCATGTGTTGTATTTTATATGTGTTGGGTACGTGCTCAGTGATGATTACAAGATGTACACAAACATCTTTATTCTACATTATTCATCTACTATACTATATTACAGTTATGGTTAAAGATAATAATAGATACAGTTACAGTTACATATATAACACCTCAGAAGTGAAATAACTTGCAGAATGTTTGATCAAATTACTAAAAAGGGAGTAATATATCAGAATGCATAATAGTATATTTATCTACCAAGATAATACATATTTAACATGTCCCGACCTGATTGATCCTGGGGAAATGAAAACAATATTATGTTTGCTAGCCTTAACAGAAAACAATATTAAATTTATTAGTTTTTTTTCCTAGTAATGTGAGAAAATAAATTATTATTATCCCTCCCCCTAATTCTGGAGCACTGTATAAACATCCAAAATAAACTTCCAGTTACTCAAAATTCTACGTTAATTTACTAAACTCTGATGAGATTGAACAAATGAGGTCTTAAGGGTGCTAAAACAATATTTATATTTGATTTGAATGTGTGAATGTTCGCTCCATTTTATGATTTTGCACAACCCTTTCGAAAATTCAGCAATTGTTGGTGACAATTTTTCCCTAACCTAAGATGCCAAAGACAACTGCCATTTTCAAATAAAGTGGCATAATAGGAATTATATAAAACAGCAACCAACTAACAAAATTAAAACTGCAAGAAACATCCATAATAATGAAATATACATTCAAACACTAATCAAAAGAAGTACTGATGGGAAAAAAAAAAAAAAAAAAAAGCATGGTTTAAATTAAAAATCCAACCTTATGTTCTTCATGCATCTATATACTTGGGTAGCCAGATAATATCTCTTTTCTATATAATGGGTTGTGAAGCTTGGTACTATAGCCAGTTGCATAGTAAATTCTTTTCAGATTTGGGCAGATAATCAGAAAGTGTCCTATTTATTGAACACATAGATTTGTTTTCAATTCTTTTAAAGAACCAAATTAAAACATAAACCATTACTTAAACTACAACCCATATAGCAGCCAGGACATAGCAATACACTACCAATAATAAGCACACATTATTTTACTTTTATGACAGCACTGGACCAGTTGTAGAAGTTATTTTGGATTCTTTTCAGAAAGATGCAATTTTAAATCAATGTTTTTGCATAACAACATGTAACAAATCATTTCATGTGGAACGATATGTGTCGCCAGGGCTAAAGTATGTGTGTTGGCCTTAACTGTTATAACATTGTTTATGTTTTCAAGAAACATATTATTAATAAAAAGCTTGTAAATTGTGCCAACATACATCATCTTGTTTTACCGAAATAACCAGATGCACTTCTTTTATTTAGAAAGATTTTACTATAGTCCGACTTACTTCCTGATGAATGCATGTTTTCTTGCTAGAAATAACAAGCTGGCGCACACATCTTTCTAAAAAATATTGTTTTTCCTGTATTGTAATAAAATGGAAAAATCTTTATTTTTTAATTAATTATTTATTTTTTCCATAAGGAGTGGAAGAGTTTCTACTTTCTTTTCGATCCCTTCTACTATAGGCAACAGATGACACAAAAATTTCTGCAAAAAAAATTTGTGTATGCGCCAATGTTGGCTATTGGCACATACATTATTCTTCAATTCAGTGCCAATGTTGGCTATTGGCTACATGAAAAATGAGATCTTGTCACTTAAAATGGCGTTTCTTGTAAAGTATGACAATTCTTATCACTTAGTATGTTTTATAAAGTATCGCAGTTCTTATCGTTTACAGTAGTATTTTTAATGAAGTACCATTAATAAAAGGTTATTAATTAATAAAGTCTCATTTTATTTGGCTCTTCTTTGTTTGTTGGAGTAAAGCTGCATTCAAACTGGTCTGTTGGCATGAAAAGCAGGGGAACAAAACACTTTCCAAGTGCACCAACTTGCATTAGGGCTGAAACTTTTCCTTTCAGATATTTCCTACCTGTCCAGTAAATGGTTCTGCATATTCGAAACTTCAGAGAAACTGCGTATTTTTGTAGGCATTTCGGCTTCCTATAGTTATATTTTTAAAAATTAAAATCAGTCCAATTTTTGATATATCAAAACTTATTTCATTTCTTGTTTTACGCCCCTCCCCGAAAAAAAGAGAAGGTGATAGGTTATATTAATTAGTGAGAGATAACTTTAAATAAATTATTTTTAAGAGGAGAGTAGACGACATCGAATGCTTTCATTTTAATTAGTTTAGCATGATGAATCTTCAATCTGAAAACCAACTTTCATCAGAATATCCCAGAAAAGCATCGCTTGAACGGCACAAAAAGGATATGAGAGAAAAGAATCGTTGTCTTCACCTAATTTATTTTATTTATGAATTTTTTAGAATGATAATTAAACATTTTTTTAACTGCATCTTTCAGTTTCAGGGAGTGAGGTTTTCATGGATTTTAAGACACTATAAAATTTCTTTCATGATATTATTATATTGTTACGTTCCTTAATGAAACTGTTTATTTAGTGTAATAAAAATTATATCTTTTATATTGTCTTTAGTACAATGTTATAAGGTTAAATGTAATTGCAATTGCTTCCTTCGTATATTATGAAGAGTCGCTGCCTAAAGTTTCATTTTATAAAATTGCTTTAGTCTAAAAACTCATTGAAGGAACTTTTTTTATATAATATTTTTTATGTTTCGAGAACTAAATTCATTCTACAGTTAGCAAATTGCCTAATGCTTATTAAACTAATGAAAAATTATTACCAAAATTAAACCTTGGGCCTTGATTAAAGTCTGTGGGAAAGAAATGGTCATGAACTTTAAGAAAAGCCAACATAAAGCTATTAAAAATGCCTAACATTATTGAATTATATCAGCTTTAATATTTAAGGTTGAATTTCTTTCTAAATTTAAATGACATATACCGGAAAGTTTTCTTTCCATATAAATAATAGTTTCCCTAAATTTTGAAATAAAATGATTTACTTGTTAACAATTGTTTAAAACTATGAACTTACTAAATTTTTTTAATTAGATAAAGAAGCAACCTTATACTCACATTGCTTCTGCTAGTCTGGTGTCAACCAAAAAGGCTTTACCACAGATCATCTTGTGATTTGTGAAGGAGGATCGTTGTTATAAGAAAATGCACATAGAACCGAAAGTTATCTTTGTAGTAATTCAAAAATAACATTCCTAAAGAGAGGGAGGGGGAAGAAAAATCTGATACAGTAGGTAAAAATGCAATGAATTCACATGCATTTTTAACCCCCCTACTGTGTCAGTTTTTTTACCCACTGCACCTACTGTATTTTTACCTACTGTATCAGTTACTGAATTTCATCAAAGAAGGGAAAAAGTGAGGCCCTAGCTTAACACTATGTGGTATCTGCTGAGTTTTGCTCTCTGCAAGTTACCTCAGAACCGAACGGGGGGTTCATCAGTAGGAAGCTTGTTTTTAACCTGCCTCTTCAGAAAACAAGAATAAGTATCTGTGATGTTTTGAAGTTAGTGATAGACTTCTCTATAGATATTTAAAAAAAAATAATAACTCCATTAAAATGTTGCCCTCGTGGAACTTGAATCCACATTCTTCGCCACTGGAGGTCAAAGCTTTATGCATTAGACAACAGGGGGATCTAAAAATGATCTAATTGCACGTTTTTTAAAAAAATTGTTTTGTAATTATATATATAAATATATATTGTTATAAAGAGTTATCAGATTTAATTAAAGATAAATGTATAAATTCAAAATTCCTTATGATAGAAGCATCAGTTATATAACATTAGACAATTATTTATTGAAAATATATTCATAATAAAACAGTTCATAGATATATTTTATATTTATCACTGATGATTATACTTTTTACTTCCTTGTACGAAGTAAAAAGGAAGTATTGTAATCGTGAAAAGTTTCAGGCAGCATATTTCAACAAAAATATCCATTATGACCACTATCGAATGCAATTTAACGATGGTTTTGCGTGATATCTGTGCGTAAGGACATAATAAAATACTCTTTTCCTTCAAAAAAATTATAAAACTGCTTTAAAATTAATTCTGAAGAGAATTTTTCATGGCTTCTGTACATACTTATGTATGTACGTATCTCGCATAACTCAAAAACGAGTAGCCTCAGAACGTTGAAATTTTGTATATAGGACTGCTATAACATGTAGATGTGCACCTCGTATTTTGGTTGCAATCGGCCGCACCAAACGTATACAAATATATTTATATATATATCCACTCTGTTACCCGGCTCAGTGATCTCAGTTTCTTTACTCTTATATGTTTGTAAATTGTACATTTTTTGCTTTAAAAATGTTTGAATTATGTTGTTCTTATCTTCCGGTTAAGGTTTTTATGCCTTTAGTAAATCTCTATGCAATATTTTTAGAATTATCAACAATTTTAAAGTTGTTTAAGTGCCGGTAAGCCTAATACTTCTCTTGATGGCGGCCATTGATGTATATATTTGAAACAGGAGACTAGTGGATTTGTTGCCAATCTAGAGAAACTTAGCTTCGCAACAACAAAGATAACACATTCATTTATTATTGCCAATTAAATCATGCTTAATTCTTTCTGGAATTTTTCGAGGAAAAGATTTACTTCGTAATTTTTAATATAGATATTTTTTATGTATTTTTGCCTTCTCGCGAAGTGAGAACTGAATTAATTGAACGAGAAATACTTAATCGTCTGTGAAAAACTGTTTCTTTTTTGTTTTGTTTGCTTAATTTCTTTTATACATCATTTTAGCTTTATTATAGTATTTGAATAGAACATGTGGCAACGATTAGATAATTCTATTCTTTAAATGATATAAATTTTGTGCATTATGAGTTATAATATGAACGAAATATATAAGTTAATTTTTACATAATTATTGGATTATATAACAGTTTACTTAGTTTCCGTTATATAATTATTATATAAGTTAACTGTTATATAATTATTAATACTGTTAAGTGAATCTAGCGCCAGAGTGTCACCATGGTAAACAAATACTAGAGTGAATTTTAAAGAATGCATTTATTCTATTGTGGTTTATGCGCTGTCAGTGAAGTAGATTTAATTCAATCCAATAAGTTTAAATGAAATGCAAGAAAAAATGCTTATAATTTAATATTCCGTACAAGGAAGTCATGTGGTGTACACATCAGATTTTTTCCTTTAAGAGAAACACAAAGCTCTTTATCCTTCCAGTTCCAAATTGCACAAAACATGATCTTGGGCATAATTGTAGAAGTTTGCAAAGCAATTTCAGCATTTCTTCAGACACTTTTTGTTACAGTTCCAGATACTATAAAACAGTGGTTAGAAATAGAAGGAAACCCCTATAGATTATGGAATTTTCCAATGTGCATTGGAGCAATGGATGGAAAGCATGGTAAAATAAGTACTCCATCCATATCTGCATCATATTATTACAATTACAGAAGGCATTTCAGTATTTTGTATGTCCACATAAGAACAAATGGGAGGGTTAGTGATGGTGGTGGTTTGGTAGCCATTACCCAAAATGCCAAACATTTTGTAATGGTTACTTGCTGTTTGCATAATTTCTTAAGATGCACATCTTCAGCTGTTACAGGTATACTCCCCAGGTACAGTATAGATGAAGAGGAATGTGTGAACCTTAGTGACTGGCACAATGCTCTTGCTTCACTTCTAAAAGTACCTTGGCAAAATGACATGGGTTTATTGCATTTTTTCCCTTCCAATTCTTAATAATCTATTGTATATATTTTCATAAATACTTTTACATCATACATTCAGTAATTTGGCACCATTTCTGATTTTATTACTGAAAAAATATTTTTGTATCCATATGATCATTATAGTTAATTTAATAATTTTTATGTACACAATATAATGTCATTTATTCATACATATGCTTTGCGATGTAATTGTATAAATTAAAAGTATTTATTTTATCTCCAAAGTGTTAAATATTTTGTCAAAAGTTACTTGCTCAATTTTTTAAGTAATATGCCCTTTTTTGGAAAAAGGCTCTGTATAAATGGGTGAAATTTAATGATTGGTATAATGCACAAAATACACTTGAATCTACATTTCAAAACATAAACATCTTTGCAGAATGTAGTTCCACATAAAGGTTTAGCTCTAATGTGCAATATAAACAGATGCTAAGTTTCCTTCAGATGTCTTTCATAAATGCATCCATCCCCTGCAGTAATCAAATAATACAATTAAATGCAATACGAGTGAAAATACATGCAATTTTATTATGTTTCATCACTTTCATAAACACTGTACTATATCAAAGTACCACATATTTTGAATTTTATAACTTCCTTCTTGTTTGTTTAATTGCTTAGAGAAAATGTTTAAAAAAATATGTACAGCAACAAAAAAAGAAAGGAAAAAAAAAAAAAAACTTTTGATTTAAAGCATTCAGTTAATAATAATGAATTATTTTTAATTAGATTCTGTTTGTCATTAAAACTCCTAAAGTATTTGTTGATTTTGTAATACTTTTCTAAATCTTTTTAACAAGATTCACATATGTCTATTTCACTTGCTTGTTACATTAAACTTATATTTATGCCATAATATAAACTAGTAAAAAATAAGTAACTCAGAATGGTCAATCAATTTTTGAGGTCACTTCTCAAATAGTGATTATGAATATTTATATAAAAATATTGAATTAATGCTAACAGAAAGTGAGACTGAACTAGATAATCAGTTCTTTAAATGTTTCTATTGTAATTTGTAGATAAAAATAATCCAGTTGAAATATATTTTTCAAATGTGGTCAGTGACTTTGAACATTTTATATTCCTGAAAATAAAAACATGAATCATTTACTCATTGAACTCTTATTTTTCTATTAATGTAATGTGTATCATAATTATGCACAAAATAAACCTCTAGAGACTAACAGTAATATTACTCTTTGAATTCTTATTTTTCTATTCATGTGCATAATTAAGTGTAAAATAAATTTACATAGATTAAAATGTACAGAAATAGAAGCCAATTTTATTTACATAACGAAAAAACCATACTTTATATTTTGAAAAGAAGAAATTAAAAAAAGTCAGCTATGATGAAAATTTTGCTTCGAAGATTAATTGTATTTTTAATACCAGTTCCTCTCTTTTGTGTAAATCTGTAATATTTTAAAGGGAGGAAGCTACATATTTCCTAAAGAGCACTTCAGTATTATTTTCAACTTCCTGCACTTTTAAAAGTGCAGTGGAAGCACTAGAAATTAGGTCATTAACATCACTATCCTCCCTTTTACGTTTTCTTGCACTCATCTTGGAATCTGGAGGAGGAGGAGGAGGAGAAGGATCAGTCACTTTTGGGAATACTTCTGGAATCTGGCTTATAACAGCAGAGGGCTGCTCTACATGTTCTTCCTCCTGAATGGAATATTGAATATTAGTTCATATCTTTTTTTTTTTTTTTTTTTTTTTAAATCTAACATCAAAGCATCACATAAATAAACAATTTAAGACAACTCTGAAACAGGATCTAGCTATAATAACAACAATATGTAGAGCTTTTTTAGTTAACTGGATGCTTTCACTGCAATGATTTATGTAAAAATAATAATTATGATCCCCTCTTTCAATCTTCAGTTAAAAATACAAGGCCACAATTTTATTTTCCCTTTTAATTATGTAGGAATATATTTCTGTAAATCATACCATATAGTATATTCATGCATTTTCCCCAAAATGGCCACATTGCAGAAGAAGAATGCGATAATATTCTCTTACAATATTCTGATTGCATCGAAAATGTTGTCCAGCCATACCTTACAGAATTTAAAACCTATGATGTTAAAAAATAACATTAGATACTTTTTTGCTCGCATTCATTAATGCAAAATACTTCAAGTTATGAGAAACATCTTTATTGCTTCCCATGGGCAAGCCTCTGTTGAACCAGGATTTAGTATAAATAAAAAAATTAAAAAAAAAGAAAGAAAGAAAGAAAGAAACAGAAATTGCCTAGCACATAGTTTTTGATTACGTGAAACATGCTGGTGGGATACACAATGTATCAATTCCGAAAGAGATGACAGTGGCAGTATTGGTTATATTCGAAAGAGCAGGAAAAAAAAAAAAAAAAATTAAACTAACAAAAGAAAGCAGAATCAAGATAGGAATTAATTTCTCTCGGGGAAAAAAAAAAAAAACCTTTCTTAGAAAGAGAAGTGACTGAAAATAAAGCAAATGAACTTGCTGAAAAGGCTGAAGTTATAAAAGATTTCAATCTTTTAAATAAATCTAATGAACTGTTAAAAACTTCTTGTGAAAAAGTCTATTAAGAGAACTGGATTCAGACATTAATGAAAAGAGACAAAAGAAAAAAAAATGTTATTCATTAATAAGCATAAATCTTTTTTTTGTTTCTTTTTTATGCTGTAAAGTACTTTTTTTTTTCAATGGCAGATTGTGAACAATTACATATGTAACCCAGTCCATTAATCTACACAAGGCCGGATGTGGTGGTCTCTTTATTATGGAGGCTCCTCATAGGTAGGCCACCATCACCTTTCCTATGAAGGAATGGACAGTTACAACCTTGCCTTCTCCGGGATTTGAACCCAGGCCCTTTCGCATCGCAGTCAGCTTCTCTGACCACTATACCGACTGGTCGGCATGCTGTAAAGTACTTCGTATGAATATAATAAATATGGTTTGCTATTATTTATTTTCCTTATTTTTAATTGAAATTTCATCATTAAATCTTGTAATAATATAGTTTAGTGGGTTCCCCTCCCTCTCATTGTAAACTAGTTCTGTAAATTAAACTATTATTTAAAATTAAAAAAAATAATTTCAATTGTTTTTCATGGTTGAGTAATGCTGATTCTCTCCTAATAAATACTAAATTTCTCATATTTTAAATTACAGTCATCTCATTTTTCTTTTAAAGTTATGCAGTTGTGTATACAGTCAAAAGTCGTTAATTCAGACACCCACAATCCGGACCTCAAAGCTACAAACTTGCTGCGCATGCGTCACATTGACGTAAGACCTATAGGGCTGTGAATATGCGTGTGCGCATGTGCATAATACGTTTACACATGTGCGTTTAATGTATAACGGACGGTATAAGCTAAGCTAAAATTATCTAATTCAGTTAATGTTGCAGATTGCGTTGTTCCTTAATCTTCGAATTGGATCCGGCTTATTATTTTTTGCAGACTGTTAGAGCAATTTTAAAAAGGTAAGCTTGAACTTTCGATTATGTCAAATAGAATTTCCGATATATATTTACTAATATGTAAAGGATCTACAAAGTGAAAGTATGTTTCGAAGTCCATTAGACAAAAAGTGGAATTGCTGCAAAAAATGGATAAAGGCATATACTTTGTTTATCTAACCGTTCCAAAATCTTTTTATCAATTTCACGCTGCTCTGCAGCGGGGAGAGGGGGAAATGCCACGGCGTGCAATGAATTGGAAGTTCATCTGTCAGCACTATCCTTATCTTCAGGGCAGATGTTTTTATTTTATTTGGCTTATAATTCCTAACTAAATGTAGTATTTCATCTCAATGTACTCCGTCTTTGATATAATTTAAATCAAATTCCTCATCATTATAATTCGCTTCCGATAGTTAAGAAAGTGACACAGAGGTTATTGAAAACGAAAAAATTTCGATTGACAAATTAGTCGGTATTCTCGACACAGGACTTGAACAGCGGAACTTTGTAACTGAACAAGAAATTATGTCTGTTCATAGAATTAAAGAGAAAGTATTATCACATAAAACGAAGCAACTTAAACAACTTACATCGAAAGAAATGTTGAATAAAGTAAACAAGTAAATATTAAGCTTTTTTTTTTTTTTTTTTTTTTGTAAATTTTGGTACTCTTTAGATCATAATTGTTCTTTATTTCATAAATTACGGTTTCATATTTTTAATTTTATAATTTCTGCATGCACCTCTTACCAGCTTTAAACTGATGATCTATAATCTGGAAAAATCGATAATCCGGAATCGCCGAAGTCCCGACGAGTCCGGATTAACGACTTTTGACTGTATATGTAATTAAGCAGGAGCTGTAACAGACCTATTTAAGTGTAATTGAACTATTTTATTCACACCATGAACTCATGAACTGTAACCGAACTATTTTATTTAAACGCCATCTCGTGGCGATATGAAAAAACGTCAGTCGAACTCCAGCCGCCATGATGTTAGTTTACTATGTCTCTGTTATTCAACTGTTTGATGTTCCATTTGGTATATGTTTCATTTTTATGTATATTTTTTTTGTTTGTAACCGTTCCTGTGTGCTCTGTTAATAAATTCTTTTAAAGCTAGCCGGCATTAGTGTCTATTGAGGAACGGCTACATCACATTAACGCCCAACTAAATTTGAATCCAAAATGGCGCAACAAAATGTTTAGAATTTCTGTTTGGCTTTAACAAGCTCTTACTCCCGAATTTAACTTTTAGTTGCTGGAGATCGGCTCAGTTTCTTTTCAGGTGTGGACTATTGGTCAAATATTCTGGAAACCAATTCTGGAATTAAAATTGTCATACCGTGCTGCTAGCACATCGAATCATCAACTGGACAATTTCAACGGAAAAGATAAGTTTCGTTTACATTATCGTTTAATCTGAGTTTAAAGTTCTTTTAAACTGATTATTTATTATAAGCTGCTTCTTAAAGCAAATGTAAATTCTTTACTGAAACCTCATTTATTGATACTACATAAGAGTATTAGACGAAAGCAAACGGCTTTCTGTTAACCAAACGTTATTTCTTGAATTGTAATTTGTTATTTTAAAATATTAATACGCATAGTAAATTAATTTGTGAATAATATTGTTTCACTGAATGCCTGTTTTGATGTTAAAGTTTGAATATATTCATGGACGTTGTTCATTAGAATTTATTAGTTTCGATTCTGACATACAGCAGCAGATGTTTTCCCTCCCCCCTGACCTCTCATATTATTATGGCTTACCTTGCCAAAGCACGAAAAGAGGATTTAAAAACTCTCGCTGCAGAACTGGGTTTCACTGTAAACGACACTATGCGAGTAATAGATCTTAAAGATCTTATTGTCAATTCTGACACTTATGATGAGGCTTTTACCAAGAATCTTCTGGAAACTTTAATCGAAACTAGACAACAAAAACAATGTGAAAGCAATGATCTGGAGACACGTCAAAGAAAAGAACAAGAACTTTTATTAGAATTGGAACGTTTAAAATTAAACCTGGCAGCTGCTAGCTCAAATCCTAACTATGCCGCCTTTGCTTCAAATGCAGCTATTGAAACAAATATTCACCACCTAATCCCTAAATTTATAGGAACTTCTGACATTGCAACCTACCTGCAAATTTTTGAAAGACAATGTGAGAAAGTTAATATAAAACAAACAGATTACATCACTCATCTCCTACCTCTTCTGCTTATAGACATTTCGCAAATTATTTTAAGAGAACCAAAAGACAAATTAGAAGATTATTCTTACATCAAGAAGATTCTGCTACAAAGATTCAAATTAAATGCTGAATCATTTCGAATTAAACTTACTACACACCAAAAACACCCTGGGTCCTTATGGAAAGATTTTGCTTACGAATTAAACAATTATCTCGAAGAGTGGCTTCATAGTCTCGATGTTACAGACTTTGAATCACTCAAAGACTTGGTCCTGACAGATCAGCTTAAAAGAAGAGTCAGTAGTGACGTTAAGGAGCATTTTATTGATACTTGGGGAAAAATAAAGAGTTCATCTGAATTAGTACAGAAATTGGATGATTATGAAGCTGTACGTGTTAATAATACGAACTATAAAACTGAACTTCCTGGCAGGCGGAACTATTCTTACAAACCGACTAATCTATCCAAACACAAAGTAGAAAATCGAACAAGTGACATACAGGGAACTCATAAAACCTTTTTAAATCATGGTCAGCAACAAACAGAAGGAACGCGACCTCCTTTAAAATGCTATGGGTGCGGAAAAACTGGTTTTATCAAGTCTAAATGTCCAGACTGTAACCCCCCAAAGACTTAAAATTCATCAAATTTTGGCACTATCCAAATCCGATCCTGTTTATCTTCCCCTCGGACTGCTGTATTTCGAATTAGTATTGGTGGTGTTTCCGGTACAGCTTTCGTCGACAGTGGTGCTAGTCACTCAATCGCAAGTGAATCCCTCTATCATATTCTGCAGAAACAAGATGCATTATTTGAAAAGACAACACTAGAGGTGTCTTTCGCTGATGGTTTGGTATCTGAAAAAGAGGTACTTCGCACCCAACAAATTATTCTTCTCGAAAGCAGAGAGTTCAAAACTCCGCTCCTTGTGTTGCCTGATGCCAAAAATAACTCGACTCTGTTAGGAATTGACTTTCTTCAAAAAGCTAAAATTGTTTTAAATCTTGCTGAAAATAGGTGGAACTTTTCTGATGAACCTCGAAGAAAATATAGCTTCGTGAAACCTCATCAATCCCAAGTACTGGAAGAAACCCCAGTTGTTGTAAACAACTGCCAACTACAAGAAAATGAAGGACAACAATTAACTACAGCCCAACGGCTTGCAACTAATGCATTGCTTAACAAATATCACACTGTCTTCAAAGTAGGGGGAGAAGCCACTCCATTCACTGAACACCATATTAACACAAGAAACAGCCCCCCTGTTTCAGTCCCTCCATATCGGATGAGCCCAAGTAAGAAAGAACTGTTGAAAAAGGAACTTGATTCCCTTCTAAAACAAGGTATCATAAAAGAATGTGAAAGACCCTATGCCTCTCCTGTGGTTCTGATTCCCAAGGCAAATGAAAAAGTACGGTTATGCATTGATTATCGTAACTTTAATGCTCAAACCATTCCAGACACTTATTCTTTGCCACGTATAGATGATTTGTTGAGTGAAGCAAAACCGACACCTTATATGTCAACTATTGATTTGAGATCCGGTTATCATCAGGTGAGAGTAGCTAAAGAAGATCAAAATAAGACTGCTTTTGTTTGCCCTTTTGGTACATATAAATTTACCCGAATGCCCTTCGGATTGAGAAACGCTCCTGCCACTTTTTCTAGATTGATAGATAGGTTCCGTTCTGGACTTAAAAATGTGTTTGCTTTGACATATTTAGATGATATCATCGTGCTGTCATCTAGCTTCGAAAAGCACCTTTCTGACTTAGAACAAGTTTTACAACGTCTATCGTTATTCAAGCTCAATGCTAATCGTGAGAAGTGTCACTTCTGTTGTGAAAAAGTGAAATATTTAGGGCATTACTAAGCATGGTATAGCTGTTGATCCAAACAAGACTGCTGCCATTGCAGATATGCCATCGCCGAAAACTGTTAAGCAAGTGCAATCATTCGTACAAACGTGTTCCTGGTATCGTCGATATATTCCAAATTTTTCTCGAATAGCCAAACCGTTAACGGATTTAACAAAGAAAAAAGCGCTGTGGAAGTGGGAAGCACAACAAGAAAATGCTTTCCAAGAGCTGAAATCCAAATTAATTAGCCCTCCGATTCTTAAGCAAGCTGATGGAACGAAGCCTTTTTTCATTCGCACAGATGCTAGCAATGTAGCCATTGGAGCAGTGTTGCTACAAGGGGTGAAAAATGAAGAACACCCTATAGAATATGCCAGCCGCTTGCTGACTGCATCAGAACGAAACTATTCCACCATAGAAAAAGAAGCCTTAGCAGTAGTATGGGCACTCAACAAATTTAGAGGATATGTTGAAAGCCAGTCTATCACAATCACCTCTGACCACCAACCATTGAAATGGCTGATGTCTTTAAAGTCACCAACTGGTAGGCTCGCAAGATGGGCCTTACAAATCCAATCCTACAATCTGACTATCAATTACATTCCTGGACGATTGAACTTTATTGCTGATCTATTGTCTCGTCCTATTTGTGAACACTCAAGTACAGATTCTTGTCAAGTATGTGCTGTCTCTGTCGAAATCCCTACTATTAGCCCTGCAGAATTAAGACAATCACAGCTAGAAGATGATGATCTTCGGAAGATCATCGAAACTTTTGAGAATCCAGAGAAAGAAGCAGACTGTGCAACTTGGACTGGAAGAGGCTACGTTATGAACAGAGGAGTTTTGTACCGATATTCCCCTGATTCAGAAGAGGAAGAAGCTCAACTAGTTATACCTCAAAAAAGAAAAGCAGAAATCTTGAAAGAATATCATGATTCGCCAACGGCCGGTCACTATGGATCTGAAGGAACATTTTATCGAATAGCAAAAAGATACTACTGGGTTGGAATGAGAAAGGATATAGCAGAATATGTCAAAAGCTGTCTCGAATGCTGTCGTTATAAAGCCACTAATCAAAAGCCATCTGGCTTACTTCAAACTCCAGTCTATGCTCAACGTTTTGAGACCTTGTCAATTGATCTTTTCGGTCCCCTTCCTGAAACACCGTCTGGTGAAAAATGGATTTTTATTGTGCAGGACTGTGCTACGAAGTGGACAGAAATATTTGCTTTAAAGGAAGCCACGACCAGAGAATGTGCCACTATTCTTTTGGAGGAAGTCGCCCTTCGATTTGGGTTACCCAGGAAAATAATAAGTGATAATGGTACCCAGTTTACTAGTGCTGTTATGCAACAACTATGCTATATCTTGAACATTGATCAAAGTCTTACTCCTGTCTATCACCCACAATCTAACCCAGTTAAAAGGAAGAATAGAGATCTGAAACCACGTTTAGCAATACTTGTTGGTAACGACCATCAGTCATGGAAGGATAAACTGCCATTAATAAGGTTTGCTTTGAATACAGCCAAATGTGATTCAACTGGACATTCTGCTTCTTTTCTTCAATTTGCGCGAGAGTTACGAACCTTAGATGATGTAAAGCATGATATAAAAGCCGTAATTGAGAACGATAATTTTGTTCACGAAATTACTCCATATTTGAAACGTTTTGCAAGAAATGAGCGATATCGCGAGAAATGAGCAAGTTATCCGCCAAGAAATGTTTTGCAAGGTACGAGAAAGAGTCGAAATGCATCAAGATGAGCAGAAACGATATGCTGACAAAAAAACGAAGAGAAACACCAAAATTCGTTCCTGGAGATAAAGTTTGGGTCACCCTCCAACCAATCAGCAAAGGTCCACTGAAGAAAACTGCTAAATTCATGCCCAAGAGAGATGGTCCTTATGTGATATTCACTACAAGATCTCCAACCACTTATGATATTGCCGATCCTCATGAACCAGACAAAATTCTTGGCAAGTATCATGTTTCAGCCTTGAAACCATATCAAGATCGAAATAAGCAAAACTCAGCTTGTGTAATTCCAGTGGTTCCCTTAAAGAAAAGTGGACGCCCGAAACGTGTAATACCATCTGAATCTGCACCTCTTGCACAAGGTGTTGGTGACGCAAAATCTACTCGTCAAACTGGAGCCCGTCCATCTGATTCTCCGCCCGCTGCACAAAGTAGACAAATGTCAGTTCCTGACTTCTTGCCGAGACGTCTACGAAGTCAGAGGGAGAGGATGTAACAGACCTATTTAAGTGTAATTGAACTATTTTATTCACGCCATGAACTCATGAACTGTAACCGAACTATTTTATTTAAACGCCATCTCGTGGCGATATGAAAAAACGTCAGTCGAACTCCAGCCGCCATGATGTTAGTTTACTATGTCTCTGTTATTCAACTGTTTGATGTTCCATTTGGTATATGTTTCATTTTTATGTATATTTCTTTTGTTTGTAACCGTTCCTGTGTGCTCTGTTAATAAATCCTTTTAAAGCTAGCCGGCATTAGTGTCTATTGAGGAACGGCTACATCACAGAGCTTATTTTTTCTCTTAAAATGTGCTTGAAAAGTGCTTATCGGTGCATTATTTTTTTAACTAAAATATGGCTACTAACCCTGATACAAAACATTAACTTTATAGCACTGTTTATCAATTTTATACTGTACAAGAGATGTTGTTTGTTATTAAAATTTTCTGTTTTTTGTTAGATGTATACATACAGACACGCATGTATATACAACATTTTAATATGTCAGAATGATAAAACGGTGGTTAAGCATTTATTTTCTTTAACAAAACTGCTGCTGCTGTGATGGGAAATAAATTACTATAGATAGTATTAGATTATTCACTGGAGAGCAACTGAATTAGGGATAGCTGGTGTGGCACAAATTTTGAGCTGTGCACAAACCTGGAAGTGATTTGCAATTGATGTAAGCAGCAGTTTGACAAGACCAAGAGTGTTGCTATCAGTAATAGTCAAAAGCAAAATGGGTAAAAGCACGAATCCAAGAGCATTTGACCATAGCCTAATCGTTGGTTCCCGATGAATGGGTCACTTCTTTTCGGAAGTAGTGCAGACACTCGGATTTTCATGCACCAATGTGTCAAGGGTGTATCGTGAGTACATCGATTTCGATAAAACCATCCTTGCAAGAGTCAACTACCTCTAACAAGAGCGTGTTGATAACTCAGGCTTTTGACCATCAAATCTTCCATCTAATTTTCGTGAATTACAGGAGGTTGTTCCAGAGTCGTCAATATGTATGGCTTCCCATCACTTCCAGTGTTTCATCAAGTTCATGGCAAGACTAATGAGCAGTTGTGCTACGTGCTACTAAGCAGGTATCCCTAATTCAATTGCTTTTCAATGTATACGGGCACAAAATATTAAATTTTTCTTTTCACTTATTAATACATAATGCAGCAAAAGGTAAATTATCTCAAACAGAATAACATATACTGTGATTTACATTGCATACAGTGCAAAATAAGATAATTGTTTTAACAACAATGTGGTAATTCTACTCCTAAAACTATACCGTATGAGAATATTTATATTCCCAAATTTGTTTCAATTAGTTCACTTACTTAAAATAATATCTATAAATCCAATGTTATATTAAAAATCAATGATAATATGTTCAGTGCTTACCTCATATACTTCACTATCATGCACAAAACTTGAGCAGAAGGAAATATCCAAATTAGAGCAGCTCTCTTCTGCTATCATACCATCATCCAAAACGCATAATCGTTGGAAGTGATCCCACTAAGGTACAAATCCTGGTCCTCCATTACCACTTTTAAAAGTAAGCATTTTTTTTCTTTTTCACCGGTACTGATTCCTCATATTTTTCAATTTTGCGATCATCAAATCTATAAATGTAAGATACAATATATATACAGCAGAAAATTCTCAATTAGTTAATTAATTGAAATTTCATTTTCTTACAACAATATTATTTTGTACACAAAATTCTCATTGCACCTGCAATAAAAAATTACAGAAAGTTACAAAGTCATCTTTCACCTTCTCTTTCTTCCCTTTAACTATAATTTTTCAGTATTAGTATTCCCTATTAATTTATGTATTATTTAAATTACAGATAGAATAATGCGCACATAATAGATAAATATAAATATGATTCTGGTTATAACAATCAATTACATCAGTAATGGCCCGATTCTGTATAAATCAAGACAATTTAAAATATGTGCTGGACCTACACAAGCCTGCTTATATATGTATATATCTGGTACTTTATGATATCTACATTACCATGAAAAGTCATAAGCAAACTAGCAAAAACATTTTGTTGGCTAACTTTATAGCTCATAAGTACTGTTCTGCTCATGAATAACTACTAAAAAAACACTTGTGTGATAAAATTCTATATAGCTGATATTATTCAGCACAATGAAGGCTAAATATAAAGCATAAAAATATGTGAATATTCAAACACGTGTGAGTTAGTTATTGCCCCCTGTAACATTCAATAATACACACAAAACAAATTAATTTTACTGCCTTTACAAATCAAATCAGGAAGCGTGGCTAATGAGAAAGTACCATGAAATTCCTTAAGTGAACACGTCCTGATTTTGCCGGGACAGTCCTGCTTTTTTTAGCACTGTCCCACGTCCCGCCGATTTTTTAAAATGTCCCGCTTTTTAAAAATATTTTTTATTTTAAATTTTCTGTAAAACTATATTACCTATTATTTATTAATTATCATAGTGAATCTATATTATTATTTATCTATGTTATCTATTTATTAATTATTATAGTGAATCTATATTATTAATTATCTATATTATCTATTTATTAATTATTATAGTGAAATACAAACACATAAAATGCATGGAGAGTAAACTAAATTAGGCAATATAATGAGTTAGATTTTCTCGGTGGTGTTCGATCATTGTTGTTACGTCTCGTCAAGGAATATGTATTGTTAACGGAAGAACAGCTAGCATTAGCTGAACGGCTATTTGCTTTCCACACCATAAGCCACAATCAAAGTTCCAGATCAATTGATTGTACTTCGCAAATGATCAAAACATTGTACGACAAAATATTTGCATATACAAGAACAAAAGTTCAAGCAATTATTTGCAATGTTTTTTCACTATACTCGTTTTTACAATAGCAGAAAGAATTACCGTAATTTCGCACGTATAGTCCGCAGGCAAGATTTTATATAAAAAAAATTTCAAAAATCGTCAGATAGTCCGCACCACCGGATAGTCCACGGACTATACGTCCGAAATTACGTTTTTTTAATACGGCAATATTCCCATGCTTTTTAAACACATCCTTTGTTTGCGCCAATTTCTCACCACTTTCTCGTCCACTTCAAAATAACGGGGTAAAATCCTAGTATACGGTGCAGCCTTGGCGCGACTTTGAAAATTATCGCCAACACCAAAAATGATCCAAAGAACGTCTATATATATACTATGCACTATATACTATGTGTGTATATACATAGTATATATACTATATATGTAGTATATACTATGTTAAACTATATATATTTTTTTTTAAATGACCCGTTAACTACTCATCGTATATGTCCCGTTTTAACTGCTCATCATAAAGTCGCCAAAAGTAGCCAAATCCCGTGTGCACCGAATACTAGGATTAAACCAATAACGGCCCGCTTCTCTATTTCCATCTTTTTCCCGGCGATGTTTCATCAACGTTATCGAAGATGAAAGACAAAATACTGTGCAACGTGCTATACTCGTCATAAGTGGTAATGAAATTTGACCTTCGACCCCACTCACTCGGTGTTGCCAAACCACCGAGTAAACGAATCACGCTTTTTTTTTTTTGTACTCCAGGTACTTGCTACTATGGCTCCTAAAAACCAAGCTGACGCATCAATTACTTTTCTCCCTCCCGTCAGTTGCGCTAAAGCAGTGCGAAGGATACTGGGATACAAGACTCTGGTTGCGCTAAGTGAATGCTCATACAAGACTTTCTTTGGCTCATATCCCGGCATCGCTTGATGCGCCAGCCTGGATTTTAGGAGCTCTACTTGCTACTACTCATTCGTTCTGCACCATGCTCTATGGTTTACTATCGATACGATACATACGAATGTTTTCTTGGAATCTCGCGCTTTTTTTATATTTGATCATCGGCAGTTCACGACAGCGTGTTTTTTAAATTTCAACGATTTTAACCGTGAACAACCAGCGTATTATCCGCACTGGTGGATAGTCCGCAGCTTCAAAAATTCGCATTTTAAACACAGATAGTCCGCGGACTATACGCGCGAAATTACGGTAGATAAATGCACATTTATATCCATATATTACGATGGTTCCAAGCACAAAGATTTAAAATTATTTCCCACAATTGTTAGACTTTTTGATCCAGAAACAGAAATTAAAATTAGAATATTAGACTTTGTTTCGTTGCCGGGTGAAAATTTTTTTCCCAATGGCAGATTGTGAACAGTTACAGTTTTGTAAAAGAGTCCATTAATCTATAATATGGCAGGACGTGGTGGTCTCTTTATTATG
Source organism: Stegodyphus dumicola (assembly GCF_044657685.1). Taxonomy (NCBI): domain Eukaryota; kingdom Metazoa; phylum Arthropoda; class Arachnida; order Araneae; family Eresidae; genus Stegodyphus; species Stegodyphus dumicola. The sequence continues at coordinate 66,244,732 of NC_140778.1, read as the reverse complement.
GAGGCACCTAATAGGTGGGCCACCTTTGCCTCCTATGAAGAGATAGATAGTTACAACCATGCCTTCTCCTGGATTTGAACCCAGGCCCTTTAGTATAACAGTCGGGCTCCCCTAAACATATTATACAGTCTGGGCGGCTGCCGAGTGAAACTTCATAAATAAATGTTGATTCAATAGTACTTATTGAATCAACATTTATTTATGAAGTTTCACTCGGCAGCCGACTCTTTAAAATAGTTTAAAAAAGAATAATTTGAACAATAAAATTATTGTTGAAACTAATGCAAATTTTGGTAGAAAATCTAGAAGAGGCACCAATAACATTTTTATGACACTTAACGAACCGTTTGAACCAAAAAATTATTCAATTAGGTTGTGCAGCGCACATTCTACACAATACTATTCAAACAGCATCTGACTTACTTCCACTGGATGTTGAAAATATTACTGCAAAAATTTATTCCTATTTTTATATATATATATATACTGTGCGTGTCGAAGGTTTGAAGGATTTTTGTGAAAGCGCAGAAATCGAATATAAAAGAATTACTGGTTACAGCAAAACATGATGGCTAGCTCTTTTACCAGCTGTAGAAAATAGTTTTAAAATATACGAACCATTAAAATCATATTTTTTACCATAAGATAAATGTCCAAGAATATTGCAGCTTTTTTTTTTTTAAATGACACATCACAAATTTGTCTTCAGTTCATCCACAACCAAGCTACATTATTTCACAGTGCCGTGAAAATTACTGAAGGGGACAAAATTTCAATTATGGAAGTGTCAAATGAAATCAATAATTTAAAAACAAAATTGTGAGAAAGAATTGATAATGTTTATGTTCGTTTAGTTATTCAAAAGGACATCACTAGGTTGGAAGAGCAAGGTGCCATATTAAACGACCTGATTTTCTGAAAGAAGTCAGAAATTTTATAATAACTGCTTGGAATATCCTAAAGAACGGACAGTTCTATTCGAGTATATTAAAAACTTTCATTGGGTGACATTAAAAAAGGAGATTTTATGGGAATATGGGGAATAATCTTTTTTAATATATTAGTAACTATTTTCCGAAAAATAATATTTGCAAAAATGATCTTTCTGATGAGGTGTCATTGGTAAAAAGATGCCTTACTGATGAAAAAAATTAAATGTTGGTGTCTGCAAATGTGGAAACTGACAAAAAATGGACAGAGTTATTCCTTTATTTTAAACATAATAATATTCCTTATGAATATATTTTGAAAATTGTAGAACACACGCTCTCCCTTCCAGGAACAAATACAGCAACAGAACGTGTTTTTCATAGTATGAATAAAATATGGAAAATTGAAAAAAAAAAAAAATGCAGTTGAACATTAAAATGTGTATTAAGACTAAAATATAATTTGATCGATTCATGTGAGAAATTTCATGACATTTTAATAAATGATCCGAATCTATTGCAAAGTATTCACTCGGATAAAAAATATAACCGTGAACTTTTTTAAAATAAAATATTAAATTCATTAAAATAAAATATTAAATCATAACTTTTTTAAAATAAAATATTAAATTCATTAAAAACATAATATTCAAATTATTATTTTTTACAAATATTTTTACAGTTACCAACTGTTAATAATAAATATATTTTCGTATATTTATAGACAAGTATATGAATGTATATAATAATATATATTTTTTTGAATTATTAGGGTCTGCTTTCATAACTAAATTATAATTCTCATTTCATTCCAATTGTCCCGCTTTGTCTGAATGAAAATATGGTCACTTTACTTAAGTAGATATATGCCAAAGCAATAATGAGTTGTGCACTGTATGTTTAAGTGACCAAATATTATACAGTCAAAAGTCGTTAATTCGGACATTACGACTGCGCATATGCGTCTGCGCAAGTGCAGAATACGTTTTCGCGTGCGCGTTTAAATATATAACGGACGGTATAAGCTAAAATTATCTAATTATCTATTTCAGTTAATGTTGATGATTGCGTTGTTCTTTAATCTTCGAATTGGATCCGGCTTATTATTTTTTGCAGACTGTAAGAGCAATTTTCTAAAAGTAAGCTTGAACTTTCGATTATGTCAAATAGAATTTCCGATGCTGGAGCTCCCAAAGGATCTACAAAGCGAAAGCACGATTTGATGTCCATCAAACAAAAAGTGGAATTGCTGCAAAAATTGGATAAAGGCATATCCTTTGATTCTCTAACCATTCCGAAATCTGTTTATCAATTTTACACTGCTCTGCGGGGGGGGGGGGGGGGGAGGATACATAAGCAAAAAAATATATGCATTAAATTTCACGATGGTATGTCTGATACTGCTAGAATCAGTTTCAGGATTATGCCAGAGAAAATTTCCTGAAATTTGAAAGTATTATTTACTACTAATAAATAAATTTAGAGAAAATAAGCAACATTAAATGACGCAAATAACATTAAAATAAAGTTAATTATTTAAGAATTGAATTAGAATAATCAATGATAATTTGGCGAATATAGTTATATTAAATGGTTAGCCTAGGTGACTGATTACTATTTTTTTATTTTACTGCAAAATGACAAATAATGCATTTATTTAAAAAAAAAAAAAAAAAAAAAAGGTTTAAAAAGATTTTGCAGTAAAATGCTAGTACAGTCAAAAGTCTTCAATCCGGACCTCAAAGCTACAAACTTTCTGCACTTCTGAATTGCCCATGTGTGAAACTTTCTGCGCATGAGTAATTACAAATGCATAGAAAATGGAGAAAAGAGTGCAGAAAGTGGAGAAATGTCATGAAATACTGTTTACTCTGAAGCATCAACAATTATACATTTAATTAGTATATAAACATTCTTAAAATGACTAGCCAGTTATATAATAAAAACTCAGCATTTTATATATACTAGAAATACACATATATAAATTTTTGACTTAAGATGTCAAAGTTCTGGGCATATTCCAGCCATTTTTGCTTAAAATTTCCTCCTATTTTGTCACAGCTGACTTTTTTTAATGTTTTTCCATAGTATAATAAGGATGTTTGGCTGAAATGCAGATTACGGTCCAGCTGCCAAATGAAACGAAATCACGACAAATCTGGTAACCTCTTGGCGTCATGAAAATTATTAGGGTTTACGGTTACAGTTTATAGTATTTAACCCTTTGCGGCTCAGTGTTCCACTACATGGAACACCCAAATTCAATCGCTTCTGAAACCTTTAAATTCAACCGTAAATAGATAAAAATGCCTTTATAATAAATATACTTTGAACTTTTTTTTTAAACAGTAGATAGCAGCATATCACAAGGAGAGACAGAATTTTCATTTATTATGTGTTATTAAAATTCACTTATTTTCAAGTAATTTTCTCTATTTTTTTAATGATATAAAAAATTTTATTTTGGGGAAACATTAGGCATAATTTTGTTGGCTGTACTCCAAATTATTTGTTCTATATTTTTTTTTTAATCTTTCATACAAAAACCATATGCAGAATCATTGAATAAACTTGGGTGTTCCAATCTCATGCTGTTACGAATCAGAACATCTGTGCTTAGGAGAAAACATCCGTTGTTTACATTTTCTGTTTCCGTTGTTTGGGGGGGGGGGAGGGTGAATTCAAACAAAGCAGTATTGAGGGGTGAGGTACGTTTTGTGTTATGAAAGCCCTAGTATTGGCATCTCAAATTTTTTGGGAGTAGTTTTTAGGCGGGAATTTTATTAGTAGCTTGACTGATCTATACTTATACCTGCGCAAATTTTTTGCTGTCGCTTTTTAGTCTCATTCCCGTTTATTTTCAATAATTGTGTAGATATTTCTCATGTATGTATATATTATGGGCTTATTTTTCTTTATTTTTAATATTAATCGTAGTTAATTATTTTAACCGTAGTTGGTTTGTGCTTCCATCAAAAAGGTGCGACTTGCTTTGAACAATTTCACGAAGCTAAGAAATAGGAAAATTTGTAAATATTTTTGTATATAGGACTTGTGTATATAGATATTTATCTCATTTATCCATATATATTCAAGAATATTGTGTATATCCAGGAAACCATGTATACAGCCATAGTACAGAGTTTTTTCATTCTTATACAAACGCTTCTACTCATTTTTGTGCTTCACTGAAATGCTCGCTTAGTTGCACTTTTAAAAGCTCTGGCGGTACAGTGTTCCACCTCTTGGAATTAAAACGGTAACTGCAATTTTTACAAAATTTTACTTGTATACTCCTTTAGGACTAAATAGACTGCGTACAACATTTTTTGTTGAAATTCCGACGTTAATGTATAGTGCGCCGCAAAGGGTTAAGTGGGCTTTTTGAATTTTCGTCATTTCACTGTGCTTCTCGTGGTTTGTTTGAGCAAAATGGTTGGCGTCGAAAGAGTTGAACGTGTGGATTTTGCTTATTTAATTCGGTTGCAAGATAAAAGCGAAAGGTGTGTGATAGAATGGTGCATGGATTATGGCTTGATTGCTAATATGTACAAATGTCCTAAATGTAAAAATAGCATGAAATTAGTTGAAAGGAAAGAGGTGACAGATTTGTGTGAATGGAGGTGTCGTGTGTCCGGTCCTTCAAAACACGATGTAAAAAGTAATACGAGAAAGGGCTCTTGGTTTTCCGAGGGGCGAATACCTGTGAGTCTGATCCTTCTATTAACATATTTGTGGGGTCAGAAATGTACGAATCAGTTTATAATGGACGAGTTGCATGTGAGTAACCACACTGTGGTACACTAGAAGATGTTTTGTAGAGAGGTGTGTGTGTGTGTGGAGATGTTTTTGGGAGAGAATGACGTACTTGGAGGGCCCGGAAGTGTGGTTGAAATTGACAAAAGTAAATTTGGTTAAAGAAATTAAAGAAAATACAATCATGGAATGCGCGTGGAAGGTAAATGGGTGTTTGGAGGTATTGAAAGGGGAACGAATAAATGTTTTTTTCGTGTGGCTGAAGAGCGAACGAAAGAATGTCTGTTAAGAATCATTAAAGAAAATATTTTGCCGGGATTCATTATTGTTTCAGACTGTTGGAAATCGTATGATTGCCTCAGTGATGAGGGTTTCATGCACTTTTGTGTTAATCACAGTCTCGTTTTTAAGGATCCCGAGACAGGTGCTCATAACAATTCAAATGAGGGCACATGGAGCGCCATAAAAAGAAGTTTGAAGGGTACTCAGCAGATAAAAGATGAATTTGATTCGTACCCGGCCGAGTACATGTGGCGGAGAAAATATTAGCATTTATCTGCAAGTCATCGCTTTTTGCAGTTTCTTAGTGGAATTAAGACTGCTTATCCGCCACAATCAAAAGATGAATGAAAAGGTAAGATTCATTTTTGTAATTTTTTTAATAGATTTGTTAAATTTCTGAATTGATTAATAGAGATTTTAATTCTTATTATATGTAAGTACATTATATGTGGTTATGCACGTGGTTGAAATGAGCGAGCCATTTTGAATTTCATCTCCGTTGTAGTGTACACATTTTATAATATTTAGTTTAGATATAAGGAAATGCAGGTTTCTACTGTTTATTATAACTGATTAATAATTAGAAACCGCTTTTTTTTTTTTTACTTTACTATAGCTCATGTTTCAGTCGATGGAAATTTTGACTTTTATCTTCCTTTTTCTTCTGCATTAAAGTTTCAGTTTAAATATGAATCAAGGCTTTCCGATAATTTATTGCTCATTTACTACTTATTACAATTTCTTAAATTTCGTGATAAAACGTTTTACTCTATTTTGCTACTGTCTGAAAAATGGTATATGATAGTATGAGAACTTTTAATGGGTTTTTCAAATATGGCAAAGCACACGAGGGCTATCTGCCTAAAGGGAGGGATGCCTTCGTGGAGGACTTTCTAAGGAAACTGGCTGGTATACACATTACACAAGGGGAATTAAAATTTGCAACCATCTAATATGGCGATATGATGAGTTAGCGATTTTTTAAAACGTGCAAAAACAATCGATTTGGCAACTTGGCGATTTTTTGAAAATGCACCAAACTGGACCATAATATGCAGTTTTACCTGATGTTTCACATTCCATAAATGTGGTTTCTTTTAAATTTCATCAATAAAATTGGATTCTATTTCAACCGTCCAAGATCCTGCTGTTCCTGCCATTGCCATATTGGAAGTTACCCATGATCCTTCAGAAGCAGAACATTTGTCTGATTGGTTGACTCTAACTGGGACCCGAGATATTTTCAGTGAGGTTTGGAAAAATCCCGCGTAGCGACATAGTTTCCATCGCTAGGAGGGACTTCACTTTCGGCAGGGCTCTTTTTTCTAGGAATCGTCCCACTTAAACTAATGCTACCAGAAGCTCGTTTATCCAAAAAGTTCCGTCTAGCTGGGACTGTAAATACATATGATAACCTCTTAATGGTCCAGTTTGGGCAAAAATAATCTTTTCCAGAGCCACCCAAATCTAATGAAAAGGAAATGAAATATTGCATAAGTGTACATACAATTTTAACTGTTTTGTAACAAAACTAACTCCAAATCTCTTTCAATAACTTATTATATTTGCATGCTAATTTTTATATACATACGTTTATTATCCATATTTTTATCACCTGACATTAATTTGTATCTGATATATATTTTTAACCAGCTTATTTTTACTTACGTACTTTTTTCTGGGCAACTTAAATTTACATGCATTAAATATGTTTAACAAGCTACATTTTTTTTTCATATGCTTAATATATTTTTCTCCCAAGCTTTAATTCATATACACTAAGTAGCATGCTTAATCAGCTGAATTTGACTTATATTTACCTTTCCTGTTAACTTTACATTTAATATCATGTTCAACCAGCTAATTTGTATTTATAACGGCTTTAATATTTTATTCCCTCCCCCCACATCAAAATAAACTAAAATTATGCTTAATGTCCTGCAATTTTGCTACCTATCAGGTTTAACACATTGACTGCCAGTCACTAGAGTTAGATTGATAGTTATTGCCACCCATATGGAAGTAAATTGTATCCAGATGCCAACATACTTATTATAAGAAATATGATTTAAAAATATTAATAAAAGATAATTGTGATACCTAAGTATTATTTAAGCCTTTTATTAAAGAATTTTTTAATTACGTGCCAGTGCGTGATTGGCACTACATGTAAAAATTTTCCCCAAATGCCACATTACGCACTGGCACATGGAATGTAAAAAATAAATTTAAATAAGAAAAATAAGTGACAGTACGCATTATTTTTATATCCATATGTATTACAGACAATTATGCATATTACAAAGGAATTTATAACAAGAAAATTACAAAGACATTATACACATGCATCTAGAATGTTATTTGTGTATTATCTTTGAACAATCTAAGCAGTACCCGGAGATCCTTCACAAAATTTGCAAACATATATTGTATCTTTACGTTTCCCTTGGGAATAGCAACTTTTGCATTGCTTTCTTAGAATTTTTCCTACTTTTTTTCTCTTCCCGTGTACTCAGCACATGTTCAGATTCAAACTGATCACACACAGGAGCACGAAGAACAGATGGCTGTTTCAGTAAACTTCGTATCACGGATAAACGGTAGTCATACAGTGATGTATTTTTATTGGAATACTTATTATAGATAAAAGTGGGAATTGTTCATCATTATTAGAAAAATATGCACAAATATGTTCATGGGCCACCTTATTGTTTTTCTCTCATAAGGATAATAAGCAAGCATCTGATCTTGCTTATCAATACCGGCCATAAATTTATTATATTGAATTACAGGTAGAGGTTTCGATTTAATTTCACCTCTTTTGTTTGTTATTTCCACCATATCATTTTTATATTCATTGAAAATATAAGTGACATCTCTCTTATCCTACCACTTTACAATCATCACACCATTAGCATACTTTGTTGCAGTTTGCCCTTTCTTCAGTTTTTTTCGTTTACCTCTTTCAGAAATGTCTTTCTGTTCTTTCTGATTGTCCCAGTGCAATGAGTTTTCCTATCAGCAAGACATTTTGACAGTTCATAGCTGTTATAATAATTCTTCATAAATATGCTATGTCCTACATCCAGCATTCGAGTAGATGCATAATGACATTTTTTGCATGTTCTTTTTCACCAGAATCATCCAACATGCATGCATATATCATAAATTTCAGAACCATACCATCAGGGGTACAACTTGATACCATATTTGTGACGTTTACTTGGTATATACTGTCTGAATATAAGCCGTCCATGCTACAATACCATCGAATCTAAACTAATTTCACGCCTTGGATAATATGTTTCAGATACTCTCATGTTGAACAAATTCACCATATCTCTTACTTTATACAGTCTATCCTTTGGAAGCTCTATATTATGATCTGGGATTTTTGCGAAGTGCAATGCCCTCAGTAATAACAAAAACCGATTCCTGCTCATATTTTCTGAAAAATACACGTAAACCAAACAGTGAATCTTTTTTCCAGTAATCTTCTTGTATACGGCTGATTTGTATAGTTCCCATATGTATGATCAATCCCACAAATACCAAGAGTTTCTCTTTTGTGATGCTCTTCCAAGCATTGATGTGAGGATATTTCTTTTTTTCCTTGCGAAAAAGTACTTTATGAGCATAATCATTAGTTTCACCAACTATTTCTTCCAAGATACCATCAGTGAAAAAATGATGAAAGAAATCTATAGGATTGTTACCTGAAACAGGTTGGAGCAAACACTCGGATTTTATGAAAGGAAATGTTTTCATTGATGTTGAATAGTTTTTCCAAATAACATTTTCCGCCATAGTTGAATCATCCTTCTGACATGCAGCCTCTTGCACGATTCGTTCTTTATCATCATCAAAATCCAAAATATCATGGGTACCAGTCGGAGGAACGAATTCTTCGTCACTGTCACAACTAAAATCGCTCGGGTACTCAGCCGATAGCTCAGCCAACAAATTTGCTATTTCATTATCCGTAACAGCCTTTTTATATTGAACTTTTCTTTTTTACGGGCACGAAGGCTCTACACTATCATCTCTATAACTCACACTAAAAGATTATTTTTTCAATAAAAAATAAAACAATAATTTCAAAACCACGATTATTTATACGTAGTTTCTAATTTTCACTCCATGCCAATACCAGAAGAAATGCCCTGTATGCAATGCCAAATGAACTGGAGAATGAATAACAAGTACAGTCAAAAGTCATTAATTCGGACACCCATAATCCGGACCTCTAAGCTAAAAACTTTCTGCGCATGCGCCGCTTTGACGCATGCGCATAAGCGTGTGCGTAAGACATTTACAACTTCACATTTGCGTGTGCACAAGCGCAGAATACGTTTTCACTGCGCGTTTAATGTATAACGGATGGAATAAGCTAAAATTATCTGTCTATTTCAGTTAATGTTGATGATTGCGTTGTTCCTTAATCTTCGAATTGGATCCGGCTTATTATTTTTTGCAGACTGTAAGAGCAATTTTATAAAAGTAAGCTTGAACTTTCGATTATGTCAAATAGAATTTCCGATGCTGGAGCTCCCAAAGGATCTACGAAAACGAAAGTATGTTTCGATGTCCATCAAACAAAAAGTGGAATTGCTCCAAAAAATGGATAAAGGCATATCCTTTGTTTATCTAACCGTTCCGAAATCTGTTTATCAATTTCACGCTGCTCTGCGCGGGGGGGGGGGGGAGGGGAAACGTCGCGGCGCGTAATGAACTGGAAGTTGATCTGTCAGCACTATTGTTATCTTCAGGGCAGATGTTTTTATTTTATTCGGCTTATAATTCCTTATTAAATGTAGTATTTCATCTCGATGTATTCCGTCTTTGATATGATTTAAATCAAATTCCTGGTCATTATAAATATCACGAATACAAATCAAATAGTTTTCTGGTTGCAATTTTCTAATTTCGGCTATGCATAATGTATGCTTTACGCATGCGCGCGTTGAAAGAAATGTTTAATAAAGTAAACAAATAAATATTAAGCTTTTTTTTGTAAATTTTGATACCCTTTAGATCATAATTGCTCATTATTTTATAAATTATGGTTTTATATTTTTAATTTTATAATTTCTGCATGCCATCTTACCAAATTTAAACTGATGATCTATAATCCGGAAAAATCGATAATCCAGAATCACCGAAGTCCCGACGAGTCCGGATTAAAGACTCGTCGACCACGCCAGCGCGTGACTGGCTGCTGAGACATCCGCATGCTGGCGCGTGATTGGCTCCTTGCTGTTAACAAAATGTCACCCACTGCCACGTAATTGGCAGTCAATGTGTTAAGAAGGTATGCTTGACTTATGTATGCTTAATGCTGGGGAGGTTTGGTCATCGTGAAATGAGGTTGTTTCAAGAGAGCGTAGATGAGCATTTTTGAACCTCCTCGCGACTTGAAGCGTGAAGGTGCTTTGTCCCCTCGCTCCGGATTGTTCGAGTGTATAAATTATTTGTCATCATCTTCTAAAGTTGATGCTCTGATTTTTAGTGAGATTTTAATCTTTGCTATGCTTTCTCAGAGTGCACGGTGCAGTAACAGTAGGCCACCGCTGCAATAACTCCGATTTTGGCTCGTACTTTGCAACTCAGCGATACATCATGGATCGCATGATCAACTTTATTAGTGCTGAAATTATTAACATTCAGTGCATAGAGGCAGCTGACGGATCTCTCAATGAAAAAGATACCTGGGATCTACAATTCTTTTTGAAGTTCAAACTTTTCATCGAAAATGAGATCACCCTACAGCGTACTGCAGCTCTTCCGAAGCCTAAGCTACCAGCCGCTAAGACTACTGACGAAATTCAGCAGAATCAAGGATTATATAAACCTAATGCCCGCCAAGCAAGCAGTTCTGCCCGCTCTGATGAGAAGAAAACACGAAAATTCAAAGCTCTAGATGAAGACAGCGGGGACTCAGACTCTAGTCCCAGAGGAGATATCACTGTTCGTCCGAAAAAGCCCATTCGAAAGACAAATCTCACGGACGACGCCGATTCGTCGGAAGTAACGACACCAGTTATGACTGCAAGTTACGACCATGAGAATATGGATACTACCCCCATAACTGCACAGCCATCACCAACGGCCAATCAGAATTCAGGAGAAAGGAAACCACCACCTATTATGGTAAAAGATGAGAAAAATAATTTTTCTAAGATTAGAGGACTACTCCTAAGCCACAATCTCACTTGTGAAAGAGATTACTATGGTCAGCTAATCCAAGGTGGATACAAAATTCAAGCAAACCAGCCCACAATTTACAAACAAATTGTGAAAGTTCTCAAAGATGAACATATTTTTTTCCACTGCTATGAACTGCCAGAGAGCAAATATATTAAAGTTGTAATCCACAGCTTACCTACATACTACAAACCTGAGGAGATCGAGAATGAACTTAAAGGCCAAAGGATACGGCGTGGAACGAGTTAACCAACTCAAAAGACGCAAAGACGGAAATATCCAGCTTCTTCCCCTATTCCTCATTACTCTCAAACGTAACGAGAAAAATAAAGATATACATCAGGAGCGTTTCCTCCTTGGAATGAAGATTACCATCGAAAGCTACAAAGGTAGAGAGGGACCTTTGCAGTGTTATCGCTGACAAGGATTCCATCATGCCCAAACAAATTGTTACCATGAACCTAAATGTGTAAAGTGCAGCGGTGACCATAACTCATTCGAATGCACAAAGGATAAATCCACTCCACCGACTTGCGTCAACTGTTCTAAAGAAGGACACACGGCAAACAACCGTGGGTGTGAGAAGTTTCCTAAACCAAGGACTACTCAACCTTTTAAAACTTTAGCAGACAGATTTGTGACCAACAAGTCGTTCGCCCAAGCCTTAAACTCCGGACTTGCACCAGAATCGATCAACGAGGCGAAACAAGTTCTCAACGAACTTAAAATGTTTGTGGCTCTTATAAAAGACTCTGGGCTGCCTCTATTATGTAAACAACTTGTAAATCAAAATTCTTCCAAATCTCATGACAGTGTTAAAGAGTAACCTGTTAATGGATAGATTTCTTCCAACACTTACTCCAATTTCTTGCACAGTGTGGAATGCCAAAGGCCTACACAACCGTATGCATGAACTCTGTAATTTTCTTCAATTTCATGACATCGATATAGGAATAATCACTGAGACACATGCCCAGGCATGCCAGCGTCTCGCTATTCCTAATTATCAGCTATACAGATGCGATCGAACTACCCCCCGCGGCGGTGGAGGGCCAATATATGTTAAACGATCCTACCAGTCTTGTTTCATCAAAGAATTTAAAGACAACAGCAGTGAAGCGCTCACAGTGTCAGTCACCCTCCCTTCTTATGGCAATATACATTTCTGCGAATATTATAATACCCCCAACAGCAGATTGAGTGATACGATTTTCAATAATCTTCTTCCCAGTGATACTCCAGCTAGTCTGGCGGAGGACTTAAACATGAAACATTCTGCCTAGAATTGTCATCGCAGCAATGCGAACGGTAAAATTCTACATGACTACATCCTCAGTCATCCAGTGGTTATCCACGCACCTAATGAATATACATACCGACCTGACACAATCGAGAAATCGGACATTTTGGATATTTTTCTATCTACAATGACTATGCCGATGCTTCTCACGGTAACGCATGAGATGACATCTAATCACCTTCCTGTTATAGCAACGTTAGGCGTTTCAAAAATGAACTGTGTAAATACTAGGACTGTAACTGATTGGCGTTTATTTGAAAATTTGCTGCAAAATAGAATTGTGCATTTTAGTGATTTAAGTACTGTGACCGGAATTGACTCTGCCATTAATTCGCTCACCTCGCATATTAAAACAGCCTGTGAGGAAGCCAGCAATAAAATTCCCATTAGCGACAATTTACATCGCTTGCCTAAAAACATCAGAGACATGATGAGACAGCGTAACAGGCTTAGGAAGTCATATCACGTGACTTGGGATCCGTCTAATACAACAGGATTAATAAAAGAATTAGCAAGGCCATCAAACTTTATAATGAAGAATTATGGACAGAAAAAATGCTCGATTTAAATGTAAAAGATGGTTCCTTCTGGACTTAATTAAAAATTTGAAGAAAACCTTCTCCAAAAACTATCCTCTTCATTATAATAACTCTGTAGCCACATCTAATCAGGAAAAAGCCGATATGTTTGCATCCCATCTCCAAACTCAATTTATGCCCAATGACTGGCCAGTGAATCCTGATTTTGAAAAGGATACACTAATTAAAGTTCGAGACTGGCTCAATGCACCAACAGCCAAAAATATTTGTAAATTAACTACTCCTGCTGAAGTTTCTGATATTATAAGAAAATTAGATCCAAAGAAAGCACCAGGAATTGACTGTATCACTAACATTACCTTAAAACATCTCCCGAATAACATCATCACCAAAGTTACTAGTATTTTCAATGCTTGCATTTCAAACTCTTACTACCCCAACCCCTGGAAAGTTGCAAAGATCATCATGATACCCAAACCGGGGAAAAATCAACTTCAACCTCCTGAGCCTAAGCAAAGTCTTTGAAAGAATTCTACTGGAAAAAATGAAGTCATCTCACCTTACTGCCCCCTGAACAATTTGGGTTCAGAGCTCACCTTTCAACTTCCAAACAACTAGTAAGATTGACTGAGTTTATAGGCTCAGCTCATCACTGTAACCAAAATATTGCTATCCTCATGCTGGATGTGGCGAAAGCTTTCGACCGCATCTGGCACGAGGGTCTCATAGCGAAACTTATTGATTTCAACTTTGAACATGAGCTCCTGCTAATTATTTTCTATTTTATCACCAGCAGAAAATTCATAGTTTCTGTTCACGGTGCCTTCTCTTCAGAACGTCCAATTCAGAGTGGAATTCCTCAAGGGAGTGTTTTAGGTCCAATTGTCTATCTCTTCTATGCTGCAGACTTCCCTTCTGTACTTTATAACAATAACTGAATTTTAGCTAGCAAACGACATTGCTTTGGCGGTGAAATCTGCAAATGTTAATCATGCAGTTAAAAAACTGGTAAAATCCTAGTATACAGTGCAGCCTTGGCGCGACTTTGAAAATTATCGCCAACACCAAAAATGATCCAAAGAAAGTCTGTATATATATATATACTATACACTATATGCTATGTGTGTATATACATAGTATATATACTATATACCTAGTATATACTATGTTTAACTATATATTTTCTTTGAATGACCCGTTAACTACTCATCGTATATGTCCCGTTTTTACTGATCATAAAGTCGCTAAAAGTAGCCAAATCCCGTGTGCACCGGATACTAGGATTAAACCAAAAAACTCCAAGACCACATCCCTTTTATAGATGACTGGTGCAAAAAGTAGATATTGTTTTTCAACTATTTATTCTGCATTTCATTTTATATTTTTCTTGTATTCTCTATATGTTACTTTTTGATGAATACTTCAACACCAATCAGATGTCATCTCAGAGCTAACGTGACTTTATTCACACCCCTTTCTACATCTCAGATTCCTGCACTGGCCAGCTCAAGCAATTCCTTACCTGCAAGTAGCTTGATTTAGATGCTATTCTTAGTAGCATCTAAATCAAGACAGCCGGAACACAGCATGTAATTACTGCATGCTAATTGCGGCTTAAAGAGGAACTTGGAATGTATGCTTAATATCGTGTATTTTTTACTAAATTATGTTGTCAATGCTGATGAGTAAAAAAAAGCAACGTCACCATAAGGTTCTCTGCAATAGTTAGCACATGAAAAGTTATCTTGGCTTTAATGATATAACAAAATTTAACGCCAATTTTCAATTTTGTCCAATATGTCTTTTAGATTTAATTTACAAAAATATCAGGTAAAATGCATTAAATGTGAGTAAAAGTAAACTAATATGTATGAATTTTAAAAATTATTGGTTCAACATTATTTTATTTATGCTTCATGTATTAAATATAAACAAAAAATTCATTATCAAGGTACAGTCAAAAGTCGTTAATCCGGACTCGTCGATTCCGGATTATCGATTTTTCCGAATTATAGATCATCAGGTTAAATCTGGTAAGATGGCATACAGAAATTATAAAATTAAAAATATGAAACCGTAATTTATGAAATAAAGAACAATTATGATCTAAAGGGTATTAAAATTTACAAAAAAAAAAAGGTTAATATTTATTTGTTTACTTTATTAAACATTCTTTCAATGCAAGTTGCTTCGTTTTTTATGTGATAATACTTTCTCTTTAATTCTATAAACAGATATAATTTCTTGTTCAGTTACAAAGTTCCGCTGTTGAAGTCCTATAATTGCTGTGTCGAGAATACCAACTAATTTGTCAATCGAAATTTTTTCGTTTTCAATAACCTCTGTGTCACTTTCTTCGCTATTGAAAGCGAATTATAATGACGAAGAATTTTGTTTAAATCATATCAAATACGGAGTACATGGAGATGAAATACTACATTTAGCAAGGAATTATAAACCAAATAAAATGAAAACATCTGCCCTGAAGATAAGGATAGTGCTGACAGATCAACTTCCAGTTCACTGCGGCGCCGTGACGTTCCCCCATCCCCCCCACACACAGAGCAGCGTGAAATTGATAAACAGATTTCGGAATGGTTAGGTAAACAAAGGATATGCCTTTATTTATTTTTTGCAGCAATTCCACTTTTGTTTAATGGACTTCTAAACATACTTTTGCTTTGTAGATCCTTTACATATTACTAAATATATATCAGAAATTCTATTTGACATAATCGAAAGTTCAAGCTTACTTTTATAAAATTGCTCTAACAGTCTACAAAAAATAAGCCAGATCCAAATCGAAGATTAAGGAACAACACGATCTGCAACATTAACTGAATTAGATAATTTTAGCTTAGCTTATACCATCCATTATACATTAAACGCACATTCGTAAACGTATTTTGCGCATGCGCACACACATATTCGCAGCCGTATAGGTCTTACGCGCATGCGTCAATGAGAGGCAGTTTTGCAACTTTGAGGTCCGGGTTATAGATCCTTCTGGATTATGGATATCCGAATTAACGACTTTTGACTGTATTTGCAAAACTTATCCCTGAATCCATATTTCATATATATGTTAATTAGCATTTGTTTTCGGTCTCGATAACTTTTTCAAATAAAATGAAGGGACAATACATCTGCTGAAATCTTTATATTAAGATAACATTAGACTTAAATATATATCTTGATGATTTTAATGTTTTTCCACCTATGTAAGTATTTAGAGTGTAATTTATTAGAAAGCATTTACATTAAGCCTTAGAAAGGATTAAAAAAATGAAGATTTGTTAAATAAAATAAAAAACATAGAACAGTTTTGAGTAAATAGGTAACACATATAGATTTCTTACCTGCATTAAAATTTATTTTTTCAATGACTCATTCTTCCGAATGTCTTTTTACATACTTTATATACATGGGGTTGCTCTACTTGGCATGTCACAAATTTCACTGAAAATATTTTAGATCTCATTTTTCACAATATGAGAAAATTGTATTATATTTCCAATATAGCATCAGGCAACCCTTTTGTGAATGTTATGCACTGCAGCATGGATATGCTACTGTAGCTAGGTAATCATGGTCTTCAGGATATACATAAAAGTACCTAATACACTATTTCATCACCTGCCCAATCCATCCCACTTAAATCAATAAACAGAAAGCTGTGATAGGTATCTGCATTAAACTCAAAAAGCAAATTTAACTCAAAGTATGCATAAGTTACAGTACACATATGGGTGAGGCATTCAGCCTTGCTTCACGATTTCATTATTAGAAGCATTTTAAAGTGGTAACAAGCATATAATCACCATAATGCACTTTACTAGGTGAAAAATATAAAGAAAGAACATCTATGAGTTCAAAAATCTACTGAAATCTATATTCACACAGCTGTAATAAAGCCAAAAATCAAAAAGCTCTAGTTTTACTTGGAATAGTAAATGGGGCTTCAAATGAGTAGTTCCTTAAAATGACTTTGGATTTATTTTGCACATACGAAGTTTTTCCTCTTGTGAAAACAAATAGGTGGTTTATTGCTTATACGAAATTATAAGTTCTATACCTCACACAGGGTCAGTTGTCAGCTTTGTACCAACCAGTATAGCACATCGCAAAACCTAAATTCTGACACTAACCACCACTGAAATCTTAATGAATGTTACCGATCCTAAAATCTGCATTTGGAGCCTGCCTGGCAAGAATGAACCAAATTTGATTTCACATGATGAGGCTTCATTTCTGCATGGACAATTCCTTCCTGCGCTAGTAATTAAAGACTGCTACTAATTTAATATGTCAAAACACACAAAACCTCTTCAATGTAGAAAAATTGGTTTCTATAAATCTATCCATATGAGTCATGAGATTTCTCTCCTCTACGGTTATATATATTCAAATCACCTTTTAGAATAAATAACTTTTTTACATAAATGGTTTCTCTGAAATACGAGTATGAATATGCTTATTTAAATTATTCCTGCTTATAAATCACTTGTTAGATGTAACTTCTGCCCTGCACATAAGCATAAAGTACTGCAAAGTATCTTTTTGACTAAATAACTTCTTACATACTTCACACCTATGAAGTTTCTCTTAAATCTGTGATAGCTTATCCCGTAATTTCTATTTGCAAAAAAACATAGCAAAATTTGCCCATCCTACAATAAAGGCAGGCATTAATTTTTTGTCTAGAAAAAAGCATATCAGACTGTTTCAATGTTTAGACATTAGTAATATATTTTGCGCAGCGTTTAGACTTTAAACTGCAATTTTGGTTCCAACAGATGGGATTGATTGTCCACAAATTTCTAATATTTGCATAAAATTTCCAAATTGCTATGTAGATTTAAACCATGCAATAAATATGCTTAACACTACATGAATTTTTAGATACTTGACACACCTAAAGTTTCTCTCCTGTCTGAATAATCATATGCCTGTTTAACTTATTCTTACGAATTAATATTTCACACACATAAGGTTTCTCTCCTGTGTGAAGCAGCATATGGTTGTTTAAATTACACTTTCAACTAAATGACTTGTTACACACACACATAAGGTTTCTCTTATGTATGAATAAGCATATGCCTATTTAAATTTTGCTTAACATTAAATGATTTCCTACATATTTCACATGCACAAAGTCTCTCCTCTGTGTGAATAAGCATATACTTGTTTAAACATCACTTTTGATTAAATGACTTCTTACATACTACAAATATATAAGGTTTCTCTCCTGTGTGAATAAGCATACACCTGTTTAAATGTTGCTTAACATTAAATGATTTCTTACATACTTCAGACACATAAGGTGTTTCTCCTGTGTGAATAGGCCTATGGTTGTTTAAATTATACTTTTGACTAAATGACTTGTTACACACTTCACAAACATAAGGTTTCTCTCCTGTGTGAATAAGCATATGGTTATGGTTGTTTAAACTATGCTTTGTTACATACTTCACATGCACAAGATTTCTCTCCTGTGTGAATACGCATATGGTTGTTTAAACTACACTTTCGACTAAATGGCTTCTTACATGCTTCCAAAAAATAGTTTCTCTTCTGTGTGAAAAAGCATATGCCTGTTTAAAGTTTTTTTTTTAATACTAAATGATTTCTTACATACTTCATAAATTTTTCTCGCCTGTGTGAATGAGCATATGTTTATTTAAATGAGACTTTTGACTAAATGACTTCTTACACACTTCACACTCATAAGGTTTCTCTCCTGTGTGAATAAGCATATGCCTGTTTAAATGTTGCTTAACATTAAATGATTTCTCACATTCTTTACAAACATAAGGTTTCTCTCCTGTGTGAGTGCGCATATGGTCGTTTAAATGACACTTTAGACTAAATGACTTCTTACATACTTCACAAACATAAGATTTCTCTCCTGTGTGAATGAGCATATGGTTGTTTAAAGTAGACTTTTGATTAAATGACTTGTTACACACTTCACACGCATAAGATCTCTCCCCTGTGTGAATAAGCATATGCTTGATTAAACTATGCTTAAGTCTAAATGGCTTCTTACATACTTCACACACAAAAGGTTTCTCTCCTGTGTGAATGAGTATATGGTTGTTTAAACGACACGCTTTACTAAATGACTTCTTACACATTTCACACACATAATGCTGCTCTCCTGCGTGAATAAGCATACGTTTGTTTAAACTACACTGTTCAGTAAGCATTTTCTTACATACGTCACACAAGGCTTCTCTTTTGTATGGAAAATTGTACGCTTGTTTACAACGGAGTCTCACCTGAATAACGGATTGAATACCTCGTGAGTTTTTTTTCCTGTATGTATGCCGCGCTATGTATTTCGAGATGATGCGCTATGTTCGACACCTTCAAGAAGTAATCGTTTTCCTAATAAACTTAAAATAAAACAGTTTTACATCTAATATTCCAAAGCGTCATATTTACTTTAAAAATTCTTACAGCTACAACAAGATACGACCAAGATCAGACGATTGCCACTATTATAGTCAAGGTTCTTTAATATACTAAGGTTAGGCCAGGAACGGAAAAAGCGTGCCATTGGTTGCTGGTAGTGACGTCACCCGGGAGACAAGACGCATCGGCCGACGCGTCTGCTACATGATTTTGGTAATGGAAAAAATGTAAACTAAAGCAAAATGATCATTTTATATGTGGTAGATACACCGGAAATACCGGGTATATACTTTCCGATTAAGTATTTTGTTAAAGAAAATGTTTATTTTATGCACAGAATTCGTACGAATGCTGAAAATAATTGTAAACATTAAATTCTTTTCGTAAAGGAAAGCATTAGAAAATGAAAAACGTTATTTAAGTTAATTAAGGGAAATAAATATTGTAAAACAAGGTATTTTTCAATATATTTTCGTAGTATTGTTTGCACTAAATAAATCTTGTTGAACAGAACGCATGATGGCATAACTGCTAAGACCATGGCAAAAACATAATCAAAAAGTATTATTCTATTTATTTTCATTGCTCATGCACTTTTTTTAATACAAATGAACTTTGACATTCCATGAGAAATATATGATCGTGATTTTCAGTTTAAATTACTAATCTCAAGCAAAAATATATATAAAGAGATTTGACTTAACAAATTCATATTTAAATACCATAAAATTCTACAAATGTCTTAATATCCGTCATTATACTTTTAAATAGTATACTTATCACATTCTTTTTAAAGTGAAAATGCACTTCATACTGATTCACTTCAGATTTTAGCAGAAGTGCGTATATTTTCAGTATAATCTAAAAGTACTCTTATAATCCCTTCACTCCCAAGATTTCTATATAACATTTATCCTGACGTGATTATTTGCTACAGTAAATAATCTTCGATATTGGCATCCTGTTCTTCCTTCCATACATTAAAAATGGAACAATTAAAATACATTTTCTTACACATATACGCACAATAATAATAATAATAAACTTGCCCTACATCTTAGTTTCGGCCCACCAGCGGTCAAGCGGTAAAGTCGTTGAACACTGGTAGTTCGGTTCGAATCCTGCGAACGGGCTGGCTGCATGGGTGTTTTCGTGGTTTTCCTCATGTGTAACGTGTATACGAGCCAGTTTCCCTGAGAAAGTCCTCCACGAAGGATCCATAACGCAGATAGCCCTAGTGTGCTTTGCCATAATTAAATACACCACCACATCTTAATTTCAATTCAGCCTGTACATAAATTAAATATTTTTAATTACTAATGTATTTTTATCAGGTTGTTTCTTAAAATACTTTTGTTATACTCGAAATATGCGTTCAATATTGAAGTATTTTTCTTTCTCTTATAATTAAAAACAAGTTATATGGAATCAAAATTAAAACATATGCAGCAGTTAAATAACACTGAACAGAATATCTTACTTACTCTTTCGCTATTTGTATTGTAGCATTATACACAGATTTCTTTTCCTTCAGGTTCAAGCATGTGTAAGTTATATCAATTAAATTACATCACACATACCTGTATGCATCAGTTAAACAACACTGAAGGAAATATGTCACTCACTCATTCGATGTTTGCATCATAGTGTGGTCGAGAAATTGTTCTTTCCTCACGGTGAGGCATGTATCAGTTTACTTAGTTCGCAAAGCTTAACCCAGACGCTGCTTCAATACATAGAATTACGTTTGGGATGTAGAGAAAGTAACCAAAAGATGTGAATGAAGTTGGATACGCGAATTTATTAACTAATCATTCAGGTACTCAGTATTGGTAAACATGACACTGAGTTTAAATATCTCACTACGTTGTAAGTCTCATACACAAAATGAAGATTATGGTAAAAATGATTTAAAATGAGAAATTTTTCAATTTAAATGTAAAATAGGAGTAAAATGAAAAATAAATGTAAAATTACATCACAGTTATGTATGAAAACTACATAACTTCATTAAAAAAATAGTTATTTTATCTGGTTGTAAAGAGTGTTTTCCGCTAAAAAACGTATTAACGTGTATAATTCTGAAACAACGCTATAGCACAATTTGCCACTTCCGCCTAGGTATAATAGCAAATTAACAACACAAATCAAATCAAACTGTTAATGCAACGAAAGTAAACAAACGCCAAGAACTAACGCTGTCACCCACATGACGTCATGCGTATGTGGCTTAACTTTCTCCCTGCACTGCGCATCGCTCTTGGGCCCCCCCCTGTATTATAGTGTGAAATAGAGCTGGAGCAAATCGCATGTATTCGTTACCGAGTAACGGGTACATCGGTTGACTCGAAGTACCGATTCGGTACTCACAAATTCATTCCGTTACTCGCATCTGTCGTATGATGCGGTTTATTCGAGTACGAATGATGCGGTTGCTATTCGAATACGTATGATGCGGTTTCTATGCGAATACGAATGATGCGGTTGCTGTTGGAATACGAATGATACATTTGCTAACAATACCCGTGTGCCACATTTTTCATTGATAATTTCGAATTTTTTTGGTTAACTCATCGGCCAAACTCTTGTTTACATTATGTGTTTTAGTTGAAATATTGTTTAGTTGTTGATATTTAAGAAAATGAACAATTTTGATAGCGTGAAGCGTTATTTTGTATTTACTTTTCACATTTAGATTTATAGTTCATATTATGTTTGTAATTTGAAAATTTAGATTATTATTGATTTTTTTCTTGAGCGTGCCATAGGGAGATTTTATAGATTTGAAATATTTATATACTGCACTTAGGTATTGTTTAAATAAGAATATGTAGGTTAATATAAGTTCTTTACTTCCTTGTACGAAATAAAAAGGAAGTAAGTATTGTAATCGAGAAAAATTTTTGGGTATCATATTTCAACGGAAATATCCATTTTTGACGATTACAGAATCCATGTGAATTATTTTTTTGGATGACGTCTGTACGTACAAACACATTTTTTTTTTTTTTCCCCAGAAATGGATTGTTAAATGTAATCCCATTTACTATAAGCTGATACTTATGACTAATGATTATGACTCTAAGTTGATACTTGAAAGGGATTTTTTCGTGATGTGTAAGTACGTATATATGCATTTCGCATAACTCAAAAAAAATTAGTTCTAGAACGTTGAAATTTTGTATATGGGCCCGTTATAACATCTAGATGTGCACCTCCCTTTTTATTGCAATCGGTAATACTACAAAACGTAAATATGTATATTTTAAAGAAATTATAATTAAATGTAGAGTACATATATATATATATATAATGTTGTATGAAATCCTTATAATTAAATGTAAAGTACACACACATATATATAAATATAAAATAAAAGCCAAGTAAGGCGAAAATAAAAGCCTTGGTTTTTATGTTATTTATTTATCACTAAGTAAGTTACTTGACTTTTATTATTTTACCAGAGTATAGATAGAAATTTGGTTATGTAGCCTATTCTTCTAAAACGACGTTTCGTCGCTGCCTTCTCCCACCAATTCCCTTTTTTTCCGTTTCGGATTATTTGGTAACGGCAATGCACACTAGGGCTATTGCCTAAGGGAAGGGATGCCTTCGTGGAGGACTTTTTAAAGGAAATTGGCTCATAGTTACACGTGGGGAAAGCCACGAAAACGCCCGTGCAGCCAGCCGTTAGCCGGGCATTGAACACCGGAACGAACTATTAGTCTTCAGCGACTTTACCGCTCGAGCGCTGGTGGGCTCTTCGCTGTTTGCAAAATAGGTGTTCACTTTACGATAAAGCAAGCACCTGTTTTCTTCAATTAAAACAGGTTAGACGATATGACTCTTACTACTCCATTCTCACTTAGCTTTGATTTCTAATATTGGTTCAATATTTTCTGTAGACATTCTGATTAGAATAATGGATTTAAAACATGTGCAAAAGGTGTGTATCTGAATATAATTAGGTTTTTATAACATAGGGCCCATTTTATTAATTTATAAAACAATATTATCGCTGTTTAGAACCACATTATCGCTGTTTTGAAAGAAAGCAAAAATGTGACAAATGTATAATGAACATTAATATACATGCTTTACTAGAAATTCACCCTTTCGTCATTAGCGGTTCTGATGAAAGGAATGGGGAGAAGCAGCAAACGAAATAACGAATAACGGACAAATAACGAAATCTAATCTTTAATGCTGTCTCCCAGTTTCTTTAGCCCACCAGCGGTCGAGCGGTAACCTCGTTGAACACTGGTAGTTCGGTCTGAGGTTCGAATCCCGCGAACGGGCTGGCTGTATGGGTGCTTTCGTGGTTTTCCCCATGTGTAAAGTGTATACCAGCCATTTCCCTTAGAAAGTCCTCCACGAAGGCATCCCCCCTTTAGGCAGATAGCCTTAGTGTGCTTTGCCATAATTAAATACACCAACACCAACCCAGTTTCTTTATTTGTATTTGGGAAAGTTTTATTGTCATTATGAAAAGGGAAATTTGATATGGATACCGCATAACATTTTAAATTATGCTTATTTTTGCTGCACTTCAGTTAAACTTATTTCCTCGGATTATTCTAACTTAATTAAGCGATACCCGAAGGCAAGTTACAAATGGCATCAAACACTGCAAATTTTGAAATTAAATTTCCCGGTCAATCTCCGTCTACGGGACTCAAACTTCTTGTATTTTTAATTTTTCATAACGAGTATAAAACTTTGCCAGCTATAAATATAGGAACCAGAAGGCAACTTTAAAAGTTAGATTTCATAATTTGTCCAAAATTAATTCTTTTTAAAATTTGAAATTGACAAAATATGAATATTTTCGTCATTTAAAATACTTCTGTATTTTTGTTGCACCGTATTTAAACTTGCTTCTTCGAGTTATTGACATTAAATTACATTAATTCCGTTATCTATTAGAAAATAATTATAGCAAATCATCTAATTACGACATCTCTAAGAGGTCACTTTCTAAGAAATCTGTATTTTTGAGAACATAAACAAACATTAGTAGTGAACATCACCTTTTTAAGACCACGACATGTAAAATCCTCTAAAAAGCATGAATGGTTGAATTTAAAGAGGACCCATTGCTTTTAATAAAGAATGTAACATTAATGTTAATTATACATGTTTTTGGTGTGTGTGTGCCAAAATAGTGATATCGTGGTTCTGTTGTTTTAGAAATGTGTGAAATTAAAAAAATGGATACTATATAACAAAAATGTTGTTATATTTAGATACACCTTCTGAACACGTCTGAAATTCATTCTTCTGCTCAGCATAATTCGACTGCATAAAATAATAAATAGTATTAGAAATCAAAAGCTAAGTCGGAGTAGAAACACTCATCTCTTCTAAACCATTTTAATTGAAGTAAACAGAAGTTCGTCTTATCGTAAAGTAAACACCTATTTTTCAAACAGCGGATAAAACGGGAAAGACGGAATTGGTGGGGGAAGGCAGCGAACGAAATGACCCTTTTTGGAGCTGGAATGAAATGAGGAAGGACGAAAAGGTACTAAGCCAATAAGACAAGCATGGTATTTTACTCTATAAATTAACTATTCATCATAAATTTAACAATTATTTTAATTTTTATTTGTCTTTACAATTTTGTTAAATTTTACTTATAAGTATTTTATATTTCAGTTGCTAATTATTATGTTACTTTAATTATTCATTATTTTAATGACTATTTTTTATTATTTTAATTAATAAGTTTTTACTAAGTAATTTTTATTATTTTAATTACTAATTAATGTTATTATTGTAATATTTATTTTATTTTTTCCTATTTTCCTGACGGCCTTCCGTAGGCGCTTCTGACTTTTGTGACACCAAAAAAAGAGGTGAATTATTTCCATCCAAAAATACGACGTAAAACTCCCTATCGCATAGGGCCGTGTACCGATAAAATAGGTTCAGGAAACGAATACCGATGGATTTTACCGAAAGTAACGAGTACTGGTTCACCGAGTAACGAATACATACGGGTACACAATTTCTCGTTACTTCTACAGCACTAGTGTGAAATATAGCGGGACACGTTATTAACCGAACCTCTTCGCCTCTTCTCGCTCCTCCCACTAAAGTTCACCCTCTCATTGGTTATAATGAATGTCAATCACGCATGACGTTCAGATGAAGAGTTTTGGCTTCGGGTTACTAGAAAAAGAACTTTATGTTTGTCATAGTAATGAAGAGCAACTCAAATGTCGCCAATTTGTCGTGATTTTGGAATCTTCGCGCATTTTCTTTGTTCTTTATTGAAATTTTTTGTTCGTTGTTGTTCGTATGTAGACAGAAATTTTCCATAAGCTAATCACTAATTTTAATGCTTTAACGTATTAAACGGTATTTTATAAGGAGAAGCATTTACAGTATACTCTGAAATATTTTTAATCACTTAATACTATAACAATAATCGTATCACTGAAATAATTTTTCAGTATTTCCTGAATTAAGTTTTTATCAGGATCATCAAAAGTCTTTCGATATGAAGCATGGTTTATTAATCTTTGAACAAATGTAGTTTCAAAATATTAGTGCTAATTTTATTTTCTAACATCTCACAGATTGTTCTTTTATAATTTTGAACTTACGTTATCTTTTCTCAAATAAAATTCGTAAATTGTGAATGATCAGAATAGCTATTACTCTACACCGATTTCAGCAGGTTTTTATAACACAAAACAAGTATAATAATAAATGTTTAAAAATTTTTAATTTATCTTAATTTAATTTGATCCTGTTTTTATATTGTAACAGATATGCAACAACAAATATCCTTGATTCAACTTACTTATGTAAACTTGGCATTGTGATATATAAATTATACTTTATAATTGAGATTTTCATCAAATTTCTATGCACCTCATACAATTAGTTAATAATAAGTAAATGGTGTATCATGTTGTATATGGTTAAACCTTGTAAAAAATTAAGAAATCATATTGCATGGTTTCAAATTATAAATAAACTGTTTAAATCTCCTTAATTAGCAAATTAAAATGGTTTGGATAAATTTATGTTACTGTTTTGGATAAGTAATTATCGTTTCTTTTAGAATTTTCTGTTTAATAGCTCATTTTAATAATTAAACATATGTTTGATTTGGATCCCATCAGTGGCCAAGCAGTAAAGTTACTGAATAC
Source organism: Stegodyphus dumicola (assembly GCF_044657685.1). Lineage (NCBI taxonomy): Eukaryota > Metazoa > Arthropoda > Arachnida > Araneae > Eresidae > Stegodyphus > Stegodyphus dumicola. The sequence goes on along the minus strand of NC_140778.1, from coordinate 66,218,142 downwards.
TAATAGTTTGACCTGAGTTGGATTCCAATCGAAAGGGTTGGCTACATGAGCATTTTTGCAAATTTCCAATGTGTAACTTGGATACCAACCAGTTTCCTCTAGAAAATCCTCCGCAAAAGCACTCCTCCCTTTTGACAAATAGCACTCACATGCTTTGCTGAAGAATTTTCTGTTGAATAGCTAGCTTCATTTATAAAGTAAACTGAACTATGTTTGATTTGAGATTAATTAAAAAATGAAAGGCAACTAAAAGTTAATTATCATTTATTTTAATTTTTTAATTTTTATCTTCAAGTTAAACAGCAAAATACAACTAATAAGTTAATATAGTATAGAAACTAATACATAATGATCATACTGGATATTTTCTGGGCACTTGATATAAGAAATACAAAAATAAACTGTTGATTGACTCCATAAAAATAAACAGATTTAAAGATTTTATTCCAGTTATTGAAAAATTAGTATATATATTGATTAAATCTGTGCAAATTAAAGATTAAAACTTTAACGTGCAACTGATTTAATAGCAGAGTAGGTAACACTGATTTCTTGAATTTATGGGTTCCTGTGCTAGGCGAGAAAATGCTGACATCCTTAGCTATTTATAATTCATTCTAAGGAAGCATTAGATTTCTGTATAGTTAATTTTCTTTTTAAAAAATGTACATTAAAATGGTAAATAAAGATTTAATGTTTCTACTGGGTTACTAGAACTTGTATTTTAAGGTTATTTTAGTAATGAACATCAACTCAAATATTACCAGTTTGTCCTGATATATTCTTTGTAGATGTATTCTGTTCGTTTCAAACTGTTTGTTGATCATTTACTTGTAAGATAGTTATAAAGTATTTTCTCCTGTCCTTCCACATGTCTTCATGGTGTAATTGAATACAGACTCGATGCATATTCGAGAGTTTTAGGGTTCCTGTGATAACATTTCACATTTTTCACACCTCCTGCTTCAAAATAATCTAATGACATCACATAGTACTTAATTGTTCAAAAGCTAGTCAATAATTTTAATGCTTTTGCCATTTTGTAGGGAGAAACATTTCTATTATAATGTGAAATATTTTTATAATCTCTTTAAATTATTGAAAAATTAGTAATTATATTTGTTATTTAATAGCTGATTTAATAACAGAATTGTTAGTGCTGTGGTTTCGTTAATTTTGGTTTCATTTCCAGCTGAGGAGATGCTGATGTCCTTAATTATTTATAATTCATTCTAAAAAAGCATTATATCTGTGTATAATCAAGTTTCTTATTAAAAAATGTACATTAAAATGCTAAATAATGATTTAATGTTTCTGAGTTAAATTATAAAAATAATCCAATTTCTTTGTGATGATCTTGCATTTCATTATTAGCTTAAAATGTATTATGACATGGATATGTATTAGTTTACTACTCACACATTTAAAAAAGAAATACCTTAAAACTTCCAAAGACTGATATAATTAAAAGTTCAAGATAGTGTGGTATCTTGATATTGCGCTTACATCAAAATTTTAACTAAGCTTTACACATTTGAGCAATATAATCACAAATTAGATAACTGACCTAAATTTCTGTAACATAACATTTAATGATTATGAAAAAGCACACAATGACTTAACTATCTGAAGATAAAAATTACCTTTATGGCTGGTATTCTATTTAGGATCCAGAAAAACCACAAAAGCATCTTTACGGCTAGCCCATTTCTAATGATTTCAATGTGCTTTGAACTATTAATGTGTGGATGGAGAACCCAAACATACTGACTTTTTTTACCCAAAAGACTTTTCCTTATCTAAGAAATTAAAATTTTTCTAAAAGACATATATTTCATACATAAAATATCAGTAAATGAAACATTTAAGTTTTATATATATTAGATATACCTAAAGCATTTTAATGAACACTATATATTATACTTAGATTCAAGTCATAGAATAACTAAATATTAATTCTGATTATTGATTTAGTCCGACACGTAGCTGAGTAGTTAAGACTGCTGAATGCTGGAAGTTTGATCATAGGTGAAAGTACTGGCTGTATGCTTTTTCCTGTGTGTAACGTAAATGTGAGCCATTTTTCCTTAGGGGAGGCAGATAGCCCTCGTGTTCTTTGCTGTATTCAAATAACCTAATCTAAACTTTTATTCATTTTTTCCATTTAGTGAATATGGCAGAGATAGTTTTAATTCTTATGTATTACAGTGCAGTCCCGGATCTAGCGGGGGGCAAGCCGGGGTTCTTGCCGCGGGCGGCAAATTCAAATATAACGCTGGATCGTATTTGGTATGTTGTTCACTACACAAGCTCTCTAATATTAGTACAATGTTAATAGTTTAAAGTCCAAGTTTAAGAACCTTTTCTAAGAAGATTTCTAATTAAATACTAAGAAAAAAAGTTAAACTGAGTTCAGATAAAGTTAAGTACAGCTGATTACAACTATGATTATAAAATCAGAAAGACGCAAATAGAAGGACTCCAGGCGTCACTGATAGAATCAGACTGACCCTATCAGTAATGCCTGAAGTTCCTCTATCGTTTCCTGTCTGGGTCGGAGGAGGTGTATTTAAATAAGAAACAGAACGATAGCTTGTTAAAGAGGTCGCCTGGTTTCCATAGCAACGTCTACTGGGAAATGGAGAAGCATTATAACTCTTTTCTAAAAGCTGACCCAAAAATATTAAACTTGGGCCATTCCGGACAAATGAAATAATTCAAATTAATATTCGTCGAGTATATACAGAGCCTGTTCACACATTTTTTAGACGATGTATATTGTATTCACAAAACTAAATTACATAAAATTCTTGTGTTTTAAAAGTTCTATTTGACATCCCCTTATTGTGAACTATCTTTCGACACCACTATTTCCAGGATAATAATGCCTTTTGAAGTGGCGGAAGAGGTATTCTATCGCATTCCTCCCGAACAGCTTTCCTGAGTCCTGTTAGGGTTTTGGGACAACGTTTGGATAATGCAGTTTTTAAAAGTCCGAAAGCACAAAAATCCATAGGTGACACATCGGGAGATTGAGTAGGGATATCTGTGAAGGGTATGGCCTTGATACCAGTTTTTTGTTCCATTTCTTTTAGGAAATTTACAGTGGATTTTGATGTGTGACTGCTAGCTTTGTCCTGATGGAGTCTCACAGATTGATGACACTGTGGGTAAAGCGATGGTATTTCATTCAGAAAAAATTGGCGATAAAATATGTTCCTGATAGTATTTGGAGTTAATCTTGACATTTTTTTGCACACTCTTTATTTTTAATTTGCCATTATAAGAAAAACCAGCAACAATCATGAATCCCTTAGAAAAACTTTCTTTCGATTCTTTGAGCCATGTACTTCAAATTTTTTCTCCCCTTTTATGATAATAAATGGCTCTTTTGTTGTTACAATCATTTAAATACACCCCTGCTTCATCTATTGTGACAATTGTTTTCGATTTTTCTTTGGATAAGTGTTTCTCATATAAGAATACTTCAGCGTGTCCTGCGTTGAGAGATATGCTTACTAAGAAAAAAAGAAAGACGATGCACATTGCGTTTTTTCGCTTTCTTAAGATTTAAATCAACGTTTATCATTTTGTTTACAGTGGACACCGAACATTTTTAATGATTTTGCAACTGTCCTTTGACTAGGGGGATTTTCTTTTAACATTAAACAACGTACCTTTACAATAGTCGAAGATGTCCGTTTTTTCCTGGATACTTGTTTGGAATTTTTGTCCCACTTGAGGCTCCAATTTAACGTTTTTTTCCTTTCTTGTTGATGATATTACCTATTGACGCTTTAGATATCACAAAACCATGACTCACACACCGTTTTTGGATAACGGAGTATGCATATTTCTCTTCGGAAAGAGGGTAAATGTAGCCTTCGAACCACTGCTTTGTTAAATTCGCCATTTTGAATAAAAACAGAACTTTCAAGCCATAGACGATAATTTTGACTTAAAAAACATAGTACAATTGCAATTACTTCTTTTGCAGCAAACGAATTGTTATTACCTCTTTATTACCGTCTAAAAAATGTGCGAACAGCCTCTGTACAAGACACCATCATTATGTCTTCAAGATGAAGCAAGGTTAGATTTCTTTGCAGCCAGTCGGCAACTTAGGCTCACCTTTGGTTTGACTCGGAACAGTGGAACGTATTTTGGATTTTAAAGCCAGATTTATTATTATTATTATTATTATTTTAGTTTTCAGATCTCTCCTGTACTAGATATGCTTGCTTTTAATAGCCCGCACTATATTTAGCGAGACGCGACCATTTGTTTAAGACTGTTCAGTGTAATTACGTCAATTCTTAGTTATTCTTATTAAGGGAATTCATAGTGAATTTCATTTAGATTAAAAGAAACCATCCGCGCGCCGAGGGGGAGAAAAGCAGAATATAGAAAACGAGCCAAAGATAAGGCCAAACAGAGAAAGCAAATTTCAGCTAAGATGAAAAAATAACTTTAAGGAAGAAGTAAACTGTTAGACCCTGCCGCGATTCCAATTATTTTAAGATTCTAGAGGGTATTAATATTTCTTGCAATTTGCACGACCAAATATGACTGCATATATCATCCCCAAACAATCTACATGTCAGCATTTGAAAGAACAACTTCTTCATTGACATCAAACGAATGGCTGGAGGACTTAAACCATGATATTCTCTTCATTTAGATGGGGGCGGGCAGCAGAAAGACGAAAAACTAAAAATTTTTGATTTGTAGGACCCATGCAGTCGGCTGGTGATAAAAAAAAATGAAAGATCACCAACAATCTTTCTTAAGCAGTGAATCAGTATTATTAGCCAGTAAACATCCAGAAAACTTAAACTTCAGTCCCATTCAACGTGATAGCAGATATTTGACATGTGATACGGAACATTAGTAAATAATGAAAAGCTAAGAAAATCTTGGTTTACATATTCTAAAAACAAGAATGCAATTTTTTGTACACAATACACAAGATTTATCAGAAACATGGTGATGCCGCTGCACCATACTACAGGATTCATTAATTGGAAAAAAGTTTTAGCAAGATTAACTGAGCACGAAGCGTCTGGAATCCACAGAGGTGTACGATTAAGTGGAAAATTCGAGTACAACAAATGAAATCGTGTTAAGGCATCGATCACGACACTGAGCGACTTATTCACACAAAGAAAGAAAAATGGAGAGACATTCTATATAGTCATGGATGCGGTACTGTATCCTTCAACAAACTGTCATTCTTTTCTTGGATCTGATGATATCCCAGGTAGCTTGTTCACAAAGTGTCCTTGACAAAGCGAAGGAAATTTTTTGAATTTAATCTCTCCGTTTGCCAAACATAATTCAACTCTTAAGTACCAGTCAAAGCACCAAACAAAGGGAAAGGAATCATATTTATTAAAGATATTTCAAAATGAAGTTATTAACTTAAAGGCAAAACAGTCTGAAGTAGCATTTTAAACGATATTAAAAATGCCAAATACTACACAATAATGTTCGATTGCACTCCATATGTGTCTCATACAGAAAAATATGAACCAGTTGATTCAATACGTAAAAACATGTGATGGTGGTGATGTTCGTGAGATAAAGGAAAATTTAATTGATTTCATAGAAGTTGGTGGAAAGATAAGAGAATGTATTTCTTAATACATTGTAGAAACTTAGTGTCTTAATTGACACTTGATGGTTTAGATATTGGACAATCGTCGGTGGCAGTTTTAGGACAACGGGTCTAATATGGCTGGCATTTCTAAAACAGTACAAGCTAGGATTACAGAAATGAATAAGCTGCAGGAATTAGTGCCATGTTCGGCCTCACTCCTCGTATCTTGTCGGTGTGCATTCTGCTTCTTTATGACCGGAAGCAGTTAATCTGTTTGGAATTACTCAGAAAATACTTCGCATTTTTGTCGGATGCACTACTCGATGGTATATTATGAAAAAATGTACAAATTTCAACTTAAAAGGAAGCAGCCAGACAAGGTGGTCGGCAAAATATGTGGCTGTGAAACTCCTTCTAATGAATTTACCGGAAATATTAAAATATTTAAAAGAAATTAAAGATATGTCTCTTGATTCGGAATCAAAGCACGAGGTAGAACATCTGGTACATGCTGTGAAAAATTTTGAATTTACTGCCAACCTGAAAATTTGAGCTAATATTTTTCCAGAATTCAATCGAGTAAACATAGAAATTCAAAAGGAGTTCCTCTTCCGCGTTCTGCGTAATTAACGAAAGAACTAACTGACCAAAACTGAGGAAGTATAAAAAGTGAGAGAAAAATCCTATGGAATATTGGAGACAAGCGCCTAAAACAGTAGCCGAAAAAGTTGCAATGGAGTCTATTCTGACAAAGAAAAAATTCCAAAGCACAAAAAGGAATCTGATGAACTGTTTGAGGACGAATCACGAACAGTTCAACCTGTTCTGCAAATTAAAACATATTAAAAAATATCTGCGATCATCGGTGAGCCAGGAGCGTTTATCAAGTCTCTCGATTCTGACAACCGCAGATCAAATTATGACGATTCCATGCACTTATTAGCAGAACAAAAGGCTTACAGAGTAAAATTTTAATTTTCGTTGCTAATTCCGTGATATTTTAATAGCGTTAAGGCAGGTAAGAAGTTAAAATTACTTAGGAAATAGGAAGTATGAAAAAAACAAGACAGGAAATACGAATGCTCTCAGTAATAGCCCATACTATTCTGTATAATCTTTTCAGAATATTTTCTTTCCGCAATAGCCCATATTTTTTACTCAATGGTCCCATTAGTGGCTGAGCAATAAAAGCCGCTGACCACTAGCCTAAAAGGCCAAGTTTATGTGAATGTGTTGCCTGTATGAGAATTTCCGTGATTTTCCCCGTGTGTAACGTACATACGAGCTAGTTTCCCTTACAAATTTTGTTCCCCGGGCATTCCTCCTTTTCCATGAAGTGCCTAATGGCGAAACACATAATAAATCATCAGATAAATGTTCTCAGCAGTGGCCGAGTGATTAAGACCGCTGAATACTGGTAGTTCGACCTAGCTTGGGTTCAAACCCAGGAGAACGGGTTGGCTGCATGGTTTGTTTTCGTAGATTTCCTCACGTGAATATAAGCCTGTTTCCTTTAAAAAGTTCCTCCACGAAAATACCTCTCCTGTAAGCAGACAGCCCTCCTGTCTTTGCCTGTCTCCTGATATTCATATAATCTAACCTAACCTAATTTAACCAGTATGCAATAACATGGAATAGTGAGAAGCTTAGGAGATGCCCGTTTCCCCTAGAGCGTAAAAACGAATGGTTTCGAAGACTGGAGGGTTAGAAGCACTCAGTATTAGAGTTAGGCTTAGGATTGAAGGTTAGGTTTTTACCTCAAACACTAGATATTTCTGTATTTATTATACAAATTAAAACTTGTTAGAGAAACTTAAAGGATGATGGGTGAGGGCGGCAGTTTTAGCTTTTGACCCACATCAGAAAAATCAAAGATCCGGCACTGTTACAGTGCAAGGAAAAATTGTTGTTAATAAAAATAAACAAATAAGTTTCATCTTTACCCTCCCCCCTGTGTGTGTGTGTGTGCATGTTTAAAATTTTGATTTTTCCATCTAAATTTGTTTTTGCGTTTAATTATTAAACTTGAAATGTCAGTTTAATGCCGCATATGTAACTCAAGTGCATTTTTATCCAACCACAACTTTTTTTTTAACTGCAGTGTGTGTACAAAACTTATTTCATTTTACTTTGGATTCACTATAATTTTTAATTCGATACTGCCATTTTACCTCTGCAAGATGATTGTTTTCAGAGATAATCAAATTTTGAGCTTATGAGAAAAGAAATCACTCGCGGTAGTTCTAATTTTTTTTAGCTTAAGGAACAATGTAATAAAAAATATGAGCATTTCTTAATCTTTTTCTTGAATCTTCATTGGGCTACATTTTGTTATTCTATTGAAGTATTTATCATCCTTGCTGCATAATACAGTCAAAAGTCGTTAATCCGGACTCGTCGGGACTTCGGCGATTCCGGATTATCGATTTTTCCGGATTATAGATCATCAGTTTAAATCTGGTAAGATGGCATGCATAAACTATAAAATTAAAAATATGAAACCGTAATTTATGAAATAAAGAGCAATTATGATCTAAAGGGTATCAAAATTTACAAAAAGAAAAAGCTAAATATTTATTTGTTTACTTTATTAAGGGGACTCATACACCTTAAAACCCACAAGATGTTCGAATAGGTGACTGTTGCAAGAATTGGGATAACTTATTTATTTTAAAAGCAATTACTACCAACTTTTTACAGCTGACTACATAATATATCTGCTTTCTGAAATAGTAATCAGAACGTTTGTGTTGCCACAAATATTTTTGTAATTTAATCCTCTTTGTGACAACATTTTTCGTCATGTTTCCAACTTGTGCGCACAGTTTAAAATATTCTGTTTCATAATTTAATTCCATATTTAATATATAGCTTTTATAACATTTGGAAACTACTGTGAACCTAAAATTCTAAGAATTTCATTTTAAATTTTTGTTTTATTTTGAGTTACGTTTATAAAATGTATTTTGTTAAATAATGTTTTAATGTTTTCGTCCATAAAATTTTTCAATATTAAAATATTCATTAGATTGTTGGTTCAGTTAGAAAGTAGTGGCCATATAAAGAATTCCATCAAATTTCAAGCATGTACCACTAGCCATTTTTAAAATATCATGCGCGCAAGGTGGAAACATGGCGAAATATTTTGTCACAAAGAGGATTAAATTACAAAAATATTTGTGGCAACACAAACGTTCTGGTTACTATTTTCCAAAGCAGCTATATTATGCAGTCAGATGTAAAAAGTTGGAAGTAATTGCTTTTAAAATAAATAAAATATCCCAATTCTTGCAACAGTCACATATTCGAAGATCATAAGGAGTTTAAGGTGTATGAGTCCCCTTAAACATTTCTTTCAACGTAAGTTGTTTAATTTGCTTCGTTTCATGTGATAATACTTTCTCTTTAATTCTACTAAACAGACATAATTTCTTGTTTAGTTACAAAGTTCCGCTGTTCAAGTCCTATAATTGCTGTGTTGAGAATACCGACAATTTTTTGTCAATCGAAATTTTTTCGTTTTCAATAACCTCTGAGTCACTTTCTTTACTATCGGAAGTGAATTATAATGACGAGGAACTTGATTTAAATCATATCAAAGACCGAGTACATTGAGATGAAATACTACATTTAGTAAAGATTTATAAGCCAAGTAAAATAAAAACATCTACCCTAAAGATAAGGATAGTGCTGACAGATCAACTTCCAATTCATTGCGCGCCGTGTCGTTTGTCTTTCCCCGCAGAGCAGCGTTAAATTGATAAACATATTTCGGAATGATTATATAATCAAAGGATATGCCTTTATCCATTTTTTGCAGCAATTCCACTTTCTGTTTAATGGACTTCGAAACATACTTTCGCTTTGTAGATCCTTTACAAATTAGTAAATATATATCGGAAATTCTATTTGACATAATCGGAAGTTCAAGCTTACTTTTATAAAATTGCTCTAACAGTCTGCAAAAAATAATAAGCCGGATCCAATTCGAAGATTAAAGAACAACGCAATCTGCAACATTCACTGAAATAGATAATTTTAGCTTATACCGTCCGTTATACATTAAACGCGCATGTTTAAATGTATTATGCGTATGCGCACATGTATATTCGCAGCCGTTAAGGTCTTACGCGCACGCGTAAACACCTATGCACATGCGTGAACGCGACGCATGCTCAGAAAGTTTTTAGCTTTGAGGTCCGGATTATAGATCATTCCGGATTATGGTTGTCCGAATTAACGACTTTTGACTGTAATTGCCAGTTTTCAGAAGTTATAGTTCAGTGTAGTGTAATATTTAATTTATCTTTCACATTAAAACTTCAAAAATAATGAGTATCCTTTTTTATATCTTTATTTCATTTTGATTTTTATAATAATTAAGAGATAGAAGTCTTCAAAGGAATATAACTGCAGTTTGTTTTAAAATTTATTAAGATCTATAAAGAAGGCAATACAAGAACATGTCATATATGCATAAGAATTTTGGTCCTTGTTCAGTAGCAAGAGGTTTAAAAAAGGAAGAGAACGTTCTGACTGGCTTCCCAATGTAATCTATATATCTTCAAGATTTTGCCATGTTTGTAACTTCCTGAATTCTAAACATTATGTCACCTGTACTTCACCAGGCGACTAGTCCTGTGTTTTAGACACCGTCCACTGAGAATACTGAAAGAGAATTGTCATTTCATTAAGCTCCAGACTTTGAATGCTGTTTTCAACATTGAATTAACAATTTATTTTATTAATTTGATCTGAAGTGTATGAAATTGGGAAAATTTATCTTATATTAAAATAAAAAAAGAAAAACAATATTTTTATTTGCATGCATAAAAGACCTGGGCAGTTTGGAAACATACACTAAAGTTTTAGCATTTTCCTAAAATATGGTTAAGTAAAAATAACCTCGACTTGACAATATCCTGATTTAATGAAAAATTTCATCAATTATGTCACACTTTGATTACTATTAATTATTTGAACTGATATTTTTGCATTCTTAATTGACAAACTTAATGACTATAGCACAGGGAATTAAAAAAAATTACTGAATTTAATTCAATAAACTTTTCATTAAGTCTGTTATACACTCGTGGGCAAAATTAAGAGAATTTGCAAATTATGTTTATTTTTAAGAAAAGTTTTGAATCTAAGGTACTAATTATGCCGCCAAAGAATTATGCAAATATTCAGAGTCGAATACGTAATCGTACATGTGCATATCTGCGGAGCTATGATCGTGAAAAGAATGTCAGCACACGAGGGGGTTTCAACAATTCATTTTAATACTGGATATTAATCTGCATTGTGATTGCACCTGTATATATTTGTGTATATTTGATACCTCCTTTTTTAATATCTAAATTGTATTACACTTCATTTGTATTCTTATTTCATTGCCCCTTTGCTGTGTATATCAGAGACTTGGAGGATTTTTTCATCCCTCCATTTCATGTGTTCTATAACCACTAGTTGGCACCACATTACAGTAAATCACCTATATGCATGTTGGAAAATTTTTTATCACCAGTTCGGACTAGCGTCCACTTCTGCGATGGAATCAAAGAGTTAAATGAAAATGTAGCCACAGTAATTTGCTATAGAGTTTCGCCGATTACGGTGTGTATGTATAAAGCCAATGGCCTAGAAGAGTTCTGCCAGATTCGGGTAAAAACCAGTTAGTAACATGACTGTTTCAAAGCCACGCTCGGCGATTAACGGTGGATTGTCGCCAGATCAATCAGAAGCGCAGGTAGTTAAAGAGCTCAATGTGATACCCAGTGTGGTCAGCAATTTATGGAAACAGTTTCAGGACTTTGAAAAGTTCGACACAGAACTGCTACAGATTCACAACTCTCACCTGAGGGCTGTATGCCAAAAGACCTGCTATTTGCGTTCCGCTCACTTCAATACACAGACTTCAGTGCGTGCTTTTTACACGAACGGAGATATGCCTGGCCATTGATTCTTATTGTGTCTGCATCTGGAAAGAGCCTGGAACACGATACCATCCCTCCCTCATCATGGGAAAGGATCATTACGGTGGTGGAAGTGTAATAGTTGGGTAGGTATTATGCTGAACGGCCCCACACCCCCTTCATGTGTTTGACAAAGGCTTTCTGATTTCTATGAGGTATAGAGAGGCAATGTTAGATCGTATGTTTCAGGAGCGCAGTTGGTCCGGTGTTCCTGTTAATGGATGACAAAGCTCGTCCACATAGGGCTCAGCTGGTCAACAGTAACCTGGAAAGTGAGGATATTCGCCACCTGGCTAAACAACGCAACACCTAACTGAAATAATATATCCCTATAAAGCATGTCTGGGACGCTCTTAGGAGAGCAATTTTCCTCCCTCCAAGAACCATCCTGGAGTTGAAAACTGTCTTGTTGCAGGAATGAGACCGACTGCCATAGGGAGTCTTCATCTGTGTCCTGTGTAGTATGCCGTCGCGCTACACGACCTGTCTGGCTGTGGAAAAAACCATACCTCATATTAGATCTTAGAGAGATGTTAATTTAGAGCTTTATTGATAATCATGAGACATAAAATGACTTGGAATGTCACATTCCTTTCTCTATTATAAATGTATATTCATAGCGTAATTTCAAAATAATTCATATTCAGCGATTTTAAATGATTTACAATAAATTTGACAAATGAACTCCTGTGTAAATAGAAAGTTTAAGATACATTAATGAAGTTCTCCTATATTTATGTCTTTATTCTAAACAACGCAACACCTAACTGAAATAATATATCGTTAGTTTCGCTTTCAGTTTCAGGATAGTTCTAAAAAAATTAAGTTATTTCAACTTTTTTAAAAATTAACAGTATTCAGGATCTTACCTGTTTTTGAGGTGATCCTCTCTACTTCTCAAGGTTCCATATGATTTCGATCTTGTGCGAAAGGGATTTTCAGTACCGATATTAGTCTTAGAAATATGTTATTCTTTTCAGAGATGGACGCAACTAGAGTTTACTGCATTTTGTTTTATTCCGTCACAAATAAGGTGATGAACGATTTCATCACGTTTGAATATTTGTGAATGATTTCATGTTATGCCCTGTTAATTAAATAAAGGGAAACTTTTTAAAAATTATTTCGTGTGATATTTGAATATGATGCAAATGTTATGCCATTTTTTTAATCATATTTAAAGACAATATCCACATTTTTTTTAAAGCTAACTTTTAACAGTTACCGTTATTAATCTAAGAATCTCTAGAAACTATGCATTTTCGTCTCACAAATATAATAAATAATGTAACTGTTCAATAACAGACTAACAATACTTTTTATAAATTTTAAATAAGTTTGAATAATTCGTACATTTATCATTTAGCCAGATTTTTAAATCGCTATAATTTAAACAAATTTTTTAATATGCTTGGCACTTTTTTCATTTTTGGCATTGCGAACTTGGTATATAACATTATTCGAATTATCGAAAACAGTTTTAAAAAATTATATTTGAGAATGCAGGTCATGATATAAAGAATTATCGCATTTGGCCTTTGCCTGTTCTCATGACTAGCACGTCCAGCTGTCATGAAGACCAAACATTAACTTATTCTTGCTGATTTTTTATGGCAGCTTATGTAGCACCGATGTGCGTAATAAAAAAACTGCCCATTAAATTATTCATAAGTCAAATGAAACAGTTTACACAGTTCTTTTTAAGCTGTACAGAAATTAAACTATGCACGATTAGCTAAAAAATTATTTTATTTTAGTAATTGAATTTGTACATGCATTTTAACACATTGACTGCCATGTACATCATCGATGATTCATAGCGGCCTTACTTTTTGGAGCCATGCTCATCGAAATGTGACTCAAAATTTTGTATTGTTTGAAGCTGTGTGAGTCATCGGTGCTTCACAAATGGATCAATTTATATGGTTAAAATTATTTCTACATTCAGAAAGTTATTCATATTCTTGGTTTCCGGCTTCTGGAAGCTTTTTTTCATAGATTATTATCTGGTTTTAATATAGATTTTGCTGCAATAAGTAATCATTATTTATGAAGAAAAACAACAAAGTTATAATTAAATGGGATTGTGTTGTTTATTGAAAGAATACAAGACTACTGATATATTTTAAGATGTTTACACATTCAAGAAGTAATTTATTTTTGGTTATGCATTATGTTTTATTATTTGTATTGTAATACAGCATTTGTCTACCAATTTTTCCTATTGAGACAAAGAACTCTTGTATTAATTTACAATGAACTGAAATGTAATATATTTATTGTTTAAAATATAAATAGGATTTATATTTTAAACCTGTTATTTGTTTATCTATTTATTAAATATTCATAAAAATATATTGAGATTATATACTGAACTGATTTTTAGGATAAAGGAGACACGAAACCACTAGAATTAAAAAAAATGATCCGACAGACTATTTTACCAGATTTTGCTGTGGCACTGTGTTAAATAAAGATTACACACGCACGTGTTAAATAAAGATTCTTTTCAAGTACCCTAAAAAACTTTGATTTTAGAAAACATCAATTATGTCCGTGAAGTATTAGCAAGTTTGTTATATTTATAATGTGGAGCAATTAATAACGGAGGCGATGAGGCTGTACAACTCCCCCCTCACACCCGCTAACTGTGATTGGACTTGATCCAAAAAACAAGGAGAAACATTCTCTCCTTGTATTATGACTCACTTCTCGCGTTATGCAATGGACAGTAAACAACGCTTGTAATCATCTCTAGATATTTTTTTCTTCATATGCCTAATAAATATGTTATTTTGTGTTTGCTAATACAATGATCGTGTTCCTTACCTCTGCAGCTTGGATTACACTTTATTAAGGTAAGAACTTTAATTCTGTTTTATTCATCTGCTCGTCTCGATTTAGCGAAGTTGTAACAGTAAACAGAAATGAACCACGAATACCTTCAACAAAAGATTATGAGACTGAAAATATGTTTACTTCAACTAAACGCATAAAATATATCGATATAAGCCATTAAGAATAAAAAACAGAAAAGATACTTTACCATAAATTATCGCTGGATAATCCGAAAAAGGAAATAGCCAAGCCTGTCTTCAAAAGCGAAACAAAACTGCATAGTTGCGTACTGCGCATTCGAAATACAGAAGCAGAAATGGCTACTAGCTGCGAAAATAAATATTCGATCATGAAACTAAACAATAACAACTATCAAGTATGGAAATACAAACTTGAAATGATCCTGAAAAAGGAAAATTTATGGGATTTAATAGCAGATAATACACCAAAAGAAATAAACGTCGAATGGAGAAAACGAGATGAACAAGCACAAGCTACCATTAGTTTACTCGTAGAAGACAACCAAATCGTACACATAAGAAATAAAACGACAGCCAAAGAAATATGGAATGAATTAAAGAAAATACATGAAAGAAAGAATCTTTCCAGTAAACTTTACCTTCTGAGAAAGCTGTATACGTTAAAAGCAGAAAACGAATACAAACTTGAAGAACACGTCAACAAAATGCTCGAAATCGTAGACGAACTGCGAGGAATCGGTGAAGAAATAAAGGACAGTCACATTGCAGCGCTCTTACTAAGCGGCTTACCAAAAAGCTACGAAAATCTCATTACAGCTTTAGAAGCACGCCCAGAAGAAGAACTAACGCTGGAATACGTAAAAACGAAACTCATCGACGAATGCCTAAGAAGAAAAGAAATCACGCGAGCAGAAGAAACGACTGCCTTCAAAACGAATTTTAACACAAAATTCAAGCATTTAAATCAACGAAGATGCAATTATTGCAAAAAAATAGGACACTTAGAAAAAGAGTGCAGATTCTTAAACAACCACAAAGAAAAAGATAAAAACGAAAGTAACTCATTTTTCAAGAACGAAAAGCAAACGAATAAAGGAAATTATGGAAATAAACAGAAAACGAAAGTTGCTGTAAACGAGGATACACATGAAGATGAAAACGAAAATAAGAATCATGAGAAGACTGAGAATTACACGTTCGAAGTCCCCAGAGAAAGAAAATCTCAAAACTCAAACTGGTCAGTTGACTCAGGTGCTACTTGTCATATGACCGATAACATAAACTTTTTCACCAAATTGGATAGAAGCAAAACTGAGCAGATAACAATTGCTAACGGCACGCAGATGAAGTCCGAAGGTATAGGAAAAGGATACTTATACTGTACAGACGACGAAGATAACGAAATAGAAGTGAGACTCGTGGATGTTCTGTACGTTCCTGACCTAGAAGGAGGATTGATATCCGTACGAAAAATTACAAAGAAAGGATTCACAGTTGAATTTGAAGAAGATATTTGCAGAATAAAGAAGAAAAATAAAACCATAGGAATTGCTAAAGCAGAAGGAAATTTATACACCATAGTTGAATCGCAAAGAAGAAAAGCCAAAATTGCAACTGCAGAAAGAAGAGAAAATAGTATAGATCTTTGGCATAGAAGGCTAGGACATAGAAATTATGAAGCAATCAAGAGGCTAAAAAATGATGACCTGGCAACCGGAATAAGAATTGATGGAGAAGCCAAAAAGGAAAAAGAATGCGAATGCTGTATCAGAGGAAAAATGACTGAATTGCCGTATCCCAAGCCGAACAACTATAGAGCGAAATCAGTTCTAGACCTGATACATTCAGACATCTGTGGACCAATCGGTACAACAACACTAGGAGGAAAGAAATACTTCATAACATTTATCGACGATCATTCGAGATACACAACGATCTATCTGCTAGCTACAAAAGATGAAGCTATCTCCAAGTCAAAACAATTTGTAACCATGACGAAGAACAAATTTGGAAAGAAGCCAAAAGTCTTAAGAACAGACAATGGAGGAGAATATACAAGCAAAGAGATTGAAGACTATCTAAAGGAAGAGGGAATCGAACATCAAACCTCCGTAGCATATTCACCGCAACAGAACGGTAGAGCAGAAAGAAAAAATCGATACTTAATGGAAATGACAAGATGCCTGCTACTCGATTCAGGACTCAAAAGAGAATTTTGGGGTGAAGCCGTAATGACAGCCACCTATCTACAAAACAGGCTACCATCAAGATCAGTTGAAAAAACACCGTATGAATTATGGAATAATAAGAAGCCGAACCTAAGCCATATCAGAGTTTTCGGCAGCACAGCTTATTGTCGAGTTCCAAAGCAGAAAAGAAGCAAACTAGACGAAAGAGCAGAAAAAGGAATTCTTGTTGGATATAGTGACCGTACTAAAGGATATAGAATTTACATGCCACATGCAAACAACGTCGTGATCAGAAGAAGCGTGATATTCAATGAAAACAAAAAAGAAGAAATGCCTTGTCAATTAAATGATCAGCATGAGGAAATAGAATGGCCTTTTAAAGAAAATAAATTGACAGAACCACGTCCAAATGATATTACAGAGGAAGTAATTGAAACAGAAGAAATTCCCCCATTACCGAGAAGATCCCACAGAACGACTAAAGGAATCCCACCAAACAGATTCTCATACATGGCTAAGAACGAAGAAATCAAAGTTCCTAAAGACTGGGAAGAACTTCAAACTTTTCCTACCAAAGAAAAGGAACTGTGGTTAAAAGCTACGAAAGAAGAAATGGAAGCACTGAAGAGGAACAAAACATGGGAACTAGTCGATCTTCCAAAAGGAAAGAAAGCAATTGGAAACAAATGGACATTTAAAACAAAATCCGACGCTTCAGGAAATATTATCAGATATAAAGCTCGTTTAGTAGCTAAAGGATATTGCCAAAAATTTGGGCACGACTACGACGAAACACTCGCACCAGTCGTAAAATATACAACAATAAGGACTATTTTGGCAATAGCAGCTCAAAGGAAAATGCACGTAAATCACTTCGATGTAAAAACAGCATTTCTATATGGAGATCTGAAAGAAGATATATATATGAAGCAACCGGAAGGCTACATCTCTGCTTCAGAAGCAAATAAAGTCTGTAAACTGAATAAAAGTATCTACGGACTAAAACAAGCAGCCAGAAACTGGAATCACAAGATAGCTGAAATCCTGCGCAAACAAGGATACGTTCAAGGAAAGGCTGATCCATGTTCCTTCACACTAATCGAGAAAAACGCAAGAACTTACATAATCGTTTACGTTGATGACATATTAGTCGCGAGCGACAAGTGTGAATCAATTCAAGAAGTTGAACGCATTCTCAAAGAATATTTCGACATTCGAAATCTTGGAGAAGTGTCTACATATCTAGGAATTGAAATCGAAAGAGAAAAAGACGGAAGCTTTAAACTTCATCAAGCTAACAAGATTAAGAATATGATCGAAAAATTCGACGGAGAGTCACCAAAGAAACTACACCCATGACTACGAATTTTACGAAGAACCAAAACAACCAGGATGACATTTTTCCCGATAATCGGAAGTATAGGGAAGCAGTGGGAGCACTTTTATATTTAGCAACAGTATCAAGACCTGACATAGCAAATTCTGTTGGAATACTTAGCAGAAAAGTAGAAAATCCATCAACATCGGACTGGAACGGTATCATTAAAATCATACGATATTTGAGAGCTACAATTAATTACAAATTACATCTAAAATCCAATGGTGCACCAGTCATCAGAGCTTACAGTGACGCTGATTGGGCAGGAGATACCTCTGACAGAAAATCCACATCCGGATATGTATTTCAAATAGGAAACAGTACGGTATCATGGGGAAGCAAGAAACAAAATTGTGTCGCCCTATCTTCGACAGAAGCCGAATACATCGCTCTAGCCTTAACACTGCAGGAGCTACAATGGATTAGACAACTGATGGGAGATTTAGGCTTCGCTCAACAGGAAGCGAACATCGTATTCGAGGACAATATATCATGCATAAATCTTTCCCGAAAAGAGAAAGGAAGCAGTTACACCAAACACATCGATGTGAAATATCACTACGTATGTGATCTACAAAATCAAGGGATTGTTAAATTAATACACTGCAACAGTAAAATGATGTATGCAAACATGTTCACAAAACCTTTGCCCAGACAACAGCTGAAATTTCTATTGAAAGGAATCGGGCTTACTTTGGACAGAACAGCTCATCGAGTGGGAGATTGTGGAGCAATTAATAACGGAGGCGATGAGGCTGTACAACTCCCCCCTCACACCCTCTAACTGTGATTGGACTTGATCCCAAAAACAAGGAGAAACATTCTCTCCTTGTATTATGACTCACTTCTCGCGTTATGCAATGGACAGTAAACAACGCTTGTAAGCATCTCTAGATATTTTTTTCTTCATATACCTAATAAATATGTTATTTTGTGTTTGCTAATACAATGATCGTGTTCCTTACCTCTGCAGCTTGGATTACACTTTATTAAGGTAAGAACTTTAATTCTGTTTTATTCATCTGCTCGTCTCGATTTAGCGAAGTTGTAACAGTAAACAGAAATGAACCACGAATACCTTCAACATATAATACCGTTGCCATGACTTCAGCCATGGCATGCGAGTCCTCAAGAGCGAAATAATGATATATTTCATTATTTCGCTCTTTATTATCCATTAAAATGGGGGTATCGCCTCAACCAGAGGTTCATTGTAGCCCTAATAAGTCTGTAGAGTTCCAAAAAAAGGTGAATTTCAAGATTTAATAATGTCCTTATTCTTCAGAAACACAATTTGGGTACAGTAAAATTAAATAATCATGTTAGAAAATTAATTTCTTTAAAGTTGCACAGTAAACACCACGTGATGCGAGCTGGCCAATAGCGAGTGAAGGAGTCATAAGACCGCGAACTAAAATTTTCACTGAAAGCAAAGTCTTTGCTTTAAAACACTACACAGTACTAAATAAATTCTTGGTTAAATGAAAATAATAAGTAAGAAATATAAGTTGCAATCAAAGTCCATAAACTTTGTCAGAGCATAGTCCATAACGTAAACTGATCTTGAGTAATGAAGAGTAATAAGATACGTAAAATAAGTAGAAATAACAGATATACACTGTACACTACCACCATAATGCATTATGATGTATAGTTAGTGGTCTTTTATCTGTGGGTTCTTTAATGACTAGGTATTGTGAGTTTTTCAGTTTTTCAAAGAAGTTGTGTGCTGTAGTTAGTATTTGATCATGAATCAAGAGAATCTTTAAATCCTTATGGATTTGCGCGTTCCGCACAAACCAAGGTGCATTTTTTTATGCTATGGAGAATCTTATTAGGTAAGACGTTTCTTTTCTAGCGTTCAGTTTATCCGGGAGTTGCCCATGCAGGAACTGCATAGAGTAGAATTGGTCTGATGAGGGTGATATAAAGATTTCTCTTAGTATTCAGATTTAGTTTAGATTTCCTTCCAAACAGGGAGTAAAGAGACATAAATGCTGCATTAGCTTTATTGATGGTATACTGGATATGGTCTTTGAAATTTAAAGCTTTGTCGATGTACACTCCTAGGTATTTATATGAGCTTGCTACTGGAACAGGTGAATTATCTATTTTAATATTGGAATTAACTGGAAAATTTTTTCTGTATCTGCGATATAAAACAACCCAACATTTATCTGCGTTAAGCTTAATTTTCCAAATTTCACAGTATTTGTCGATTAGATTAGCTTTGCATTTGGAGTTTGTCAAGACCATTATGTGGATTTCTAGAGCTGGTTAAGATAACTGTATTGTCCGTATATTTATAAATACTTGAGTGTAGTGGGACAGGCATGTCATTTATAAAAATATTAAAATATTTCGGTCCTGAAACAGACTCTTGAGGGACGCCTCGGAAAATCTCTTTCTTGATGAGAGAATTTCTCCACATTTTTACTTGAAACGTGCGACAGTAGAGATAAGAGTAGGTAAGTTTAATGAAGCTATTAGGCAGAAGGAAATTTGACAATTTGTGGAGTAAGCCAAGCATGCCAGACTCGGTTAAATGCCTTCTCAAAATCGAGAAAGCATGCTGCTACTCCATTCTTTTTTCTAAATTCTTGGGCGATAAATTCTACCAGGTGGAGTATCTGATGAGTAGTACAGTGTCCCTTTCGGAAACCAAATTGGTTCCTATCAATGAGATCCATTTTCTCTATGTGGTTAGTAAGTCTTGTACTGATGACACGTTCAAAAACTTTGCAGACAACCGGTAACAGGCTGATGGGTCTATAATTTTTGGCATATTTAAGGTCTTTTCCAGGTTTCAAGATGTTAATAATTATTGAATGCTTCCACTGAGAGGGAAAATAGCAGTGACGAATGCATGCGTTGAAAATATTGGTGATAAGTACTATACATCTGTTAGGCAGTGCTTGTAGACCTTCATTTGAGATATTATCAAAGCCTTGGCTTTACGTTTTTTGATAATTTAGTGGTTTTATTATGGCTTTTAATTATGATAGCATTTTCGCCTCCTGTGTTGTAGGGTCTATCCTCTCTGATGATCTGATAGCCATGAATTCTGAATCTGTCACAAGCTCGAAGATGTGTTTCATTGACTAACATGACATCAATGTCATGTTTTTGGAGGTCGGAGATCGGAGATCACCATTCGTTAAGTGGTGTTCAACCCGAAGGCCTTTACCACTACATGTTTATCCATCCCTTAAGGACCTGTAAAAGTTATTTTTGGAAGTAAGAGATGAGCTGAGGTTGTTACTTACGGATACCGTTAGCATTGAAGACATTAATTTTTATAAAGCTCTTGGTAGCTGAAATAAGATTAGGAATATTATGAGTCGGCTTAAAATTCATAATCAATATTTGACAGATAATCAAAAACGGCCATGCTTACCTCTAATTTTTCAAATATTCCTTTAGCATTTTTAAATTTTTAGAAGAAATCTTAGAAGAAATTTGTAACTTTAACCTCTCATAAAATCCTAATTGGCTAGTTTTTGATCCTTTCGGTTGGTTTTCATCTCTGGATGGCTCTTGCCAGGCAGAACTACGTTTAGGGATCTCCTTCGGATTGAGCGCTGGGAATTCCTTTTTGTCGTAACGGAATTGATTCTTCGTCGCTTCTATTTTGGCTTTAATTTCTTCAATCTGTTTCTGTATATTAAATGGGTGCTTAGGGCAACCTTTAAAAGAACAAATGTGATCTGCTCCGCAGAGGGCACAGATTGGAGGTTTATCTTTATCATTTTTTGTTTGGGAGCAAGTATAGGTCTCGTGAGGTTTTGCACATTTTAAACAGCATGCTTTGTATTTGCGGCGATCCCGTGTATGCCCGTACCGCTGGCACTTATGGCATTGCATGGGCCAGGGCAAGATTTGTAAGGTTTCCACGAACACGTCGAGTCCTCTACGTCATATATAGCTTTACCTTCTTTATTGCGGGTGCATTAAGCTAAGTATACAGGTAAATGGATAATTTTCCCTTCAATAACATGAGTGATTTGACGTTTTTTTTTTTTTATTTTTTTTTATGGGTATTTCCATTTCTTGTATTTCAGATTTGATACGTTCAATATTAGCAGTCTTTGGCAGTTTCCCGATTATAGCTTTAATGGGTTTCTCGACGTTCATTTTAAAAGTATGGTAGGGGAGTTCAAGTTTATCTAAAAAATCAGTGAGCATTCTGTAATGTTCATAGTCGTAAACTCTGATGGTAAGAGTTCCACCGGATAAATTTCCGCGGAATGTTTTGACTTGTAACTTTTCTTCAATAGCATCTTTTAATTTGTCCCAGTCGGCTAGGACAGTGGGAGAGGGATATGCCCCGCCGTTTTTGTTGGGGCTATAAAATCATCCTGCTCGTTGGTAGAATACATATTGTCTTCGAGATTTAATTCCTGGAATTTGTTTTTCTGTGCTGGCTCATTAACCTCTGCGTTTGAAAGAGTGCGTTTATGTGTTATGCGATGTGTAGTAAAACCTTCTTTATCCGTTATGTTTTTCTTACGCTTAATTTTAGCGTTAGTAGATTTGGTAGATTTATTAGTTTCCATGGTAGCTGGGAGTAATTAGTGGGTTCATCCTCAGTTTGAGTTCAATAACGTACTGGCTTATTGCTGCGATTTGATTTTTGAGATCATTAAGATAAGCTAATTATTCCTCGGACTGTGTTCTTTAACTTAATATATTTCACAAACAATAATCAATCAACAAATGGACTGTATAGCTTCACTTTTATTTCATTACACTAATTATAAATAATATGTCAGCGATGCGAAATATTTGATACAAAATAAGCGAGCCATTCTATATTCTATCACAAATACAATTCTATCAATCAATTATCTTGTTGCCACACATAAAGTTCAAAACTAAAGGAAGAAAAACAAAAGAAATTTACGCTGTTTGCAACAATAAAATGAAGCAAACGATACTCACATAAACAGACTGATTGGGATCATCTATAAGTGAGTAATATTCTTCCTCTAGTTTTTGCATAATAAGCATAAGATTAGATGGATGTAATTCTATAGTATGATTTAAACACCATTGCTTGGTCCTTCTGAAAGCCTCCTCTCTCTCCATGATAATCTGTTGATCTGTTCACCTAACTAAATGGCTAAAGATTGAATGAAAAACATACTTATCAACATACTTCTGGGACTTAATAGCCCTTCTGTGCTGTTATATTTATTTTGTGCTCCAGAAAAATCTTGTTTACAAGCAGGTTACATTATAACATAAAAATCAACTTGTGTTAAGAATCACTGAACTGTTGTCTCATCGTACGTACCAGGACCACCAGGCCTGATTGCGATCAATTTCTCCCCTTCAATCTTCTACGAGATTTTCCTTCTCCTGAATGAACTAATACAAGTGCCACTTCAGCATTACTAGATAGAGCCTGGTATGTCATACCGAAGGTATCATATGGCCAAAAAAATGACGTTCTGCTCAATTTATTTGCAAAATAAGGTGGAAAGGTGGGAAAGAGCACATGTGCTCTAATTTTCTTTAATTACCCTAAAGAAATCACATATAGTGCAGTCAAATTGTCTTTCTACTATGACATTAATGTAAATTATTTTAAGATATGAAGTCTAACATATCGTATGTCTTTAAAAGTTCTTATGCCTTATGTAACTGCCAGCCATTTAGACATATATACTTTTCACATGCATTTATATATATTTTTTGAGCAACTGTTGTTCCATTCCTTCACAAGAATAGCTTTAAATAGAACTTTTGAAGAAATGTTACATTTACTTATTCTTTTCTCCAACTCACTCAATACATGTTCAATTTGATTTAAGTCTGAAGACTAAATGAAGGAAGAAGTTGTGATAACTTCCGGACAGTTGTATGAAAACCACATGTGAACATTTAGGGCTGCATGTTTACAATCATTATCCTGATAAAACATGAATGTATTTGCATTCCAATTTTCTTGCAGATGCTTTCAAATTTTCATAATAGTTATATACTGATCTACATAATTTTCCACTATAAATAATACAAGATTCTAGTAAAATTGGTTGCCTTTGGTATCTAGAATACTTGAGAATTGTGTAGCGACTATTCATTGACTTCTAAAAGTCTAGAGCGACAAGTCCGAAATAGGGTTTAAATATCCTTTTATTTAACTTGAGACCATTTACAGTTGGCCAATCCTGGGCTTACGTGAAGTCTCCACTTGGGCTTTAACTTAAGATAGAAAATAAGAAACTAATGCTAACTAACTAAAAACTAGAAAAAGCTGTACAGAAATAACTAACAGAGTTGGCCCTTAATTAAACCTCACTAGCGAATACTAACAGCCACATAACAATACGGCTGAACGTAGTAAGATTTAGCTTAAAGCAATGACGTGGCCAGAAAGGAAGACATGCATTACTAAGCTCTTCCACAGAAGTAACTTCCGTAGAAGAAAAAAAATTGATGTTGTCATTAATTTTCCCTGAGACTTCTTATTAAATACTGGTTCCACCTCGTTTATATAAAACGGGATTTTGAAAATTCATTTTGGTAGGGAGTTGTAGGTGGAAAACAAGAAAATACAGGAAAGCTGTTTAAAATTAAAAAAAAAAAAAAAAAAAAACTTACAAAGTTAAATTTCCCATTCCAGGAGCAGCGAGAAATATACAAACCATTTTGCTTCCAACTTCGTGCTTAACAGTATGCAGAACCAGATTTAGACTTGATAAGGTCCTAAGTTATTTGAGATATGGGGCCCTTTATAAGTCTGTTATACAGTACAAAGTCCGTAATCCGAACTCGTCGGGACTTTGGCGATTCCGGATTATAGCTCATCAATTTAAATCTGGTATGATAGCATGCAGAAATTATACAATTAAAAATTTGAAACCGTAATTTATGGAATAAAGAGCAATTATGATCTAATCCGTATCAAAATTTACAAAAAAAAAAAAAAGCTTAATATTTATTTGTTTACTTTAGTAAACATTTCTTACAATGTAAGTTGTTTAAGTTGCTTCGTTTTTTGTGCTAATACTTTCTCTATATTTCTATAAACAGACATAACTTCCTGTTCAGTTACAAAGTTCCACTGTTCAAGTCCTGTAATTGCTGTGTCGAGAATACCAACTAACTTGTCAATCGAAATTTTTTCGTTTTCAAAAACGTTCTCTGTTACTTTCTTCGCTATCGGAAGTGCGCATGGGTAAAGCTGGCTTTAAGCGCATGCGTAAGTTTGTGGCTTTGAGGTCCGGATTATAGATCATTCCGGATAATGGACGTCCGGATACGGACTTTGTACTGTAATATATTTTAATATTATTTATACTATATCTTAATTTTTGGGGGCCCTCCCAAAAAAGTGGGAGCCCTCAGCTATAGCTCGTGTAGCTTATACATAAATCCGACCCTGACAGTATGCAGTAAGATTTTAAGCTACAAAAATTTAAATTAGGAAACACTTCTAGAGAACAGCAAGCAGCAGATTGCTTTCAAAGTTATGAAATCTGACATAGAAAAGTGTAGATTAATCTATAAAATATGTTCAACAAAACAGTAAACTACCTGCAGAAAGTCTGCACTCATAGCATTCTAAACAGAGCTTCAAGTAAAATCAGGAAGGCAAAACAAACTAATAGAAATTGATCAAAGCTTTTTCACAAAGCAGGTTGAAACTGATTTTTTGTTAAATAAAGATGTGTCAGGTTTTCAGGGTTCTACAGGAACAACTAACAGAAATTTGGTAGCATCTCCCTAACTTTCACAGTCGATGAGATAATATGTAAGTACTGCAGAATGTTTTAGTGAAGAAATTGAATAGGCACAAAATATAATAACTACTACTAAAATATAAATGAATTTTTCTATAAAAAATAAACCTTTATTTATTCCCCCCTTTTTTTAAGCCTCAGATTCTTAAAATACCATTTGAACTTTACCTACAACCAAGAACTAGCAAGTCTGCTCAAGGAACAGAATTTAAAAATTTAAAAACCTTGCTCCACAGAACATCCCAACTGTTTTTTTTTTTTTTTTTTTGAAATAAAATACCAAGTATTTTCCTGTGATAAGAGATAACATATCATCATCACAGTCATTAAAATAACTCAGATTTTTTTCTATTATGTCATTCACATTTAATGATTTGAGCTCAACTTAACTGCAGAACAAATGTTAGATACTTATGCTTCATAAAACAGAACTCTTAGTATCTAAGCCTGAATTTAAACCAAAGTTTTCCTAAAACACCTACACTAATGATTTTAAAAATACTGATAATTCTTACATTGATTTAAGAATGTATAAAATAGAAAATTTATTGGAATACTGAATGCATAATTCCCTTCAATACATAATTTATCTTCTTTTAATATGTTACATTATTCCAAAAATTCATATATACAGTTTCATTTTTTAAAAGTATGTACTATACTTAAGAAAGATCTCTCAAATGATGTTGAATTTTAACGATGGCTGTTACAATTTTCAGTCAGTTGTACACTTCTATCAGAAGCAAAAATGTTTTATTCACTACATTCCACCCTTTTGTAGTTCTTTGAATACTGTATATATACTAATAAAACAATTTGAAGGACCAAAGTCCATAGCTATCCTATAACATTTAATATGCATGTATGATACAAGCTCTTGATCATCCAAGGTGACCTTGGTGTATATTACTTTGAATAATCAGTCTATCATATAAAAAAACTGAAATTTATTAATTCTTAAAACTATTCTTAGCATAAAGAATATCAAAATTTTCTCAGTATCTTGCACAGAAGATCACCCACCCTGTGAAATTTCTAAACAAATATGAAGTTAACTGAATAATATTACTACAAACTGAACATAAATTTCAGAAGTTTTTTCCCACCAAAATATACTGAGGAATGGGTACTTGCCATTTTATTTACCATGTTCACATTCTAGGCGCTTAAATAAATGCAATGAATTAATAGAAAAATCAAATTAAAATTCAGTTCAAATTTACATGGACTAGATTATTGAACTATTTGAAATTCAATTCTGTTGTAAAATATATTAACATTTAATTCTTATATTCTTTGGCTAATTCCATTTTTTAAATCTTCATATAAAAATTTAGAAAAGACTACAGATTAAGACAACTCTGACCGAATGAAATTTAATAACATCAATAAAATGTAACAAGAAAAAAGTACAATTCAAATGAAATAGAATTTAAAAATTCTGAAAATCATTAGAGATTGAGGAAATCGAATTTGCCTAATTTAAGGTTAATTAATTAAATGCATTCCATTTATTTCTGAGAAACATTTCCTTTGTTAAGACTAAAAATTAAAAAAAGGAGAGTAGGCAGCAATGAATTATTCTTCAATATCAAAATGTCCTAATTTCCATACTGGATTTAGTTATCTATTAAATGAAAGTCCACAGGAGACATTCAGATAAATTTCTAAAATTACTACACTCAAAAGTCTTTAATCCGGACTCGTCGGGACTTCGGCGATTCCGGATTATAGATCATCAATTTAAATCTGGTAAGATGGCATGCAGAAAACATAAAATTAAAAATATGAAAACTTAATTTATGAAATAAAGAGCAATTATGATCTAAAGGGTACCAAATATACAAAAAAAACTTAATATTTATTTGTTTACTTTATTAAACATTTCTTTCAACGCGCGCATGCGTAAAGAATACATTACGCATAGTCGAAATTAGAAAATTGCAATCAGAAAACTATTTGATGTGTATCCGTAATATAATGACGAGAAATTTGATTTAAATCATATCAAAAACGGAGTACATTGAGAGGAAATACTACATTTAGTAAGGAATTATAAGCCAAATAAAATAAAAACATCTGCCCTGAATATAAGGATAGTGCTGACAGATCAACTTCCAGTTCATTGCACGCTGTGACAGCAAATGACATACTCTTTAATAAATTCATTTCACACATTGTTCCAATTGATCGATTTACTATGAGAAAATTTAAATTATGAACATATCCCATATAATTAGCAGAATTCAGTAGTTAAGGTCAAACATTTCACCAATCTTTTTAAGCCTTGAATTTACCAATAATGATACTATAATTAAGGCCTTTTTACGAAAAGTTAACTTCTATGCAATCAAATAAAGCATGTTAACCTGCAAAACAAGGCACAGAAGTCAACCTTGAAATCTGAAAAATAGCAAGACTTCTGGGAGAAAGTAGAGATGCTTTTACGCTGCGTGGCAACATTAAAAATATACTGATTTATACAGAAATATTTTAATGTCTTTATTTTTTAAATTGCTTCCAAATGAATTCGTTCTTAATTATATCCAAAAAATTAAAGATTAAATTTGCGATTTAAAAGGTCTACTAGATATTTCGAGAAATGCACAGCTTATGTTAATTATAATTCTGAAGACAAATTCTTGTAATTAGAAAAGCCACTACCTTTCAAATTGAAACCTTTTCCCGACTGCGATATTTTAAGTTTAAAAATGAAAAGGCAGATGTTATTTATGTCTGGATAAAAGGTACAGAGTTAAAAACTGCAAGCAAAAAGTAAAATTACCTTCTACAATTAACAAACATCCGAAAGTGAATTGTTGGGCATTAAAATAACACAAACAAGAACTAATTATCATACTTATTCAAAAAAGGTACAAAGAGCAAATTCTATATAGACTAAATAAAAATAATATTCACAGGAAAAGTGCACAGCAAAAATGGATGAGAAAAATACACATGTAAGAATATATTTTCAAACTGATACATATTCAAAAGAACTGCATGACGAACTAGCTACACACAGAAATGGCATTTTTCTTGAATCATTAAATTTGGCCCATAATCAGATAAAATAAAAATTTTCATACGTAAAAAAGCAGACTTTTATCCTAGAATATAATAAAAAATTCAGTAATTAAGATCAGAAAATCTTTTACCAATCTGTTAGGCCAAGAACTTACCCGCATTAGTTTTAATGAATATTCTCAACAAATCGCATCTCAATCTGTCAAATAAACTGCGTCAATATGCAAAACAAGATATTAAATAATACAAACAAGAATTGACATATTTATTCAAAAGAGGCATAAAGAAGAACAATTTTTACGCAAACTAAGTAAAAATGGCACATTTACTTGAAATTTTCTCAAACATTTACCAGCAAAAACTTGATGAATCTCTACATGAGCTAAAGAAAATACCGCATTCAACTTGAATTGAATTCAGTCAGAAATTTACCAGCACAATAAAAAGAGACATGGAGGGGAAAAAAAGGAAAAAAAGAATTAATTTTTATATCTACTCAAAAAAAAAAAAAAAAAAAAAAATGCAGAATGAGCAGCAGCAACACAAAACAAAGTAGACAATTAAAAATAGTAATTTTAATGAATCGATCATTAATAATGAAATTCTGGGCATATACCACATAATCAGAGATAAAGTACAAATTTTCATACATAAACAGCAGATTTTATCCTACAATACGATTCAGTAATTAAGAGCAGGTAATATTTTACCAATTTGCTAGGCCAAGATCTTACCATCATTGGTTCTAATGCATTTTTCAACAAACAGCATTACCCATCTGTTAAATAAACTGCATTAATTTGCAAAACAACACATTAAAATAATACAACTAATTAACATGTTGGCTCAAAAAAGGCATAACGAAGAGCAACTTCTACACAAATTCAGTAAAAATGGCACATTTACTTGAAATATCCTCAATCAAAAGTTTACTAGTAAAGCTTTTACATGTGTTAGAATTTTCGTGGTTACTTAAAAAAAAAATGGAAACAGTAATCTCTACACGACGTAAATGAAAATGGCGCATTTATCTAAAAACACGGTAATCGGCCAGAAATCTACCAGCACATAAAACAGAAAATGAGCATGAAAAAATATACGCATGCAAAAATGGTTATTTGACGAATAACCTGAAATTTGCCATTGCGCACATCTAAAAACAAACAACTTCAAATTAATCAAGCAAAATGTGTAAATTTTGAAAACCATGTATTAAAAATTTATGGTAGAATTTTAGCATACTTACGGATCAAAAACAGACCACTCTTCAACCACAGTCCAGAAATAAGAATGAGCCGATGACGCCAAATTACTTGGCGAGAAAGTTATTAGTAGATCTTCATGCAACCCAGAGAATCTCGTAACTCCTCCCATTTTTTCTCGTGAAGATAACCTGTCAACTCAACTACGAATTCCAATACAGCTGGAGCAAAACGGACAGACAGACAGACAAAGTAGACAGATATCTTTTGTTGCACCCGCTAGGTCTTTCTGCACCGATGGGCGAAAAATCAAGCATAGGTGCGAAGGAAAGGTATATAGAAAGGGGGGCAATTTCGCATTTCAGAGCAGAGTAAGAAGGAACTTCGTATATTTTATACGAGTTCGAAAGACCAGGAAGAAAAGATGGGACAAAATAAAGTAAAAAATAAATGGCCCAAAAGTAATGAAGAGAAAAAATAAATATATTTTTAATTAAAAAAAAGGGCTTATAGAAAGAAAAGGAAAGGAAGTAAGAGAATTTTGTTAAAAAAAAAAACATGATTGTGTCCATGAGTGTAGTCAAAGGAAGTTGTTATCATTTACATTAAATAGAGTCTTCCAGGTGTATGTAATGAGTGTGTTTTGTAAAGCTGAACAGATGTAAAGATGGGGGGAAATTAATAATAAAATATAAATATTGGGGGTCCAGTCACATAACAGTATATGTCTAGTTTAGAAGCTAGCTTTTGCTATAACAGGGAAACTAAAATTTTTAAATTAGACTTTTATTTTTTAACATGGGAAACAATATGTTATCCAACCTTGAGACACAGTAACAGAAGACACATAAGATCAAGATACATATAATATCATGCAAAATTATACATTAACTTAAGTAGCATCATCTATTGCGGTTTCCAACATATTCATATACTCAGAAAACACCATCAGATAAAATCATAAATCTAAAACAAGGCGAGAACACATCAGCAAAAATAAATAAGCAAATAAATTACAGAGTTTTTTTAAATTTTAATATTAATTAATTAACAAAAAATAAGCATTTTATTTATTTATTAAGTTAATAGTCATAATTTATTATATGTGTACTATTTTATCAATTTGAGGCACACTATATTAATATATGCTTTTTATTTAAATAGATAGGAAATATAGATTATAGGAGCAAAAACTACAAATCTATACATTCATTGAGGCCCAAGATCGTGTTTTTTGCCTCTGGAGAAATTCCTCAAAGGGGCCCCAATGGGTAGCGCTAACAGACTACGCTACTGATAAGGATAGCGTCCCTACGAGATGGTAACCAAAAAACAAAAACAAAAAAGAGAACCACATGATTTAAAGCAATTACTAAGTATTTAATGATGCCAGAACATAATAAAAGGAGCATAATAATAATGATCATAATAAATAAATTAATTTAAAGGTACTTTAGTGACAGATATTTGATTTAGCTTAGAGAAAAGAAGTTCTACTTATCTGAATGTTCCGTCTTGGTGTTGTAAAAGATAAGACCTTTAGGTACACGAAAACTTTCGGTTTTGAGAACGAGACAATGTAGAGGATATTCGCGAAAATTTTTCTTAAATGAACGTTTTCTGAAAAAAAAAAAAAACCCCTTTGAAAATTTAGGATCTCTTCTAAGATCCTGCCTCCATTGTATGTGATTACAGCGCCTCCTATCTGGAGCAAAACGCATGTATTCGTTACGGAGTAACGGGTACTACTCTTAACTGTTCTTACCCCCAGACCTAATCTGGCTTCGTTTCTCGCGAGTACATCCCTGTGTTGCTCTTTAATATTTATACCTGCCCTTGCCAGGACCTTTTCTGCCAGACTTCATCATTTTTCAATATATTTTTACTTTCGATAATTTTAAATTAAATACCTAACTTGCTAAAATTATTTATCTCAGATTAATACTTTAAAAGAACAATACTGCTGTTTACTACAACACAAAGCTACTACTCCAGACTGCATATTCAATTAAATTCGCGAAACACGTATTACTTCGCCTGCACGCAAAATTCTCCCCTCGGTTCTTCTCCGCTCTAAGCTTCCTCCAGTTACTCTGCCAGTTAACTTTGATTCGAACTCTCCGCGACCGCGCTTTTCGCCTCTTTCTCCTTTTTCGGTCAGTGACCCCGTTTGTCCCCGCTCCGACCATTAAAATGCTCTTAGCCAAACGCTTGGATTCAATACCTTATCCCGAGGACCGGGTCTTCTTCAACTGCGCCTCACGCCATCAGCTTTTTTGTCTCCATGGCAACCATCCACGCTCTTCGCGTCCCAGTTGCCTTCTCTTTTGTAACTGAATGCAAGAAGTTGACTCACGACGGGGGGCTAAACGCCTTCAATTGTGATAAACTCTTGTACTCTCCTCCTGTGTCCTAACAAGACAGCACTTAGAAGAGAAGGGCTAGCTCATAGAGCTTTTCCCCCTGAAGCAGAAAGTGAGAAGTGATGACGTACCCATGATGACGCTGAGCGCGCCAATATAATTCACAGCTTGGAAATTAGCGTTTTTGAACCAGCGTTTAAAATGAGCTGTGTGTGAAAGATAGCTATAATTTGGAAAAGGCAATGTTACTGTTTTATGAATTTTAGACTGAACCATTAAAAATTTAATAATGCTTACTCAATTTTAAAATAATAGATAAAATGTGCTACTCTTTTAACATAAAGTTCCGTGGTTTTTTTTATTTTTATTTGCAGGTTTTTTTTATTTTTATTTGCAGGTTTTTTTTATTTAATGCACGTTTTTTTCTAATCATTTCTTTCAAAAGTGTGAGTAAAGGAAGCAGGTCTTTTTATGCGAATTACTTTGATGTTTTATACTATTATATTTTATCTAGAATGCTAATCTAGCACAAAATCTAATCAATAATTAGTTACAAAGGATACAATAAGAATAACTTTAACAAGTACTTTACAAAATTAGTTTGTTAAATACTTGTTATTCTTGTTGATACTAATTTGGTACTATTCATAATACCGAAGAGGCCCACCAGCGGCCGAGCGGTAAAGTCGCTGAACACTGGTAGTTCGGTCCGAGGTTCGAATCCCGCGAACGGGCTGGCTGCATGGGTGTTTTCGTGGTTTTTCCCCATGTGTAACGTGTATACGAGCCAGTTTTCCTTAGAAAGTCCTCTACGAAGGCATCCCTCCCCTTAGGCAGATAGCCCTAGTGTGCTTTGCCATAATTAAATACACACATACACATAACACCGAAGGTATTATCGATTAACTCATAGAAGTCAGATGCTTTCTGATTTCCTGTGGGGTAGAGTATACCTTTTGCGGTACTTTTTGAAAATAATGTTTTCTCTGGAGCGACTTTTTGTCTCTCGTTTCCCTTGACCATTAAATAATTTGGTTTTAGTTTGTGAAACAATTTGATTTCTTCTCAATCTCTATTTAAAACCTCTTTAATAATATCAAAATTTCAAACAGTTACATCTTCTAAAACAAATCCTCTATCTAAAACGCGGTTTCTCAGTAATTTGAGGCAGAGCGCGAAATGAGACTCTGATTCAAACAAACTGCACATTTTGAAAAGAACCAACTTAGTCCAGTTTAGAGTCATAGCAGAGTTTTCAATCTATATGCATTTCGTCGAAACTGAGAACGCATATTTTTTCTACAGAATACAAATATTCGCCTCTTTCCTTCTTTAGAGTAAGAACATTACTTTGAATTCTTGGACTACACTAAAATTTAGAAACCACTAAAAAATAAAATAAACACCATTTCTTTAATTTGATAATACTAGGTAAAGATATTCCAATTTTTTTTCTTTCCAAAAATCATAGCTTTAAGATGCCAGAGCTCTTATGACGATGCTACGTGAAATATTTTCACTAGTCCACCTGATTTTTTTCTTCTTTTTCAGTAATGCATTAATCTGCGTCTTTATAAAAATAGGCTTTAGACATTTTTCCAAATTCTCCGATTTGTGCTCCCCCCCCCCCAAATTTCGCTATTTGAGATTTTAATTTCTGATACCAATTTCTGTCTAGATGTCGTCGCTGAACAAACATTCTAAAATTGTTCTTTTCTCTATTTTTCAATACTTTAATATAATTTAATACAATTTTCTAAGGATATTATTTTGTTCTTCAAATTATCAATGCATTCTTGTTTATCCTTAAACATTCAAGATGATCTACATTTTCATTTGTGAGTTTTATTTCAAAATCATTAAAATTTGATTTATTATTGTCATCATCAATTTCGATTTATTATTGCCATCATAATTTACTTTCGGCACAGCATTCCATTTCAACAGTTTCTTTTTGTGGCTATCCAAACAATCGATTTTTCATATCATCTTCATAAACACTGCATAGAAAATGTTCGCTGCAGATTTTTCCGCTCTTCACATTAATAGAATCTTCTCTTTGACATTTGTGTATCCATTCTTTCCTCAAAAGCAAACTCTCATTTGGATCCTTTGGTCCCATGAAACAAAATATCTCATCCTTTCATACTTCAGTAAGTGCTACGGCACGTTACTGCAGCGCAAAAAGCCATATTACGTAAACGATATTTTACAATATAGAATTTAAAATAAAAACTGACTAAAATTACATGTATATAAATTATTTTAAATATATACATTATTAGAAAACAGATATATATATATTATTAAAATTAATTTGGGATATGTAACCTCTAGAAAATCGTCTCGCAGCTCAATGAAACTACTGTTTTAAACGCGGGAAATCAGGACAGGTGGCATCACAGTGACGTCAGATTATTGCCTGTTACGTCCCCCCACTAGGCTCGCGTCGGCGAGGAGTCGAACAAAGAAATGAGCTAGCCCTTCTATTTATCCCTGTAACAAGAGGACTCTCAGCGATTCCTGACTTTAGCTTATCTGCTCTTTCATCAACCAAGGCTGCCAGACTGAACGAAATTCCGGTTCCCAGTTTTCAGTGGCTTTCGCGAAATTCATCACTAGGTGGCGCTCGCATTCTGCTACAATTTTGCTATAAACACACTATTTGTAACGTAGCTCGTTATTAACAAAAAGTGTATTTTCTGTCTAGCT
Source organism: Stegodyphus dumicola (assembly GCF_044657685.1). Lineage (NCBI taxonomy): Eukaryota > Metazoa > Arthropoda > Arachnida > Araneae > Eresidae > Stegodyphus > Stegodyphus dumicola. Next base: position 66,183,127 of record NC_140778.1, on the reverse strand, counting down.
GCTTTATATTTAAGGGCTATACTTAACAAGCTTGGTGTTTTTGCATAACTTTATATGCATATAGGTTTAAAATTGTGTATATACCTCATTGAACTCAGTTCTGAAATTCCTCATTCTGCTTATGTAATTCTGAAATCTTTGTGCATGTAATGCTGTTATTTTCAAAATTTTGTTTGTAACTTTCTTCTGGTTAATCTGGAATGGGAATGGTACACATGGATTTATGTCAGGTAGTTACCTGTAATGTATCAAGATGGCACTCATGTATATGTGTGCTTAATAGTGATAATATTGTTTTGTGAAATTCAGTAATTTTATTTCATGTATATATTATTCTTGATAATGAACTATATCAGTATATCACGCTGCCAGCCATAAAATTTTGTACACATGTCATTCTGATAAATGTTGTATGTGTGTAAAAATGTCTACCTGCTGTATATTTAGGTGATGCATTTAATAAGCTTGTTTTTTTGCCTAACTTTAAATGCATATATATCTAAAATTGTGTATATACCTCATTCTACTTGGCATTGTGGGCATGTGTGATGGATATATTATTTATATTCAGCCATTGCAAGTTTTCAAATTTTATCCTTGATATACAGAACTGAACGTTTTCTCAATCATATATTGTAATTATGAGAGTTATTATTTTTTTGTGTGCTGTTAAAATATATTTTATGATATCTGTGTCTCTTTTATTTATAACAAACAGATTGATTTGATCAATAGCTTTATCAAAAATTTCATTATTTTCATTTGAAAAATTGAAGTTTCTCTAAAACACTGAAAATGTAAATTGCTGCAATGCACTTAATTCAATTACTTAATGTTAACATCAATGAAATTTAGAACACAAATGAAAGTGAAGAGAAACACACCTGTGTAATATTAAAATTAGTCAAAAAAGCAACTTTGGGTTTGAGTTTCATTCAAAATCTATGCCACAGTAAGACTTTTTTTTTTTGAGGGGGCCTAATACTTTTAGAATGTCTGCAATGCAAATACTGCACAGAGATCAAAATCTGCATTGTTTAAGATTTCCTAAAAACAGTTATTTAATAATTAAAAAAAAAATTCTTCAGTATGTAAAATTTAATCTCTTTAAGTAATATTTTTACTTTAATCTCTTTAATATTTTAATTTATTAATCTCTTTAATATTTTTACACCAAAATATGTTAATTACATCTTTCATAGGGGATACTAAATTATTTTTTGGCCCAGTACAGCCGATAGAAATCTTTTGAAAATTTTTCACTGAAATAGTACATGATCTGAACTTCTTACTATATAAATAATTAAAAAATAAGTTGTATACTCTGAATTACCTTTAAATTAGAATAAATAGTTGTAATGCGTACAATTCAGAATAGCGCATGTCTAGATGAAAGCAGGAATTAAAATCGAGATCAAATAGCTGGTGTTTATGTGTGAAAAAAAAAAAAAAGGTGAGATAGCTTAAAATTCCATGTTTTCCTTCTAATTAAAATATTTTTACTAATAAGAAATCAACATTATCTCACTACTATAGATTAATATTTTTTAAACTTTGCATATAACAAGACAGAAATCGTTTTTGGTACTTTTCCGAATTTTGTAAACATCGCAAAGTGTAGCAGAATTGTAGCGCCATCTTGCGGTCAGTAAGAATATCACGCAGACAACCGAAAACACAAAAGAATATTTTCACACTGGCAGGCCTTGAGTATAAGTTGGCCTTGCATCAACTTTAGCGACTGCTTCTCTCTTATTTAATTCATTTCTCTGAACGATGATGTGGAAGTAATTGCAATTAGTTGCAAAAGTACTCCGCAATCCAAACGCCTTGGTCCTTGGTCCGAATCGGTACTCACAAATAAAGCTGTATGTAGGTAAAGCGTGGTCGACACTTCAATGGGAAAACTTGCGCTTCGAAGCGACCGCAGCGCTCCTAGCGGTGGTGATGTGGAAAGACAATCAGTAAAACTACGCATGCTCCTTTTCTTTTCAGTCATTGGTTGTTTTCTGTTCGAGATATTCTACAGGTTTGTTTGATTCTACTGAAATCTTGCTAGCTGCTAATTTGCATTAGTTGTATTAATTATAACTTATTAATTTCGAACTTTTTAATTACAAAAATCAATTTTATACTGCCGATTTAAGGATTCCAAGAGTAAGATTTCGTCAAAATGTGATGGAATACATTTCTACACATTTCCTCGAGACGAATAAAGGTTAGTACTCAATTATTTTTCACTTTTGCTATTTGTAAGGGGATTCGAAATGTGATTATTTTATATTTAAACGTGAGAATAATTTTGTCGTGCTTGATATGGTTCATAAAATGTGTGTCCATAAAAATCTATTGGTTAATGCTGGAAAAACAATTATGTGATTTACAGTAAGCATTTTATCAGCAACATTTAGGGCATTTTAGTAATGTTTATTTTATTTAAAATTTATGTCGTAAAATTTTTAATAAAATTTATAATAATAAATAATTTTTAATAAAACATTTTATGTATTGGGTTAAAAAATGGTCTGATTTAATTCATAGACTTTTTTTGATCAACTCTGAAGTGTAGTTGCGAGTAAAGTTTGTGGATATATAGAAAGAAATTTAGATCTTATCAGTAAAAAAGTCTTTTAAAAGCATAGAGGAATCAATGCCATACTTAATGATGAGGAAAATTTATAATTGGTGTTCAACATAAAATTATAAAACTTAATGTTAAATCTATGTACAGGTTCTGTTCCCAGTACAAGTGTCCCACTCATCGAGGTGACCAACTTAAGAGGTTTCTATTAAAAATTCAAGTACTTGCTAGAGAGAAAAGAAATGCATTTGTACTGTAATTTTAAGATAAATTTATTGATTTCGTATGTGTATGTGTGCAACGTTGTAATGTAAACTCTTGGGTCTCATGTAAAACTAGCTTACAGTAGACTTGAAGCGACTATTCATTTTGTCTGATATGAATGTAAGGTCAGATGGCTGCAAAAGTTTAAATAGCATTTTTATTTTAACTACTCAGAACATAAAAGCACTTTCTTCTTGCTCAGAAAATATGCCAACACTTGTTTTGAAGAACTAAACAATGCTAAAATAAACTCAAATATTCAATTTGAAAATACTGGCTCATGATTTCTACATTAACTTAGACCAACGACAACCAGAATGGCAAGCCCGGGTTTTAGAATGCAATACTATCAAAGTGACGAGCACATAACAGAGTCTGCTTTAAAAGTACATCCTCCCTCACACGTACGTTTAGCCTCAAACCCTATCTACTTAAATACTGTAACTTATTTGCATTCTGGTGACGAACGGAAAAAGTAGATTTGACAGTAAAAATTCAAATGATAAAAATAAATGGTTAATTAACATAAGAATCTTACGTTATAGATAATTCAAATGCAATCAAAAGGTTTGAAATAAACTACAATTCTATGATTTTGAAAATTTAGTAATGTTTTATCAATAATTTTCAATTATTGTATGTTGATATATAATCCATGTATTATACTTTTTTTTCATTCTTTTCTTTCAGATGCCAAGCATGGGTTGAGGCTTCCCAAAATAAGCTCATTGGCGTTCCTGCTTCTGAGTTGTATAAAAAAGCATATCTCTGCATGTTTCATTGTCAAGACTGTTTTAGAAACGTTACTGCGAAACATCATCTAGTTCACAATGCTGTGCCATGTTGTCCGAAATCGCACGTAACAAAGAATGCAGTTTCAGATCAGCAGGTCTTTAATTTAAGTGACAGTCCATTCTCAATTGCTATGGATTATCATTTAATATCCCCAGTTCCTGTTCAAGGACCAAATAACCGACAAACACCAGTAGCCTGAAGCACACCAAAGTCAGCGAGAAAATATACGCCCAGAAAATCAGTATTGGCAAATACTGTTAAAAAATATCGGCACTTGGCAAGGCAACTAAAATTAAAAGTGGCATCTTCAGAGAGAAAATCTAAAGCTCATTCGTTTGAAAAAACACTACAAGGGGTTAGCAAAAAATGTTCATTCATTCAGCGGCAGGTAATATTGAACACTCAAAAAACAAAAGGCAGGCGTTTTCCACAGTCTGACAAAATTAATGCCTATCGCATCTACAGTAAAAGTAGAGCAGCATATCGTGTTTTAAAAAGAATTTTTTCAGCTGCCACATGAACGAACTCTTCAGCGTTTTGTGTCATCAAAGCTCTCGTACACAGGGATTAGTGCAGATGTCATATTTGCATTGAAACAAGTTCTACAAAATAAGGAGAAACATGGAAAAATGTTTGCCTTAATCTTTGACGAAATATCATTGAAACCTTCTCTGGTGTATGACCAACAAAAGGATCATGTGGTTGGATTTGAGGACTTTGTTGGTTTACGAACTGATTCATTTGCCAATCGTGCACTGGTACTAATGCTGAGAAGTTTGAGTAGGAAGAATCAGTACCACTTGGTTTTTACTTCTCAAGCCATGCCATGAATTGAGCTACTTAAATACTGTAACTTATTTGCATTCTGTTGAGGAACAGAAAAAGTAGAATTGACAGTAAAAATTCAAGGCATAAAAATAAATGGTTAATTAACATAAGAACCTGGTGGTTAATTAACATAAGTTAAGGCAGTGCGCAATGCCTTGTTTGTGCAATTATCTGATATTTTTAAGTGAAAATAGATTGATTTGTACACAGATATTGTGTAATTCTTTGACTTCTTATTTTGGTTTTGTGTAGCGGCCATCTTGAAATTGTGCCTTCTTGGTGTCAAAAACAAATCGCCAAAAAAACAAGGGGCACCCCATTGTAAACGTCTACCGTGATGAGTTTGATTAAAAACCAAACAGCATATGTGAACTTTTTGGACAATAATTGTGAAAGATGTGTTGATTTTTTCCTTTACCTATTTATTCAGGGCTACCATGTGATGATATATGAGAAGCCTTTCTACAAGTGTTTCACCCATTCATAGAACTTTTTCTTTGGTAACTTATGAAATATTTATTCTTTTCTTTTTTAACTTATGAACTATTTATAATACTTTTATAAGTTTTTAAAATAAAAAATTAACTTAGGTGAGAAGGTGTCAAGATGAACCTTTATCTAATATTATTGTTTTATGTAATTTGGAATCTTCAAATTCTAATAAAAAATAACATTTCTTTTGGTATTACACATATGTTTATACTGAAAGTTTCTCATCAAAAGTTTGTTGATTCCTTAAAAATAACTGCTTCGCCATTTCCATTTTGTAAACAATAATTTCTATTTCAGAATAAGGCTTTTTAAAACTGTAAAGCTGTGTCGTTCATGAGACCATAATTTTTAAACAATTTAAATGCTGGAAAAAAAATCCAACTTTTAAAAGTTTATGCATTGCATTAAAAAGGAGCAAATTTCATTTCTAATTTTGTTTATTATAAATGCCTTTCTGTGTTCGTGACTGCAAATATTTCATATACACTAAAAGTCACTCATAGTATTATATACTCTTTTCATGTAATTAAAAAAGGAATTATTTGGGTTTGACTAATTTTGTGATACAATTGATTGCTGAAGAGAATTGTAGTTCAGTATACAAGACTCGGTTTTCAAGATATTAAAGCACAATTGACTTACTTTACATGAAGTTTGTGATTTATTTTGAGAATTTTTGGATGAATACTGAAAACATAATTATTTTAATTTTCTATTTGATATCTCTGCTAATTTGCATATGTTATCATAGTATGACATCAGTATATTTAAGGTAATAAGCTTATCATATCAGTATATTTTGTTTTAGTTATTCATATTAATATTAGTAATAATAAAATTATTAGTATTTTTTCAGTCTGTTTATCTTGAAGTTATAATTATTTTCTGTATTAAAAAAGTATCTTCCTAAAAGGTGATGATTGGTTAAATTATGCTAAACACTTTAGAAGTACATCGGACTTTAAGATTTTTTAATGAAACATGCTTTATGCAAAATATACATACACTGGTGTGCAAAAATTAAGGACGAGACAGTTTTTTCAATATAACTTTGTACAAAAGCTTTCCAAATCAACACATTTAATACCGTAAGATCCCCAATACGTAAGGACATGAGTAATGTAAGCAACACTTGTAAGGATTATGTTAATTTTATTAACAGTTAAATTTTAAGTTAAAGTTCCTTTCCTGTCAAATTCTTAACTTCAACTTACTACTTCCGGCCAGAACGTACTTTTGGAATGTGCTGAATATTTAATGAGAAGGAGCGGTATTTAAACCACAAAGTTACTTACCGAGATAGAGAGAGAAACAGAGTTTCTGAATTTTTGGCCTTTTTGGCCGCTCTCTCTCTCTCAAAGCTGTTATAGGCTCGGCCGTACTCAGGCCCTTGCTAAGCTTCGTAGTAAAATAGGTTAAGAGGCCAACTCTCATTGTACCTTGATAGCTTTGGCTATACTTAGTTAGTTAATCTTAGTTTTAGTTTAATTCTTAGTTTTTTAAGTTCAAGTCCAAAGAGCGGACTTTATTTGTTCACTCCCAGGCGGAGTTTTGTGAAATCTTATAGAAATAATAAAGGGTTGTTTACCCTTCTCTCTTGTTGTTTCCTGTCTTCGAACTCTAACGATTATTCGCTTATCAGTTCCTAGGTTCCTCATTTCCAACATTAACTTAGATTTCAAGGGAGGGACCTTAGAATTGGCGCCCGAAAAGAATTCTAAACGGACCATGTCGTTAGAGTCCAGGAAGTTTACGTTGACCCCTCCGACCTTTCAGGTCTCTACAACATCCACGAATCCAGTAGAAGGGTTTGGATTCCTCGTGGAAACGCTGCATGCAGCCATGAAACCCACAGCCACTTTCGATGGCAAGGGCTCAGTCCTGACATTTTTGGAACAACTAGACCTACATTTCACCTTACACCCCGTGAATCAGCTACAAAAAGTGATCATCGCTACGACAGCCTTAAAAGGTCAAGCCCTTAGCTGGCAGAAGAGTATAGGAAAGTTCTTGTTGAGGGACCCAGGAACTGAATCATATAACTAGGAAAATTTCAAATCTGCATTAATAAAAGCATTTCCAGTGGTTAAAGATCGTCCGAAGCTTGAATTAGAATTGTATAGTAAATACCAAGGCGGTTTCGGGGATTTGACAGAGTTCATTTTAAGAAAAGTACATATTTTTAATTTATTATACGGGAAAAAGCCCGATAAAGAAATTATCAAACTAATTCTACCGCGTCTTCTACCATCAGCGCAAGCAGCAGCAAGAATCCGCAAACGTTGGAATTTCTGTTCCAGCTTGCAATGAAATTTCAAATTCTGTTCCAGCTTGCAATGAAATTTCAAAGTAGAAGAAACGCAGAGAAAGCGCGTGCAAGTCCGTTTGGCCAGTACTCAAGATTTACTCCCCAAAAGAAACCACAAGTTCAGTACAAGGCATATCGGCAGACGGGAAAAAGTGAAAAGTTTAATAGCAAGAGCGCAGATAAATCTAAGGACGGTGGATATAAAAATCAGCGAAAAGAGGCGGCAGGTAACCAGACTTTAAACGCAAACCGGTGATCGAGAAGGGGCAACGGTCACCGAGTAGGACAGAAGACCCCTCAGAAATTTGTCTAAATACAGTCATAGTACAAAATCTTGCTATGCCAGAGATACAGATTTTGGTAAATAATGTACCAACAACTGCACTCCTGGACACAGGGGCACAATGTTCATTCCTATCGGAAACTTCTTTCAAAAAACATTTCCGTCGTTACAGACTGTTTAAAGCCACGGGACAGAAAGTAATTGCCGTCCAGGGCAAACAGTGCGTATGTTTGGGGAAAACCGCACTGCATGTTCAGATTAAAAATGAGGTCCTAAAAATTAATTTTTTAGTCGTGAAAAATTTACTCACATCAGTGATATTGGGGATCGATTTTTTGCGCGCATCCGGCGCAAATCTTAATTTTCAGAATTCTACGTTTCAGGTGCACATGGACCCGGTACAAGAAGGTGAAGTTTCCATGCCGGAATTGAATCTGGAACATTTAAAGTTAGAAGAGAAAAAGAAGATTGAAGAATTGTTAAGAAAATTTAATTCTTTGTTTAACGAAAAACCTGGGTTTTGTCAGGTAGTTAGTTATTTCATAGACATTGGGAATTCCCCTCCAGTCCGGTCAAAACCTTACGGTTACGATAAAATAAAAGAAGAAATTTTGGAAACCCATATAAAAATTATGTTAAAGAATAAAATAATTGTACCAAGCACGAGCCCTTACGCAAGTCCGGTGGTCCTTTGTAGAAAAAAGAACGGGCTATCGCCTGAACACCCGGACGCGTATAGGTTTGCAGTTGATTATCGTAAGTTAAACAGTATAACAAAATATCCCACATATCCCCTACCAATAATTAATGAAATCATCAGAAACATTCGCTCGACTAAATTTATGACAACCCTAGACCTCACGTCGGGTTACTTTCAAATAGCCGTGAAGCCGGAGGGTGTCCAGAAGACCGCGTTTATAACAAAGTCAGGCGTCTATGCCATTTTAAGAATGCCCTTTGGTTTGAGCGGAGCGCCAGCTACGTTCCAAAAAGCTATGGACATAGTTTTAAAGCCAGTTTTAGGTAAAAGCACAATAATTTATCTTGACGATATCATAGTTACCATCCAATAATTAGAAGAACATTTGAAACATTTGGAAGAAGTTTTTGCCTTACTTAACGAGGCCGGTTTCAAAATAAATGCAAGAAAATGCAAGTTTGCGGCAAAGGAATTACGATACCTCGGGTACAAAATCTCGAATAAGGGAATAGAGACTGATGATTCAAAAATTAAGTCAATTAAAAGTTATCCTCCCCAAAATACGGCTAAGAAATTGTCTTCATTTTTGGGCTTATGTTCCTATTATAGAATGTTTATAAAAGACTTCGCGAAAATAGTTGAGCCTCTTCTAGTGCTAAAAAGAAAGAAAAGTAGATTTTCTTGGACAGCCGAAGCGAACACCGCATTTGAACAATTAATGAATGCCCTAATCAATGCCCCAGTCCTTAAATTCCCAGAAGGCGAGCAAGGTCTAGAAATTTCAGCGGATGCATCCGATTATGCAGTTGGAGCGGTGCTCTCCCAAAATGGGCAACTTATAGCTTTCTTTTCGAAAACCTTGAATGCTACGCAAAGGAACTATTCCGCTACTGAGCGAGAAACGCTCGCTGTGTTATTAGCAGTTCAGAAGTTTCGGGTCTACTTCGGAAGTTCACCGATAACGGTCTACTCAGATCATGCGGCAGTGGGTCGCTTGTATTCAGGGAAAAATTTATCGCCTCGCTTGATACGTTGGACTTTAAAATTACAGGAGTTCAACCTAATTATAAAACATACTCCGGGAAAGGAAAACTTGGTCGCCGATGCCCTTTCGCGAATAAAAATTGATGAAGAGGGAAACACTATCAAGTGTGCCATGCTCACCTCAAGAGTTATTGAGTCCCGTGAAACAATAATTGAAGAATTAAAGAAGGACCCAGAGTTTAAAGACATTTACGCATACTTGGAAGAAGCTGAAAAATTTGAACATAGAGATTTAACAGCTATCCGCAATAGGGCACAGCATTATGAAATAATCGACAAATTGTTATTTTACACAAAAGTAACTAATGAAAATCAGGAATACCGACCAGTAGTCCCAGCGAGTCTACGTTTAAGTATCTTAGAGGAGTTACACGATCTACCTTCTGCAGCACATTTCGGAATACGAAAAACACTAAAGAGATAACGCGAAGCGGTTTATTTTCCACAATTACAGAAAGTTGTTACAGCGTATGTTAAGTCGTGCCATATGTGCCAATTAATAAACGATGTTAATTACAGCCCGGCCGGGTATTTAAAAAACATAAAGACAACTTTTCCAAACGAAATAGTTGGAATAAATTTGCTAGGACCCTACCCTAGGACAAAAATAAATAAAAACAGATATCTTTTAACAATCGTTGACCATTTTTCAAAATGGGTAGAAATAGTCCCTCTTAAACGAGCTTCAGCTAAAATAGTCGCAGATTCTTTCTTAAATAAATATATATTAAAATACGGGGCCCCACTAAAAGTAATATCAGATAATGGAAAACAGTTTGCTAGTAGTATATTTAAAAATTTGTGCACAGGACTTGGCATACGCCATCTAAAAATGGTACCATATAGACCGCAGTCGAATATAGCGGAACGCGTAAATAAGAATATTGTAAAAATTATCAGAGGATATGTGAAAAACTTTCATGACCTCTGGGACAGCTGTGTCAATGAGTTAGGTTTTGCCTTGAGAACTGCAAAGCACGATACTACGCAGAAAACCTCCGCGGAGTTATTTTTAGGAAGAAAAATCATAACGCCGTTGGATAAGCTATTCTTTGTACAACAGCGACAAGAATAATTTAAGTTAAAAGACGTTCAAAAAATTATTGACGAAGCTATTAAAAGTTCTGATATAGCAAGACAAAAACAAAAGATTTATTATGATAGAAATAGAAGGGAATTGGAATATACAATGGGACAAAAAGTGCTGAAGCTGAAATATTCGTTATCGTCGGCACCAGAAAACAGAGTGGCGAAGTTTGAGCCCAGGTTTGAAGGGCCGTACGTGGTGGAAAGAATAAGAGAAGCCACGTTTTATTTAAAGGCCGAAAATGGCCAACAACTGGTGGCAAATATCGATCAGTTAAAACCTTATTACAGCCGCACTGACTTTAAAATATTGCAGGATTTATTACAGGATTCTGGAAGTAAGGAGAGAAGCCCGCCAACTCAGGAGTACAGCTCGAGTCCCCCAACACAAAAAAGAAAGCAGAGCCAACAAACTTCGACCAGGAAAACCCATACCACTAAGGCTACAAGCGCACAAAAAAAGAGGAAATTAGCACCGGCAGATCAACGAGTCAGAACCCAGGATGCTCCAAAAACTCAAGTGCCATCGACCACACGAGGGAGGCCTGCTGACAAGGTTCCAGGAAAGTAGAAAATTCAACGACGAATTAAAAGTAGACGTAAACCACAGTTTCCCGCATCAAAAGCTACTAGGCAGACCCAAGGAGGACCAACGTGGAGACCGAAAAGCCAGAAAAGACCTGTAGACACAACCGTGCCGGAGCAACAAGTTAGAAGTGCCAAGAGAAGATTCAAAGACCCTGAAGGACGGAGTCAAAAAAGGAAATTGGCATTCCAGAATCCACAACCTGCCCGGAAGACTCCGATTCCTACATAAAGGACAGAAAAGGAAAGCACTGGAACTGAATGGAGCGGAACATCGAACATCGAGAAGAAGAGTGGAGGTTATTAGGTTTTCTACATTTGATCAATTCTGTAAAGACAGGATGCAGGAGTACAGAAAAAAATAAGTGAAAATTTCTTTGAAGTTCAAATTATATCATATTGTTATAAGTTGCTAAAGCTGTTTAGAAAATTTGAATCGCAGATAGCAATATTTTGTAAATGTTCGTAAGCATAGATTTTTATGTTAGTAATTTGGCGAGAAGTTACTAGCGTTAAATACTTTTTGTTAAGAACTCGCAAGTTGCGAGAAATAAGTTCTGAATAAGTTTAGTCGGAAGACTATTGGAATACTATAATATGTTAATGTAAAGTTAAAATTTCGTGTAAATTTTGGTAAAGTGTAATTAAGCAACTATGACTGTTGATGTAAAATGAATTCAAAAGTAATGTGTAAATATTTAAATGTTCATGTTCATGTAGAAATGTTTGATCTTTGTGTGGAAATATCGTAAAGATTAAAAGGACATAGAAAATAAATTTTTATTTCTGTGTATGGGAGTACGGAAGAATGCAATATTGATATATATGTGTTTAATGTTAGGCTCTCCAGTTAACATGTTTAAAAGTAAAATATAAGCTTTTGCTTACTACAATAGGAAACAGTTTTAGTGTAGGGAGTCTTGGCAGGTCTAGTGTGTCAAATTTTAACAAAGTTAGGTGTTGTGTAGCGGTAGTTTGTTCGCGGTAACACAACATAGAAGACCCTAAGTACATTTCAGTACATTTGCTGGAGAGCATGGGCGAAATAAATCTGTAGATGAATGAAAGTGCATAAGGGCAAAATAATGACCTAAAAGCGTAAAGCTAGGATTTAAATTCAAGTTTTGTAAAAATGCATTACTAATGACATTTCCTTCCATATCTGGAAGGATCAAGACCTGAAATAAGTCTAGCTGAATAAAGAGTATGTAGGATTTATGTCAAGATATAATGTCCAGAAAGAATTCATTGTAAATTTTTATTTTTCCTAGCTTTAGTCTAGCTTTTAGAATTGTTGTAAAGTTGGCCCTAAAAACGAAACTTTAAAGTCATTTAGTTAATGTAAAAGTTGGAAGAGTGTAGTTAATATAATTTTTCAGACTTTAAAGTCTTAAACAAGGTCGTTTTGAGACCTTATTTTTCGAGTATTTAAAGTCTGGTCGGAAGCTATGTAAGGATTATGTTACTTTTATTAACAGTTAAATTTTAAGTTAAAATTCCTTTCCTGTCAAATTCTTAACTTCAACTTACTACTTCCGGCCAGAACGTAGTTTTGTAATTTGCTGAATATTTAATGAGAAGGAGCGGTATTTAAACCACGAAGTTACTTACCGAGATAGAGAGAGAAACAGAGTTTCTGAATTTTTGGCCGCTCTCTCTCTCAAAGCTGTTATACGCTCGGCCGTACTCAGGCCCTTGCTAAGCTTCGTAGTAAAATAGGTTAAGGGGCCAACTCTCATTGTACCTTGATAGCTTTGGCTATACTTAGTTAGTTAATCTTAGTTTTAGTTTAATTCTTAGTTTTTTAAGTTCAAGTCCAAAGTGCGGACTTTATTTGTTCACTCCCAGGCGGAGTTTTGTGAAATCTTATAGAAATAATAAAGGGTTATTTACCCTTCTCTCTTGTTGTTTGCTGTCTTCGAACTCTAGCGATTATTCGCTTATCAGTTCCTAGGTTCCTCACTTCCAACATTAACTTAGATTTCAAGTGAGGGACCTTACACACTTACTAAAAGAGAAATCAGAAGGATAAAAAGAAGCTTTATTGTAAAAGTATCATGGAGCGCAATGCGACTGAAGGCCGAAACATCCCTGTGATGGGTGTCCAGCAAGAAACATCCGATCTTTAATAGGGGATATAATCTCCCCTGACTGCTAGGCAGGTTTCACAGCGTCTGCCCATGCTGAAAATGAGGGTGTCAATGAGTTGTTGAGGCATTGCTGCCCATTCGTCTTGCAGCACCAATCGAAGCTCCGGAATCGTTACTGGTGGTAAGGTACGAGCTGCCAAGCGTCTGCCTAGAAAATCCCATACATGCTCGATGGGATTGAGATCCGGAGATCGTGCCGGCCAATCCATACGTTCAATATCCTCACTCTCTAAGTCCCCCCGGGGGTCGACGTAGAGAACTCTGCGAAGCTACTGGCTAGGATCTGTACCTAGGCAGTCTCGGCCACGGAGGTATAAAATTTATGAACTTGGTGGTTCTGAAGGCTCTGGGAAAGGTCACTTATTGGCCGGCCCTGGAGTCTGGCACGTCCTAGCGCGGCGTGGTACTAGTAACCCGGGGTCTCCCCCGGGGTCGCTGGGTAATGTCCCGCTGCGACGGGCTCGCCCAAGCGACTGGTAGGAGCATTTGACGACCGGTGCTGCCTGGGGCTTGTTCCAGGTGGTGCGCTGCTCTCCTGAGTGTAATAGTGGAGGTTGAACCACCACGATGTGCCCTAAGGGGAAGTGGACCCAGAATGAGATTAATTTCTCGAAACGGGGAATGCCTAAAACTTCTTCTTCTTCTTCTTCTTCACTCTCTAAGTGCTGTTCGGCAGCTACTGTGCGATGACATGGTGCATTGTAGTGCATGAAAAGGAACTGCGGACCCATAGCGCCTCTAAAAAGACGCACATATGGAAGAAGAATCTCGTTACAATAACGGGTCCCGTTGACTGAACCTGCGTCGCGAAGACGTGAAGGTTTGTACGACTACCAAGCATGATGCCTCCCCAAAAGAGAACACCGCCACCTCCATACCTGTCCCTTTCAATGGTGTTCGAGGGATGATTGCGGCTTCCCCGCTCTCTCCAGATGAGTATGCGATGAGAATCGCTACTCAGACTGAATCTGCTCTCATCTGTAAAGAGTACTTGTCCCCATTCATTGTCTCTCCAATTCCGGTGTTCCCGGCACCACAGAGAAAGCCTTCACCGATGGGCAGGCGTTAGAGGTACATACCGTACAGTGCGTCGTGCAAACAGACCACCACCGTGCAGTCTTCTGGCCACGGTAAAACGCGACATCGGTCGTCCAGTTGCCTGTGTCGTGTGTCTAGCGATTTCTCCCGCTGTCTGCCGCCTGTTTCTTCTGGCCTGTAAGGCAATATACCGGTCATCTGCGGCTGTGGTTCCTCGTGGACGACCACTACTAAACCACCGGATAGCTGTTCCTGTAGTTTGAAATTGTCTCCAAAGTCGTGAAACGATGCTGTGAGCAATTCCGAACTCTGCAGCCACACTTGTCCCACTGCGGCCTTCCTCCAACTTCCCAATGATTCGACCTCGGGTAAAAGCATCTAGATGTCGTCTAACTGATTGATTATTCGCCATTTCTCGCTGAGGCAGCAACTCGGTGTGATTTTAACTGCTATGCGGCGTGCAATTTCTTTGCCAGAAATACTGATCTTACACCGACAACATGCTTTATACTACTTAGACACTCCCCCATTATGTCTACCTGCATATCTGCGCATGTGCTACCGTACATCACCTTACTTAATCTCCTGATTGGTCTTTCTGTCCGCTCTGCCTCTTCGTTCAGCTGATAAGCTAATTTTTCGACTTCGTCCTTAATTTTTGCACACCAGTGTATCTTCAGTAGAAATTCAACTATTCTATCATTATTTAAAGAAAATATATATATAGTAAGATTATTTTTTACTTCCGAACTGTTCTTTTATTGGAATTTTCGAACGAACCTACAAAGTTACAAGTTAAATTTTTTGGTGAAGGAAGAAAAAAAAAATATGTACAATTTTTTCAGGTATAAATCAATGTTATTAAATCTAGTAATTCTTCAGACATAATTAATGTTGTTAATCTGGAAATTCCATTAGTTTATCAATGAAACTGATAAAAAGTCGCCAGTTTTCAAAGTTAATTACAATTGCTTTAACCATCGTCCCTCATGGAGGTAAGAAAGGAAGGAGGGGCCAAACCTGCCCTAAGAGCACTGCTCTGAGCCTTTGGTCTCCTGATGAGGTGGTTCTTTGTTTACATTCAGAAGCTCTCTTGACAGCGCTTTGATAATATTTCGACACACGACAGTTCCATAATGGATAATAGCAACTTGTATAGCTTAGTGACATTTATGCAAAAATCATATCTTTTATTATTGATTTGTAATATAAACAGCGATTTTGATTATGGATTTGTTTTAAAAAATTCTAAGCTACTGAACTACAAAAATATAGATTTTAGCAAAAATGTTATGCTTAAAGAATGAAAAATACCTTACAGTACCTTTAAAATAGTATATGTCTTTCGATACCCTTGATAGAGTATTCGCTACTTTCATTTTATGTTCCAAACGCCAAAATGTTTTAAATAAAATTTTTTTTTTTTTTTGTCATCCACATATTATTGTAACACGTACATTTTACGAATTTTTAGAGGAGAGGCTTTATAAGTTGCTCATTTTAAACTCATCATTTTATTTGTATATAACTGAAAAATAATCACTTGGGGTTTACACATTTTACTTATTTGGGTTAATTAAAAAATAAAATTACCACCAAATGATACAATCCTCATCAAAATTAATAAATGTACACAACGGATATACCAATAAGTTAACTTTTCCTTTATTTGTAACCACACTTGAGTGTAAAATTATGTACAGTTTTACACAAATGCGTGGAACAGAAGATGGATACATTTGCGAATTCTACGGAAGTACCATGTGTGGTCAAGATGATGTGAACGTGCCACATCACCAAGACAGCTTATTAAGAATTTGAAAATGGGTTAATCAACAGAGGTGAAAATATTTGTGTATCCTTGCCAAAAGAGGTTGATTATGAATGGCCCTCTTATTGATTCCAAATTGTTAATTTTTTCCCAAGCAAGTCTTCTTTTCTCGGAAATTCGAAGTTCATGTACGTTCCTTTTTAATGTACGTAGGTCTCATTTCATAGACAAAGAATGGCTAACGGGAACATATTTACAATATTTACTCTCAGTATCGTATTTGATTCTCAATTCACTCTCTCCTGGATTAAAGATTTCTCTAAGAAATTGAGAACCAGTAATAGCAAAGGTATTGAGTGCTCTGCCAAAATATATTTTCTAGAAGATTTGAGTTTGATAATAAATGTATCCTAAAATGTATTTCAAGTCAAAAGTGTGAAACTTGATGGCTAACTGTAAATATAAAATTATGTATGTTAAAATATTTGTAATTAGGCACATAAGGTTAAGTTTTTATTAAATAGAGTAAGGCAGGCAAGGGTTATCTGCCTAAAGGGAGAGATGCCATCGTGAAGGAATTTCGAAGAAAAACTGATCTTTGAGTGGGTATTAAAAATAATGCATGTAATTTTCATTCAAATTATATTTATACACATTTCTTATGTAAAAATGTTGGGCATATGCTAAATTATTATAAATTACTTTACTCAAAAAAGATTGTGAATGAACAGAAATTAAGGATTTTGCACATTCCGAAAATGTGAAATATGTATGAGTATTTATGCTTGTGTTTGAAAAATGTATGTATCTGCCTTTAACAAAATACGTATATACTTATTAAATTATTTATAAATGTATTTGAAATAAAAAAAACTCTTGTGAAGAAATCTGATTATTAAATGTATCTAAATTTATAATAATTATAAATATTATCTAAACATATAATAACTTTAACATTAAATTGTAAACATAAATTGGAATTCTGCTGACAAATACATTATAAAACTATTTAAGCATGAATTGTTCGTATTGGAAAGCAATCTGTTAAAAGGTACTGCAAAGTAAATTCTATGAGATGCGTACTTAAGGAAGTAATAAAGAAGAGTTTTAGGATATGTATTGTTGACGTTAAAGGATAAAAAAATCTAATAAGTATAATTAAAATAATTATTCCCCTATACATTTTGTAATAACGCAGGTACAAGTTTTAAATAATATTTAAAAAAATCCTTTTTTATTCCCTTTTTAACGTAGTATTGCACTAAAAATAAAAGGAGAGCTAATTTGAAATGGAACAAATAGAGCATTAATTACAAATTGACTTGGATTTTTTTTCAATTAAAAGATTCATCAGAACCTAAAAAAATCATGTCATATTTGAGAAAGTATTTTAGGCAGAAGCTCTATAAGTAGAGAAGAAATAATGCATAATTTTAATGTTAATAACACAATAAACTTTGTTTGAAAATGTATTCTTTTCGTTCACTTAGGACTCTGAAATATTGTAGAAATAGAAAATATATAAATGTATAATTACGACGCAATTACAAAATATTTACATCCCTTCGTGTCCAAACCCATTGATCTTAAATCCCCCAGTGTTTTGGTCACCGTGAAGGGTTCGCAGTGCTTCAAAACCTGTTAAGGGCCGTTCTTACTGGGGTTTATCTGAGTTAAGGAACACAACTAACGTAGTTGACCCATCTCCAACACCAGTTTTCCTCCATAGAGCAGCAAGTTGAAAATTCTGAACTGCAGGCAAAGCAGTCGACACAGGGAACTGACTCCGTTAGCTCAGATAAATCCCAGTGGGAAGAGCGCTTTACTTCCTACCTCCATGACGTCTCTGCAGGGGAGAGGAGGAGGGGGAGAAATGTAGTTTACATCGCCACCACTGCAATGGATTGGCGCTGCAATTTGGCGTCAGGTTATAGTATGGGAGTGATGACGCTTTACTTACATACAGCTTTCCTCACAATTCCATTTCGTTTCTCCCATCTGTCGCACGATCAAGAACGAATGATGCGGTTTCTACTCGAATACCTATGATGCAGTTGCTATCTGAATAGGGGCCGTATTCTCCTGGCCGATGCTATTCGCAACTAGACCGTCAATCTCGGAACGCCTCCTATTGTTAGCTGGGCGAGTTCAATATACGCAAGTGAGAGGAATAGAAAGGAAAGGTTCCAGAATGGTTTCCAACGGAAATAATTAGATCCTGGAATGGCTTTCAATGGGTACTAGGCAAAAAAAGGATATATGCTCGCTGACTTATTCTCGAACACGTATTGTTACTTCCTCCCTAGGAAACGCAACTCACGACTAAATTTGGCGATTTATCAGGTCTTGGCGAAATTGTGTGATGGCAGAGATGGACGAACTATCGTGATGATATGTCGTATTTTCCAGCGTAATACTTGCTCGTTCGTAATGGTGGCTTATATGTAACTGTGTGTGTCAAACATAATTACTGAAGCAGCAAACTTTATATGTGATTAGTGGGGGTATTAAATACAGAAAAATGGCGGTTCCTTTTTCAACAGAGTGCACTTATGGTGTTTTTTTTTTTATGGCTTGATATGGTGTCGAGCTATTGGCAGTTACTAGCACTGCATATGGTTAGCGTGGTCGCATTATAGTAAAGATAAATATTAAGTATATACGTGGGGGAGAAACCTCCTTCAGCTGAGCATGAGCTCATATGATATGATAGCAATGTAGGTAGAAGTACTTTTTTTTCGGCTAATGGAATGCTGGAGTTGTACATACCATGTCTCAGCAGCTGTGTTATTTCATCTTTTCTGTACATTTGTGGCATTTAGTAAACCATGATATTTAATAATGATTATATTTGGTTGAAATTGAACAATAAAATAATAATTCTTTCTAATTTAATAATGACTATTCTTAGTTTAGCCTATATAGTTCAGTATTAATAACTCTGTAATTATATCATGCATTGTATGTATTTACCTATTAAATAATTCTGTTAAGATATGTATTGTTTCTTATAAAATATCAAGTGGATGTATAAAAGTTAATAATTTATTCATTTTAACAGTTTTTATTTAACTCATTTCATCTTCCTTTGCTTCCTTTGTCTAGTTTGTAACATACACAGACACTTACCACCCACATAGCACAAAAACATCCTTGATATATATCCCCAGGATGTTGCTCGCGGAATATGCGCACATCCTCAGGACATCCCGGAATAGCCCGCAAACCTCCTAAACACCTACTCCGGAGTGCTTAATGTCACATCCCAGTACATCCTAACTAAGTCCCATCGACAGCATACGGGATGTTATTAGGATATGAACTCCTACTTACTACATCCTCAAGACATCCCGGGATATCCCACTAACCTCCAAAACACATCCCATCATATCCTGAAAGCATCCTATTTATGTCCCATCTACAGCGTATGGGATGTTATTAGGATTTAAAGTCCTACTTACTACGTCCTCAGGACATCCCGTAATATCCCAGTTTCCTCCTAAACTCGTCCTCCTGAGTGCTTAATGTCACATCGCAATATATCCTTAGCACATCCTATCTAGGTCCCACCGACAGCGTATGGGATGTTATCAGGATTTGAAATTTTTACTAGTTACAATATCACTTTAACCTTTTAAATACACACTCTCAACTGCTTAATACCCAGTATACATACAAAGAAACTTCCAGTGAAAATATGAGAAGGTGTCGTAATGATCTAAAAACTACTTATTTTACACAGATAGTCTCAAATCCTTCTCCTATGGTTACTCTGGAAAAATCAGAAATGTTGAGAATATTTATACAACTTATTTTGTTTTTAAAAATGAATTTGTGAATATATTAAAACTGAACAAGGATTTTAAAATGAATTATTAATACAAAATATTATAACAGAAAATTTTGCTTTTATTTTTAAGATATTAAAAATCTTTCGATCATTTTTAAACATCCAATAGCCCCCAAATTTATTCATAATTAAACTATTTTACAAAATCAGTTTATAATTTCAGTTAATTTGTATTAAAAATTCAATAATAAAATTAACCATTTAATAATCTTTACATAAATGAATCATCTTTCTTTAAAACATGTAAAGAAATTTTAGTGTTTTGATGAGACTGTTGGGAAATTGTTAAAAGGAATAAATTGTATTTTTAAAACTAAATCAATTCTTAGCCGCAGAATAAATAAATATGTTTTCGTAACATGAAAATACTGCAGGCTGTTTTATATATTTAATATTTAGTTGTAAAAATTATGTTCTTGACATTATGTTAAGAATTCTTTACATCATTCAAAAGGTAACTCAATGAGCTCATCTAAAATTCTATCTTTCTACTCACACAATTAAAAAAAAAAAAAAATCTGAAAGCCTCAGATTTTAGCAGGCACTCAAAAAGGCTCAAAGTTTATAAGTGCATAGATTATCAATACAGATGGAGCAGTGAAAATACCAAAACATTTTATAAGATACTGGCACCAGAAAGTTAAATATCTTCTATATATTTGAAAAGTGATGAACTATATCATGTAATTATATAAAAATATTAAATGTTTTCAATTAGATATATCATGAATTAAATGCATTTTAAATCAATCAGACTAAAAAGTAAAAAAATACATTGTTTAAGAACTGTGTGTATTGCTTTTAAATAGCTTGGCTTGTTAATCGATAAGAGATTAGATTTTAATATGTTAAATTTTGCCAAAATGACAAGACTTGAATGAAAAGAGAAACAAGTTTACGATTGACGATATGAAGTCACATTTCGAAACTAATAGTTCTTTTGGATTAAAAAAAAAGTTCTGAAAATAATTTGCACTTGTGCTTTGATATTAGTTTATGCAAATTTCAGTAAAATAGAATTTACCAGTTGAAATCAGCACCAAATTAAACTTTGTAAATTCTAGCACCTGTTAAAGATTATTTCATCCAGAATTTTATTACTAACAATTCATTTCAGAGCAAAATAACACAGTAATTGCCATTTATATGACAATCAATATTAAAATTTAAATCTGCATTTTACGCAACACAGAAAAACTCCAAAAGACCTACTGTTTACCATGCAATTAAGGCGTTTTATTCTGCAATCAGCTCTACCGCTGTTATTCAACTCTCAATGTCAACAAAAATGTTTAGTGCATTTTTTACTCGGTCACAACAAAATACGTGGATTTATGTACGTGTTATAAATATGTGTATTTATTAATCAAAATACATGAGAAATCAGAGTGAGAAAAGCACTACTACCTTAATCTGTGATTATATATAACAAATGCAATGAATTATAGTTAACAAATAGTGAAAATATTTACATTTCTGAAATATTTCATATATAACATTTTCAGTTTCGCATATGTGACAGTTTGAGAATTTTTTACGTATACCAATTTTTTTAAAATGTCTAAAAATTTTTGAATTTTCAAGGAAAGCTTATTCTTTCACCTTTAGTATATAGGTAATGGTAATTTACCAGATAAAATTACTTAATGGGGAATACAGAAAAATATCTAACCACTTACCTTTGTGACTTCATCTGCAGAGAGACTAAAAAAGGAGTTCAGCTAAATCTGTTATAATAAATATTTATAATAATGCTAAATCCTGCAATAACTATTCATGTGACAAATTTTGTAAACCTATTTATTTGGATGAAAAATAAACACATTCAGAAATTTATGGCACTATATTATGATTAACAGAGAAAAAACACGGTGCTACTTTGGTAGACGGTTGCACGGATTTTTGGCGATTTACGTTGGCGGAATTGTTGGCGCGATTTTTACAAACATCAGCCATCTTGAAAAACGCTGTTTTTACGCATGGTAAAGTATTCGAAACTTTAGCAAAGAAGAGAATAAAAACACCGCTATAAAAACATTGGGCCAACGTTTAATTAGATTAAAATATTACTGAAATTGACTATCGAATTAAAAACCATCATACCAACATTTAAAAGAATTAGAATATTATTAAATTCAAATACTTTAAAATACGTTATATAGAATATAATTAACATTAAAACATATGGAAAATAATTATCTCAGCAATTTCTGAAAAAAGAGTATTAATTTTGAAAAAATTGAATTTTCTGAAAAAATTGAGGTATACAATTATAAAATAAAAGAAAAATATGTACTTACATTTTTTTGAGTATTTAATCTGTTGTTTATTGATAAGCACCACAAAAATAATCAAAATCATAATTTAGATAACATCGTTGAAGGAATTCGAAGATATGAATTAAATTTTAAAACGACGCGGAAATGCACAAATTGTCAGTAACCAATCAGGGAGCTGATTACAGCTCGTTAATGCACAAATATTCTATAACCAATCAGAGAGCTTATTACATCACGGCTAGAACTAAAATTATTTAAAAATTCATACATAATAAAATCATTTTTAAAAAAATGCAAAATTAAATTGTATTTTAATATTTAACAGACATAAATAATGTTTAAAACAATAGATTAAATTTATATATATTAAAACGAATTACTTTTAAAGTGAGGTGACGTCATTGATTACATCATCCACAACATAAAATTTCATAAAATATGATAAACAATAAAATTTTTATTTCAAATAAAAATGCAAAATTAAATTGATTTTTAATATTTAAAAGCCATAAATAATATTTTAAACACGGAACTTATGCACAATAAAAAGTATTATTTTTTAAATAAAATGACAACAAAGTATCGGTTACCATAAATAACTTATCCAGCAATGGGTTTACTATAAGTTGTATTACTCGCCAAAGAAAAATCGCCAAAATCCGTGCAACCGTCTACCAAAGTAGCACCAAAAGCACTTTTCAAAATTCAAAATAGTTAATCCAATTTATGACATTTTCTTTTAATTCCTGAAAAATAATCAGTACTTTTCCGTTTCGCCGGAGCAAATCTCGCCAAGCAGACTTTATTGGCGACAAGGTAAAGTATACACATAAAAAATATTAACAAATGTTAGTTCTAAGAATTTTTATTTTGAAGGGATAAACATTTTAATAGCGTTTAAAATTTTGTAAAAAGCCAATAAATAAAGACAATAAATTTGTAAAAAAAAAAAAAATTAAGAATTTACTATATACTTTCATGGTTTAACATCCTGATTCGTCGGTTCGTATCACGTGACCCCAAGAGATCTCATCTCACGTAAACTACACTACAAAAATCTAATTCTCTCAGTAATTATCTACATTAATTTCAAGTTAAATCTTAATTTCGAATACAAGTTTAAATGCAAGAATTGTTTCAATTCGTACGAATAGCTTACTCAGAAATTATGTAAAACCGCAGTGTTTTACTTCGCTGGTGCATTCCATTAGAATTGATGAATTTAACCCTTGACTTTGCCTTTACTATATTTTCGTCTTCAGGTGAGCGGTGACTTCCTAATTGACTTAATTTTTGCGAATGGTCTTAGGGCATAAAATTGAACTATCTGATAAAAATTCTATGTAATTATATGCCAGTATTGGAAAAAACAATCAATCTGATAAGAAATGGCTGCGACTTGTTTTGAAAATGAGGCGTAAAATGTTACCAGCCAGGATATTCCGTTTGGCATCAGTTGTACCATTATTGGCGACTTTATCGCCTGCGCCGGTAAAACGGAAAAGTACCAAATAATCTTATATCCATGTAAAAAAGGAATGTGTATTATGTATATAAGAACTCTTGATAAACTGGATCTCTGCCATTGCCTTTCACAGCACCTAAAATAAAAAACACTCACAATTACTATATGTGAATATAATTCATAACTAAATTTAAACAAATGACTATTAGAATGCAAATTAAAGGAAGCACTTAAAATATCTTAACATTTAATACCTATAAACAGAGTAGCAATTATTTGATTATTCGATTATAGTAAATAAATATGGGGGATGCCTTTTAAAATTTTTTATGTCAGAAACTAAAGCCACCAGCTGAACATGTGAGCAGTTTTATCAATCAGCCACTGGTAGGTAACCTGGATACCGAATCAACATATAAAGTTGCCAAGATAAAGAGGGAAACAAAATTATGATAATCACATCTTACCTAATCATAAAACTCATTTTAAATTTAATGTGTAGGTAAGTCCAAAAAGAGAGAGAATGAATTTATTTTGCAACACAAAGTAAAGTTATCTTGCAGGAGCCAAAAAAAAAAAAAAAAAAAAACTTGTCTCATGAGATTGGCAAGTAAAAAATAATTAACTGCATCTGGTAACATTTATCTGACAACACATAAGTGATTGTTAACCACGTGCAGAATCTTGATCAGATTTTATTTTCTGCACAGATTAGATTTTATTCATTTTAAACTTTTGAATTTAACTGCAGAAATCTACTAAAGAATTATATTTTATGTTGTAACAGTAGCAAATGAAGATGTGGCTAATCTTTACTGTATGGTACACCTTGGTTTCTGTCTGAAAAAAATCGCAAAGTGGTGTTGGTTGTTCATGGAATCTGGAAGCTCATTGTGTCAAATAAGTTTTTTGGTAACCCTAATGTCGAAAGTAGCCTTGGGGAAAAAAATTAAGTTTTTGTCAATAAAAAAGGGTTATTTCCGCAAATATTGCCAACGTGTTGTGATAAATTTAGTTTTGGGCTCTTTTTTGTAAGAGTGTTAGCCACATCTTTTGTATGGACCCGGGTTTTCAGTTCTTACCATTCTTTTCAATTGCTGTGTTTGATTGCACTTAAGTGGTATGGTTTTGTGTTTTGAACTTGCTGTTATTTTGGTGTGGGTACCATCGTTTATGTTTGAGGTGACTAAGAGATGAAACATTTAATTGAATTGCTTACCTGGAGGATGGAAGAGATGTTGTTGCGAAGCCTAAACGTATGCATGTGAAAAAAAGGTATGTTAAAAAATGACGTTTCATTTATTTATTCATCTCTGTGTGTTAATTTTTGTTAAAAGATTTGTTGTTTAACGTTTTTATGTTAGGAAATATGTATTTTTTGTAACTTATTCCGCTTTGTTTGTGTATTTTTGGTTGTCTCTGTGTTTTAAGACAGCGGCGAATTTTTTCTGGTTAACATGATAGTTTTAACTTTCTGGTTTTCTTAAAGTGAAAATAGATCGATGTGTACATGGACAAAGTTAAAGGCAGTGCATAATGCCTAGTTTGTGCAGTTCTCTGTTTTTACGTCCTTGTACGAAGTAAAAAGGAAGTATTGCAATCGCGAAATGCTTCAGGCAGCACATTTCAACGAAAATATCCACTTTGACCACTTTCGAATGCAATTTAACGATGTTTTTACGTGATATCTGTACGTAAGGACAGAACAAAACTCTTTTCCTCCGAAAAAAACTAAAAAACTGCTTTAAAATGAATACCGAAGAGAATTTTTCGTGGTGTCTGTACGAACGTACGTACGTACGTATCTCGCATAACTCAAAAACGAGTAGCCTCAGAACGTTGAAATTTTGTATATAGGGACTACTATAACATGTAGATGCTCATATCGTATTTTGGTTGCAATCGGTCGCGCCAAACATATATAAATATATTTATATATATATATCCACTTTGTTACCCGGCTCAGTGATCTCAGTTTCTTTACTCTTATATGTTTGTAAATTCTACACTTTTTTCTTTAAAAATGATTGAATAATGTTGTTTTTATCTTCCGGTTGAGGGTTTTATGCCTTTAGTAAATCTGTATGCAATATTTTTAGAATTATCAACAATTTAAAAGTTGCTTAAGTGCCGCTAAGCCTATTTTGATGGCGGTTATTGCTTGTTTACATTTGAAACAGCTGAGTAGTGAATTTGTTGCCAATCTAGAGAAACGTAGCTTCGCAACAACAAAGATAAACGCCTTCATTTATTATTGCGATTTAAATCATGCTTAATCCTTTCTGGAATGTTTTCAAAGAAATAAGTGTTTAAGATTTCTTAATTTTTAATAATTAGTAATTTACTTTTTAATACTTATGAAGTTTTAGTAGAGATATTTTGAGTTTTTATGTATTTTTGACTTGTCGCGAAGTGAGAACTGAATTAATTGAATGAGAAATACTCAATCGTCTGTGAAAAACTGTTTCTTTTCTTTTCTTTTCTTTTCTTTTTTTTTTTTTGCTTAATTTCTTTTATACATCATTCTAGCTTTATAATAGTACTTGAATAGAACATGTGGCAACGATTAGATAATTATTTAAATGATACAAATTTTGTGCATTCTGAGTTATAATATGAACGAAATATGATACTTTTAAGTGAACCTAGCACCAGAGTGTCGCTATGGTAAACAAATAGAGAGAATTTTAAAGAATGCACTTATTCTATTGTGGTTTATGCGCTGTCGGCGAAGTAGATATAATTAAATCCAATAAGTTTCAACAAAATGCAAGAAAAATGCGTATAATTTAATATTCCGTACAAGGAAGTCATGTGGTGTACACATCAGATTTTTTTCTAAAGTTAAAATAGGTCGATGTGTACATGGACACCGAGTTTATGTACGTCTTTGCTTTTTACTTTGGTTTTGGGTTAAAATTCCATAATCGGGGTGAGCGCCAAGCTTGGCGAGAGTTCTTTATTTGGCGCGATTTTAATTTGGTTGTGGTTTCCGGCTGTATGTTTTCATGTGGCAAACCTAGAGCTTTATTTCGGTAACTGTAAAAGAGCGAATTTAATGTAGCCAGAATTTTTTTAAAATTTAATTTTGAAATACTATATTTGTTTTTAAAAGTTTTACTGTTATATATATGTTATTTATATAAAGATTTGCAGAAGGTTAAGCTTTTGTTGGTGGGAGAATGTTGGATTTTATATAACATGAAGTTTATAATTTATAAATGTTTTCATTTAATTTTATTTAGTTATTATTATTATTTTTTTTTTTTTTTAGTTTTGTTTCTTGCATATGGCAATCGAAAGATGTGGAATATTTAAAGCTTTGAACGAAAGTTGTTTAGTGTGTTGAATTCCACGACGATAGTAACTTGAATATTTTAGTTAGTTTATGATGCTGAATACGCATAATTTGCTATTCTGTTTACGTTTAAAACTGACTTCGCAGTGCTCTGATTTGATAAGTGTATACATTTATTTACTCAATAATTATTTACAAGAATTGTTCATTCTACTATTTTATGATGAATTACATATATATTGAACTATGCTTTTACTTGCAAAGCTGTTGGACTTATCTAGTATTTTATCATCTCATTTTGCTATACTGTTTACATAACATAACGGTGTTTTACTACTGCAAAACTCAAAAGTTACTATTCTGTTTACCTTTAAAAATCACATTCTAGTGCTTTCATTTAGTGCGCCTAAAAAATTCGCCAAACTTTGAAGGCCAAAATAGTTTGGCGCCAACTTACCCCGCTTATGGGATTTTAGACTGGTTTGTGTAACGGCCATCTTGAAATTGGTGCCGATCCTCCCTGGTGATGATCTTGGTATCAAAAAAGAAACGATGTTGCAACTCTCATGGGCTACAACATGCAGGTTACAAATTAAATAATCACAGCAGGGATTATTAATATAAAGATTTAATATGGATACGCTGAAAACGTTACATTATTCTATTAAGTGCATACATATAGTTGATAGTTGACGGGGGACGTGTGCACCATCCCTTTACCGTAATGGTTAATTGGCATATGCAACACGTCCACCTCTATCATGAGCCAGATGGGCCACACAGGCGCCTCGCACCATACACCGAAACCCAGCAACCAGGCCATCCAGGTGGCAGTCCAAAAGACCAAAGAAGCCCCCAGAAGCATGTTCACACCAACCGCCCGGGCCTAGTATTTATTGAGTCAAAGTTCAACAAATACATGGCCAGACAAGGGCTCAAAAAATAAAATTAATAGATAAATAAAGGGTACATTTGTAGTTTTGACAAAGCATAAGATTACAAAGGTGCAAGTGCCAGTTTTGAATAAATACTATAATCACATAGACATAATTAGAACAAAACACATACAGATAGCGATAACAATAAAAAACCAAAGGAGTAAACACCATTACAAAACTACTACTGCTACATAGTACAATACTACAATACTACAAAACTACTACTAGAATACTTACAAACAGTACTACAAACTGATACAATGCTTGTTCGAGAATAAACATACTCATGAAACACAAACACTAAGATTTAATGGACTGTAGCTTTATTTCTTTTAACTTCTGTTTGGATGGACACTCTTGCCATCGCATAGTTGCACCTCCCATCACGCAATCAAGCACAATAATCATGGCCGCTAGCTAACCACGTTGTCGTTTTCTCCCATCGTGGTTGCCAGATCACTTCTGCCTTAACATACCGTCCGGGTTGGGCATTTTTTACATAGTTAACAATGACCAAAATTAAACAGTTTTAAATCACCATATAGTCCAAATCATATATCAGAAAATTTAAATTGATACACATGAACAAAAGCAATAAACATAATTAACCACAGAACATGAAATGCACAACATCTAAATTAAAATACAATGCATATATATAACAATTTTTTGAACTCGGGAAATATACATGAAATTATGTAACATCTACTGGTAGTACAGCTAATTTAGTTATTGGTCTTTTTAAAAAACCTGACTTGGTTCTTACAATACAAACTCTAACCTTTTTATCCTTACCATAAATTACCTCTTCTATTTTACCCAGTAACCAAGTCGAAGTGGGCATGTTGTCTTCCTTTACTAAAACTATAGTGCCCTTTTTAACGTTATCCTTAGAGAAATACCACTTAAATCGTTGCTGTAAATGACTGATGTAATCATTTTGCCATCGTTTCCACAAATATTGCGTTACTTTGGTACTGCGCTGCCAGCGCTTTAAAGAACTATCAGAAAAATCAGTTAAATCAGGCTCTGTTATTGATGTTAAAGGTCGCCCGACTAGAAAGTGTGCGGGTGTACGAACTTCTAAATCATTGGTGTCATTTGACAAAGGGGATATTGGACGTGAATTTAAAATTCCTTCAATCTGGTTCAAAATTGTAAGAAACTCCTCAAATGTAAAAATCAATCTCCCAACTGCACGCTTAAGATAAAACTTAAACGACTTAACACCTGCCTCCCAGATACCTCCAAAGTGAGGAGCCCTGCGAGGGATAAACTTCCAATGAATTCTTTCAGATGTCAGATATTTGGTTAAGAATTCATCAAGGTATTTCGACAAATTGTAGAGCCGCTTCAATTCATTGCTAGCCCCAACAAAATTTCGAGCGTTATCGCTAAATAAGGTTGCGCATTTACCCCTTCTAGAAATAAATCGCTTCAAAGCAGCAATAAATGATTCTGTAGACAAATTTGAAACGATCTCGAGGTGGACTGCACGAGTCAAGAGGCAAACAAAAATTGCAACATAAATCTTGTGCACTACGCTCTTCTTCTGAGTTGTATACTTTATACCAAAAGGGCCATAAAAGTCAACACCAGTATGGTTAAAGGGAAAGGATGGATTCAGTCTCTCTAATGGTAAATTTCCCATCTTTTGATCCAGCAATACTGGTTTTACTTTGGCAAACGTAACACATTCTCTTACTATCTTTCTAGCAAGATTACGCCCACTTATCGGCCAAAATTTTTGTCTCACCCTATGCAAGAGCGCTTGTGCTCCAGTATGAAAGTTTCGAATATGGTAGTGTAACATAATTAAATGAGTCAGTTTATGATTTTTTGGCAGGACAGCAGGGTGCTTTGTGTTAAAGGGTAAGTTAGCTTCCTGCAGTCTACCACCTACTCTAATAACTTGAGATTCATCTAAAAAGGGACATAAAAATTTTAACTGACTATTTTTACATACTTCCCTTCTCTTACTTAAGTTCTTGAATTCTTCAGGAAAGTTTTGACATTGGACTAAGGAAAGTTATTTATTTTCTCTTAACGAAACCTCATCTACTGTCAGATGACCTACTTGTTTTTCCTTGGATCTACAATTTCTTATAAATCTTAAAACATAAGCAAAAACATTAATTAATTTAGCATAACAATTAGTAATACTAAAAACATAATCCAAAAGAGAATTTTTAACAGTTACGGTCAAATTTACATTAGAAATAAGTTTCAGTTCGCGCACATAGTTCTCATTTGAATTTTCAAAGTTATTATTAACACTATAATTGATGACCTGTTGATGCAGAAAATTTGGTCCTTGAAACCACAAAGAGTTGTCAGCAATAATTTCCGGTCTCAGACCGCGAGAAATTAGGTCAGCGGGATTGTCTGCTGTTCTGACATGTTGCCAGCAGAAATCCTTAGTTAGCTCTTGGATACGAGCTACTCTATTTGACCAAGGCCAACTTACACTCAAGGCCTGCCAGTGTGAAAATATTTTTTTGTGTTTTCGGTTGCCTCCGTGAAATTTCTACTGACCGCAGGAGGGCGCTACAATTCCGCTACGCTTTGCGACGTTAACAATGAGCAGAATGTACCCGAGACAAATAATTGTTTTGTTATATGCAAAATTTAAAAACGATTAATCTGTAGTAGTCAGAAATTATACACTTCTTTTTATTAAAAATATTTTTATTTAGAAAGGAAGCATGAAATTTCAAGTTATCCAATTTTTCTTTTTTCATATATAACCGTCGGATGCTTGATTCTGGTTTAATTCCTTCTTGCATCTAGATATACAGAGCACATGTTTTACTTTAAAATTATTTATAGAGTATGAAGTTAGCAGGTAGCTTCAGAACATAAACTATTTCAGCGCAAATTTTTCATCGTATTAATATCAGTTGCGCTGTGCAACAAAATAATTTGGAGCCACTATTAAATATGTAATTAAGAAATGATGAAAGTAAATTTGTTAATACATAAGAGAAAAAGTATTTCTAAAAGAAATTTGGCTTTAGGTACTGAAAATTTTGCTGTTTTTTAATTAATATAAAATACATTTTTCGGAAATATTAAAAAATAAAATTTTAAATAGTGCAGATTTAGAGCTCTGAAGAGAAAATGTGACACTATTGATATTCGAAATAATACCAAGCATTTCAATATCACCTACAGCATATAATAATAACGTATGACATTAATCACAATGAATCATATACTCCCTCTGTCCCAAATTAGTTGCTACATTTGAGTACTGATTATTGATACTGAAAATTTTATGATTTTGTTTGCACATTTTCCAGAAAGTTCAGGGTGGTACGTAATCAATCAACATCAACTTTACATACCAAGCATTTCCTCCTTAAATCAGTATCAAATTAATTTCAAAAATCCAGCTTTGGCACACCCTTAATCCACGCCCCATTTCATACGGACTCTTCCATAAGTAATCGCTTAAAATCTTCAGGCTAATTAAATGTCAATTCAATTATCTGTCTTGTCTATACGAGCCAGTTCGCCTTAGAATTTCTTCCACAATGGCATCCCTCAGCATAGGCAGACAGCACTCGAGCCATAATCACGATCTTTCTGAAATACGGGCGGTATAGTCCTTTCAAAATGGGGCGTGGCTTAAGAGCGTGCGAACCCTCTAAATTTGCGTGGACAAAATTGTCCTAAAATAAGTGCTACATTTGTGGAAAGTAAAAACTGAGAATGAAAACCTGGTATGCAAGCATTACAGTCCTTGTAGTACGCCTTATAATTTTACTGATGTCCATGTACTAAACTGCATCGAAAGTTTTTTATGACTCCACCTACTTGAAATGTAGCAGCATTTGAGACAAAACTTTCAACCGAAGTGTAGCAACTAGGTTAGGACGAAGGGAAAAAACAATTTTGAGACTGCTAATTTCAATATCATAAACAGCATATTTTAAAAAATAAAACCATATTCCCTAAAACAAAAAGTATTACATCTATTAATTACATATATCTATGGATTCGACATGAATCCCTATTATTTCAAGTGCAACCACAAAACACTCAACCAGGTAGACAGAAATTTATGTACAGCATCACACTAATTAAAATGAGATATGCGCTTTAAAATTTTGAAGCTAGTACAGACAGCATTCAAATGTTTCTGGATCAAAGATAACGAATATGGGAGCTAAAAAGTAATAAATTTCGTAAAAAAGCTAACGCAATTAGCATTTCTTATAAAATATATACGTGGATGCATTCTTAAATTTTAATTGCATTAAATTAATATATGTATATATATATATATATATATATGAAAGGTTAAAATATCATTTATGCAGAAAACAGGGATTATCTCCAGAATGATAAAAAAAATATTATGATAATTTTATTTCAGGAAGACGAAAACATAACATGAAGCTGAACACACGTAGTTACACATATTAAGAAGCTTGTTTATATTCAAAAGCAGCGAAAAAACGTAAGAAAAGAATTTTAAAGCTTTAAAATTTTACGTCATGATTGCTTTTGTTTAAGAAATTTTGTATTTGTATTAAATCTGTATTGCATGAAACAGATAGAAATGCTTCCAACAGTTATATGTTGCGAATAATTATTTAAATACAATCGTAAAACTTTTTTAAAAGGAAGAATGCCGTATAGCACGCAACAATATACCATTCTATGTTACTATTAGTTACAGCGGAACTTTTTGTCAATAACGAGCCAGATTACAAATAGAGAACGTGTAGCAGAATGCGAGCGCCACCTAGTGATGAATTTTGCGAATGCCACTGAAAACTGGAAACCGGAATTTCGTTCAGTCTGGCAGGCCTTGAGTAGAAGTTGGCCTTGATTTGACACAAACACTTTTAGAAGATGAGGAGATGTAGCAATCCAGACTAACACAATTGTTGAATCTGTGTACAGAATAACTTTGTCAACATATAAACTCAAAGATGTTATTACCTTACACACAAGTTTGGAAAGGAGCTCTGCTGCACACAACTCCAGACGAGGAATGGTTATTACCTTGATAGGCGATACTCGAGATTTGCTGCAAAGTAAAGTCACTTTAACTTCGCCAATTTTAGAGACACAGCGCAATTAAATTACTCCACCATATCCAAACTTTGAAGCATCAGCAAAACAGTGGAGCTCAATTTCTTTAACTGATTCTATTAGAGTGCAACGAGGGACTTTGATTTGTTTCAACTCTGGTAGGGCCTTTTGAAATGTCTCCCATTCTTGTCGCTCTTTGAAAGGAAGTGGATCATCCCACTCTAGATGTAAAAGCCACAGCCTTTGCAGGAATATCTTAGCACGCATGATTACAGGCTCTAGGAAACCTAAAGGATCAAACAGTTTAGCAATATCAGCCAAAACCGTGCGTTTTGTACAGATTTTTGACGAACTAGACACAGTAAAACTAAAAGAGTCTTCTTCTGGATTCCATCTTAAACCCAGAGTCTTTACGGTGCTTTGTGAAGATTCTCCAAAACGATACTCTTGTTTTTCGAATGGAACTTGTTCTAAAAGAATTTTTTCGTTTGAGCACCACTTGTGCAATTCCATTTTCGCAGATTGTAGCATGTCTATTAACTGCCGCTGCAATTCTACAGCAGAGGTGACATCTTCTGCACCAGACAAAATGTCATCAACATAAAAATCGTTGAGTGTCGTTTTAGAAGCCAATGGATACTTATCTTTTTCATCTAAGGCTAACTGCCTCAAAACTCTTGTTGCTAAAAAAGGCGCTGATTTTGTTCCATATGTTACCGTAAGTAATTGATAAAGTTTAGATGCATCATTCAACGTATTTTTCTAAAGTATGCATTGAAGTTTTCGTTGCTCAGGATCTATACGAATCTGCCGATACATCTTGCATATATCAGCAGTGAAAGCCACCTTGTGTTTTCTAAATCGTAGCAAGATAGCAAACAGGTCATCTTGAACTACACCTCCATTCATCAAACAGTCGTTTAATGAAAAACCAGACGATGAAGGAGCCGATGCGTCGAATACCACTCGTAACTTAGTTGTACTGCTGTCTGCCTTATAAACACCATGATGAGGCATTATGTATTTAGGAGTTTCCGTCACACTCTGCATTTTTTGCATATGCCCTAACGCTTCATATTCACTCATGAACTCACAATACATCCTAGACATGTCAGGGGTTTTGTCTAGTCTCTTCCACAAATTATTTAACCGCTGGGTGGCTAATTGCGAAGAATCACCTAAATGAACATCTTGCCTTAATGGCAGCGTCACTACATATCTACCCTCAATATTCCTCTGATGGGTTTTTCTAAAATGCTCCTCACATTCTACTTCTTTATTTTTTAGTTTGAGTGATTCTGTAACAGCCTCAATTTCCCAAAAGGACTTGATTAGTGAATTTAAGTCTTCTTCGACTTTCACAAATCCGCCCTGAATCGTATTGCCTGAATTTGAACCAACATTTACACCGGTAGCAATGTATCCAAATACGGAATTTTGAAGAGTTAAATTAGAATTTCGTGGATGAATTTGATCAGCCTTCAATAGTTCATAAAAGCATTCTGCACCTAACAAGGCATCTATTTTCTGGGGCTTGTTAAAATGAGGATCCGCTAGTTTGATCTTTTGCGGAAGCTGTGAAAATGAAAATTTAAAATAATTCACTGGTACCAAATCATTAATTTTAGGTACAACAAAGAATTCGAGAGCACGGTGGTAATCACGCTTGTTAGAATATCACAGCAGTAAGCTTGGATTTTACCGATAGAGCTTTTCCATTTAAACATGAAATTGATATGTTAATTGTACTCCCTTTTATTCCAAGCCTATTAGCGAAATCATAGGTGAAACACGAACACTGACTTCCGCAGTCAAGTAAAGCTCGACAAGCAATAAAATTCCCGCAAGATTCTTTAACATAAATAATAGCAGTAGATAGTAATACCTCCTTCGAAATCACTTGTGAAGCAGTTACAGACGAACCACTAAATTCCGAATTGTTTATTTGGTTGCAATTAGATAACATTTCAAAACATCTGGCGTCAGGGTTTAGATTCGAGTTGTCTACTAAAGGAGGGTCAGAATTATTAGCCGGTGCTTCCTCCTTCCCCACACAACTCGCTATAGTAGCAGGTGAATGCGAAATGTCTTGATTGGGAAAATGCAGTAAACTATGGTGTTTTTTCATGCATTTTGAACAGCTGAATTCTGAACGACAGTTCTTTGCAGTATGAGTCGGATTAAAACCCAAGCAATTAAAGCATAATTTATGTTTCTTAACAAATTCAAGACGTTCACTTACAGTCATTTTCAAGAAAGAATTACATTTATACAACTTGTGAAAATTGATACTTTTACAACAAATACATTTAAAATCTTGACCTTTAACATTTGACACTAAGGCAGTCACCTTTTGAATAGGTTGACCCTTTTTTGCATTAAACACATTAGATGACTTTGACGACTGCAAAGTTCTAGCATGATTTTTTAGAAATGTAATAACCTCAGATAATTTAGGTAACTCACTTGTTTTTGAATCTCTTTCCCACCAAAGACGAGTGGAAACATCCAATTTTTGCAGCAAAATATATGCAAGAAATGTTTCTGCGAATCCCTCTATTTTTTGGTCTAATATTTCCAGAGACCTTACACTTTCATTCACTGTGTCTACTAATTTTAAAATAGAAGACGGGCTTTCATTTTGTATGGGAGAAATTGACATGAAACGCTTTATCTGAGCGAAAACCTGATCACGTTTATTGGAGTATCTCTCTTCTAAAAAATCCCGAGCAATTTTATAGTTATTGTCACAAATTGTGAATAATCCTAGCTGCTTCGCCATGAAGCGATAACTTCAAATACGAGAGCTTTTGGGAATCCGATAATGCATTATTATTATGAATGCTTGAAATGAAAAGATACCGAAAGCTTAACCAATCTTGAATATTTCCACTAAAAGACGGCAAGTTTAATTTAGGTAATTTCATACCTTGTGCACTGGTATTTTCAATCTTTACATTACTTGCATCTTTAGCACTAAATTTTGACATTTGCCGTTTAACCTTAACCCACAAAGTATCAATACTGTCTCGAACAAATTGTTGTTCAGTTACATATTTGTCAAACTCTTTTTCATCTACTACTACAAATAATTTATCAAAAATATCTGAACACTCATTATTAAATTTTGCACATTTATTTTCAAAAAGTTGTAACTGAAATTCATCACAAGTATATTTTTCGAAATCTGATGTCGCTTTCGTTATATTTGACTTTAAAATTCTTTTCTTAATTAAAAATGCTTCCATAATTAACGTTAATTAATAATACCGAACATATGAGCAAATTCACTTACCTCCGTTTGAGGAAATCCAAATGAACTCGAAATTTGTAAATCCAAACACACACTAATTTTTATGTCGAATGCGAAGTAACATATCACACTTTTTTATCAATTTAACACTTCACCTTTAAGCTTTTTAACCAGCACTTTATCCATAGGCACTAATCTTCCTACCGGGTTGCACGGACCACAGTTATGTTCGAGAATAAACATACTCATGAAACACAAACACTAAGATTTAATGGACTGTAGCTTTATTTCTTTTAACTTCTGTTTGGATGGACACTCTTGCCATCGCATAGGTGCACCTCCCATCACGCAATCAAGCACAATAATCATGGCCGCTAGCTAACCACGTTGTCGTTTTCTCCCATCGTGGTTGCCAGATCACTTCTGCCTTAACAATGCTAAATATTACAAAACTGCTACTGCTGCTATATACTAGGCTGATAATAATGCTGATAGTATGATATCGGTGATGTAATGATCTTAATACTGATGGTAAGTTCAATACAATAGTTAGTGTACAAAGCAAGGATACAATATATAAATACATTATGCAACTATATAAATACCAATACAAAGTAAAGAGGATACATTATACAACTATATATATATATATACACATATACATACATACACATATACAGATATATATACCAATACAAGGTAAAACGATACTAATGATTCTGTACGAGATGTAAGACAAGATAGATAATTCAATATAAGATCAATAAGCCATATTGTTCAATACAATAGTTAATGCAAAGTTAATAAAACACCATTTATATTACTATACCAACTGTATATTTCCTATATTAGTGCAATTTTATACAAGATGACGCATATCTATACGATGCTCACAATTTAGTATATATTACACAGTACTGTATTGCAGGAAACTTATAATTCAATTTTATACAAGATGATACATATCTATACTATGCTCACAATTTAATGTATATATTATATAATACAATATACAGTACAATATGATTTACAACTAATACGTAAGATAATGGACGTTATATCATTCAATTACAAAAGTTAATGCAAAATTAATGATACATTATTTATATTACGATATCAACTATGCATTTCCTGTATTGCAGGGGACTTATAGTGCAATTTTATTATGTATACGATGCTCACAACATTGCAATTTCATATAAGATGATACATATCCTTACGAAGCTCACAATTTAATATATATATTATACAATACGGTTATACGATATAATATCATGTACTGCAAATACGTAAGATATGTGATACAATAGGTAAATTAACATGCTTACAGGGTTAGTATACAAGACACAACAATAGGTACAATACAATACTAAGAGTAAATAAATAGAGTATGTGGTAGTATATAGACAAATGCAATGTAGAAAAATACATATTGTCAAGTAATTGGTAATAATTCTATGCAATATGCAATACAAGACATATGATACAGTATAAAATCGATAAGCTACGTCTATGATACTATTTATAATTTAATGGAATATTTAAAGCAAAATGAGACCAAAATACTACTTTAACTTTCATACAGTATTTTAACACAATTGCTAGTTCCGTAAAATAATTAATACAATATTTAATTCAGTACGTATCTCAGGGTATAAAAAGAAGTGCAATATATATATTCTTAATAGTATGATGCCTATAAGGCAATGTTCTTAATAACTAAAGCGAATTAAATGCAACACTTTGTATACAATACACAAGAGCAACACTTCAGTACAATACTGAGGATAAAAAGACATATTTTGCAACAGTATAAATATACAAATGCAATATATAAAAATACCTATGATCAATTCAATATTATTAATTCTGTGCAATATGCGATACAATGCAACAATATAGTTATACCAATATAATGTATAAAAAATACTTATGATCAATTCAATATTAATAATTCTGTGCAATATGCAATACACGACATATAATTCAATATAATCAATAAATTAAATCTAAAATCTTAAATCTAAAATTCTGCATGTAATTCAATAAAATAGTTAATGCCAAGTTGAATCAAGACTACTTATAACGTTATGCTAATAATCCAGCTAATAATCCAGTTTCTGTATTGCAAAGAATTTAATTTACAGTTCCATACTAAAGTATACATAGCGATACGATGTTCATAATTTCAATATGTTGCATCACATATTCTTAGGGTAGAGCTTATAACTCAACATAATATTACATAACTACCAACTTAATACAATAATTAATGCAAGAATTAATAATAAGTAAATTAAAATAATAAGTAAATTAAGTTAATAGACTAGTTAGAATATAATGCAGTACTTAGGGTGCAAATATTGTATATTGTAATTATAATGAAATACGATACAATGCTAATAGTTTGATACAATAGTTATTACAATGTTCGATACAATATTTTTGATATATAACCAGATTAGAATACTTAATATGTAGCTTGTAATTCAGTAAAATAGTAATACCATATCTATAGTTTGAGATTGCGAGTATAATACTTATTGTGCAATATCTTATAGTGCATTTAAAATACAATACAATTTGTAATAATATTTGAAACAATACTGGGACTATTAAAAAGAAAGAATATAGTTATAACATGTAAGTAGACAAGAATGCAACTGGAGTGTACAAAAATACAATTGTATTATGAAAACACTATGTAAACAGACAAGAATGCAACTGGAGTGTACAAGAATACAGTTATATTATGAAAACACGACAAAACCATTAACATTAGACAACCTGACATATATCAGATCCATAACTGTGGAGAATGTCCATAATTTTTGAGAGTTTTCTGATAAGGTACTTCTGCTTAATTAAAAATTTATTAAATGCTAGTTGATTATCCACAGGGAAAGGAATGTGAAATTCCTCCGTTAACGGGCATGTAGTAATATAATGTTCAGGTTATGCCTAGAGTTCCGCAGACACAATATTCACTATTTGCAATTCCATGCTTGTAAAAGTAGCTTGGAAATGGACCATGCCCAGAGATATATCTTACTAGTTGATGATTTGTTATCTGACGACATTGATCCACATACGTAATATGATTGTACGTTCGTCGACCGGTTTCATCAGTATCCCATTCTAGTTGCCATTGGGATATAACTTTTAAAAGAAGAGCTCGTTTTAAGTGATATGTTGGCCACTTAAGAATCACTTCTTCAGCCCCGGCATCGGTATTTTCGGCAGCTGATTTGGCTAACTTATCTGCCAAAGTATTACCGTGATCCCCAGCATGGCCCTTAGTCCAAGCTAGCGTGATGTTATTTCCCACTTGATTACGAAGTTCACATTGGATGTCCGAGATAAGCGAAGAAGAATGTCTGGGGTTTTGAATCGCTTGAAGCGACGAAAGACTATCAGTGATAATTATTGCCTCCATAGCACCACTTGTTTTACAGTGTTGAACTGCTTTGAGGATGGCTAGGGCCACCGCTTGAAATACACTATTATTTCCATGGAGATGACCCAGCCACTGATAAACTGACTGACCATTATGAAAGGCTACAAGGGCACAGCCTGTCTGTTGATCTATTTTAGATCCATCAGTGTAATAGTGAATGCTTGGGATAGGTGGCAGTGTTACGTCTTTAAGGAAAATCCGAAGTCCTGTTCCTTGAAGGACTGGATGCACATCCATATGTTGTGAGGGTTGTTCATAGTGCAATGGTGTGAAAAGTTCATCAAATAGGATGAAAGGTTTTTTCTAAACCTTGACGGATTGTATTGCTGCTTCCTGCAGAGTACGTAGATGAAGAGGGATCAGTCCCGCCATGACATTTAATGCACTGGATGAGGTAGTACGAAACGCCCTAGTTATCTGTAAGGCAAATTGACGCTGGAGACTTTGCAAGTGGCGCACTTTGCGACCCTGCATGGGTTCAGCCCATATAGCAGCCGCATAGGTGACCATTCTCTCGATAACGGTGAGATAAAGAACCTTTTGTATATAGGGACTAATTCCCCATCCACGACCCTGCATTTGACGCAATTTACATGCAATTATAACAGTTCGTCTCTTTAGTTCCAAAACATGCGGCATCCAGTTCAGTTTCTGGTCAAAGATAACGCCGAGAAATTTGAGCTGCGGTTTGATAGGTATACGTGTACCATGAATGGTGATTCGAGGCCATCGAACCAAAGATCTTCCTTTTTTAGGGATTAATAAAATTTGCGATTTTGGTTCGGAAATTGTTAATTTAATTCTAGAACATAAGTTATAAAAGAGATCACAGGTTTCAATAGCATTTCTTTGCAACTCTTCTCGAGTTCGTCCTTGAATGATAAAAACTGTATCATCTGCATTCGCATATGCCCGGGTATGTGCTGGCCAGTTCGCGGCAATAACAGAATTAAATGTTATATTCCATAAATCAGGGCCAGCACAAGAACCCTGCGGACAGCCTCTGTTTTGTTGTCTTGTAATAATGCCATGATTAGTGGAGTAGGTAATTTTTCTTTCCGACAAGTAACTTTGAAATGCAAGAAATAAATTCTGAGGACAATCAGCTTGTCGAAGTGCCTCCAGTATTGCAGGCCACCACAGTGAGTCAAAAGCATTCTTAAGATCTATACTGATGAAAGCATTGTGGTGACCATTGTTGCGATTACGATGTATATCTTCTGTAATTTTTGATAATACTTGTAGGGTAGACCTACCTGGTCTAAAGCCATATTGGTGATCACTTAAAAAGTGAATTTTGTGAAGATAATGTTTTAAACGGTAGACAATAATTCTTTCGTAAACTTTCCCCAGAGAAGATAATAGACATATAGGTCGATAAGATGTGGATAATTGCGGATCTTTGCCTTTTTTGAGGAAAAGAACCACTCTTCCAGCTTTGAAGATACGAGGAAATACACAATTAAGAAATAACTTATTAAAATAATCACAGAAGAAGAAGATGTGGTAATTAATGATTACACGAATTATAGAATAGTCAATCCCGTCGGGGCCTGGGGCCCGTTTTTTTGGAATATTTCGAAGAGTGGTTTTAATTTCTGTAATTGTAATCTGTGGATCATCCTCTGTGTTAGGAATAGAAGTTTGCTGCCTAATTGACAAGTGCTCTGGGGAGTCATCTGTAATATCATCCTGAGGAAGAACTGATGCTAGAATATCATTAATAGTATTTTCTTTTGGGCTAGACCCAGCAAGTGATGATTCTGAAAGATACGTTGATGCAGGCTGGAAAAGCTTATCTCGAGCGATCTTATAGGGTAAGCCAAATATTTCTCTATTTGATGTGCAGTATTTTCTCCAAGCTTCTATTTTGCTCTGCATAATCATCCGTTTATACAGAGCACGCTTTCTTTGAAAAACTTGAAGAGTATTAGATGTTATTCCATTGCGTTGATCAGATTTTAATCGTCGCCTAAGCGCACGACACTTCCGCTGCTGTATGCGAAGATCAGAGTTCCACCAATGTAAAGTATGAAGCTGCTTGGTAGTTCGCTTTGGAAGTATTTCGTGACAAATATCTTGAAGATTTTGCATTAAGGACTCTGAAAAACGTTCAATATCCTCAGATATGGTTAAAGAGTTGATTTGGTGACGAAGACGATTAAGAGTTCCACGAACCTTTCGACTAAACTGATTAATTTTCCTGCCAGGAAGATTATAACGAGGTAAGATAGGTAAAGAACTATGTTGTGTTACTTCAAAAGTGATATATTTATGTTCAGATAATGAAATCTCATCTCTGACCGTCCAATTACTTGTTAAGTGAGAGGTATTGGCGGATGTAAAGGTCAGGTCCGGCCAACCCACAGCATAAAATCTGTCGAAAGTAGGAATTGTATTCGTGGCATTGAGTAATACATAATTTTTAGAAGATAAGAAGTCTTCTAACAGACGGCCTTTGGGGTCAGTTGTTCGATAGCCCCAAGCAACAGAGTGAGCGTTAAAATCGCCGCTGATAATCTGATGTTTATTACCAAGAACTCTTGTATAGTGTTCCAGGAAAGAGATTGTAGTGCTGATATCATCTGAGGGACTGGAGTAGATCGAAAATAATGCTATAGTAAAATTTTCTAATTCTAATAAAAGTGCTACTTGATCTTTAGTAATAGTAATAATTGAGGGTTACAATTAAATATTGCTGAGCGTGGAGGATCTTCTGAATTTTCTTGATGATATACAGTCCATAATAAAGGAAAACCAACCACTTTGCCATGTCTAGTATATGGCTCTTGAACGAGAAGAAAATCAATTTTGTTGCTTAACGCAAACTCTATTGCCTGGGAAGTTGCAACTTGAGCTTTCTGAAGATTAATTTGCAAGAATTTGATGTTAGGAATAGAATTACATGAAACATTATACTGGGCATCTCTACTCATAGGTGGTGATGCTTCGGATTCTGTCAATATTACTTTGGTAGCAGTAACAGGTGTTGGAGTTTGCTGCGTGGTCAATCGGGACTTGATATCTGCTGCCGTTGTTATAATCGATGCAATTGATGCATGCTGCTGTATCGGCATCGGCCGAACAGTCCTTGGTATCGTGTTGTCCAGCACACAATACGCAATAGTGGATGCTGCGGCAGTCTTTTTGCAGGTGCCAAAACGTTGGCACTTGAAACATCTTTTGACATTAAAGTGCTCAGTGATAAGGTGGCTTTGCCAGCCGATGTAGGTGCGAGGGTTGCACATGAAGGTTTGATATGCCCTTGGGCTGCACTCGGCAACCCACTTGACATTGCGTCGCTGCTTTAGACGAAATATAAGTTTAACTTCGTCACTAGTGAGGCCAAAGTCTTCTTGTATGGTAAGCTGTAAATCCTCCTGTGTCAGATCTGGGGATAAATTATGAATTGCAATAAGGGTTGTTTTTGTTGTGGGATTCTTTACGTTAACAAATGTAGCTGCGTGATCAGACGTTAAAGTAGCTGCTAATTTTTTCCGATCTTCTTCCGACTGGCAGACCACCGCCAATCCACCCCGTTGGATAGGTTTGATCCGTTTAACTTGGACTCCAAGTTTCGGCAAAGGAAATTCCTGGGAAAGTTTATCTCTAAGCTTCCTGCTAGTTGTGTTCTCTAAGGAACTTGCTGCAGGGATGAAATAATAGGTGGGTTATGAATAACTTCACAGCAGACCACTGTTGATGTATTCACCTCAGCCTCAACTGTGGCTGGTTTCGGGATGTAATCCGGGCCCTGAAGAGCCAATTGCCGTAACGCATCCAATGAATGGAGCAATTTTTCTCGTGGTTCGAAAGGAAGTGTATACTTTCCTCCTCGATAGAGAGTTGCAATGGCACGAATATGATCGTATAACAAATAACTTTGTCACTATAATTG
The DNA here is from genome assembly GCF_044657685.1 of Stegodyphus dumicola. Taxonomy (NCBI): domain Eukaryota; kingdom Metazoa; phylum Arthropoda; class Arachnida; order Araneae; family Eresidae; genus Stegodyphus; species Stegodyphus dumicola. Next base: position 66,139,718 of record NC_140778.1, on the reverse strand, counting down.
TTATCAGTTGCAAGCAATGCAGTAGGATCAAAGTTGTCATTCACTGGGTCATCCGTAAACGAAACTGATTGTTGAGGCATAGCGATGCATGAATATTACATAAGTTCACACTAGGTAATTAATTTCCATAAGAAACAGACTGGTATAATATAATTACAAATGACGTTAATATACTTTATATCAGTAAAACATAATGAATGTTCAATATAAACAGAGAAATAATATATTATTATATAAAATAATGTATAATCAAATAAAAATATGTATACGATATGTAAAAGCACACAGAAAAGGCTCAGAAAGATATAACACAGTTAAAATAACAGTAAACAGTCTTAAAAACTATGGAAAATACACTGTAAGGAGTTTGTCGAAATTGCACTCGACGACGTGAAGGAGTTGTGTCGAAATTCACAACGTTTCGACAAAATCAAGTATCATGTTTAAACTAGTATTCCGAGCCCAATGAATAGACCCTTTGGGGTTATTAGCATATTTTATAAAGTTTCAGACCGCAATCAGAAAATTAAGTTTATTTGGGTCCAGATTTTAGCTAGGTTCCAGAAAAGGTTAGTTTTAAAATACTAATATCGAAGATAATGCAGTTCTAGTCATATTGAAAATATAATATAATAGTATATGAAGAACTTACCAATTTGCCGAAAACCCGGTAATCCTAAGTGCATTAATTACGAAGATATTGATTTCTGAAAAGAAATCACAGATTTCTGGACTTAGAATTTTTTCGACGGACTTCCTAAACCTAGTACGGCAACCACGTGGTGGCCGGGCGGCACCCTTCCGTTACAAGGACGGCATATGAGGTGAACAAAATTGTTGAACACACTTTTTCACAAATTTTTTGAAAACTACGATGCACACATACTAATGCGATGTATCCTTGGATTCAGCCCACATTCACGCACAATTTGATTTATCACACGCACTTCGCACTGTGAAACTTCCACTTGAAAAATCGAAATATAGCAGGAGCGCAACGCAGCGTGGTCTTCACAGGTCGACTGTCCAAACCGGCTCTGGGTGCATACATATAACTGAATGAAAAGAGAATTTCTCCGCTTATTTCGCAGTTAAAGGAAAATAATAATAATAATAATAAATAGTCCAATCAGATGCGGCGCTCCTTCTGTTGACCTTCGCCGAACCGTTACGTAATCGTCTGTCTGCAGCGGCCGTCTCCAACATTCTCCCCCTCTCTGAGTCAACTTCAGGTTGGCTCAAAGACATACAGTACCTGGTCGAAGAAATCCAATTTCTGAGGCACCTAGATCACACGTCCAAATCTTGACACTTTAGCACCTTGCAGGATGTTACTAGAGTCATTAGAAGAGTCATTAGAATCTGAATGCTCATCACTAGAAATAGAAGAAATAGGATTAGTAAAAGTTATCATATATGGGATCAGTGGGTGTGTCCGTTAACTGCACTTCCAATGGAAAGACTCGCTGAATGGGACGAAGCAGCGTACCAGCTTGAGTCTTAAGTTCTACAGTTCTCACCTTGCCATCTTTCCCAGGAATTAGTCGAATGACCTTAGCTAAAGGCCAATGCATCCGTTTTTTTGATGTCATCTCCTATTAGAACAATCTCACCCAACCGTAGCTCTGACGATGGATCCTTCTTATTTTGGACCAGAAGGCCTAAATATTCTTTCTAAATCTATGCATTCTAATCAATCTAAATTCTAATCAATCATTAAGCAGTTTTTTGGCGATGTCTAGCCCTTTTTCGAAGACCTTTCTAATCGCAGAAATCAACATCAGGAACACCTAAGCTACGATTCTCGATGAGAAACATGGCTGGGGAAAGTGGGATTAAATCATCCGGATTTTCCGACACATAGGTAAGAGGTATAGAGTTAATTATTGACTTGCAGTCGCACAATACTGTGTACAACTCCTCGGTTGTAAGAACCACGTTACCGAGTGTCCTTCTCAACAGTTCCTTTACTACACGAACTAACCTCTCCCACCAGCCTCTTTCAAGTATATCTGCCGGGTTTTAATAACCTGGTACATAGCATCAACACTGAGAAGGAATCAGACTGTTTATCTCTTTTACCCTATTCGCAACGAAAACTGACCAATCACCACGGTTCTTAATCCACCAGAGTGCTATCATAGAATCACTCCATGCAATAATTTTCAAATCAGGCAAGTCTAAGGCGGCGTATACTGAGTGAACAAGTCTCGCGCCAGTGCAACAGGCTATCAATTCTAACCGGGGTATTGTCAGACATTTTAACGGCGCTACCCTGAATTTGGCTCTGATCAATCGAATTTTGACTCCCACGGGCGTTACAGTTCTAATGTAAACACATACACCATAGGAGCTCTTACATGCATCAACGAATAGATGGAGCTGTGAATTCTCATTTATATCTACATATCGTGGAATACTAATTTTCTCAAGATATTTAATTTCATCCTGCCACTTCTGAAAAGTTTTCTGAATGTTTTCTGGCAAGGGGTCATCCCATTTTAATTTCATAGTCCAAGCCTCCTGTAATAGTAACTTAGGTAACAAGGTAGTTGGACTCAAAAAACCTTGAGGATCAAACATTTTATGTACCATAGCCAAAATATTACGTTTACTTATCTCATTATCCATTGAATAATTAAGATTACATTTCAATGTATCATTATCCAAATCCCATAAGATTCCAAGAAGAGAAGTTATACCTGAACTACGGGAAATACAATGACCTGGAACATTACTTTCCCAACCCCGTAGGTTAAAATATCCCCGAGCCATTACTTCTGTAGCCTTAACTATAAAAGTTTCTTGCTGTTTGATATCGTGAACCCCAGTGACACAATTGTCAACATAAAACGAATGCTTTAATTTTTGGGTCACATCGTCAAACTCGGCAGGGGAATTATCCAAGAGATGCTCTATCGATGCAGAGAGTTGGAACGGAGACGAACAAACGCCAAACACCACTCTGCAGTGTCTGTAAATCATAGGTTCTTCAAGAGTTGGAAGAAAAAACCTCAAATAATCTCTGTGTTCTGGGATAATACTCAGCTGAAGAAAGGCTTTTTCTATGTCCGATGATAAACCAACGGAAAACAATCTAAACCTGTCAATTATATCAGGTATGAGTTCAATTAAGTTCGGCCCTCTATTTAAACAATCATTTAAGGACGGTTGATTTCTCTCTCGGGCTGAAGCGTCGAACACCGGCCTTACATTCATTGTCTGGCTAGTATGCTTTATAATAGGTCTGTGGGGCAAATAATAACTCAAATTATCAATTTTAGTTTCAGGAACCTTTTCTATTACTTTAAGGTCTTCTCATTCCTTAAAAACTACCTTATAGTCATCTAACTGATTTTCCTCATTAATTCTTTGACACATTCTTTGATGCTTTTTAAAAGTCATAGACTCATTGATAGGTAACAGAATTTCAGATTTAAAGGGTAGTGGCAATTCATATCGGCCATCTGGAAGAACATTTAAATTCTCTTTAAATTGCTTAACGGTGTCAGAATGAGCAAGTTTACTTTTAACATCATCAGTTGGATCTGTTATGCCAATGGCATCTAAATTCCAGAGTTCGGTTACGCTAAGATTAGCACAATGTAACAAAACTACATTATTGCACAAATTATTTTGTAGTAATGCTGGAATAGTAGCTGAAGTAGGTTCTTTAGGTAAGCTGTTTACTTTACCAATCACAGTGTATCCGAATTTAGTCCCAAGTACAGTTACACCAGAGTTCAGTTTCAGAGAACTGCCAGTAATAATGTCCCCAATGGCATCTGCTCCTAAAAGCAATTCAATGTCATACTCCTTAGCTTGCAAATCAGACAAGGTAATATTTCTTTCTTTTAATTCTTTTAGGGTATTGGGATCTAGAACACATTCACATATTTTGTTTTGAGAAAATACTTCAAAGTTATGGTCATAAGTGCCCTCAAAATTTCTTAAGTTGACAAACACTAAATAGGAATGAGGACTTGTCTCTCTCCCCCCAAACAAACCGTGTATAATGGTTTGTTTCGATTTAGGACGGATTTGCAAAAACGCGATAACCCTTTCTGAAAGATAAGATTTCTGAGAACCACTGTCCAACATCGTACGAACTGTAAGTTGTCTACCCTCAAAAACTATTTGTAAAACAAGTGTTTGCAAATACACGTTTTCATTAACAGTTGACTGATTAGACAACACATTACTGGAAATAACAGTACTATCAGTTTCATTTGGCTTTACAGGTTCGCCATTTGAGCACATAATGGTATAGTGAAATCTATCACATGTTAAACATTTTACATTACTTTTGCGTGCCCGTGAACTATGTCCAACTCGTAGGCACCGAAAACAGGCGCGCTTTTGCACCAAAAGCTTTCGTTTATCATCTGAAGACATTTTGCGAGCAGAAAAACATTCGGCAGAATTGTGGGATTTCTCGCAAAAAATGCAACGTAAATTTCGCCTACCGGTATTGTCTTGAACATGTACCAAGGCAGGAACTGTAGAGCAACCTGAAACATCAGCATGTGGACGCTAATATTCAGAACGTGAAGCTCCCAACCCGGTTCGAGCGAGCTTAATCATTTCCTCACTTTGCACTTCATTTCGAAGAAAGCACAAAAATTTATCCAACGAACGCGTACTATCTTGCTGTGACGCAGTATCTTCCATCGAGCGGCTTCTTTCCAACGCACGAAGAACAGTCTCTGGTAAACAGGATTCAACAAGTGGCTCTAAAAATTCTGCAAATTTTTCCTTAGTTCTACTGAGGCTGTCCAGTGCCATAAGCTTGCTCTCAAGTAAATCATAAAGTTCAGCTAAATCTACTTTAATCCTACCAGTAGCATTTTTCATTACTATGGAAAGTAGATCCGTACATAAATCTGAACCAAAAGTTCATCTCTCCCGAAGCGTTCTTTAAGTTGTGCGATGACCTTTGAATAGTTTTCTTTAGTTGGCGGAAAACTTGTTACGAGTCTTGACGCTTTAGCATCTGCTACCACACATTGTAAAAGATATTGAAATTTATCTTCATTGACAATGGAGAGGTCGTTGTGAATTTTCTCAAACTGGGACCAAAAAGCAAGAAAGTCTTTCGGTTCTCCACTAAATTTCTTTAATTCAAGTTTCGGAAGCTTGAATTTCCTTTTTTGCTCGGTTGTTGTTCCTTCCGTAACCGAATTTGCGCTCTTTGTATTTTCTAACAGCAAACAGATCAAGCAGAACTTGTCACGGTATTCTTCTGCTTTCAAAAAATCTTCAGAATATTCCTCTTGAAGGGCATCATTACTCAGCAACAAATTCGAAACTTCTTCTTGAGTTGTTTCTAAACATGAGAATTTGTCTTGAATCTGCCGAAACAACATACTGACTTCGTCACTTCCTAAACTTTTGTTTTCGATCTTCTGAGCTGTATCGTTGCAGCATACCGTAAAAGCTGTTCTCAGCGACTTTCGTTTTGCTTTCAAGACTTTTATATCCATATTTTATCAAAAATATAAAGTAGCGGACGCCAAATTTACTATGCTGCAACTCTCAGGGCTACAACGTGCAGGTTACAAATTAAATAATCACAGCAGGGATTATTAATATAAAGATTTAATATGGATATCTCACACAAGCTGAAAACGTTACATTACTCTATTAAGTGCATACATATAACTGAGTGAAAAGAGAATTTCACCGCTTAGTTCGCAGTTAAAAGAAAATAATAATAATAATAATAAATAGTCCAATCAGATGTCGCGCTCCTTCTGTTGACCTTCACCGAACCGTTACGTATTCGTCTGTCTGCAGCGGCCGTCTCCAACAAACGATTTGCCAATGGTTACCGTAGAGTAAATTTTTACCAAAGACGTTCTACCATAATGACAATTTCAGTGGTTTAAACACTAGTGGAGCAGTATGCAGAGATGAAGATTTGAGCTTTGTTTACACAGCATGATGGTTTAGGCACTCCAGCCATTACGGTGAACAAGATTATAATAAACATAGCCAAAACAATTGTCTATAAATATTGATGTATAACACTGCATGAACTAATAGATTTCTTATGTTAGTATATACAGAATCCTTAATCGAAGTGAAAATGAGAAGACTCCTCATGCATTTCCTTTAATTGAAACATGGGTTTGACCATACAAATCTCAGTCTTACGGGACATGCCACACTATGCAGATAGACAGTAATAGTGCTCATGTTGTTTTTGTTTCTTAGAGCTATGAAATAAATATACTTCTACATTTTAATATTCTCTTTTCTTCTTTCACATTTGGATTACCTATCAAAAAGTAAGGAATTTTGATATTATTACAATATTTGAGTTAAAATAACATTCCAAATAAAAATTATTGGACATGTTAAGGTAATGAAAATTATAAATTAGGTTAAAAAGTAACCCTTAATGGGGATATTTTTGAATTTAACTCTATCGACTTTAAAAACAACAAAACGTCCCTCTTTATTAGGGAATTTAATTAACTAATTTTAAATACAGAGCTATGTATGAATTTTTTCCCTTCCATGTTATAATAACTGAAACAAAATTACACTGATACAGTCAAAATTCCTAAATGCAAGTACAAAAATTTACTTTAGCAATTTTAAGAGATGAGACAGACTGAACACATCAATAAATTTCTGTCAAAGAATAATTTATTAAATTTGTCCCGTTCCATAGTAAACTTTAACCATTAGATTACATTATTACACCATGTTATCAATTTGAAAAACAAGTCATATGCCAGATCTTTGTTGTAAAAGAAATACACAGAATAATATAATGATTATTGAAAAAGGATCTATACCAGTGTTCATAGATATGATTAAATGTAACGGAAAATTTACTGTCACAACCATATTTTTAAGTAAAATGTATAATTTTAGCATTTTATAATATTTAAGATATGGCATTAAATGCAAAACTATGTGCATGGACATAAGTTAGCAAATAAAAAAAAATAATAATCAAAGAACGAATGTCATGAAAAATTTAAAAACAAGCAGAATTTAATTTAGAAGACTTTTAGACACATACGATAAATAAATTTGAGACTTCTTCACCAAAAATTAAATTATAATTAACTAAAACCAGTTTGACTGACCTTCCACAAAATCCTTCAGCTGCTATTTTTTCAAGCTTAAAAACCAAATTTTTCTCCGCATGGTAATAACAGCTTAACCAGTAAAATCCTCACAGAAAGTTTGATAATACAATAATAGAATTAATAGAATAGAAAAATTAACACAAAAGTATAGAACATCATTTAAACTTAACATTATTACAAATTTTGGTGCTTTCTGACTATCTGCAAAGCTGTGAAAATTGGCAAAATGTTTATTTGGTTAGTTTCTGGTTCATATCTACTGCTTTGTTCACAAGTAGTAATTCAAATAAGCACTTTATAAGAAACAAGAAATTTTAGGATGCACACACACAAATATATATATATATATATATTGGTCAATATTCACATATTTTTCATGCAACGGAATACTATTCAGAAATAGAGGTTAAATATAAAGCATGTAAATACATGTGTGTGGTATGCATATTCATAGTTTGCTATTATCGTGTACATACTCTTGCAGTTTTAGCATAAGCTGTGAGGGCAGATGATCAGAAAGTATCAGAATTTTTCATGTATAAGAAAAAATTGCCCTGACAAAAGTATCTCAATTCTTTAGCACGGACAGTCACATAGTGCACTAGAAATATATAGTAATATATGTATAATAAAAAGATAATTGCATACTATTAAATCATTTTTTAAATGACAAACTTATAACAATTCTTTCACATATAATTAAACAGAATTTTTTCACATGAACATCTAAAATCCATTCTTAACTAAAAAATAAATAATAAAACCATGTAAATTTCTTATGAAGCCCATCATTTCCAAAATGTCCATTTCTGAAAGTTCCCAGCATTTCTCAGTATATTATTAAATTACTAAACTAAGCATCAATGATCGTCATGTTCGCTAATGTGACAATATCTTTCACACTTCTTTGTTACCACAAATAACAAGTAAGCTTTAATAAATCTTTAACTGATACATGCTACATTTGTCTAAAATTTGTACAAATAATAAAATTAACTGAGCTTTATAATATACTCAAAGAAATAATTTTGTATGAAAATTTGTATGCTATGTAGCAGAATATTGGCCTGATTAATGATTCAGGAAATAATTCAAATTTAAGCTTGTGTTAATATCCCTCCTATAGAAATTTCAGTATTTTAACATAACAGTGGACAGCATACTGTTGCTCAATTAAAGTCTTCATACATGGCATTTGTCCTTATTTTAAGGATTTCAGCGTCAAGTTTGTGAACTTCTCTGACAGTTCTTGGAGCAGTCTCATATTGACAACATTTGTCATTTCAAGAACAACAATGCAAAAAACCCAAGAAGTATGTACAACTTGTATGGAAATATGGAATCAGAAGAACGTACAATATAAGCAGCACCGGATGCATTATTAAAATAGATGTAAAGAAAACCAAAAGAATATTTCTTCTCAATAACTAAGTTACCAATAACTGACGAATGCTTTTCAGTGTCACTGACGAGTCAGCGATTTTTCGCTTGGAGTGTGGATAATCAGAATGTACCACATATTTTTATAATTCTGCATGTATACATCTCTATACTCACTTAGATGCACTATTCTGAGTATTGGTAGAGGATTATTTCTTCCGAAAAGCTAACTGCATAGTCAAATGTAGAATTGACAGTAAACAGTAAAGAAAATTCTAAAATTCTAATTAACAGAAAATCCAATAAAAGGGCAGTCCGTAAGTTGACCATTTCTCTAGCATTTCTATTGCTTTGTTTTATTCATCTTTGCAATTTGCACATTGTATCATACTCATCATTGCCTTTACACATGCAATTTATTCGTCAGTTATTTATTATTATTTTGTATGATTTCTACAGTATCTTTTCTAAAAGTGAAACTATCAAAAAGAAAATCCAGATCAGTTATATGAATACTTATTTCGGCATTAAAATAAATGTAATATCTAAGATCCATTCAGGGAGATTTTAAATGTGTGTGTTTCCGGATAAGTTTAATATTCATAACACACTGGTAAAGAAGAAGGATTAGCTAACTTTGCGGCAATTTGATAAAAATATTTTTTTTTTCTTTCAAGTAAAAAAATACTTAGCAATCATTCGAAGGATTTTTACCATGGAGGTAAGAAGTAAGATGGAGTGGCCCTAACCGGTTTTCCCCATACACTGCTTTGAAGCACTGGGAATCCCTTCGGAACATTGAGTGATTTACGATTAAGGAAGAATGGGTTCTGACACGAACGGATGTAAATATTTTGTAATTACGTCATAAATATACATATAAATGTATATATTTTCTTTTTCTACAATATTTTAGAGTCCTAAGTATATGAAAAGAATAAATTTTTAAACAACATTTCATTCTGAACGGAATTAAATGCTATACTTTTCACAGAACAGAACGGTTTAAATTGAATGAAATATTTATTATCACAAGTTTTCGTTAATTACATTAGAAAAAAATTTTAAGGTAATTTCACATTATTCGGTTAAGAATTATGAAAATTAAGTTTATTGTATTATTTAAATATTAAAATTATGCATTACTTCTTTTCTGTTTATACAGCTTCTTCCTAAAATACTTTCCCAACTAGGTCATGATTTTTTAGCTTCTGAGACATCTTTTAAATGGAAAAACCGAACTCGTATAATTAATGCTCTAGTCGATCCATTTCAAGTTAAAGCACCTTTTATTTTAATAGTGAATACGTTAAATAGTACTTGACTTTCTCTGAATATTTCTGAAAGGGAATAAAAAAAGGACGTTTTTAAAAATATCGTTTAAAACTTTTAACTGAGTTATTATAAAATGTAAGAGAATAATTTTTTAATTATACTTATCAGATTTTTTTACCCTTAATTTCAACAATACATATCCTAAAACTCTTCTTTATTACTTTTTTAAGAATGCATCTCATAGAATCATTATAAATTTAGATATGTTTAATAATTAGATTTCTTCACAGGAGTTTATGAATGAATAAATCCTTCATTTAAAATACATTTATAAATAATTTAATAAATATTTACGTATTTTCTTAAAGGCAGATATATGTTTTTTGCAAGCATATGCATCAATATCCATACATATTCCATATTTTTAATTTTCGGCATGTATAAATCTTTGATTTCTGTGCATTCACTATACTCTTTGAGTAAAATAATTTAGCATATACCTGACATTTTTACGTAAGAAATATGTATAAATATAATTTGAATGAAAATTACATGCATTATTTTTAACACTCACTCAAAGGTAAGTTTTTCTTCGAAATTCCTCCACGATAGCATTTCTCCCTTTAGGCAGATAGTCCTTGCATGCCTTACTCTATTTAATAAAAAGTAATCTGACCTACTTGCCTAATTACAAATATTTTAACATGCATAATTTTATACTTACATTTAACGATCAAGTTTCAAACTTTTGACTTAAAACACATTTTAGGATACATTCATTATAAAATTCAAATCTTCTAGTAAATATATTTTGGCAGAGCACTCAATACCTCTTTTGGCGATTTTACCCAGTTTAATAAATCTATAGTAGCATAATACATAATAACTATCCATTTCACATTTAGACATGAACTGAATTGTCATCAGATCGTAATCCTGATACTATGGATAATATTGCTTCATCCGCCGAGTTTGCAAATGTATCCGTCTTTTGTTCCACACATTTGTGTAAAACTGTACATAATTTTACACAAATGTGTGATTACAAATCAAGGTAAAGTTAACTTATTGGCATATCTGCGTGTATATTTATTAATTTTGACGAAGATTGCAGCATTTGGTGGTAATCATATTTTTAAATTAACGCAAATAAGTAAAATGTGTAAGCCCAAAGTGATTATTTTTTAATTATACAAAAATAAAATGATAAGTTTAAAATGAGCAACTATAAAGCTTCTCTCTAAAAATTTTTACAAAGTACATGTTACAATAATATGTGGATGAAGAAAAAATATTTTTTTAAAAACATTTTGAAGTTTGGAACATAAAATAAAAGTATTTATAACAAGGGTATCGAAAGAAACATGCAATTTTTACAAAAGATTTGTAAGGGCTTGGGGTAAAAGTATATTTTAGGGTACCCCTTGGCCAGAGTCGTAGCTAGGGTTTTCACAGCCCAGAGACAACTGAAGATTTCGCGCCCCCTACTGCTTGCCAAGGATGGAAAACATTTAATTCTAAAATGTCGTAACATCTGTTTGGCGCTCTTGGATTCTGCGACCGAGGACAGATGCCCCCTTGCCCCCCTCTAGCTACGCTCCACCCTTTGGCGAAACTTGACGATTTTTGGCTGTACATGTATATTGAGTTTGTGCAATTCGTTGACTTCCTATTTTGGCTTGCAAAGCGGCAATTTTTGGCATAATGCCAAAATAAAAAGACAAAACAATTGCACAAACTCGATATGCTTGTACACATCGACCTATTTTCACTTTAAAAAAAATCCCAAAAATGCACAAAAATGGTACTGCTCACTCCCTTGGCTTTATCCATGTACACATCGACCTATTTTTCACTTCAAAAAATCCCAGGATTGCACAAACTTGCGTTGCCCAATCCCTTCACTTTGTCCATGTATACATCGATATATTTTTACTTAAAAAGTCACAAAAATGCATAATCTCAACAAACTGCATTTTAAACCAAACAATAAATTAACATAAAGAAAAACCCTCTTAAGCTGCGTTCACACTGGTCCGTTGGGGCGTTAAGCGTCAAAGCGTTTCCGTGTACTTTAGTTCACACCAGCGCGGATAAGGTTCGGAGAACAGCCTTAACGCCAAAACGGGGAGAAACAGCTTATTATGGTAGACCACTTTATGGTTGTCATCCGATGACGTACTTCTTCTAGGAGGACAGCGTGATACTTTTTCCCTGCTAAGGGATTATCCGTAGCAGAAGAACGGGATACTTATTCGGAAAATATTATTATGTTTGCTGTTTGCTTAACAAGCATTGAGTATTAAATTAGAAATAGCACATAATTGAATAAAATATAAAATATTGATAATATATGTATAAATAAGTGTCTTATTTATTAAATGCTTTATTTTCTATTTTCATTTGCTTTGTTATGCTTCTCTGTACTCATCGATGTTCAAACATGGTTTATTCTACAGCTTTTTAGTATTTATATTATGTGCATCGATTGCAAGTAATCTATAAGCATTTTCTTGTACTTTCTTTCTTGCAATGTGTGCTTTCATATCGTAGTGCAATAAAATAAGTCAATGTGTGCTTTCATATCATATTCATAGTTATGTACAGTAATCTGAATTCAGAGGAACTTTAAATTTGCCTATAGAGTGGCAGTTTTACTTCACAGTTGCTAGAAATATCTGGCTTAAACAGACCTAAGTTCTCAGACTAAACATATTTGCAGTATATTTGTTCTGGGACATTTGTAGCCTCAGTCTGATATTTAGTTTATAGCATATTTAATATTTTTAGTATTTACTGTACGAATTAGAAATAATAATAACTTTTTAAAAATATGTATGCGATAATTTTGTGTGCTGTTAGACATGGTAATGCTCTCAAGTCTTAATTGTTCAAAATTCGACAAAATGCAATTTCATTTTTTAACTGCAGTATAAAATTATAAAAATTTCCTTAAACCTGCTAAAAGGATACATATTTTGTAGTATTTAAACACATATTTAGTTACATGCATTATGTAATGGAAAGAATAATTTGCATTAAACATTTCCTCATCTTTATAGTATTATATATATATATATAATGCATTATGAACTGAGAAATCTCAATAAATTTTAACAAATTAATATTTCCTGATGTCATAAAATAATGCTGTATACAGTTAATAAAAGTGGATTTAAATGCTATAAGAATAAACTAAAAATAGTTTGTTTCATTTTTAATTTTAATTGTCATAAATATAAATCATCTCCAACTTACAGAATGTGATAGTGAAAATTTTGCAGTATTTCCTTCATGATTTATTTAATTTAATTAAGTAAACTGAAGTCCTTGGTAATTGTTTATGATTACAGCAAGATATTTGAAAATTATTATAAATGAATTGTACAAATAGATAATGCAAACTTCATACAATTACAATGACAGTGGATCTTGTTTACGAAACAGATTGATTCTACTGCAGACCTTGCCAGCCAATTAGCATCACTGCAGCAGAGACTTGCTGAATAGCTTTCAAAGTACATGCCAATCACTTCTTTGTCATTGTGATGCATGTATGGCAGTTAGTAACAGTTCATCTGAACAACTCTGATAAATATCAAGCATTATCTCTTGTAAATATCTATAATTAAAATGGCATTTCATTCTCTATGTTCTTTGCACTTAATATGTTTCTGTATTCATGTTTCACATTCCACAATACATTGTATTGCGAAAATTATTACTTAAGCCATGCTATATTATACCTTAGAGGGTTGACTATAGAGGCAAATAAAAATTAAATTTTATATATACAGTCAAAAGTCTTTAATCCAGACTCGTCGGGACTTCGGTGATTCTGGATTATAGATCATCAGTTTAAATCTGGTAAGATGGCATGCAGAAATTATAAAATTAAAAATATGAAACCGTAATTTATAAAATAATGAGCAATTATGATAACGCGTGCATGCGTAAAGCATACATTATGCACAGCCGAAATTAGAAAATTGCAACCAGAAAACTATTTGATTTGTATTCGTGATATTTATAATGACGAGGAATTTGATTTAAATCATATCAAAGACGGAATACATCGAGATGAAATACTACATTTAATAAGGAATTATAAGCCGAATAAAATAAAAACATCTGCCCTGAAGATAACAATAGTGCTGACAGATCAACTTCCAGTTCATTACGCGCCGCGACGTTTCCCCTCCCCCCCCGCGCAGAGCAGCGTGAAATTGATAAACAGATTTCGGAACGGTTAGATAAACAAAGGATATGCCTTTATCCATTTTTTGGAGCAATTCCACTTTTTGTTTGATGGACATCGAAACATACTTTCGTTTTCGTAGATCCTTTGGGAGCTCCAGCATCGGAAATTCTATTTGACATAATCGAAAGTTCAAGCTTACTTTTATAAAATTGCTCTAACAGTCTGCAAAAAATAATAAGCCGGATCCAATTCGAAGATTAAGGAACAACGCAATCATCAACATTAACTGAAATAGATAATTAGATAATTTTAGCTTATACCGTCCGTTATACATTAGACGCGCACGCGAAAACGTATTCTGCGCTTGTGCACACGCATATGTGCAGTTGTAAAGGTCTTAGGTGCAAGCGTAAACATCTATGCACATGCGTCAACGAGGCGCATGCGCAGAAAGTTTTTAGCTTTGAGGTCCGGATTATGGGTGTCTGAATTAACGACCTTTGACTGTATTAGGAATAGTATTTATATGATAGTTGAATATAGAGTTCATATCATAAGTCATATACATAACTACCTATCAAAATGTTTTGCCATGAAATTTATTATCCCCCTTTTTACCAAATAAAAACAAAATGAGGCATTTAACACCTGTAAGCTATGTAAATAATGAGGCATAGAAAATCTGTAAGGCATGTAAATAATGAAACATGTAAAATCTGTCATTCATGTTAGAGCAATACAGTTATTCAACTAATATGTTTAACAATAATATTGATTCTAGATTAGCTAATTGCCCCCCTTCTTGAAAAAAAGATATAATGCATAGGACATTTTACAGAATTACAGCTAAACTCAAATTACATACTTTTTCATTTACTTATTTAGTAATAGTTTGACTTATTTTATTGTGATTTTCATTTTTATTTTAATTTGATTTGGCTTGATCTGCATGATTTGTTTATGGCAAAGTATGTGACAGCTATTTGCATAAGCAGAAGCATTCTTTCACAGAGGACTTTCTAAAAGACACTCACTTGTATCCTCATTACACATGCAGCCAATCTGTTTACCTAGAATTGCACTCAGGTCAAACTACCAGCTTTGAGCAAATTTACTGCTCAAGCACTGGTGGACACATATTTGTTATGATGGAATAAATTTTTGCATTGTATTTTTACATTTTTCTTTGAAACAGTTATGGACTTATTTTCTGTTTTTAAGCTGTGATATTGAGATTATTGTGGTGTCATTTTGCAAATGCTTTGTATTCATACGTGTGCCCCCAATAATACTTGTGTAATTAAAAACTTGCTCAATGCTTATTATTCAAAGTATTCAGTTTAAAAGTATTCAGTTTCCCTTCATAAAAATCATAATTGTACACATTCATAAGACATACCTTGTATATATCATACATTCAGGTTTCAGCCTTAGAAGGCCAGTGAGTGATGTTGTTCCATTTGGAAACATTGATTGGAATGAGCCTGTGCGTGAATACTTTATAACAAGATAGATACTTTATTTATTGAAGAATACTACTGAATTATATAGATATTGAAACTATCAAAGTGGTAGTACAAGAATTGGATCAGAGTATGGAATCATTAATCAAGGGATACTATGCATGGCTCCATATATTGATCTTTGCATAAATTCACCTTTGAAAACTGCCAAAAATATTTAACAAAAAAAAGTGGAGAATTCTTAATGTTGTGCAATGAAAGGAATGGGTTTTTATTTCTATAGCAGGCTACACTTCCTGACAATAGATAAATTAAGTACACAAAGTAATGAAATCTTGCATCTTAAAAGGAAACCAGATACTTTTTCTGGTAGTAATGAAGAAAATCTGAAGGTACTCATTCCTAAAGGTTTTCTAAAATTTCCAGAAGAAAACTTCCAAAAAATGCTACTAAATATGTAACTAGTAAAAAAAAAAAAAAAAGATTGTCATCTTGATTCATCTAAACCTCAAGATGGCAGTCAGCCTTCTACAAGTAATCCAGATAATCCTAATAGTCAAACAGAATTTGTCACCTCAACCGAGTTCAGTTTTATGTATCAAATCTCAGAGAAGGCGTGAATGTCATATTCTTTCTGGCATGTAGGCATTTGAATTCTGTTGAAGCAAAATTTTCCTAGAGCAACCGATGATAGAAAAAGATAAATACAAGACCATTGGCTAATGAGTTGCACTTTATTTTGCATACACAATCTTTTGCTTTCAAATATATTTTCATTTCAGAGCACGTTTGCCAAAACGGGATCTTCATTTATTACTTGCTTTATTATTACTTAATTATCATTCATTATTTTAAAAAAAATGAATTTATTACAGAATTTCAAAATTTTAGTGATCAGTTTATTAATTAAACTTACTTAATTTTTACAAAAGTAATTATTGAGATGTCTCAGGCTATTATAAATCTCAGTATATCATAAATTTTAAGATATGTATATATCTGAAACTGTTAATAAGAAATTAGGCACATTCACATTATGTAACCTCATGTATTCATTTCATAAACTTGGTATATTTTTAATATATTAGAGGTATTTTGAACTGTGAGTCATAATTGGTTTGGTTTAGTTGATTATTGCAAAGCAAACTAGGGTTCTCGTTCTAAGGGGAGGATGCCTTCGTGAAGGATTTTTTCGGGGAAACTAGCTCATATACATGATACAGGTAGGGAAAACCATGAAAACACCCATGCAGCCAACCCAATTCTTCTGAAATCGAATAGGAACTGCCCGTATTCAGTGATATTTTACCACTCAGCCACTGGTTACCTGTTAGTTATAAGACGTGCTGTCATTTACACTGAGTAATATAAATTCTGCTTTATCATAATTGATGACACTTTTGTATGCCTTGCATTAAACTCGCATTTAAAATTCTTTTACCGTAAATGGAAAATTCAAGGAGGGGAAAAAACTCTCTCTTTCAAAAACATTGAGATTAATAGTTTCAGAAATTTTTATAATACCAAGAGTAATTTCTTGTAAATAGTTATACAGAATACTAAGAGTAGTAAATTATAAATTACAATGTTATATAGAGAAGGGAATGAAATTCTAAAATAAAATGCGTTATAGATAGAACCATTGTACAGTATAGATTATCTTGTATAAATAAAGCAACAAGAAGAAGAAAGTTCACAAGCCTTTCAACTTTACATATCAGTATTAAAAAACATTCTACAAAAAAATGAGAAGTTTTACACTGAATTTTGACCATGTGATTTAATGTTTTATTAATCATAAGCATATGCATTTCAAGTGCTATCTGCCTAGAACAAGATGCTTCTTAGCACCAAAACCATGGCAGCAGTTTAATTGAAAGCATCCTTAAATCTTCCATAGATTTAAAGATGAAATTATATAACTTTTTGTAAAATTACTTACATGCACAGTATGTAAAATTTAAAACAATTTACTTCCCACTTCACATTTCAAGAGTAATATCAACATGGTAGTTACAGATATGGCACTGTTTATCAAAGATTAGTATATAAGGCATTGTTTGAAATTATTATACGCACAATGTGATTTCAAAAAATTAAATTAGTAATTATTAAAAAGACACACAAACTCTGTTTCAAATGACAATTATGTTTCAAAAGCAAAACAGTGCGAGTTGCTTATTACGTGAGTAAATTATGAATTCCGAGTCTTAGTTTGGCCATGCTTGATCTGTACATAAAGTATATGGCATATAATTATAAAAAATAACTTCTAAGAAATAGTATATTCTTAATTTGTTTTAAGAATATGTTCTGAAAATTATTCAGATTTTTGAAGTTTTCAAAAAGAACAACACTTTTTTTTCACTTTCATACAATATATAAATTGCTATTTCAATGTCAATGAAGTATCAGACTTTCAATACTCAGCTACATAAGTTTCTATCCATAAAAATTGTTTTCTTACTTTTTCATCAGCAACTAATAACAGATTTTATTTTAGATATAAAAAATGCACTCAGATATATATGTTCTGCTTTAACACTCAGATGCTTGTGGCGTAGCTCATGGAGGTAGGAAAGGGAGGAGGGGCCATTCCGCGCTAGAAGTGAAGCACTGCTTTGAAGCTTGGGTCACCAGACGGGGTGTTCTTTGTTTACATTCACAAGCTCGCTTGACAAGATTCTGATAGTATTTCGACACACGACAGTTCCATAGAAATCGAAAAAGGGACACTCTCGCATGAAAGAAACATTCATAGTGTAATGGATAATAGCAATTTGTATAGTTTACTGACATTTACGCAAAAATCACATCTTGGTTATTTTTCGATAACTAACAACAGCGATTTTGATTATGAATTTGTTTTATAAAATTCTAAGCTGTTGCACTACAAAAATATAGATTTTAAGAAAATTGCTAAAAGAGATCTGCCAAAATTTATTTTCTAGAAGATTTGAAAAGTTTGAAACTTGATGGCTAAATGTAAATATAAAATTATGTATGTTAAAATATTTGTAATTAGGCACATAGGTCAGATTAAGTTTTTAAATAGAGTAACGCATGCAAGGGCTATCTGCCTAAAGAGAGAGATGCCATCGTGGGGGAATTTTGAAGAAAAACTGACCTTTGAGTGGGTATTAAAAATAATACTTATAATTTTCATGCAAATTATATTCATATATATTTTTTATGTAAAACTTTCGGGTGTATGCTAAATTAGTGTAAATTACTTTACACGAAAAATATAGTGAAAGCACAGAAATTAAAGATTTGCACATGCCTGAAATGATAAATAGGAAATATGTATGGGTATTTATGCCTGTGCTTGCAAAAAGCATGTATCTGCCTTTGACAAAATACTTAAATATTCATTAAATTATTTATAAATGTATTTGAAATGAAGAATTTATTCACTTATAAACAACTGTGAAAGTACTGTGAAGAAATCTAATGATTAAATGTATCTAATTTATAATGATTATAAATGTTATCTAAATATATAATAACCTTAATATTGAATTGTAAACATAAATTGAAATCCTGTTGACAAATACGTTATAAAACTATTTAAGCAAGAATTGTTCGTACTGGAAAGCAATCTGTTAAAAGGTATTGTAAAGCAAATGCTATGAGAATCGCACTTAAGAAAGTAATAAAGAGTTTTGGAATATGTATTGTTGAAATTTAGGTAAAAAAAAAAAAATCTGATAAGTATAATTAAAAGAATTATTCCCTTTACATTTTATAATAACTCAGTTACAAGTTTTAAATAATACTTTAAAAAAAAAAAAAAAAAAAAAAAAAAACTTATTTTATTCCCTTTCAGAAATGTTCAGAGAAAGTCAAATACTATTTAATACCTATTTAATTATTAGGAATTAGCGAAATACTTCTTTAAAGTATTTCGCTAATTCCTAATAATTCTCTAATTTAAAATGAACCGAATAGAGCATTAATTATAAATTGACTTACATTTTTCGATTTAAAAGAAGCCAAAAAATCATGTCATATTTAAGAAAGTATTTTAGGAAGAAGCTCTATAAATAGAAAAGAAATAATGCATCATTTTAATATTAATAATACAATAAACTTTGATCTTAATTTTTGTACCTTAACCGAATAAAATCGAATTATCCTAATTTTTTTTTCTAATGTAATTAACGAAAACTTGTGAAAATATTTCATTCAAATTAAACCATTCTGAGAAAACTGTCCTGTGAAAAGTATAGCATTTAATTCCGTTCAGAATGAAATGTTGTTTAAAAATAAGTTGTTTTCACATACTTAGGACTCTGAAGTGTTGTAGAAAAAGAAAATATATACATTTATATGTATATTTGCGACGTAATTACAAAATATTTACACCCGAACGCGTCAAATCCCATAGAACTCAATGGTAAATGACCCAATGTTTTGGTCACCACGTAGGGATCGCCGGTGCTTCAGAGCAGGGTACGGAGAAACTTCTTTAGGGCGACTCCATCTTACTTCCTACCTCCATGGCGTAGCTAGGGGGGGCAAGGGGGGACATCTGTCCTCGGGCGCAGCATTTAGGGAGCGCCAAATGGATGTTAGAAATTTTAGAATAAATTATTTTCATGTTTAAATGCAATAAAAATAAATTTAAAAAATTCGCATACTTAGTCCATCGCCTCATCATATTAAGGATATCTTTCTCCTACATTTTTTGTCATGTGATTAGCAAAGATTGAATAGAAAAGCTAAGTTTTCGATTTAAAAGTAAGGTCAATGAAAGTCATCCTTCTACACTAAGCAAACGGCGAGAAAATACTTCGAAGGTTATGTGATACTTTTAAGTCGTAAAGCTTTTATCCTTTTAAGGCCCGTTCCCACTGGGGTTTATCTGAGCTAACGGAATCAGTTCTATGTGTCGACTAGCTCCGCTGTGCCTGCAGTTCAGATTTTTCAACTTGCCACCCTATGGTTTTGGAGATGGGTCGGCTGCGTCAATTGTGTTCGTTAGCTCAGATAAACCCCAGTGGGAACGCAGCTTTACAGTTTTGAATAACCCTCCGTATCCGGTCCCATTTTTCCTGTAGCAATCAAGTTTAGCGTCGCGATTCTTTCAAAGTGGAGACACTAAAATAGCAAAAGCTCTTTCATTTTGAACCAAATATTTAAAATCACAATGATTAAGAGAATTAAGTATTCCAAAAAAGAAAAAAAAAGTAAGTTAGGATATTTAATTTTACATTTATTAATTATTACACAAATATTGCACAAGCTAAGTCAATTAAACGTATCAAAAATATTAATTTATTTTACTTTATTTTATTATTATTATTATTATTTATAATACAGAGAGAAAGCCAACTTCGCTGCGTTAAGTACAATGAATTTCACGCTTTTAGTCATCTAGTAATTTAAATCCTCTGTTTAAAATTACTTAAGGGAGCAGGTGTTAAATACGCAGATGGTTTATATAGTTCATTAGTGGGTAGAATGTATAAGTCTGGTCAACGGTGCTAGTTCGATATTGTTTATAATCTCAGCGAACAGGCTGACTGTTTAAATACTCTTATAATTTTCCCTTATATGAAATTCAAATACAAGCCAGTTTCCCTTAGAAAGTCTTAAAGTCTTCCATAAAGTCATCCCTTCCCATAGACGGATAACCTTCACTTGCTTTGCCGTACTCAGTTCAATAATAGCAAGCATATATAAAATGCTAATTATAGCGACATAAAGTTTGTATTTGTAAGATTACATACATCATCAACAGCAAGCCAAACCTACATATTAACGAAATTAGTTTTATGCAGAAAATAAGAATTTCTCTCGTAAATGCAGGAGAGAATAATAACTTCCAATCATAAATTTTTGGTATGGGCTTGATTTTGCAAAAATCGATGTTCTACACCAGGCATTCACAAATCTGTTCTTAGATCGATCCCTGTTAAAGATTTCTTCGTCTACCCGCTTACATTTTTCTTTATAATATACAGTCTGCAACATAACAGTAATAATAATTGCATATATGTGACTTAAAGATAATAATTAGAACTAAGAACATAAACAAAAATTTTGAAAAAGTGCACATATATGATTCAAAGATAATTTTCAGACTAAGAACATACACAAAAGCTTTGAAAAAATGGTTTACTAGATTTATGTTTTATTATGTTTTGTATAATTAATAAAATTACAAATATAAAAAGTTTTCAGGAAAAAAATTACAGATTTTAATTGCCTAAAAGTTCTATTTTAATCACTGCGCTTCATATATTGATGTAAATTTTTAAATATTTAGCATAAAATTGCTTATGCCGTATTATTCCTTGTTTCCCGTAATAAGTTGACTAAAGCTTTCTTCAGTTAAGTAAGGAGATGGGAAAATCAATGGTGCTGGGTTAGATAAGAGCTTTTATTTTGTGATACTTCTTTCGGAAGACTTTTAATCCAAGACTTTGTAGGGTTTATATTTATTTTACTAACATTTATTTTAAGTTTAAACTATCTTTCCTGTCAAGCCTTACTTTCCCCTGGAACTGCCAATGCCAGAGTATGTAAATTTTAGTAGAACGCGCAAGGATTCAAATTATCAGCGGAAGTATTCTGTTAAATAGAAAGGAAACGAGTTCGAGGTGTGCTGTTCGTACTTCACGAGCGCGGAGGTAGTTAGACAGAAATTGAAGAACCCCGCGTTTCGGCCTGTGTGCTTGCCTCGGAGAATTGTTAATTGTTCAACGTGATATTCAAAGTTTCCTGAATTAGCCGCGGTATTGTAAAACGCGGTGAGGTTATTTACTTTTAGAGAACCTCGTAGTTAGAGTCTTCTTATTATTTCTTTTCAGGTTCTTATTTTTATTTTACCCCCGGGTCGGCGTAGTTTGTGAGCGTCAAGAGCACGCAATTGTAACTTCTTAAGTTGAATAAAAAGGGACTTAAACCCTTAGCAAGACTCTGTCTATTTTCCAGTTTCAACAGTCACCTCTTGGTTGCGTGCAAGTTGGAGGCGCGCAACTCTACAACTTAAAGTTATTATAATTATACTCCAAAATTCAACTTATTCGCATATGTTTTGAATAAGTCTTGTCTTCCTGTGATATAGCATTATATGAATAGCTAATTAAATATCACTTTTATCAAATAAAGTTTCGTAATTAATGGGATCTTTATTGTGCCGATTAACTGCCCATGCAAATTCGGCTATCGACTCTCATTGTATTCGTTAATCATTATTTACCTCCTTTAAAATTTTATAGACAACCAGGGGGTCAATACCGACCCCGCTGAAAACCTCTCTTCTACACTGTAATTCTAATACGTTTATCAAAAACAAATGCATTATACTTTTAATCATAATGAAAAACAAAAAAGTGCAATATTAATATTAAAGGCTATCACTGATGTCCTCAGACGGGAATGCGAACATTTTCTTTGTTTTTTCTGGATTCATCATATAATAGTTTAGATTTAAGTTCTAAAATTTTAATATGAAAGTTATTTCATTTTTCGATTCTAGACTTTTTTATTATTAAAAATTTTTCCCCCAGTTATAAAGCTTCTTTTCTTTTTTCACAGAAAGTAAACATTTAAATGTCGCAAGAAACTCTTTTTCTATTTAAGAACAAAGGCGTGTGAAGGAATAGAAAGGACGCAATTGCGAGAATGACCATAGGAGGCGCAATCAGCCTTAGGGATAAAGGGAGCAGGAGGTGTGCAGCCAACTTGACCCGAGAATGAGAAAGTGAACAATAAGGATCTAACATCTTCGAAAGATACTTTGAAAGTTTTCATAAAAATTTACTTGTGTGTTGCAAAAATAATGTTTTAATTTGTAATGAGTTACTATAAAAAATTTAATATGGGAAGTCCTGAATAAAAGTAATTAGAAAAAAAAAAAAAGAGAAAACACTTTTATGAGTGTCCTCTAAGAAATTCTACATTTTCTAAACGAATTCTACTCAGTGCACTTCTGTTTTGGAATAGGTAAGCAATTCCCCCTTTTTTGAAAGTTATGGATATTATATTATTTATTTATAATGAGAAAAATAACTTTTATGTCATTAAAGATTCATGCAATATAAAAATTCATGTAGTTGTGTATTTAAATGTATTTACCTAAGCTGAAAATTTCTATTAATGGTAATTTGTTCAATTATTAATTATCTAATTAAGAATTGTACTTGAAACTTTATTTTTCTTTTGCAATAATCTCAATTTTATTAAATATGCTATTCAGTGATGCTATTACACAGACAGTTATTGATTCCTTCGTTGTGCAGTTAAAAATTCATTGTCTTAACAAAATTATTCCTTTAATGTATGATATTAATGAGAGGATAGTTATTTTAATTCTTATGTAAAAATTTTTCTTCGAAGAGTAGCTGATCACAAATGATTGATTGAATTAAGATTTGCTAAATAATGCCTGAACTTTACTGATTTTATAGAGCTGTAGAAGGATAATATCTTATACTTATCTATATGCCGAAACATTTTCATTGTTCCCATATACAGGAATTGAAGTGCTTGAAACTCTTATGCTGTATTAAAAATTCTAAGAAATGTGAGAACCACTGAGTTAGTGATGTGGGAAAAAGAATAAAGCCCCCTTTCTAATTCCTTAACAGTGAAGAATTAACTGTAAACAAGTTATAATCTTTGCTGCTTCTATCAATTAAAAAGAATTAATGTAATTTCACTTTTCACTTACGAAAGAGTTAAAGTGTAATTGAGCATATTTAAAGTATTATAGAATCTATCGCAAAATTCTAATTCATGAATTAGTAAACTCAGAATTAAAATAAAAGTTAAGAAATAATTTTAACTTAAATTATAATCTCTGATTTAAAAGTAAGTTAATAAAAACTATATTATTTTTGAATTTTTTTCATTCAAAAACAATAAAAGGCAAACATTTTTACTTCTTTGAACGAAAAAAAAAAGGATATATTGTAATCACGAAGAATTTCGGGTATCGTATTTCAATACAAATATTCATTTTGACCTTTCGCGAATCAATTCGGACAATTTTTTTGTATGACGTCTGTACGTACGGACAAAATAAAGAATTATTTTTTTCCAAAACGGATTTAAACAAAAAAAGTATTAAATAAATAAAATGAAATAAAAAAAAATTTTCGTCGAGTATCGAAATCAAACTTTTATTGCGACTTCCCGGTTTCTATACTCGTATTAGAAACCGGGAAGTATATTTATATATTTTTTAAAAAATATATCTAATACCTCGTATTAGATATATTTTTTAACAAATATAAGTTTTATATTTGTTAATATATATATATATATATATATATAAGAAGTTTGGCTTCCGTACGATAAAAATTGACAAAAATATTTTATTTCAAAACTTGAAATTTTTGATATCATTTTCAACTTGATTGAGGAATTGGTTAATTAAGTTAGAATAATTCGATGAAATAAGTTTTTAAATAAACTATAGAAAAAAATGTGTATAATTTAATAGGTCGTATAATGTTTGCCGCTATATATCCACGTGGTAGGGTACGAACTGCGCCGAATTTGATCCAAAATCCCCATCCCCCTCTTTTCTAATGCACGAACTGCGCGACGTTTCCTGTCCCCCATATCTTTCCAGGAAGATTGGGTGCTACAAAGGCCCACCAGCGGCCGAGCGGTAAAGTCGCTGAACACTGGTAGTTCGGTCCGAGGTTCGAATCCCGCGAACGGGCTGGCTGCATGGGCGTTTTCGTGGTTTTTCCCCATGTGTAACGTGTATACGAGCCAGTTTCCCTTAGAAAGTCCTCCACGAAAGGCATCCCTCCCTTTAGGCAGATAGCCCTCGAGGCTTTGCCATAATCACACACACACACACTGGGTGCTACAAAGAGTCGTTTATCGCCATTAATGGGATATTCTGTTGAGACCGCAAGCCTTTATTTTCGTTTATCAATATTGTAAGAATTGTGCACGTAAAACAAATATTAATTTAAATTCTGGCGTGTGCTAAAAAATAAATTTCTTTTACACTCATTTTAAAGTTTTATGATGCTTAAAGGAATGATGAGTCAGATCTTTTTTATTCTCTGTAAGAATTAAAAACTTTTAAAGTTTTAGATTTTAGTCGCTGATATATATATATATATATCAGCGACTATATCAGTTATATATATATATCAGTTTTGAATAGTAAAATTGATAGATTAATGACATACACAAAACTGATACATAATCAAAGTATCAAATATCGGAATTGTAGCTCACCTTAAATAAGTTCTTGTTTAG
The DNA here is from genome assembly GCF_044657685.1 of Stegodyphus dumicola. NCBI lineage: Eukaryota > Metazoa > Arthropoda > Arachnida > Araneae > Eresidae > Stegodyphus > Stegodyphus dumicola. The sequence continues at coordinate 66,114,057 of NC_140778.1, read as the reverse complement.
CTAAATATTAACAAATCTTCTTAGATTTCAGAATGGTGTTAACTTTCAAATTGACCATTTTAGGTAAACATTTCTAATTTAATTATAAAAATTATCTTTATTAAATCTAAAAATTGGACTTCTTAAGTCGTTCTAAATTCACACTAATATTATTGCAATATATTCCCGTATTAAACGTTCCATTTTTAATTATTGAAATTATTTTAAGGTTATTTAACTTTGTTACAAATTTCATATTTTAATACTAGAAATATTTATTCTGTTTTCCACCTGATGTACTTTGGCATACATTTAATTTCTAATACACATTTAATTCATAAATTAATAATTATGAGCGTCAGAACAGAATTTTCATAATTAACAAAATTTTTTTTTTTTTTTTTTAAATAAACCTCCTTATATTCATATCCTGGGATTTTCAGTTCCCTTTTAATCCATTCCTTTTTCACATATTGTTGCACTGTACGCAAGTTTTCATGCATGTAGAATTTATATACTTTGTATTGTATTTATGCCAATTTATATTTAAATGACAATTTTTACAAATTCTTGCATCACAACTCTAGTTAACAGAAGATGTTTCTAACACCTTGGCAAAGCTTAATCTTCAGCATGTAGCTTATTTTCCAACCTAGTTTCAGGCTGAATTATTTGTAAAATTAATTACTTGAAATTATTTGTTAACAAAGATGGTCGCTAAATCACGCTAATAATATTTCTAACTGTTGTAATTTATAATGAAACGAGTTCATGTGATTTATAATGTAATTCATTTATAATTTTTTCAGTAGTATTGAAATTAATAGCAGATACTCATAATAATATACATTTAGATTACAATGATTTAGATTGCCATTGCCTTCTTCACTCATGCTTTTATGCTACATTCCTAAAATTTCATAATGGCATACAGGTAAGTTTCACTCTTTCACCAAACATGTAAATCTCTAATTCAGCCCACTTTTGTTCTTACGTGTGCTGTATCTTCTATTTTCTTTGATATATTGTTCAGCCTAATTTCAAAAGGTCTTGTGGAAAAGTCACTAAACATTGGTAGTTCGACCCGAGTTTCTAGTCCCAGTGATCCCCCAGCTCTTTCTTTTTTTGTACTTATTTACTGTATAAAAATGTAGCGTAAAAATTTCAGTTCATGAAGTAAAAATACTTTTTTAATTTATTCTTTAAAAGTATTGCAAAAAGTTTTACCTTTACCTTAGCATATCTTTTTACAAATCCCTCTAATAAGAAAAAATAAGGAAAGAAATTAACTCAGTTTCGGTGATTGATACCTCGGTGCAAATTATATGTAACATTTTTCCAAAAGCGTAGAGTTTATATGGATATCAATAAATTAAGGATTATTTCTCCATCTAATTTTCTTAACATGTTTATTCCATAATTTTCTTTTCACACTGTAGCACTTAACTTTATGAGTTTTCTATAATCATTCAATTTCTCTAGCCATGGCAACTTTGCATACCTTCTGACAAGTTGTTATATTTTTAACCACTGTATTTTAATTCCTGTTGGCTATTAGTACATTATTCACTTGTTTCACAAGTGCAACTTTTATTTTATACACAAATCTACGTAAAATAGCATTAAAACTTCACTTATGCAGAGCTCCTGATCGATTGCTTGTTTTAGATTGAATGAAATTAAGCTTAATGTTACTGTTAATTAGCTTGTTATTAATTTAATTGTATGTTTCTAACTAATTATATGTTCAGATATTTCCAAGTATGTTACACAAACTTTTGCATCCTAATTTTTAGTTTTTGGTTAAAAAAAATAATCTTTTATTTATTGAGAGGCCTGATTGATTATATTACTAATTTGCAGTACTGTTTATCTAATTCTTTTCTTCTAGGTAAATTTTAGAAAAACTTCTTAGCATAATAATTTAAAATTTACAATTTACACGTCAGTGATCCAAACGCATAGTAATGTTGTTATAATAGATTTCCTGCTAAGCTTTTTTTAAAATTTAACTATTAATTTCTGCAAACATTTACATGATTGCTTTAATTAACGAAAAATATTTCTAGCACACTTTAACACACTTTGATATGGAATAATGTTTTACACTCTATTAAGTTTTCCAGTCTAGTTCAGACATCTTGACTATTATTGATGTAATTTATTAAAAATATAACTTGAATGCTTCATAATTATTTAATTTATGATATTATTATCATAAATGAAAGATGTTTGTAATGCTAATGTGTATGTTTACCAATACCTTTTATTTTCTTTGTTAGCTCTCGCATTTATTACTGTTATTCAAGTAATTAGCCTGCTTGTTAAATATTTTTTACTTGTTCTTGTGATATGTAATTCTATTTATTTATTTTTATATTCCTCTTGGCTACAATTGGCCCGAAAAGTTAAATTGTAACCCTGTAGGCAGCAGGGGGGAAGAAATTTTGATTGGCGCAGTTGGACTATAGCTCCACCCGGGGGGGGATTTTCATTAGCGCAGTTGGAGTACACCCATCCACGTATTAAAAACTATTTATCAAGAAAAAATGTACGTTTTTAAATAATACAAATAAAACACTTAAATTGTACATTAAAATTAATAAATTCTTGTAAATCGTTTAAATGATAACTGCTAAGTGAAAAATTATAAATCCTTCAGGGTTATTACCTGATAGATGGCTGCCATTACCTCCTATGAAGGTACGGACATATACACCAATGCCTTCTCCGATATTCAAACCTGGGCCTTTCGATCTGCTACCTTAATTACTATACCGTCTGGGGAACGTAAAAAAACGCAAAATCGCGTTTGATAGCTTAACAGTTATTCGGTTTGCAGATAAAGTCTTTCCTAAAATCCAGTTTTATTTGAAATACCATTATTTATATTGAGGTAAAAAATGTGAAGTGAAACTATTATACGATAAGTTTTAAATAGTGTTTTCAGACCTTTCTTATCTTCCTCAATGCATCAAAAAATTATTAAATGGGCCTTCTTTCAAGTAAGTTTTCTTTTGAGTAAAGTGAGTTAGGTCCAAATATATGACTATTTATACATTATTATATCTTACATTTTGGTGGCTAACAAATTTGCATTCTTGATTACACTAAATTCATAAGATCGCGTCATTCACCAAAGCAAGACATTTTATTTCGTAGATAATTTTTAGTTATTTATAACTGAAAACTGCAAAAAACATTGTAGATATTGCTCTATTATGCAATTGCTTCATTATAATAATTCAGTAATTTATAAATAAAATAAATATTTACAATCATTTAAAGAATTATGTCTGATAATAATTATTTAAGTAATCTGACTTTAAATGTGTTTTGTAAAGTATTTTAAAAAGTACATGAGAGAGATTTACTTTTTGAAATTCTTAAATTAAATAGTACTGAAAACCTAGTAGCTATATATTCAAAATGACAGAAAATTCGAAACTTTCAAAAACACATAAATTTTCATATTGAACAGGGTTCTAAATGGGCTATTATTCAATAATTGCTAAGTTATAAAATATTTAAAGAAGCGACAAACAGTGCAGAAGTTGAGAGTATTCCGTCAATAATTAATGCACAGGCGCAGAAGAAATATCGAAAAATTAATAAATGTTTGTTTTACAAACACATTATGTAATTTAGTTATATAAAACATGTAACCTATGTTTTCTATTACGTACCACATTTTATTTTGGATTATATAATAAAAACAGAGTTTCAAAGCTTTACGCATTCTTCTTTTACAAATGCTTATATGCTCATAAATAAAACCGCTGAACACTAGTAGCTTGATCCAGGTTAAATTTCCAGGAACAAGATGACTGAGGCAGAGGCATTTTGTGGTTTGTTAAAGATTTTTAGCGCTCTCGCTGAGTTTTTAGGCTGCTCTTACACTCCCATCTAACGCCTGCTAACTCATATAACTCCCGTCTCTCCTGCTAACCCACTTTTATTTGTCTTTTTAGCTGTATTATTAAGCATCGCTTTCATGTACTTAACCACATACAATTCACCAGCAAAATCACAATTTTTTTAAAAGCAGCATATTTTTAGAATTCCCGATGCAGTGCTAAATGTTGCCATATATTTTTATATTTTATTTAGTGTTTTCTCATTTCATATTATCAATGCTCAATATTAGTAAAAGATGGCTTACAAAACTTGTTTCCTGCCTTTTCATTACTAACTTTATGTATGTTAACTTTATTTATTAAATATAAACTTTCATTACATAAAATTCAATTCAGGAACAAAATCACAAAATATTTGATATTGAAAGATAAATATGCTACATTTTTCAAGGCGCCAAAGTAGAACATAAAATAGGTAAAGCGACAACCTTGTATTTGGTGTAGATATGTAAATTCTCAATCGATGAAAAGGGACCCGTTTGCCTTCGATTGAGAATTTACAAAATCTAAGCTAAAATCAAGGTTGTCGTTTTACCTGTTTCTTCTTACATTTTTCCCGAATTGGAGTTGGAGATAAAAATGTTAAAATTAAAATCGAACAGTGTTGCCACTGCTCGCTTTCAAACTTTGATATTGTTAATTAGAAATTAAAGTTTTAAAAAATATGAAAAAATAACAAAACAAATTCTAAATTCAAAGTTCGCGCTTTTAGGTGAAGGATTGAGCGGTCGAGCGGTAAAGTCGCTGAGCACTGGTGGTTCGGTCCGAGGTTCGAATCCCGCGAACGGGATGGCAGCGTGGGTGTATTCGTGGTTTTCCCCATGTGTAACGTGTATACGAGCCAGTTTTCCTTAGAAAGTCCTCCACAAAGGCATCCCTCCTCTTAGGCAGATAGTCCTCGAGACTTTGCCGTAATTAAATAACCTAACCTAAACCTAACCAGGTGAAGGATTACATTATTCAAAATTTAATGGCTCTACGTACCATCGTTTTTTTACAATACATGCAGATTCTTCATTATTTAATTTCTTTAAAAATAATACAGAGCGATAACATATTTAGTGGCAACAATCTAAAAAGTTACTCAGACATTTAAGTGTTTCCGATGCAAAATTTCGAAACAAGACTAATAGCGCTTATGTGTTTTTTACCTGAAAAAATTTAGCACAAAACACACAGTTAGTTTAACACAAATACAAAATACACGAATTAACACAAAAATTATGAAAATATATCAATGGAGCAGCACTATGCATCTTCGTTCATTGGTGAGCTTAATTATGCAGTTCCGGCGCTTGTCGCTCGGGGCAAGCTCCGCAAATCCAAAATTCTGCCGCCCGGTTCGTTCCTAAATCTAAAACTTTTGCCGCTCCAAAATTCTGCCGCACAGCGAGGTCAAACGCTATGTTGCCGGCCTTGTAATTATGACTTCCAAATGAGAGCTGATTTATTTGTGTATTACTTTTATTTATAAACAGAATTTTCAATGATTTTTAATAACATAAAAAGCCTAGCAGTGGGCAAATAAATAAGAGCGTTGAATACATTTATTCAACGTGGGTTCGAAGCAAGACAAGTAAGCTGCTTGCATTAATGTTTTAAATTTCCACAAAGTGTAACGTAGGTATTAGTTCTCTTAGAAAGCCCTCATAGCCCTTGTGTGATTCGTTACATTTAAACAAATAATTATAACTGAAGCGTTTTTGCTAAATATCTTTATTAGGATGTATTTACATGGCTGGTATGTACTGCTGGTACATTTCTCTAGGGTTTCAGGTTAACTTTTCTCGGAGCAAAGCATGAACTTTGTTGGAATAATCATCCCTGAGCAACTTAAGTTTTCACTTTTAGAGCTACGCAAATGAATTGCGCTTTTTAACGCAAAATCGTGGCTTCTCAGTTTCAAAAAGTAAGATAAATTATTATAAAAGTTTATCTTTCTTTCACAAATATTCCAAATACGTTATTATATTTTAATATTATCCATTTATTTTGTTCATAATTTAAGTGTTCGAACAAAGTTTATTTTTTCAGAAATAATTATAGTTTCTTCATAAAAACTGTTATCAATTTAACGAAAATCAGCGCATGAAATAGCGATAGTAAAATATTGTTTCCAGCATGAATAACTTTATGCAGATTTAAATACTTAAGTAAAATTCACCTAAAATACTTCAGTAATATTTTATATGAAGGGAGGGTACGCTTGTGTAGAATTTTTTGCATCCTTTGTAAATAAAATGTGAAATTTATAAGATTAATTCGCTTCTCATATGCGTAGATAAAAGATAAACCGAGAAAATTCTAGAGAACAATTCCAATTCTACTTCATTTTCGTCATAACATTCCAATTCTCAACAGAAATTATCTCTTCTTTCTGTTCCTTCATATGCTTTGGACATCAGCACTATATTCCTTCAAAGCAAACTACCATTTATTAGCGAAGACACCTAATTCGCATTCTTGACAAATCATTTTCAGCCTCCATACTTTTATGTATTTCCAAAAGCAAAAATGTCTGGATGAAAAAAGATTGAGTTTCTAACATGAGTGGCTTTGATGGCTTACAGTTAAAGTATGGTGCATACTGTTCATCATGCTCTCTTTTCCGTTTATTGTACAGTCGGGAACAGAAAGGAAATTTTTTTCCAGCCTTTCAAAAACTAGACGAAGTAAAGGATCTTAACTTTCGAGCTTTTTGTTCCTCTTCGATTCGGGAATACAGTACTTGCTAAGATTGACAGCGTTCCGAAAAGGCTTCAAGACCCCATATGAATTTCCACAATGCTGCTCGAGATATTCAAGCTTTACAAGACTATCTTCTACAAAACAGAGATGAGATATGCATGAAATCTCTTGGAGACGCCAAGGAACTGTGTAATGCTTGTGATGTCCAAGCTGAAAGACGACAGAGAAAGAAGAAAATGCCTGGAGAAATTGCAGAAGATGTAGGACTCACAGCAGAAAATGAAATGATGCGATTGATGAAAATTATGCTGGACAAAATACACATAGAAATGGCAGACAGATTCATCAGCTTAAAGAAAGTAGACTCTAATTTTGGCTTTCTTTTAGATATAAACGGACTAATGGCTACAGGCAACGAAAGTAGCTTGAAACAGTGCTGCATTTCCATGGAAAACGTTTACGATACACACTTGGATGGCCTGGAGATGTATACTGAAATAATGGACTGCCGAATGCTACTCAAGACAAGAGCTGATGTTAAGCTTTCGACGCCAGAGGACCTGCTTCGCTTTATTGTACAGTACGGAGAAGATGTATTTCCCAATCTGAGAGTTGGTCTTCAGATTTTACTGACTATTGGAACCTCCATCGCCAGCTGTGAAAGATCTTTCAGTAAACTAAAACTTATCTTGTCCTACCTGAGATTATCCATGGCACAGGAAAGATTGTCTGCCTTAGCTTTGCTCAGTGTGGAACAGCAGGTTGCCCAGAGTATAAATTTTGATGAACTAATCGATAAATTTGCAGCAGCTAAAGCTAGGAAAATTACACTTTGAAATTAGTGATTACTTTTGAAGCATTATGCATGAAACTGTCATTATACATTTTCAAGTTATTATATTATTATATCCAATATGATGTTTAAGTTTTCGGAATTTATATTTGAATAATATTTTCGAACTATCATTATTGTCTTAATTATTTTACTACGTTCTAAGTTAGTGACTGTAGAGAAACTTTCAAAATATACGCTTAAAAGTACTTTAAAAATTAAAATATTTAATAATTTAAATATTTTAGAATAATCATATTTTCGAACTATCATTATTGTCTTAATTATTTTACTACGTTCTAAGTTAGTGACTGTAGAGAAACTTTCAAAATATACGCTTAAAAGTACTTTAAAAATTAAAATATTTAATAATTTAAATATTTTAGAATAATCATATTTTCGAACTATCATTATTGTCTTAATTATTTTACTACATTCTAAGTTAGTGACTGTAGAGAAACTTTCAAAATATACGCTTAAAAGTACTTTAAAAATTAAAATATTTAGTAATTTAAACTGTTTAAAATTAAAAATATTTCATATTTTTGCAAATTATTATTATTTTAAACAATTACAATGTTATTATTTTTAAAGTTTTCTTTTCGTTCCCCACTGCATTTTGGCAGATGGGGGGGGGGGGCGCGAAATCTTCACTTGTCTCCAGGCGCTGATAACCCTAGTTACGCCTCTGGCTATACTTTCACATTATTTTGAGTTTATTAACTTTTTTTTAGAATATGGTCACTTTTATCTGGTTGCATGTGTAATCTCCCTTTTATTTCTTGTTTATTATCTCTGTCTTTAAAATATATTAAACTCACATTCTCTACATTTATTATATATTCTTTATGAAAATGAATATTTAGACAAAATAATGCATAAGACAATTAACATTATATAACATTACAGAACTAATTCTAGAATGGCTTCTATGAGGAAGGCTATGTACAGCATTTTTAAAGTAAATAATAGAAGCATATTTCTATCGTAGTTATATGAGAACTGAATAATCTGAGATTATAGTATAGTTAGTTATACGAGAATATCTGAAATAATATTTTCACAAGCATACACATACTATTTCAATACTTGGATTTTCAAAGCAGAAAAAGTTGTAAAATAATACACATCCCGAAATAAGTGTCAAAAGTAGCTAGTTATCTGATACATATGTAGATCATATGAGCAGGAATGTGATATATTAATACATATATAAAATCGGATCGAAAAGTAATTGCCCTGCATTTTCGCAATTGACGCACTTTACTCGACTTTTAATGCTAATTTAGTAACATAACAGAACCAAATTAGCAATCAGATATCAAACAAATATAAACACATCTTAATCCCGTTTTTCCCCGTGCATTTTCCTTTTCTCCTTAGCACCTATTCCCCAAACGATATTTACTTCCGTTGGCATAATGAAATGTCGCCCATATCCTTAAAGGAGCCAAGTTGGCGCACCGAAGGCTGTTCTCCGAACCTTATCCCACCAGCGCGGCAACTTTCGCGTCAAAAGTTGTCATAGATGCACGCTAGATGGCTCTAGGAACGGTTATTCTACGCTACGAGAGTCGACAGCAAGTTGTGGGCCGCCAGATGTCGCTGCTAGTAAAAAACAGGTCTGCCCGACATCCTATATTCTCTGAGTACGGAAATTGTCGAAAGCGCGTGAAAAAATGTTGCCGCGTCGTCAATCAGGGTTGTCCAGTTGACGTGCTAAGTAGACAATGGCTTTGTATGCGTTTTCGCCGCTGATTTTTTCATATTTAAACGAAGAATACGGTCGTAGATCTCTGAATCGGTGGCGAATTTATAGAAAATATGTTGATGCTTTTGCTCTGCCAAAAGATGTTTTCATTGCGTATTTCAGATTGCCAAAATTTATAGTTATTTTAATTTGGGGTGAACTGAGAGAGTATTTGGAGCCACATTCAGAAAACAAGAACGCAATTTCTACTAAAAGAAAAGTTATAATAGTCCTGAAATTATAGATATAAATTGTAATTCTACGCTTTAAAAATGTAGAAGATAATAAGTTTATCAAGCACATAAATCTTCTTCATTTAATACAAATATAGACATCCTATAAGCTTCTACTCGATTTATGTACAGCAAGAATTACGTTTAAACAGTTGAATACCTTACGAATAATACTGTGAACACAAAAATGTCGTTCATTATTACGCGAAATTCACACTACTGTAAAATAAAATTAAAAATAATAATAATTATTATTATTATAAAACTATAAAATAGATTTATAATATTTTTTTAGTAGTAGTACTACTATTAGTGTGATACTTTTAAAAATAAGTTTTAGCTCAGAGGGGCTATTAATTTCGTTTTGGCATTTTGTGGCGTTTCACTTTTTAAATCGTTGCCACCAAGTATTATCGCACTCTATTATATTTAAAGAAATTAAATAATGAGGAATCTGCAAAATGTATGAATGTTTCTCGCACTGTGATAAAACAACGGTACCTAGAGCCATGAAATTCTGAATAACGTAATCCTCCATCCTAATATAGGCATCTGGAGGGCCAGATTTTAACTGGGAATTTGTATTACTATCCATTTCATATATCATATTTTGTAAAGCATTTATGAGTTTTTGATTAAGAAAACCCAACGATTTCAAAGCGAGCAATGGCAAAAAACATTTTCATCTCTAGCGCGTGAGACTATGTATCGGAAATTCTAAAGATATGCTTTTTTTGAATTATATGATATTGCTGTTGAATTGAATTTTATGGTTTAAGTGCGAAAAACATGATATTTAATAAATAAAGGTAACACGCAAAACGTTAAAAAAATGGCCCTTTGGGAGTAATATAAAATCTGAAGGCTTTCAGATTTTTTTTTTCTTTGGTGTGTATGTGTGTGTGTGTAATTTTAATACTTTTTAAAACTGGTTTCTAAGTGAGGACTTTCTAAAAGAAACTGGCTCGTATACACGTTACATATGGGAAAAGCCACGAAAACGCCGGCCAGCTCGCTCGCGGGATTCGAACCTCGGACCAAATTACCTGTGTTCAGCGACTCTACCGCTCGGCGGCTGGTGGGCTTATTAGCAGAATTATACTGCATTATTATTGTATTATGCTATAAAGTAACAATGCTATAAGACTGAGGGTTTGTTCATGGAATAGTACTTTTGTAACCTATTATAGTATTAAAAAATCATTATTTCTTTGCAAACTTAAATAAATAATAAAAATACTGTTCATAGCATTCTCATTTTTATGTTGTAAAAGAGATATTGATTATTATTAGTTTTCTATTTAAAATGTGTCGAAACGCTGGTTTGAAAAGGAACTTGAACTGCAGGAGACCTACACTGATTATTTTTACTTTAGTACTTCCATTGTGAAAATATTACTATCTTTTAATTATTTTCACAGAACAAAATCTTTTGAGAAGGAAGAATATTTAAACTGAGCAGTTCTTATATATATATACAAAATTAAAATAACAGCAATGTAATATTGAAAAAAAAGATATTAGTAATTGTGTGACAAAAATTGCAAAACAAATTAATCACACATACAGGATAGATTAGTTTAATTTTGGTTATATATTTTATATTGAAAAAATATTTTCTTCCATGTTAATTATAGAATAAATTATTTAAAATAAAGCATTTTGATGCGTGTGTGATAATTGAATGCAGCAGCAATCGGCCATACTGTAATAGCGAATGAATTTCATTTCTTTTCCTGAAAGAAATAATTTTCATAGAAAAAGAAAATAAAAAAGGGAAGAAATATTTTCTTTCTAATTTCTTATTTAAAGAACTATTTTCTTTCTATTTCTTATTTAAAGAAATATTTTTCGAATAGTAACTGTAAAATAAATTGCGGGAAAACAGTTTTAATGTAAACATGAAAAAAAAAAAAAAAAAAAACTTAGTTTGCTATTAGATTGTAATGCAAATTAATCATATTATAAATTTAAATAATTAAAATTGTTTATTTCTAAAAGGATTTGAAGTAAGCTTAATTCATTTACTCTTATCTATTTACCATTGCTTTCGTGGTATCCCATATCACTCTTTATTTTTTAGCTCTAAATTCCTGCGTTAACTTTCCCATTAAAAAACGAGATTTTCTTTCACATAACACAGCAGCATATTCAGCATGTATTGGTCATAATACTGTTTTGTGCAATTTTTTTCGAACTACAAATGCAACGTGTGAGTTAGTGAAATAATAGGAGAATATTCCTAGAACTTCAGCCAGCGCGCGCTATAAATTTCGTCACTCGGTCTGTACTGCGATTGGTCTAAAGCTCCTTGAAGCCTTGTCCCCTTCCATTAAAGTTAAATGGACTCACCCGCCCACCAACTGAGGACCACAGAATGGCTTTCTCCGATAAGTTGGTGTCAGGATGGCCGAGCGCTCTAAGGCGCCAGACTCAAGGAATACCTTTCCCGTATGACTGGGTGCGCTCGTCCCATATGCGGACTCCTTATTCATCTCTTTCTATTTAAACCCTTAATGGTTTGTTCATCTCTCCTTTAGCCATTGCTTTTTCTTATCCAACTCAGTTTCCTTATCGATGTTGTGGAGGTAATTGCATTAAGTTGCAAAGGTACTCCGGAAGTCAAACGCCTTGGGCCGATAAGTTGTGATGGCTGTCTATACCGCTTTTTTTGAGTCAATATTGTTCGCTTAAGTTGTAGACATATCCAGTGATCATAGAGGAAGCACTTCCGCAGAGAACCCGGTAAATGTAAACATCGCCAACTTTGGCGATAATAGTTCAAACATGGTAACCTAGCTAATTCATCTTATTCGCTTGTGCGAAGGTTGTCGTTGTTCGCATTTGGAGATTTATATTATTCTTCTCTTATTTATTGTTATTTTTTCTGAATTTTTTAACAACGAATAGATAGAAATATTTTCGCATAATTAAAGAAGTTTTCGTCGAAAGATGCCGGTTCTAGGCTCGTCAGTTCGGGATCAAAGGAAGAAAATATGGCGGGAGGGGTGAATGCTAATTTGTAACATGCTGTTCACGTTATGTTCTTAATTATTAACAGCTGTAAGCACGCAGAACTATGAGGTTTCCAAATCCTAAAATAATTTTTAAATGTATAAAGTTCTAGTTTTATTAACTTAACAATGCTACTGAAGAAAATTTCATTACTGTTGAAGGTTATTTGTATTGTGAAATATACTATGAAAAATGACAGGTATTTGTTGCAACGTAAAATGCTTTAAGCTGTATGCAAGTAACTTGAAAAAAAAAAAAAAAAAAAAAAAAAAAAAAAAAATTACTGAAAACTATGTAAAATGGATGTATTAAAGGTCATGCATTCATTAATTTATTACATGGGCATGGCTCTTACCGAAATACATCAATCAACAGGCCAAGTACTTAATAATGAAAAATGATACTTGTAATAGAATAGTATTCTATATGAATTAGGGAAAATACACATAAGTATAATGTAAACGTAAGTATAACAATACTAATTTTTATTCTTTAAATGAATTTCTACTTCCCGTTATGCTTAATACATTGTTTTCTGTGCTAACTTGAATTTAATACAAATTTATTTTCGTATATCACGTTTAACCTGTTAGTTTTACATCTACATACTTATTATCTGTGAATTTTTATTACCATTGTCTGCTAACTTGAATTTACATACACTAAAAACCACGTTTACGGCTCGGCTCATCGCGAGTAAAAATGCAACGGCGCCAACGGGTTCTCTGCGGATGAAAACCCATCATAGAATATCGAAAACTTGGGGGAAAACGTACTTCCTGTTTTTCGTACCCGCCAAAAATTCCCGGGCTTAGAGTTTTGTTCGCGTCCGATTCTTTTAGGGCTGTGTAATTTAAGTAAAAGTGGATCCTGTTTCAGCTAAATTGAAACTAATTTTGCTTCTTGCATTACGAAGAAAAAGAAATAGAAGATGGTGGGTTCGACCATATTTGAGAGACGACTGCAACAAGGATATGCAAATAATTTAATTGAAGATATGAGACTGAATGATATTGAAAGTCTTTTAATTATTTTCGCATGTCGCCTGGTCAGTTGGAGGAATTGTTAGCACTAATTGGACCATCTATACAGAAGAAAAATACTAATTATCGTTAAAGTATTCCAGAAAAAGATCGTTTGGCTGTAACATTAAGGTATGTATAAATCTAACATAGTTTATTTGCGAAATTTCTGAATGTCAATTAAAAATTTTTAATTGCATTTTTTAACTTCTGAGGTCAAGTTTTCCATAAGAAACAGCACTGCATATAAAATATTTACATAATGCGTGTACTTCCCTCAAATTGATTTAGTTAATCTAATTAAAACATATTTTGGTATAATGCGTGCAAGATTTATAGAGTTACCAAATATTATACTTGGACAAGGCATGTAATAAAAAAATTATACAACTTTTTATTAAAACATATTTTCTGCCTTACGTTTATATTTTTTTATTCTTGAATGTAATTGTAATTACCCCAATTAGTTATATATTAATGTCACTGTTTAAAATTAGTCAATTTTATATAAAACTTATTGAAGGAATTGTATTTTATATCATTTTTCCTTATAAAATAGCTGGCAGTTTTTGTTTTGAATAATTAATTCCCATATTAATAAATTTGTCAATGCTCAGGTGTTCTTTAATAAAAGATTGTCACCCAAGTTAAACCTTTGGCTTTGTTTTTATAAAATTTGAGTCAAAACTGATCTTGCATTTTGAGGAAAACAGACAAGGTGTGATCACAATGTATAGAAGTATTTCATAAAATCAGCATCAATTCAGATTTGAATTTTCTCTTAATTTAAATGTCACATTCTGGCAAGCTTCCTTTCTGTATAAGTAATAGTCATCCTAAAATTTTTAAACAAATTGCTTAATATTCACAAGTTATTAAACATTAAGAACTCTAATTTAGAAAAGGAAACTTAAACTGTGTAGATTCTATGTAAAGTTCAAAATAAAGAATCTTGAAATCTAGCATTATTTACTTGCAACAATCTTTAGATTATTTTGTATAAATTATTGACTATATCTCATTTATGAATGAAAATTATGAGTTATTATTATTAATAAACTTGAGAATTTTCTTTTAAATAATTTATATATTTTTAACAGTTGTCTACAGTATTTCATTTAGACTGTTCGATTTCATATTTCCTTCAATAATTTTTAAAGCATTTAAAAACTAATCATTTAAAAAGAATTAAGAGAGTTCCAGTTAGAAAGACTATCAAGTTTGGTAGATTATCAAGCAGTTTTTTTTTAAATTTTTTTTATGGACATTTTTCTTCCTTTGAGCATTTTATTGATATTATTATATACTCCCATTTTCTGCAATCCTGGCTTCATAAATGGTGATCACCCTCTCCTTTGTCCTGCCTTAACTGTGAGTTTCTTATTGAAATTTAAATGAAAGATATTTATGATAGAATGATGGCACTTGCAGACAGACATAGCTGTAAGACAAAATAATCCATCATGGACACAATCTGCACCCTATGTTTTTTTGTAAGTTTACATTTCAAGATAATAGTTAATACAAAGAAGTGAGCTGTGACATGTTAAATGGATGCAAGCAAGTGGAAAAGTATCATGCATTCAGAAAACGCCTATGAGAATGTCAAAAGGTTTTGCTTTCTAATGAAATCTTATTCACTGATGGGAATTCTAGTGAATTTTAAGCTGATTATATGTACAAACATTAATGTTTTTTCATTTAACATTCAAAATTTCCTCCAAATTAAGATTGTTGTTTTACCTATTTTTATATAATATATCGGTATGTTTCTCTTCCATTGATTGTTTATATGTTGGATAGGAATAGTAGTGGCCAGCTTTGAGGGAGGGAGTAGGATGACCAACCACATAACTGAATGCACAGAGGTGTTGTGTGCAATATTGCAAATTATTTCATCATACCATTAAGTACTTTTTTGCAAAACATTCTATTGTGATTTTTAAATTTTGAATTTTTAGGTTAGGATGATGAAAAAACTTTTTTGTGCAGGCCTAAATGCTACGAGGGCAACCTTTGTATAGAATTATATTTAGTTTGAGTTGCTAAGTAACCTGTTCTTAAATAAAAGACTATTTTTTACACCTCATTCATGTGATTCTAACTTGGTGTTAAAACCAGGGCTGTGGAGTCAGTAGGGAAAATGACCAACTCCT
The DNA here is from genome assembly GCF_044657685.1 of Stegodyphus dumicola. Classification (NCBI taxonomy): domain Eukaryota; kingdom Metazoa; phylum Arthropoda; class Arachnida; order Araneae; family Eresidae; genus Stegodyphus; species Stegodyphus dumicola. The sequence goes on along the minus strand of NC_140778.1, from coordinate 66,098,465 downwards.
TCATATATATGTAAACCCATAAACATGGGTTACAGCTTATTTTTTTAATATAAAAGAAGTAGTAGATGCTAAGATAAAAACTGATTCATAGCAAATTTTTTATATTAATTAGCATTTATTATGAAATGGAAAAACTGGCATTAGTAATTTCTAAGGAAAAGTAAAACTTTGGGAAGATCTTCTTTGTTAGAGGACCATAAATCCGATTTGATAAACTTCAGAACTGAGAAGAGTCTTTCCATGCTGACTTGAGTAGGAAGAAGAGCTGTTACTGTTACTTCCTTTATCTTTTTAGGATACATTTTATTAAATTCTAAAAGATGTGTCTTGCAAGAGCAATCATATTTATCTATTTCTTCAAAGGCTGTTTATAAATCTTGTTTGTATTTTTTCATTTTTATATCTAACGGCTCTTGGTTCTATATTTTCATTCGCTTTGCCCTAGCCTTTTCAATATTAACCAAATATTTCTCAAACTCTGATTTATCAGTGGAAGAAGATGATAGAGACTCATTTGCAGTATCTGCAGTTTGACTGTCCTGATTTGAATACTCCAGTTGTTCTGAGAATAATTTCATTTCTTAATGAAAGTTCATAGATGGCTTTCTTTGCCTTTTTAATTTGTTTGTCATCCAAAAATTTTCCGCGTTTTTGATCTACACATATTCAACACAGCGCGATCTTATTGTCTAGCAAACTAGTTTCTCTTTTCTTCATTGAAAAAATGATTCTTTCTGCAATAAACCGTCCATTTCAGAAAGAACAAACATTGCATTCTTCCAGTCTAGCCTCTTGTGAATTCTTCAGAATGTAGCCTTTTTGTGGCTATATATCGTGTTGAAAGAAGGATTTCCAGTTCTGCAAGATCATTCCACAGTCTTTCTGTTAGTGAAATATTAGGGTTATTTACATCTTCTGAAAAAGTTCTTAATTCTAACAAATACTTTATCATCAAATATGTACTTCCTTATCATGTTGCTTGATCAATAATTGCTCTTTTTCCTGCTCGCTTCCTAAGAATGGGATCAATTTTGGGAGTTTTTGCTGCTTACCTGAATTCACCAATGAGATTAGTAACTAAATGAATCAGCTGAATCAATAATGGAAAATATCACATCCATTCTACTCCCTTATATTTATTTACTAATATGTCAATAAAATAGAAAATAACTATTTATTAATGTATATAGTCCATAAATAAAAATATTAACTCAGTTTGTCATTAATTTGTTTTTCAATTCACTTTAATTCGGAGTCGGAGTCGATGTGTTTTTTAGCAACTCCAACTCTGACTCCTTTTACCCAAAAATCCACCCAACTCTGACTCCACAGCCCTGGTTAAAACTTCTGAAAACTTGGCATTCTTCTGTCTATGAATTTTCTTCAATGTCCGAGCTGCTCAAAATTTATCTTGGTTTTTCTTATTAGATACAAAACCTATAAACTCTTGTAGATCTATAGAATATCTTAATTTCTAATTCACTCCACTCTTTAACTGATCAGATGTAAAGGCAATAAGTTACTTTTATGGAATGCGATAAAAATCTATTGAATTATTCCATTTTTGTGCTGTACAAATGTGTCATTGTTCTAGCTCTTAACAGAATTGAAGAATTGACAGAAAATTATAAACATACTAACAAAAGCTTATTAAAGCAAATGCTTACTGTAATGAGCTGCACATTCTTTAACGAATAATTCTACTCTATTTATGAGACCATGTCGAAAAAATGCTACTGCTATTAGTGACATGACCTTCAGCTTTTGCTTTATGAGAGGGGTAAAATGTAATTTAACATGATTAATAAATCATTTATTTTGTGATTTGTAAATATATTACTGTAAAATTTATATGATAGTACATGACATTTTTTACACATTTTTAAGATTTCTTGCCAGTGGAGATATAATGACAAGCTTGTCATTTGCATTTCAAATGGGAAAGTCCACAGTCTCCCTCATAATAAGAGACACTTGTGCAGCTTTGTGCAATGTATTACAGTTTTGGAAGTTCTAAGTGAAGAAAAGTGGCTGTGGATTGCCCAGGAATATGAAGCTTTATGGCAGTTCCCTCAATGCCTTGGATCCATTGATGGAAAGCATGTCATCATTCAGGTATATATAACTGTTGTGAAATAAATGTAACTTTCACACACTACTCCCATAAGTAGGTTATGAAAAGTTTTTATTACACGTACATGTGAGCGTGTATGTAAATGTGTATAAGATAAAATTCTAACTTTAATTTGCAGTAGTTCCTTATTTTATGATAAAATTAATCCTAGTTTTTCTTTTCTTTTTTTTTTTTTTTTTTTCTTAAAATCAGTCTATACTTTAAAAAATGGCACTTCAGCTGAAAACGTTTTTAGTTTATAAATACTTTTAACAAATATATTGTTAAAAGTTTGCTGTGTCATTTATGTTATTTAAATGGATGCCAAAATTTTATTTTTTGAACTATTATGGCATGTATTCCTAATCAAAATTAAATTCATTACAGGCTCCACCATGGACTGGATCTTCCTACTATAATTACAAAGGTTCATTCAGTATAGTTTTGATGGCCATAGCTGATGCGAAATATAAATTCATAATTGTTGACATCGGAGCTGAGTGATGGAGGAATTTTGTCAATTCCACCTTCGGTAAAGCTGTTCATGAAGAAGCACTGAACTCACCTAAAAGTTCTCCAGCTCATGGATCACAATATTTATTGCCATACACTTTTATTGGGGATGAAGCTTTTCCCTTTAAAAGAAATTTAATGCGACCATATTCTGGTCAAGAACTAAATACAGAAAAGTATACTATCGAGAGCACGAAGATGCGTTGAGAACGCATTTGGAATCATGGCTGCCAGATTCCGAATTCTGCGCAAAACAATTGTGGCTGGTCTTATTGTGAAGGCCTCTGTCTGCTTGCACAATTATTTATAATGTAAAGAGGAACAGATGCCAGCAAAAGAACGACAATATTGCCCTGGTTTCACAGATACGGATGATGGCAGTGGCAGTATTCTAAAAGGCCGATGGAGAGATGAGAACATACAGAATTTAAGCAAAGTGTCTTGTTCTGCCACAAATACGTACAGCAGGAATGCAGCTGCTGTTCGTATTGCATACACCAGTTACTTTACAAGAGAAGGGGCAGTACCATGGCAGTATGATACAGTTTCCAAAAAATAAAATTTACAAATATTATGCACACTTTTACTAGGTTTCAAGCTTCCTTTCTTATTTATATGTATATATATATTGCCATATAATTTATATAAATTTTCTTTTATTTATCTAATTATATTTTATTTTGTCTGTATATGTGTAAAAAATGAATATTTTTCAACATCAGAGAATGCATACTAAAAATTTACTTTAGAATGGCATATATGAGGGAGAAAATGACTGATGAAATCAAAAAAGTATAGCTATATGATATAATTAATCTGTGTAGATAAGAAGGAAACAGTTAGCCTTAATAATATGCACAATTCACATCACACTAATTGTCTAAGTTACCAAAGTAAACTCAAGTGCGTTTATATAAGACCTTCCTAGTATTTGTTATTTAAAAAAATGTCCACAAGATTTATATAATTAATATAATATGAATATACATAGTTTTTTTTTTTCAAATAAACTTTGTATTACCTGAATTTAATATTGCATGTTCATAAGAAATTTAAGGAATTAGTTTTGCTCAGGAAATGTAAGTAGTGTACAAGTCTTGAATGAAATGTTTAATTTCTTGTTAGACAAAGTACGTTCAACGTTTTGAATATAAACAGCATTGATGTTGTTGTGCTCTTGTGTTTCAAGGACAGAAGCAATGGCCTTTGTCGATAATAATCATATTTTTTTTTCTAATCTGAAAATAAATAAAAAATTCATTATTAAATAGTAATCTCAATCCTCACTGTGCATATTTTACTGAAAATATTTTAAAATTTGTTTCACTATTTTGCTTTGTATTTGGAATATATACATGTGCATTTGAGAAGATTAGATTTTTTTATTATTATTTAAACATATTTTTGTAAATTAGCACATGTATATAAATAAAAAAATTTTCGTCATCTAAACATGATGTATAAAAATAACAGTTTTTAATCTACCAGAATTGCAATTCATATTAACATAAAGCAAGGTAGACTCAGAAGCTGTTTCTTCTTGTATGAAATTTTAGCTTGCACATCTAGCTGCTTGAAATCCGTGGAGCATGATGAATTCATGCTTTGGGAACTCAAATTAGACGAGGCACTGAAACAATTTCAAATTAATAATTACAGATTATCAACCTTATGCTGATACATTTCATTCATATTCAACAGTGTATTAGTTTTATTGAAAAAATTGTAGGAGAGCAAAAAATGTTTAAAATTAAAATGCTTTTTAATATACAAAAAACCAAATATAATTACATATGGGCCTGGAAGGAAGTCCAGCTTACAATGCATATTTCTAAACTGTGCTAATGGAATAAACCTTTTCATTACCTGGGTCAATCAATAATTAATATAGTTAGTGCATTATACCTGGAGAGATACTAAAATGTATTAATAAACCAAGCAAAATTGTACAGTGATTCTCTGATAGGATATATTTTCTAAAGATTTACACTTAAACTTTTAATACAGTGTTACTTTTAATTTGCTCTGCGACCGAGTTTCTAATCCGATCTACTCATCCTAAAACAGCTTCATTCTTGAAGAAAAATTTAGACACCATTAATCCATTCCAGTCCCCAAACAATAACCTCAGTTTTAAATTATATGTTTTTAAATAAAAAATGAATTACATGTTATACAGTTTTTATTCATTTTTTATGCACTGTATTGCATAAAAAATAAATAAAAACTGTATAAAACATAATACAAATATATGAAAAAATTTAAAGAAAAAAACTAGATTTATCAAGCTTAATTATTGCAATGATTGGGGCATTGTCGTCGCAATGAAAAACTTCTGTTATACAGTCAAAAGTCTTTAATTTGGACTCATCGGGACTTCGGCGATTCCGGCTTTTCGGTTTTCCGGGATTTGAGACCATCAGTTTATATCTGGTAACATGGCATGCAGAAATTATAAAATTAAAAATATGAAATGGTAATTTATGAAATACAGAGCAATTATGATCTAAAAAGTATCAAAATTTACAAAAAAAAAAAAAAAAAAAAAAGCTTAATATTTATTTGTTTACTTAATTAAACATTTCTTTCAACGTGTGCATGCGCAAAGCATACATTACCCATAGTCAAAATTAAAAAATTGCAACCAGAAAACTATTTGATGTGTATTTGTGATATTTATTATGACGAGGAATTGAATTTAAATCATATCAAAGTACATCGAGATGAAATACTACATTTAGTAGGGAATTATAAGCCGAATAAAATAAAAACATTAGCCCTGAAGATAAGGATAGTGCTGACAGATCCAACTTCCAGTTCATTACGCGCCGTGACATTCACCCGCACCGGCAGAGCAGCGTGAAATTGATAAACAGATTTCAGAATGGTTAGAGAAACAAAAGGATATGCCTTTATCCATTTTTTGCAGTAATTCCACTTTTGGTTTGATGGACATCGAAACATGCTTTCGTTTTGTAGCTCCTTTAGCAACTCCAGAATCGGAAATTCTTTTTGACATAATCGAAAGTTCAAGCTTACTTTTATAAAATTGCTCTAACAGTTTGCAAAAAATTATAAGTCGGATCCAATTAGAAGATTAAGGAACAGCACAATCTGCAACATTAACTGAAATAGATAATTTTAGTTTAGCTTATACTGTCCGTTATACATTAAACGCGCATGCGTTGACAGTCCGGATTAAAGACTTTTGACTGTATCATCTTCATTTATTACCGCTTCTCCACATTTCTTTACAAAATCCAATAACTGGAAAATTTCACCTTTAGTTTGCAATGTCCGAAAACCTTCAAATTCGCGGCTATCATCTTCATCGTCCTCGCAATGAAATATGGCAGCTGGCCATAAATTATGCCAAGCGTTTTTTAACGTATCAGGAGACACATTCTCCCAACACGCATGCGTAAAGCATACCAAAAAAAATGTTTGTGGTTTTGAAGTCCGGATTATAGGTCATTCTGGATAATGGACGTCCGGATTACAGACTTTGTACTGTATGCATCTAGTATAAGGTAATCAAGGGAACTGGATAACAACTCGCTTTTTGCTTTGTTTCCAGTGCTAGCTAGTGGTGGCATTGCGAACCTTTCACTTAGGCCTATATGTGACTTACTTAGGCCTATATAGACATGAAGATTTGCATGAATGCTGGCTCCTATCCCAAAAATCTCATATTCAGATATATCTATTTATTACACATTATTTTAAATGCAAAAAAATATAAACACAAATAATTTCAAATAAATTTGATGGGAGGGGTGAATGTTTTATCTTTTCCATAAAGTTGAAGTAAAACGACAGGAATAATACAGTACAAAGTCCGGACTCATTGGGACTTCGGCGATTCTAGATGGGATTTTTCTGTTTATTAGATCATCAGTTTAAATCTAGTAAGATGGCATGTAGAAATTATAAAATTAAAGATATGAAATTGTGATTTATGAAATGATCAGGTATTTATGATCTAAAGGGTATAAAATTTTACAAAAAAAAGCTTAATATTTATTTGTTTACCTTATTAAATATTTCTTTCAATGTAAATTGTTTGATTTGCTTCGTTTTTTGTGCTAATACTTTAGAATGTAAATAATATATAGCCATATAATTTATAAATAATATGTAGACATACATAATCTCTTGTTTAGTTACATTGTTGAAGTCCTGTAACTGCTGTGTCGAGAATTCTGACTAACTTATCAATTGAAATTTTTTTCGATTTTAGTAACTTCCCTGTCATTTTCCTCACTAACGGTAGTGGTATTTTCTGGATCTAGAACCATACTAATTTCGCTATTCATTAACTGATTGATGATTGAGACACACTGTCATCACAATGAAAAACTTCATTTATATCATCTTCATTTAATACCACTTTTCCAAATTTCTTCACAAAATCTGTTAATTGGAAAATTTCACCTTCGTTTTGCGATATCCGAAAACCTTTAAAATTCATGGCTATCATCATCAAATTTAGTTGTCGTTTACTATTATTTGATTATGCATCATGAGCTTGGCGACTAATGACAAGTTGTTCCGTTAAATTTTATCTTGCTTCTACCGCGGCACTGAGACAATTAAGCCTGAATTGTATTAGTTTAGTTATTTATTATAGTTATGTCTATTTCTTACAGCTTAAGGCTTATCAGAGTTCTGAATAACCACATATATTTAAGCCTTATTGAGGGCAGACGCTAGATATTTTACCGCATGACGCAGTCTCTGTGGGTCCTAAATTCTGCGACCCGGTGCGGCCATACGAGCCATGGTGCTGGTTCTGGGTTTATGTGAATAACAAATCAGTTATTCTTAATTCAAATAGCCCTAAATGTTATCTTTGGGTCTAATTATTATCATCAACAAAATCTATTTTTAGCATATGGAAAGAAATTTTTGTTAAATTTTTCCTCGTTAACATATTTTAGCGCATTTAACTTAAATCTGTAATCATCGCCAGGCGTAGTGTCAACATAAAAGGTTACCATACTCCTTTATTATTCAACTGCTAACATAAAAAAATTTTTTAGGCATCGTTACGTGAGTTATTACTCAAGTTGTCATGTGTGGATAAACATGTTGTGATGAAAGGAAAGTATAATACACATAAATAATAATTCGCCAGGTTTGCATCAGATCAAAGATGTATCTATGTATCAGTTTGAGATTTGTGCCAAAGCAGATACGCAGCAATGCAGCCAAATTACTGATTGTACAAATTTATGCTAAAATGATTGTTTCTTCAATACCCATGTATTTTATTTAGTGTCAAAGTAAAATTAAGAATAGACTCTTCACATGTTTTATTATGCGCGGAGGTGGGGAATCAAATGTGCATGTGTAAAGCATACGAGAAAACGATGTTTGTGGTTTTGAGGTCCAGATTTCAGATCATTTCGGATATTTGACGTCCGGATTTTAGATCATTCCGGATTTCGGACTTTGTACTGTATAATGCTTATATTTTATTCCCAGCATCAAAAGGTGAAGTTTTCAAATAATATTTTTTTCACAATATAAATAGGCACTCGTTTCTCTTAAAGTAAAACTTCTCAGTATATTATAAAAGAATTGCAGTTAAATGTTTGTCATTTGATGAAGGGTAATACAAAAAAGAAAAAGCGTAAATTTGAAAGTTCCTTGACCTGTTGAAAATACTAATTCAGAAGATAAACAACAAAAATCAGTGTTATATTTTCAAAGTTATATTATTTATAATATAAACTTAGCGTTATTTTGAAAATATAATGCTGATTTGGTTGATCTTTACATTATGGTAACTTGGCGATTTTTTCGCGAAAATTTGGCAACCAACTCTCCTACAGCAACCCTCTATTTTTTTTCCCCGCCGCCATTTTGTCTTCACGAAGTAAAGACATGTTTCTTTTCTTTTTATCTACTGAACACTTCTTCCAACAATCTACTAGCCGAATTACACTTATGCTAGAAATTTTATCAAACAAAACTGCTTAATCATGACAAATATTCACTGCAAAATTGGGAAAAAGTGCACAATACCATACTCCTTACGCGTTTTTCAAAATAACACATACACATAAACCATGTACACGCCGACTTATTTTTACTTAAAAAAACATCCCAGAATTGCACAAAAATGGCATTGCGCACACTCTTCACTATATCCATGTACACTGCTTTTTTCTCATAAATTAGAAAAATTTCACGAAAATACATGACAATTTTCTCAATCTTTAAACCCGGTAAAAAGAACATATATGAAATTACCTGATCGCGAAAAAGTATTTACCCTTTACAAATATGAACATTTCCACATATAAAATAAATAAAATATCCAAAAACTTTTACCTCTAAATCATCTATTACATTATACACGTCACCAACGAATTCATACCGCAAGCATTACAAATACTTAGTATCAAATATTTAAATTATTTCCATGCACGTTTATTTCAACTTAAACGTATACCAAATTCCTACAAACATAAAATTCACAAAATAACTATCATTTCATTAAAATATAATTAAATTCAAAAACACTACTTAAAATATAAATGAGCACATACATTAAATTAATAAAAATTACCTTACAATCCTAATTACTTTAAACTAAATCATTGCTAATAACAATTTTCCCAATAATACCAAATTCCTTTCCACCTTACATTTAGAACAATGCATAAAAATAATATCCTCAAATAATTAAAAATACTAAGTTACCTAATCTTCTTCAGAATCTTGATTACGTGGCGGATACACTTTTCTAATTCATTCAATAAAATTATTGAAAGATTTTTTCTGCGAATTTTTCCTCCATACTTCCGCTAAATAAAAAGCAAACTTCTCTTTATCACAATGCCTAAATACCCATTCCGAATTCACTTTAGTTAGGGCCATGGGATCCAAAAATTAAACAACCCTGTTTCACACAACACAGAATAAAGCTAAATACAAAATTTCCACATTTTTTCCCGATTAAAGAACCATAATTCGTCCATTAATATCACATGACATATCCCATGATCTCTCATTTCCCTCACGCAAAATAATGCGTAATCGGAACTGAGTACTGCTCACATTATTACCAAAGTCCCAGGTAGTAAACTTTATCGCCTCCAAAATGTCGCCAAACTACCAGTTACCATATTGTAAAGATCAACCGCTGATTTTTGTTGTTTGACTTCTGAATTAGTATTTATTCGACGTGTTATTGTGTCTTAACTGTTGAAAGTAATCAAATTTTTAAGGTAAAAAAAGTGCTTTAAAATTCACAGAAACACTTCTGAAAATATATGTTACATTTTAACATGAATAAATTTGATGTTAAATTTCATTCAGATGTTTTTGTATATTACTTTCAGTGATGGTATTAATTTAATAGGACACTGATACTTATTTTCAATCTGTATATTTTTCCCTTAAGCATATCGAACATATTTTCAAACCATATAAACTCACACAAAAGAAACTACATATATTCTTAAAATAATAATTACTTAAAATTACATTTTCAAATTAAAATTTTCAAAAAATGTTCTGTTAGGTAAAATAATATTGTATGTAGTTAATCATAACACTATGCAGGAATATTGTGGAAAAGGTACATAATTTAAAAATCTTACTCTTTATCATGTAAAAATGGCTTAAGAAATGTCATTATAGAAAGAATTTTAATCAGTTTAAAATGCAGAAAAATTTTATGCCACTCACCTGCAGATCCAATGGCTTCAGTTATGCTGATCCATGCATTTCTCCTCATCAGGGAATTTTTATGACGTTTATCATTGAGATTGAATATATAAGGACACTTTTGCAATTCATTTACGAGAAGTTTGTCCATCACTAGAGAAAAAATCCTTTTTTGTTGGTACAAAGTGCCAAAATGGGAAATGGCTTCCAAAACTGCAGTAGTAAGCGGATAAGTAAACAAACATAATCATTGGTTGGTGCAATCACGTGAATCGAGAAACTGACGCACGAAGCGTCCAAAAGTTGAAGTTAAATCAACTCACGCGGTCTCCGGCCATCCGACAAATGCCGCCTCTGAACTCGCTTCTGATTGGTTAGCACGTTGCCAAGTTGGTATGAACGCAGCTTTATACATTTAAGCTCTACACAAAGCATATATCCATTCATCTCATTTAGAAATTTCTTCGTCTTCAGTCTGTGGCACATAAAATTCCTTAACAGCATGCAAAAACTTCCTAAAATTATCTGAACTCAAATCCGTATATCGGCGTCCACATAAATTACGCTTCACATAGTGACCATCTGAACCTTTTTTCCTACAAACCCATTGAAATCCATCTGAACTGTCTTCATGTAGCCACCCAGACGGTATAGGGGTTAAGGGAGCCTGACTGCAATACGAAAGGCCCCGGTTTTGAATCACGGAGAAGCATGGATTTAAAATTGTCTGTCCCTTCATAGGAGGTAACAGTGGCCGCATATTAGATGCCTCCATAACAAAATGGCTTCGACTTCTGGCCTTAGTAGTGGCCAATGCCATTATAGGCAAGTGTCGCCCACTCCCCAAAAAAACAGTCTTTACGTTGGAGTATTTCCTTCCTACATACAAGACACTTATAATGACTACTAAGTAAACCTTCATTTACACACCAGTCAATTGATGCTCTTTTCCCCTTTCGTTCAAAATGGTACAGAAACTTCAAATTAATCTTAGTACATTCAGCCATTTTACCATCTAAAAGATGAAACAAAACCAACACACACCAGAAAATCATAAAATCAGCATTATATTGTGCTTACAAACCATCCTATGACCTATGATTCAAAATTTCCCAGAATCATGCACCCAATTACGTCACAGTAGGGTTTCAATAACATTCAACTACTCAGACTACCATAAATGAAACAACTTCACGATAATATAAGGGGTACCTTAATGTCAACTCTAACCGGGCTTGGTGGTGTGTGTTGGTTACGAAGTACATAGCTTTTATGTGGTTTAGACAGTAGAATGGCTGAATGTTTTAAGATTAATTTGAAGTTTCTTTACGATTTGGAAAGAAAGGAGAAAAGTGCATTAATTGACTGGTGTGTAAATAAAGGTACTTAGTAGCCATTTTCAGGACAGTCCAGAAAACGTAAGATGTTTTTGGCTCTTATTTTTGTGAATTTATGTGGTGACACCAATATACGGATTCTAGTTCAGATAATTTTAAGATGCTGTTAAGGAATTATGTGTGCCACAGACTGAAGATGCATAAATTTCTAAATAAGGTAAGTGGATATTTGCTTTGTGTAGAGGAATTTCATTTTTGATGTTATTTTATAGTTTGATTTAAAATGCAGTTTATTGAAATGACGTATTTTTTGTTTGGCTCTACTGTAGAACTGGGTACTCCTGAGTGAGCAGTGCCAAGTTTACGCAATTCTCTGATTTTTTTTTTTTTTTTTTAATGAAAATATGATGTGTACATGGAGACCGAGTTTGTGCAGTTCTTTGAGTTGTTATTTTGTCTTTGTGTAGAGGCGATTTTTGGTGCAAAAATCACTGCTACACAAAGCCAAAATAACAAGTGAAAGAACTGCACAAATTCGTTATACATGTACTGCTAAAAATAGCCAAGGGGCACCTGCAAATATATTTTTACCTATAATACTCTTGTAAGAAACTAATAGCACACCCTTGATTGTTTGATAGATCTCAATTATAGACTCTGAAAAAAGAACCCATTCTTAATACTGTGGCTTGTGGGCATACATAAAATTTGTGACATCAGATCATTGCAATAATGATTAACCTGTGTTATGGTGCAAACTTGGGAACTATTTTACCTTTTTTAATGACTTTTTATTATTATTATTATTATTAACACATGAGTACCTAATATTCTTGACAGTCCAGTTTGGGCAAGAAGAATCTTTTCCAGGGCCACACAAATGTAATAAAAAGGAAATGAAGTATTGCATAAGTGTACACACAATTTTAACTGTTTTGTAACAAAACTAACTCCAAATCTATTTCAATAACTTATTATATTTGCATGCTAATTTTTATTAGCTTATTATCCAGCTTTTATCACCTAACATTAACTTGTATATGATAAATATGATGCTTAAACAGCTTGTTCTTACTTACGCATTCCCCCCCCCCCCCCCGATTCACTTAAATTTACATGCAATAAATATCATGTTTAACAAGTTAAATTATATTTTAATATGCTTTATATATTTTCCCTCCAAGCTTTCATTCATGTACACTAAATAGCATGTTTAATAATCTAAATTTGGCTTAGATTTGCTTAATATAATGCCTTTTCTATTAACTTTAAATTTAATATTATGCTCAACCAGCTAATTTGTATTTATATAGGCTTAAATGTTTTATCCCCCCCCCACACACATAAAAATAAATTAAAATTAAATATGTTTAATGTCATGCTATTTTGCTACCTATCAGGTTTAAGAAGGTACACTTGACTTATGTACGCTTAACATCATGTATATTTTGCTAAATTTCGTTGGCAAGCTTGAAGAGTAAAAAATGCAATGTCCCAATGGGTTCTCTGCAATAGTTAACACAAGAAACGTTATTTTGGCATTAAGGATTTTAACATAGATTAATGCTATTTCAGTTTAATTTTTGGGCTCTGCTCTTATATCCACCCTAAGATCACCAAATGTGGTGATATGTTTTCTGCGCTGCTTTTTGGCGCAATTGCATATTGTATGCCAACCCTTTTGACGTTGAAAACTTTTTTCCTGTAGTGGTTTAATTGCTCATTGGTTCCTGTCGTGTGCGTTTTGAAACAGCCTATGTTGCAACGAGAGATGTTATTGTAAGAAGGTCTGGGAGATTATTTTTAGTGGCTGTGCATCATAGAAGTAAGAAAACGGTGATGCAGTGTATTAAAGAGTGGATTGAACCTTGTACAACTATCTTTTCGGATGGCTGGAAATCTTACAAGGGTTAAGGAAAAAGAAATGTTTTGAATATTTATTTGTGAACCACAGTATGAATTTTCTGAATAGTGTGTCTGGCTGTCGTATAAATACAATAGCGATTACATGGGGGCATGTTAAAGGCAGTGTGAAATTGGTATTTCTGCTGTTTGAAAAAGGCATTCATTCATGATAAGTGCATTTTATATTATTCTTGTTCTTATTTTGTAGAATGTTATGTTCATTGTTTTCATAGTATGAATTTCTGTCGATATTGTTGCTTTTTTGAATCATTTGAAATTTATTTTGTTTAGTGCATAGTGCCTAGATTGTGCAATTCGTAGATGTTTTTTAAAGTTGAAACAGAATGCTGTGTACATGAAATTCATTGTTGTCATGTTAATTTATTAAAGCGAGGTGTGCGTAGTTCATAGATTCTTTCACTGCCTATATTGTGCAATTCGTAGATTTTTTTTTTTTTAAGTTAAAACATATTGCTGTGTACATGGATTCTAGTCAAATATATTTGATTAGAAATTTTACATTTTTGCTTTCTAAATTTTTTGTTTTTCTTTCAGATTTTTAGCTTAAATTGTGTGTTCAAAACGTGGTTTTTCATGTGCGAAAACCGCGTTTCTGGAGACATTTTAGGCTTAAATTTCGAAATGTAGGTAAACAATTTAGATAGTAATATGGCACCTTGGAGTTCCTTGCCAAAAATGTTTGGCGACTTGAGGGTGCATATAAGAGTAGTTCAAATTTTTTATGTTGTCCAATATCTCTTTTAGATTAAATTAACAAAAATATCTGTTGAATGCAAGTAAAAATAAACTTATATGTATGAAATTTAAAAATTACTGATTCAATATTTTTATATTTATGCTTCATATATTAAACATTACCAAAAAATTAATTATCAAGTTATTTGCAAAATTCATCCCTTAATCCATATTTCATATATATGCTAATTAGCATTTGTTTTTGGTCTCAGCAAATTTTTCAAATAAAGGGAATGATTCATCTCAATATAAAACCAGAAACATCTACATTAAGATAACAGACTTAAATTTAAATACAGTCAAAAGTCTTTAATGTGGCCTCATCGGGACTTCCGCGATTCAGGATTAGAGATCATCAGTTGTTAAACTTTGGATTAGGGTTACTTGGCGATCTTTTGGTGACCAACCCTGCAACAGCAAACTGCTAGTTTTTGTTTGGACGCCATTTTGTTTTCATGAGGTAAAATCAAGTTTTTTTTTTTTTTACTCAACATTTTTTTCCAACAATCTGCTAGCCGAATTACGCTTATGCTAGAACTTTTATGGAACAAATGTGCTTAATCATGACAAAGATTACGTGTGAAATTGGGAGAAAGTGCAGAATCGCCAACTGCTTGCCACGCTTTTAAGAATTGCACATACCACGTCAACCTATTTTCACTTAAAAAGCATCCCATAATTGCACAAAAATGGCATTGCGCACAATGTTGACTTTATCCATGTACACTGCTAAAGTCCTAGTTAGTAACCTTTATCTTCTTACCTAAATGTCGCCAAACTACCTGTTACCATATTTCAAAGATTAGCCCATCAGTTTAAATCTGGTATGATGTCATGCAGAAATTATAAAATTAAAAATATGAAACTATAATTTATGAAATAAAGAGCAATTATCATCAAAAGGATATCAAAATTTACAAAAAAAAGCTTAATATTTATTTGTTTACTTATTAAACATTTCTTTCAACGCACGCATGTCTAAAGCATACATTACACATAGTCGAAATTAGAAAATTGCAACCAGAAAACTATTTGATGTGTATTTGTGATATTTATAATGACGAGGAATTTGATTTAAATCATATCAATGACGGAGTACATCAAAATGAAATACTACATTTAGTAAGGAATTATACGCCAAATAAAACAAAAACATGTGCCCTGAAGATAAGGATAGTGCTGACAGATCAAATACTTCTGTCCTGCATATAAGCATAAAGCACTTCACTGTATTTCAGCTAATCTTTGGATAATGTTAACAGGTAGTTTGGCGACATTTTGGTAAGGCGATAAAGGTTAATAGCTAGACTTTAGCAGTGTACATGGATAAAGTCAAGAGTGTGCGCAATGCCATTTCTGTGTAATTCTGGGATGTTTTTTAAGTGAAAATAGGTCGACATGTACATGGATACTGTGTATGTGCAAATCTTAAAAACGGGGCAAGCAGTGGGATTCTGCACTTCTCCCAATTTCGCACCTAATCTTCGTCATGATTAAGCACTTTTGTTCCATAAAAGTTCTAGCATAAGTGAAATTCGGCTAGCAGATTGTTGGAAAAAAATGTTGAGTTAAAAAAAAAAACAAACATGCCTTTACTTCGTGAAAACAAAATGGCGTCCAAAACAAAACTAGCAGGTTGCTGTAGCAGGGTTGGTCGCCAAATTTTAGCCTAAAAATCACCAAGTTACCATAATCCAAAGATTAACAAGTACTTCAAACTATCTTTTTGACTAAATAACTTCTTACATACTTCACAACTATGATGTTTTTCTTAACTCCGTGACAGCAGCTTATTCCACGATTTCTATGTGCAAAAGAAATCATAGCAAAATTTGCCCATCATGCAATAAAGGCGGGCATTCATTTTTTGTCTATAAAACATGCATATCAGACTTTCAACGTTTAGCTATCAGTAATATATTTTGTGCAGTGTTCAGACTTTAAATTACAATTTTTGTTCCAACACATGGGACTGACTGTTCCCAAATTTCTAATATTTGCATTAAGTTTCCAAATCGGCATATAGATTTCAGACATCAAATAAAAATATACAATTTTTTAAGTGATTGTGTTAAAAAAATTGAGTAGTCAGGAGATTAATTGTAAAAGCATAAGCTCATTTAAACTATGCTTAACACTACATGAATTTTTAGACACTACACACACCTAAAGTTTCTCTCCTGTGTGAATAATTATATGCCTGTTTAACTTATCCTTCCGATTAAATGACTTCTTACATACTTCACATACATAAGGTCTCTCTCCTGTGTGAATAAGCATATGCCTGTTTAAATGTGCCTTAAAATTAAATGATGTCTTACATACTTCACATGCATATAATAATGTCTCTCTTCTCTTATAATGTCTCTCTTCTCTATGAATAAGCATATGCTTGTTTAAACTCGTCTTGTAATTAAATGACTTCTTGCATACTTCGCACACATAAGGTTTTTCTCCTGTGTGAAGGAGCATATGGCTGTTTAAACTATTCTTACGTGTAAATACTTTCTTACACACTTCACACACAAAAGGTTTCTCTCCTGTGTGAATAAGCATATGCCTGTTTAAATTATACTTATAATTAAATGACTTCTTACATACTTCACACACAAAAGGTTTTTCTTCTGTGTAAATGAGCCTATGGTTGTTTAAATTAAACCTTTGACTACATAACTTCTTACATACTTCACACCCACAAAATTGCTCTCTTGCGTGAAGAAGCATATGGCTGTTTACACTACACTTTCGACAAAATGGATTCTTCCATTCTTCACAATCATAACATTTCTCAGTTTTCTTAATACTAAATGATTTCTTACATGCTTCAGAAACATAAGTTCCGTCCCCTGTGTGAATGAGCATATGTTTGTTTAAATAATGCTTTTGACTAAATGACTTCTTACATACTTCACACACATGTTTCTCTCTCGAGTGAATAAGCATATGCCTGTTTAACTGTCGCTTAACAATAAATGATTTCTTACATACTTCACACACATAAGGTTTTTCTCCTGTGTGAATGAGCCTATGGTCGTTGAATCTATACTTTTGACTAAATGACTTGTTACACACTTCACAAACATAAGGTTTCTCTCCTGTGTGAATAAGCATATGCCTTTTTAATATTCCCTTAACACTAAATGATTTCTTACATACTTCACACTTATAAGGTTTCTCCCTTGTGTGATTAAGCAGATGCTCATTTAAATTACTTTTTTTTTGAAACGACATCTTACATACTTTACAGACATAAGGTTGTTTCTCTCCTGTGTGAATAAGCATACGGTTGTTTAAACTACACTATTCAGACAACATTTTCTTACGTGCGTCACACAAGGCTTCCCTTCTGTATGGAAAATTGCATGCTTATTTAAAACGGCGTCTAACCTGTATAACTGATTCAATACCTCATACACATGAGATTTTTTTTCCTGTTCCCGATGTATGCCGCGCTATGTTGTTCGAGATGATGCACTATGTTGTTCGAGATTTGCAGGAACTAATGGTTCTTCTAATAAACTTAAACAGTTTTACATCCAATATTCCAAAGCACGATGTTTATTTTAAAAATTCCTAGAACAACAAGCTACGACGAAGATCAGACGTTTTCCTATTTTCTTCTTCTTGAAGCTTGGCTTCCCTTTGGCGCCTTATGGTATTTTTATTGTATCATCAGATAGTGAAGAAGAGAGTAATATTCTTACGCGCTTTCTTCTGTTGCCGGCGCGCATATGTCAAAAGTCAAATTTGTTTACACTTTGCAACTTCTGTCACGGTGAAGAAATTATAAATCTTAGTGTCTTAGTATGTAATTTTATTGCATTTGTATCTCATCTGCTATTTAATATTTACTATGAAGGTACCTTTATTGCTTATTTATTATCTCGTATTTAATATGGAGATTTTATAATCATGCAAATTATATCTGCCGCTCGGGGGACATGAATTATTTAATGCAGTTATAAATATTTATGTATATAAGCAGTTTTATGCTTTCGTGTTTGAGAAGTATAATTTTTTTCAGCCTTAAGCCGTATGGAGCACTGTGTAAGAAAGAAATTCTTTCACATCTTTACATTTTGTATGTGCTTTAAACATGCATTAATTTCTTATAGTGTTCATATACATTTATTAATTTTTATCATATACGTTTTTTGAATTTTCCTGTACATTTCAAATTTCGGCTAAATCGCAGAATAGGCTGCATCAGTGGATGCTGTGTTTACTTCTCTTACGCTTGGACACGCCTTTTTATGACGTAATATTGGTTACGCCTCTTCTTAAAAACAAGTTATAAGTATGCTATAGCTTCGTATTTAAAGAAAACTTAAATTATATTTTAACTGAGTTGAAATGGTAGGTTTATAATGTTCTGCGCGAGATTTTTTTAATTATATATCTACTTTTGTGTGTTGTGTGGTAGTGTTAGCATTTAACGCAACGAATTATCTCTCACAAATGTATTATTAAGATACCAAACGATTGAAAACGATCATTAGCAAACGACTGAAAATATTGAATGCATGAATTAAAAATTATAACCGTAACTTCTGAAAATACAGAAAAGAATTCTTTTGCTTAAAAAATGTTTTGATTATTGATGAGTGTGTTAAAATCGGTGCGTGCTGCAGAATGGATGAGTATCTGAATCTGGATTTTTTTAATCAGTTGGAGCGAAGAGGCAAAAAGAGCGTTATTGAGCGTTGTATGGAGAAAAGTTTGATTGCAATATCGTATAAGTGCCCAATTTGTGGAACAAATATGAAACTAGTAGAGAGACGGTTTTTAGACGTATAGACGATTTTGAGTGGTGCGCAGTGCCGAGTTTGTGCAACTCTGAGATGTTTTTAAGTGAAAATTGATCGATGTGCACATGGGCAAAGCCAATGCTGTGCGCGATGCCGAGTTTGGGCAATTCTGGGATTTTTTTTTTAAGTGAAAATAGATCGATGTGCACATGGGCAAAGCCAGTGTGGTGCGCAATGCCGAGTTTGTGCAATTCTGGGATTTTTTAAGTGAAAATAGAACGATGTGTACATGGGCAAAGCCAATGTGGTGCGCAATGCCGAGGTTGTGCGTGATGCCGAGTTTGTGCAATTCTGGGATGTTTTTTGAAGTGAAAATAGATCGATATGCACATGGGCAAGCCAATATAGTGGGCAATGCCGAGGTTATGTGCGATGCCGAGTTTGGGCAATTCTGGGATGTTTTTTAAGTGAAAATTGATCGATGTGCACATGGGCAAAGCCAATGCTGTGCGCGATGCAGAGTTTGTGCAATTCTGGGATATTTTTTAAATGAAAATAGATCTATGTGTACATGGGCAAAGCCAATGTGATGCGCAATGCCGAGGTTGTGCAATTCTGGGATTTTTTTAAGTGAAAATAGATCGATATGTACATGGGCAAAGCCAATGTGGTGCGCAATGCCGAGGTGGTGCAATTCTGGGATTTTTTAAGTGAAAATAGATCGATGTGTACATGGGCAAAGCCAATGTGGTGCGCAATGCCGAGGTTGTGCGCGGTGCCGAGTTTGTGCACTTCTGGGATGTTTTTTTAAGTGAAAATAGATCGATGTGCACATGGGCAAGACAATGTGGTGCGCAATGCTGAGGTTGTTCGCGATGCCGAGTTTGTGCACTTCTGGGATGTTTTTTTAAGTGAAAATAGATCGATGTGCACATGGGCAAGCCAATGTGGTGCGCAATGCCGAGGTTGTTCGCGATGCCGAGTTTGTGCAATTCTGGGATGTTTCTTTAAGGTGGTCTACTACAGCAGCATTACAATACTAAAAATTTGTTTACACGCAGAATCGCTAATTAAGAAACTATGTTGCGTGAAATTTGGCAAAAATATAAAGCAATAGGTCAATTTTGGAATCAAAATGTTAGAATCAGGTTTGGAATGAAATTTACTTAAATGTTATATTTTAAAAAAATTAGTTTGAAATACGTAATTTTAATGTGTAGTTTGGAAAGCCATCAATAGATGGCGCTACGAGTTAAAATTTAGTATTGTAATCTTATTTCTGCAAAAATTCACGAAGTAATTGATTTTGATATCAATTATAAATCATATTTTTTTCTAAATAATATTTAGAAGCGTTTCATATATTTCTTTATACACAGTTTTCACTAAACAGTGTCAGCTGTCAGCGGAATGACGTTTACGGCAACCCTATTGCATTGCTATTCCGCACTCGGTTTGTTTACATTTATTTGTACTGTGGTCAGTTAGCAAAAATATGCGAAAATATCAAGGACGACCGAAAAAACATCCTGGTGTTAATAAGAGATCCAGAATTCAGCGTCAAGCTCAAGAAAAAAATATGAAATTAAATTCCCGAGATGTGGAAGATTCCAAACAAGCGGATGTTTTCGAAAGGTGAGAAATATTTTATTCTTTATATCGACTACCTCGTGTTTATGATTTCGTAGTAAGTTAATTCCGAAGTAAAATATGCGTATTTTTTTTTTTTTATTGAAGGTCAGAAATTATTGATACAACTGCATCTGTGTCAAAGAAGAATCATTGCCCGGATGATTTTTTTTACAAAGTAAGGTTTTTTTTTTTTTGTATGTGTATGTTTGTGTGTGTGTATGAGGGGATGCTAATAATTGTTCAATTCTGTTATAACAATTTATTCCTCCATTCACACAAAATTGTTGGGAAATATTGAAAGGGTAAATTCCAATTCACGAGGAATTGCTGAAATAATTGAATCTTTTCAAAAGTATGAGCATGTTCTTGCGATCTAAATTGAATTCACCATCATTACATTCTATTATTGGAAATTTTATAGTCATATGTTTGCTACGAAATGCTTTGTCAGTTACCTATGGTATATTTTTACAGGTGTATGCACATTTCATTCATGTGCTCGCTGTTCAACTTGCTCTCTTTTATTATGTCATTTACTTGGATATTAAAACTTTCTTTTAGCGTTGGAACATTTTATAATCATTTAGTAAAATTTATATATAAATATATATTATTGCTTGTTTATTTATGGTTCTGTGTATTTGTCATGTATGCATGTTGTGAAGTGTAGTTTTTGAAAAATATGTCACAAATGGTAAATTCCACCAAAAGCTGAATTGAATTGATATTGGGATGCAGGTAATTAGAAAATATCTGCCGTGTATTTTGAGCGTAAACGATACTAGTGCCAAGAATGGGGGCAATACGCTCAGGCATGCTTAGCCTTTTTGCCATTGTCCAAATTGAATTATCTCTAGTAGAAAAGGAGTGAATGCTTTCTCTATATAACAATAAAATATCTGTCTGATAAAAAATCTACCAATAAGAAACTTTTCATATGTTATGTGACAGACTTTCTGCAAACAGAAGTCCTTAGCTCTGTTCTTGTACATGTTTTTTAATTGTGGTTCAGATGTGTACTTCTCAAAGGAATTCTTCTCATAGGAAGATTGTCTGAACATTTAAAAACAATATTCTGCTTTTAGGGGCCTAATATTTTAGGCCCCTAAAATTAATATTGAAATTTCTAAAATGTTGAAAAATATAACATCTGGATTCCGTGCAAAAAATATAATCCCTTTTTCATTTCTGCATTTGCAATTCCTGCATTTTCTTTATTCCTACATTTTTTAATTGGAAGGAATTTCATTCGCAGAGCCCTCTAATTTATTCTTACAAATCATGTAGTAATGTACCATTTTAGATAGATATAAATAACACATTTTGTAATTTTTCTAAACTGCGGTTATACAGCATGATATAACAAGGTATGGCGAAACAGTATACAGCAATATCTGTCGCACTGTCTGAGATGGGTGGTAGTCATACATAGCTTAATGCTTAAATTTGTTATGTGTTATTTATTTATTCATGTTTTTTTAATTATGTTATAGCAGTTTATTTCTTTCATTCTTAGGTCTGGAAGTGAAAAATTTGACTTTTCTACGCCAGAAGTTACAGCTACTGTTCCTGAGACAAACCAGGCTTTCTTGAGGTAAGTTGGTTTATTTCAAAAATAGATATTAGCTGTGCATGATATTGAAACTCTTACAGTTACTTAATTATGGTTAACTAATTATGTATTAATTTAGAAGTCAAGCAACCAAAATCAGCGTTATATTTTCAAATAGTGAATATTTCGAAATATGATGCTGATTTTTGTTGCTTGACTTCTAAATTAATACTTGGTCAGCATGTTATTGTATCTTAATTAAACTAATTATGGTTCTTGTCTTCTCAGTTCTGATCTGGACATTTCAGTTATTGACTCTGACGTAGAAGGTAGAAATACAAGCTCTCTTTTGGGGTAAATATGTATTTCTCTATGCCAAAATTAAAATGTCATCATTTATGTTTTTCTTTTATGGTGTTACATTATGTTGTTTACATACTGATAGCTATTAAAACTGTTAAATATAATATTGTAGCTATCAAAAAGAGGGGGATGAATTTGATTTGTACCAAATTTGGACGTTTTGCATGAAAGAACTTGAAAATAAAAGATTTTTTTTAAAATATATTCATTGAAATCAGTGAAATTTTCAGACGGGACACTGAAGCAAATGAAAATATTTTGGGGTTCGATTCTTTTGATGGGAGCCTCATCAATAAGCCTACTATCTTTTTTAAATATTGCTTCTTTTTCATTGTTTTCATGATGTTTTATGTTCCCTTCATGAAAGAGATTTTTAATAATTTAAATTTTGTTAATAAAATATAACAAAATGAAATCTGTGATTATGTGGCTATTATTTTTTCCATATATATTTATTTGAGGAAAGCCAAAAATTTTATTATTTTACAGAATTTTTAAGAAAACTATAAGGATAAAATTTTTTAAGTAATTCTGATTACTACCTTTGCTTTCCACTCGTAATGTGCCTCAAGTTAGAGCAATTAGACAACAAATTTAAGTCATGTGATCTTTTTTCCCCCAAGTTTTTTTTTAGGCTTAGGAGTATAAATTGCTTATCCCCACAAGACATTGCATCTTCTTAGTATGCCATCCTAAGGCTCTGTTCAGATGATGGTATAAATGTCATAGACGCATAATCATAAAGCATAAAATGTGGGAGTTCCATTCACACCTGCGAGAGAGGGTCTAAGCCATAGCCAATTAGAGAAGCTAAATTTGTGCATGCATATATGTGTCTACAGCTTTCTCTCTCAATAAGTTTCATGTATATGCTCTGATTGGCCAACTCTTATATCAAGTCGGCACAAAGTTGAAAACTTCAAGCTTAATGCCCAAACTAGTTTTTGTGACATAGCAAGGTCTGACTACGAAGCGTTGTTAGTTGGGAATTATGACATTTATACAACGGCACAGATGCATATGCGCAGTCGTAAAGGTCTTGAGCATATGCGTGAACGCCTATGCGCATGCATCAACGCGGCGCATGCGCAGAAAGATTTTAGCTTTGAGGTCTGAATTATAGATCATTCCGGATTATGGGTGTCCGAATTAACGACTTTTGACTGTATTTATCTTTTATAAGTCTCTTGTTTATTTTTTTGTTTACTGCATTTCTTCTGAATAACAATTGTATATTTGAGTTTTCTGGGTGTGAATAAGTATTTTTTAGCTTTATT
The DNA here is from genome assembly GCF_044657685.1 of Stegodyphus dumicola. Taxonomy (NCBI): domain Eukaryota; kingdom Metazoa; phylum Arthropoda; class Arachnida; order Araneae; family Eresidae; genus Stegodyphus; species Stegodyphus dumicola. Next base: position 66,074,589 of record NC_140778.1, on the reverse strand, counting down.
GTATCAGTACAAATATTGTATTTTGAAATCTCTGTATTTGAATTTGTAGAATTTTTGTTATAAACTACATATATTTTGTAAATATTGTTTAATAATAAAGAGTTTGGTGAGGTGAATAAACATACGAAGGCAGAATTATTCCAAATTAATCTGGCCAACATTAATTATTGAAAATTCTAACTTGAATTTTCCGTTTAGCCATTTGGCTTCTCAGTGACATCTCTAAAGACCTTTCTTTCCATTTATTGCTGTAAACTGCGCTTGCAGTGAAGTATTGTGGTTTTACTCCTATGTAACATGAATGCCAGCCATTTCTGTGAGGAAGATCTCAAAATGGTTTGGAACTATGTTTATAATGAATTATTGGGATTCTGCACATGTAATGTGGATGCAATTCTATTTCCATTTAGAAGATTTTCTGCAAAGGCAATGCTTTAGCTGTGAGATAATTCTGTTTCGGAAATAAAACTGATATTTATTTAGATCTGTGGTATTTCTAAGGCAGTTTATCAATAGCAGGTAGCATCTTGCCTCTTTGCTTTGATCAGGGCCTGTGCAACCAGTGGTAGTCAAAATATTTAGAATTTAGATAATAGTGCATAGCAAAATTTTATAATTTAGCAGAGGGCACTGAGCAGCAGAATTTAGAGGCAAAAAAATGTTCAGAACTTACGAAGACATCAGCCAGCAGAATTTAGGATATGCAGAGATTACACTGAGTGGCAATAGTGCCATATGTTACATTTGCTATCTGCATTATTAATTTGTGAAACAATTTCAGCTGTTTGAAATGCATTTTTCTGTTAGAGATTTGTATTTCTTGTAATTTCTCTTTTTTTTGGGGGGGGTATGTGATGTACTCTGTTTTCGAGAATATGGTGTTAAAAATATTTTATCATATTTTTTTTTTTTTTTTTTTTTTTTTTTTTTCAGGTGTAAATTTTGTGCATGATTTGGCTTTCATTGAGACGTCTCTGGGTAAGGAGTTACTAAGGAAGAGAAACTTACATGCAGGTTGAAGCATGCAGTGTCAAATGTATAAGGAATATAAAAGATGCTGTATATTAGTATAAGTTTGAATAACCATAATAAAAAAATTTCTTGAAAATTGTGTTTTTTCTGCGAGTTATTAAAATTGGAAATAATTAATTACAATATTTATGAAAATTTTCGAAAATAAAAATACAAGTAGTATTTAAAAAGTACTGCAAAACTCATTTTTAAGTAGAAAAATTATTCTCAGATGAAATCCTTTCGATTATGCAAAGGGACTATTTTGGTATTTGAAAGGTTCATTTGAACTCAACAACTGAAACTAACGTATCCCCAGTTCATTGATACCAACCCTTTCTAAAAGCATTTCTGTCAATTACTAAGGGCTAATGAACAGGTGTTGAATTCTCAAGATGAATGTTGCCGAAACAGAAAAAAGTTTACTTCAGAACATTTTGCAGTAGCTCAAACAAAGTCACGGAACTGATCTATACTGTAGTCAGGGAGAAATTATTCCCCTTCCTTTTCTTTCAAAAGCTGAGTTTCCACAACGCACAACGGGAGGCCGTTGCTAAAAGCTGTGGAACCAATTTTATAGCTATTTTTAGCAACTTGTGAGCTGTTTTTCAGATAACACAGTAAATCTCGGGGAGGGGGGGATTTGAAATCATGATCACTGCCGGTACGGCAGAATTTAGGTACAGAAAAATTGTAAAATTCAGCGAAGCATCAAGCAATAAAATTTTAGAATTTTGGGGGAAGAGCACTTGACAACAGAATTTATTGCATACAAAGTCAGCAAAATACATAGCGCCGTACCTGATTCATGATACAGCAGTATTCATTACCAATAGCAAACTTCTTTGAGGATAAGTTCGAAAAAATGTTTTCTAGTTGTTACCTAAAATCGGTAAACAATAATCTTTGAAAGATTATTCGATTATATCGCTACTAATAGGGAAAAATTTGAATAGCAATCAGAAGCCGTATCTCTAGGGTCTTCACGTCACGATTTATTTTTATTTGTTCGAATATAATAGTTAGATCTCTCTTCCTACAAGTATGTATCTTCGTACGTATAAAGTATCAAAAATAATAAAAGTAATGAATAAATTTTCTCTAGTTGCCCAGAAAACTACATCTGAATATAAAGATAAGAAAGACATCATTAAATTGCTGTTATTTGCTGATCATAATGGTAATCAACCGAACGTGATCACATATACCGTCTTCAAAACTTTGATTTTTATCAAGCTTCATATAAATACTAGGTTTTTGTTAGTCACGTAACTAGGCATCTTAAATCTAAGATGACAGATGAAATAACACTAGTTCTGAATTAGCTCACTCAGGAAGTAACATTTTCTCCTTCCCGTCAATATAGCGTATTTATAGCTCCCAATTATGGCGATCACTAACTAAATATGTTATGGATTAGAAGCCTATTGCACTCCATAAGTTTTTCTTTATTTGCTTTATGTGCATGCATGCTTGGTTGAGGAAGAAATTAAAAAGCCCCCCCCCTTTTTTTTTTACTTAGATTATTCGAATGTATACGCCAGACATTTATTTGTTGAGCTGTAATTATAATTTGGAACGTGGTGCTAGAGCCGTTGGAGCCGAACCGAACGTCAGTTTGTTCAGAATTATAGAGTTTGATTACGCCAAAGCAGGTGAATTTGGAAAACACCAAAATCGGTCATGCATCCAACTCGTTCATCAAGGCTTGAACTCCGGATGAACTACCAGTGTTCGGCGGCTCGCTTGCTAGAATTTAGGGAGGAACTGATTGTTAGAATTGCGTTAGGCTCTTTGAATGTAGCAAAGCCACGAGGGTTACCTTCTTAAGATGGCAGGCTTTCGTGGAGGAATTTTCTGAAGGCTTAGATTAGGTTATTATGGCAAAGCACAGTAGGATGCCTTCATGTTGAACTTTCTTAGAGAAATTGGCTTCCCATACACGTTACACATGGAGAAAATTATGAAAACGTCTATGCAGCCGGCCCGTTAACCTTGATTCGAATCCAGGTCGGAACTACCGGTGTTTAGCGATTTAATTCCTCTACCGCGGGAGGGCCTAATTGGTGAAGGGAACTGGCTTGTATTCATGTTACACACGGTGAAAACAAACAATGCAACCAGCTGATTTGTCTGGCATCGAACACAAACCAGTTCGAACTTCCAGTATTCAGTAGTCTTAACCACTCGGCCACTGGTGGCGTGTGGTAGGAGCCACAGATAATGTAGTGAGTAGCAAAAATCCCTAATAGTGGCCCTGGTTACTAGTAGGATTGTAAGTATATTGGTAATCATGCAATCTACAGCAAGGAAATTTCGGAGCTTAATTGCAAAGTCAAATGCGACACTCCGATAAACGTGGTATATGTAGAGATGGAAAAATTTATTATTTAAAATACTTTTATTTATTAGTAAACATTTTATAAAATTTATTCTTAATTTAGCGTTTAAATACTAAGAGAGTTATCTGAGTATTTTTTCTTCCTCTGGTAATCCAATAAAATTGAGTAAATTTATGTTCTGTAATATCTTTGCGTGTACTCGTATATGCATAGTTTTTTTTTTCGTTCAAAGTTAGACAAGTTTACACAAACAATACAGGTCGAAAAGGGAGCTGGTCTGCGCCCGGTGAGCCTGTCGGCAGCGTCGCAAAGCGTAGTTTGACTAACGAAAAGATCATGCTTTGAATCTGGTGAGATTGCCGTGGTATTATCCATAAAAATGGTTGGTGTTGGTGTATTTAATTATGGCAAAGCACACTAGGGCTATCTGCCTAAGGGGAAGGATGCCTTCGTGGAGGGCTTTCTAAGGGAAAATGGCTCATACACACGTTACTCAAGGGGAAAACCACGAAAACTCCCATGCAGCCAGCCCGTTCGCGGAATTCGAACCTCGGACCGAACTACCAGTGTTCAGCGACTTTACCGCTCGGCCGCTGGTGGGCCCCATAAAATGAATCTCTCCATTAGTCGCACTATGCATCACATAAACGTCAGCTGTGCGCCGCATGAGCTGACTCAAGCAGATAAGGTCAGACGTGTTCGAGCCTGTACTATTCTTCTCGAATATCAACGCAAAATTAAAGTTCTGGACCAGATAGTCACTTGTGTTGAAAAATAAATTTATTTTAACAACATAGGCCAAAAATTTAGTTGATCTGCGCCCGTGAGTCCGTTGGCAGCATCGTAAAGCGCAATTTGACTAACAAAAAGATCATTCTTTTGTATTTGGTGGGATTGCCGTGGTATTAATCACAAATAGTATATGGGAAAAGGTAAAACCCTTGACAGTAAAGGATACAACGAGATGCTAGTGCATGTTGACGCTGCTAACAAGGAAAAGAGTCGAATTGAGTTCCGGCGCAGAAAGGTAACGTTCCATCAAGATAATACCATACGTGTCTGCATACACCGGCTGGCATCTGTACGGACTCGAAAGGGATCTTTCACCACACCCACCATATAACCCCGACATCGCACGTTCGGACTTCTACCTTTTTTTACACTTGCAGCTACATCTTGCTGGTCCTATCTTCACTTCTGCACAAGACATCGAAATGAGGTTGACCTATGTTTGGACTCGGGCCACCAAGTTTCCGGGCCGAAGGCTTTGAAAAACTACCAAAACATTGGCAGAAAAGCATAGATTTTTGGTAGTGATTACTACCCGCACTAAAGGTACTGACTGTTTTTTTTTCCCTAACTTTATGAAGAACGTTCGTGTTTAAAATTTTCGTTACAACCATTAAATTCTGTAATTTATGAATTCCTTCCCACTTATGTATTTATCAGCTGTACTTTATGAACCTGATATTCCTACAATTATCAGCTGTACTTTATAAATCTGATATGTAGAAACGCAATTTGATTTTATGCATTTCAGTATCAAGTGAAATCTTTAAACTAATCGTTCATTATAACACTTTATGTTGTTTTCATTCAAAGCTGAACTCAGATAATGTGCCGAGGTTGAACTACCAGTAATAGGCGACTTTAGCGCTCGCCCGCTAGAATTTAGAGAGGAACTGAGTGCTAGAATTGGGTTAGGCTCTTTGAATATAGCAAAGCCACGAGGTGGCAGATAGCAGATGCCTTCGTGGAGGAAGTTTTTGAAGGCTTAATTTAGTTTATAGCAAAGCTCCCCATACACGTTACACACGGGGAAGATTATGAAAACGCCCATGTAGCCACCTCGTTCGCCTTGATTCGAACCCAGGTCGGAACTACCAGTGTTCAGCGATTTAACCGCTTGGGCGCGGGTGAGCCTAATTGCTGAAGGAAACTGGCTCGTATTCATGTTGCACAACAGGAAAACAAACCATGCAGCCAGCTGGTTCGCCTGGGATCGAACCGAAACCAGGTCTAACTTCCAGTAATCAATATTCTTAACCACTCAGCCACTGGCGGCGCGTGGCAGAAGTAAGAGCCACAGATATTGTAGTGAGCAGCAAAAACCTCTAATACTGGCTCTGGTTACTAGTAGGATTATATATTGGTAATCATCCAATCTACAGCAATGAAATTTCGGAGCATAATTGTGAAGTTAAATACGACACTCCGATAAACGTGATAAAGATGGAAAAATTTTAAAAAAAGGAAACTTACTATGCAAATACATGTATTCATTAGCAAACATTTTATAAAATTTATACTTAATTTAGCGTTTATGAATTCTCAGAGAATTATCTCATCGGATTATTTTTTTCTCCTCTGGTAATCCAATATAATTGAGTAAATTTATGTGCTGTTAATATCTTTGCCTGTTATGTACATAGTTTTTTTTTTTTTTTTTCGTTCAAAGTTAGATAAAACTGAACGTACGTTACACTGAAATTACTTTGTCTAGAAAGTAAGCCGCTTGGATAGAAACAGATGTGGGGTTTCATTTTTAGAAGACATGAGATCACTTTCTGTAAACTAATGTTATAAAATTTTGAATTTGAAATAATCGTACTTCGTTTTTAGTAGCGCAAAATGATAAAGATTTAATGAGAATATAGCAAAGCATCTTTTTAGAAACGCTGTTATAATTTGGCTATTTTATTTTTTTATGGTAGGTCAAGGAAAAAGGCAGGCTGCTAAATACGGTAACAGCACATTGCTCTGTTTCATATATAGCGAATCCGCTCTGAAATGAGGCACGAAGCAGTAAAGTAGCTGAACACCAGTAGCTCGGTCCGACTGGCTGCACTTTCGTGGTTTTACCCTGTGTAACGTGCATAGGAGTCAATTCCCCTTAGAAAGTCTTCCACGAAGGCATCCTTTTCCTTAGGCAGATAGATCGTACCGGTGTTTATGTTATCAACAGTACTGGTTATTTTCAAAAATGATCATCCTAGAAAGATGATTGCCAAAAAGTATTCACTTCGCTTATTTATACGTTATGCATGAATATACTCTTTTTAGTCAATCTAACATATATAAATTACTAATGCTTAAAACAAATTCAATTTTCAGTATTCTGTTTCCTATTTGTTCCTGTTCAATGAAACAAATTCATTCACAGCAAATCCAAATGCGTCGCTACAGGAAGATGATAAACCAGCTCAGTACGTAATTACAGTTGCATCCGGAAAAGAGTACATATACATATAAATATATAATATATATATATACGATATACAATATATATATATATATATATACGATATACAATATATATATATATATATATATATATATTATCGTTTTTTAGGATGTATCTATAATATGTATCATTTTACTTTAGTAAAATATAATATTCAATTTTGTAATTTAGGAATTTCTTCCCCCTTATCATGTATTATCAGCTTGTACTTTACCCCTTCAATTATCAGCTGTATTTTATAAACCTGAAACAGAAACGCAATTTGATTTTATGCATTTCAGTATCAAGTGAAATCTTGAAACTGATTGTTCATTATAACACTTTATGTAGTTTTCATTCAAAGCGGATCTCAAATAATGTGCCGTGTACTAGAAAAATTTGATAATGATTTATCCACTTTTGAAATAAAAAAATAATAGTTAGGAGTGTTATACGATTTTATAATACAAGTAAAAAATATATATAAAGCTTTGGAAAGTGCTAACACATATTTATGGAATATTATGGATGGATAAGTAAATGGAATATTATGTGCATGCTATATACGTATGTATACACATATCATCAAGTATAAATTCATTTATATATAATTTTTATGTCGCGATGAAATTACCGAAATGCTTAAAAATCTAGTTATTTTTAAAAACTGTTTTCTTCCGCAGAATAACGGCAAATTATGAAACATTACGCAACATTGAAAAGCGTGATGAACAAATTTTGCGAAAAGAAATAGCGACTGCTGCACGTATCTCATAGATATATTTCATTCAACACAAAAGTGGAGAAGTTCTATTCCTGTTCAAAACATACCCTGCAGTCTGAGCCACAGACGGAAGAAATGACAGCAGGTCCTTTTGTTCAACTGAGGGGATGTGTTTAAGTGTTTTATGGCTTACTCACTTTCCCGCCAAACGAGTACAAAAAAAGGAAAGCGTCGTTGCCATAGTAACCGGGCTGTAGGTAGTCTTACAGATTTGAGTCTTTAGCGCTCAACGTTCGTAGCACCATCTGTTATTAAAAATCGTCATGAGAAAGGGGTATATTATTTAAGTGAAAATTGATCGATGTGCTCATGGGCAAAGCCAATGTGGTGCGCAATGCCGAGGTTGTGCGCGATGCCGAGTTTGTGCAATTCTGAGATGTTTTTTTAAGTGAAAATAAATCGATGTGCACATGGGCAAGCCAATGTGGTGCGCGATGCCGAGGTTGTGCGCGATCCGAGTTTGTGCAATTCTGGGATGTTTTTTAAGTGAAAATAGATCGATGTGCACATTGACAAAGCCAATGTGGGGCGCAATGCCGAGGTTGTGCAACTCTGGGATGTTTTTTTAAGTGAAAATAAATCGATGTGCACATGGTCAAAGTCAATATGGTGCGCAATGCCGAGTTTGAGCAATTCTCTGATTTTTCTTTAAGTGAAAATAGATGGATGAGCACATGGACACCGAGTTTGTGGAATTCTTTGATGTTTTTCGAGCAAATACTGATCGTTGTGTAAAAGAGAAAACGAGGTTGTGTGTGATACCGAGCAGTAATGTAACTTTATTTATGTGCAATGTTTAACATATCGTTAGTGTATTTTAAATTTGTATTGTTGTTTTAATTGTGAATTATATTTAAGACGTCATTTTTCATTTAAATTGTATTTTTAATTTTTTGGCTTTGATATGTTTATAACGCTTTCCGACTTACGACATATATCGATAGCCCGACGATCTACTCAACATTAGCAAAATTGTTAACTTTAACTCTTGACGTAACGTTTACCTCATATTTTAATACATAGTGTTTAGTATCGTAATTGCACTTGATAATATGAGTTCATTGATAATATGTGTGTGCGTATGTGAAGCATTGCTTAGTGTTCCAAGTTTGTAGTATTTATTTTATTATATTATTTTCTTTCATTCTGAGAAATTAGATTTTTTTATTTATTTATGCGTAGAATTCTAGCATGCCTACACAGAATATGGCGTGATTTAGGAATTTTAGAAACTGATATGAAATCTGTGTAATGATGTTCATATGCAATAAAAATATTCTTCTTTTTTTATTAATGTAAAGTTTAAAATTTTTAGAAATAATGAAAATTGTCTAATTATTGGTATGTAAGGAATTATGTCATTACGTAGCAAGAAGGTAATTTGTAAAAATGATAAAATTGAAATGTTCCACAATAATTTAAATTAAAAAAAATATTTTATTTGTATAAATAAAAAAATTAATAAAAATAATAAAAATAAAAATAATAATAATAATAATTTAATAAAAATCTTTGAAAATATTGAAGCTCTACAAGTATTAGAGACGCCGACGTTGTTTATCGTTTTAATAATTGGTAGAATTCGCTCACTGTATCATGGTAATTTTAAATATAAACAATTTATTACACTTATTATCAGTAACGCCTATGCTTAAATGTTATAAATGTAAATTAAAAGTAAAGAATTTGATATTAATTTAATAATAAACAATTTATTATTGTTATTTTTAAGAGAAAATAGTAGAAAGTACACGTAGTGTAAATGCGAGACTACATTGTGACGTCACAAGCTTAGTCCCACCCATTTATGGACGTCACACATTCAAATTTCATATTAAAATTAGTAAATGTTTATGTGCATTTATTTTTATCATGTAAATTTTTTTTTATTCATATATATGTTTGAATTTTATCTTTTCCTTAATTAAATTTACAGGTATGAAATCTATATCATTTTATGTGTTTGCTGTGTATTTTATGGAATTCGTTGTTGACAGGTTATCTTCACGAGAAAAAATGGGAGGAGTTACGAGATTCTCTGGGTTGCATGAAGATCTACTAATAACTTTCTCGCCAAGTAATTTGGCGTCATCGGCTCATTCTTATTTCTGGAACTGTGGTTGAAGAGTGGTCTGTTTTTGATCCGTAAGTATGCTAAAATTCTACCATAAATTTTTAATACCTTGTTTTCCAAATTTACACATTTTGCTTGATTAATTTGAAGTTGTTTGTTTTTAGATGTGCGCAATAGCAAATTTCAGGTTATTCGTCAATTAACCAAGGTTTCTATTTCTCTGGTAAGTGTTTGCTTTATATCTTATATTTAGTATTAAATATTAAAAGTAATTTTTGCATGCGTATATTTTTTCATGCTCATTTTCTGTTTTATGTGCTGGTAGATTTCTAGCCGATTACCGTGTTTTTAGATAAATGCGCCATTTTCATTTAGGTCGTGTAGAGATTACTGTTTCCATTTTTTTTAAGTAACCACGAAAATTCTAACACATGAAAAAGCTTTACTAGTAAACTTTTGATTGAGGATATTTCAAGTAAATGTGCCATTTTTACTGAATTTATGTAGAAGTTGCTCTTCGGTATGCCTTTTTTGAGCCAATTTGTTAATTAGTTGTATTCTTTTAATGTGTTGTTTTGCAGATTAATGCAGTTTATTTGACAGATGTGTAATGCTGTTTGTTGAAAAATGCATTAGAACCAATGATGGTAAGATCTTGGCCTAGCAAATTGGTAAAATATTACCTGCTCTTAATTACTGAATCATATTGTAGGATAAAATCTGCTGTTTATGTATGAAAATTTGTACTTTATCTCTGATTATGTGGTATATGCCCAGAATTTCATTATTAATGATAGATTCATTAAAATTACTATTTTTAATTGTCTACTTTGTTTTGTGTTGCTGCTGCTCATTCTGCATTTTTCTTGGGGGGGGTAGATATAAAAATTAATTCTTTTTTTTTATTTTTTTTCCCTCTATGTCTCTTTTTATTGTGGTAGTAAATTTTTGAGAAAATTTCAAGTAAATGTGCCGTTTTTACTTAGTTTGCGTAAAAATTGATCTTCTTTATGCCTCTTTTGAATAAATATGTCAATTATTGTTTGTATTATTTAATATCTTGTTTTGCATATTAACACAGTTTATTTGACAGATTGAGATGCGATTTGTTGAGAATATTCATTAAAACTAATGCGGGTAAGTTCTTGGCCTAACAGATTGGTAAAAGATTTTCTGATCTTAATTACTGAATTTTTTATTATATTCTAGGATAAAATTCTGCCTTTTACGTGTGAAAATTTTTATTTTATCTGATTATGTGCCAAATTTAATGATTCAAGAAAAATGTCATTTCTGTGTGTAGCTAGTTCGTTGTTGCTGTTCGTCATGCAGTTCTTTTGAAGTATCAGTTTGAAAATTTATTCTTACATGTGTATTTTTCTCATCCATTTTTGCTGTGCACTTTTCCTGTGAATATTATTTTTATTTAGTCTATATAGAATTTGCTCTTTCTATCTTTTTTGAATAAGTATGATAATTAGTTCTTGTTTGTGTTATTTTAATGCCCAACAATTCACTTTCGAATGTTTGTTAATTATAGAAGCTAATTTTACTTTTTGCTTGCAGTTTTTAACTCTGTACCTTTTATCCAGACATAAATAACATCTGCCTTTTCATTTCTAAACTTAAAATATCGCAGTCGGGAAAAGGTTTCAATTTGAAAGGTAGTGGCTTTTCTAATTACAAGAATTTGTCTTCAGAATTATAATTAACATAAGCTGTGCATTTCTCGAAATATCTAGTAGACCTTTTAAATCGCAATTTTAATCTTTAATTTTTTGGATATAATTAAGAACGAATTCATTTGGAAGCAATTTAAAAAATAAAGGCATTAAAATATTTCTGTATAAATCAGTATGGTAGTTTTCTGTTTCGCTGGCGCAAATCTCACTAAGTGCACTTTATTGGCAACAACACATAATACACATAAAAATTGTCAAAAAATGTTAGTTCTAAGATTTTCTTTATTTTAAAGGCATAAACATTTTAATATCGTTAATGATCTGTCAGCACTATCCTTATATTCAGGGCAGATGTTTTTATTTTATTCGGCTTATAATTTTTTACTAAATGTAGTATTTCATCTCAATGTACTCCGTTTTTGATATGATTTAAATCAAATTTCTCGTCATTATATTACGGATACACATCAAATAGTTTTCTGATTGCAATTTTCTAATTTCGACTATGCGTAATGTATTCTTTACGCATGTGCGCGTTGAAAGAAATGTTTAATAAAGTAAACAAATAAATAATTTTTATTGTATATTTTAATACCCTTTAGATCATAATTGCTCTTTAATTCATAAATTAAGTTTTCATATTTTTAATTTTATGTTTTCTTCATGCCATCTTACCAGATTTAAATTGATGATCTGTAATCCGGAATCTGAGTGTAGTAATTTTAGAAATTTATCTGAATGTCTCCTGTGGACTTTCATTTAATAGATAACTAAAGCCAGTATGGAAATTAGGACATTTTGATATTGAAGAATAATTCATTGCTGCCTACTCTCCTTTTTTTAATTTTTAGTCTTAACAAAGAAAAATGTTTCTCAGAAATAAATGGAATGTATTTAATTAATTAAACTTAAATTAGGCAAATTCCATTCCCTCAATCTCTAATGATTTTCAGAATTTTTAAATTCTATTTCATTTGAATTGTACTTGTTACATTTTATTGACGTTATTAAATTTCATTTGGTCAGAGTTGTCTTAATCTGTAGTCATTTCTAAATTTTTAAAAAATGGAATTAGCCAAAGAATATAAGAATTAAATGTTAATATATTTTACAACAGAATTGAATTTCAAATAGTTCAAAAATCTAGTCCATGTAAATTTGAATTGAATTTTAATTTGATTTTTCTATTAATTCATTACATTTATTTAGGCGCCTAGAATGTGAACATGGTAAATAAAATGGCAAGTACCCATTCCTCAGTATATTTTGGTGGGGAAAACTTCTGAAATTTATGTTCAGTTTGTAGTAATATTATTTAGTTAACTTCATATTTGTTTAGGAATTTCACAGGATCTTCTGTGCAAGATACTGAGAAAATTTTGATATTCTTTATGCTAAGAATAATTTCAAGAATTAATAAATTTCAGTTTTTTTATATGATAGACTGATTATTCAAAGTAATATACACCAAGGTCACCTTGGATGATCAAGAGCTTGTATCATACATGCATATTAACTGTTATAGGATAGCTATGGACTTTGGGCCTTCAAATTGTTTTATTAATATATATACAGTATTCAAAGAACTACAAAAGGGTGGAATGTAGTAAATAAAACATTTTTGCTTCTGATAGAAGTGTACAACTGACTAAAAAATGTAACAGCCATCATTAAAATTCAACATCATTTGAGAGATCTTTCTTAAGTATAGTACATACTTTTAAAAAATGAAACTGTATATATGAATTTTTGAAATAATGTATCATATTAAAAAAAGATAAATTATGTATTAAAGTGAATTATGCATTCAGTATTCCAATAAATTTTCCATTTTATACATTCTTAAATCAATATAAGAATTATCAGTATTTTTAAAATCATTAGTGTATGGGTTTTAGGAAAACTTTGGTTTAAATTCAAGCTTAGATACTAAGAGTTCTGTTTTATGAAGCATAAGTATCTAATATTTGTTTTGCAATTAAGTTGAACTCAAATCATTAAATGTGAATGACATAATAGAAAAAAAAATCAGAGTTATTTTATTGACTGTAATGATGATATGTTATCTTTTATCACAGGAAAATATTTGGATTTTATTTCAAGAAAAAAAAAACCAGCTGGGATGTTCTGTGGAGCAAGGTTTTTAAATTTTTAAATCCTGTTCCTAGAGCAGACTTGCTAGTTCCTGGTTGTAGGCAAAGTTCAAATGGTATTTTAAGAACCGGAGGTTTAAAAAAAGGGGGGGATAAATAAAGGTTTATTTTTTATAGAAAAATTCATTTATATTTCAGTAGTAGTTATTATATTTTGTGGCTATTCATTGAACGAAATGTAAGCTTTTAAATATTAAGCTTTTTTTTCGTAAATTTTGATACGGATTAGATCATAATTGCTCTTTATTCCATAAATTACAGTTTCATATTTTTAATTGTATATTTTCTGCATGCCATCATACCAGATTTAAACTGATGATCTATAATCCGGAATCGCCCAAGTCCCGACGAGTCCGGATTACGGACTTTGTACTGTATAACAGACTTATAAAGGGCCCCATATCTCAAATAGCTTAGGACCTTATTAAGTCTAAATCTGGTTCTGCATACTGTTAATCACGAAGTTGGAAGCAAAATGGTTTGTCTATTTCTCGTTGCTCCTGGAATGGGAAATTTACCTTTGTAGGTTTTTTTTTTTTTTTTAATTTTAAACAACTTTCCTGTTTTTTTTTTTTTTTTTTGTTTGTTTCCCACCTACAACTCCCTACCAAAATGAATTTTCAAAATCCCGTTTTATATAAACGAGGTGGAACCAGTATTTAATAAGAAGTCTCAGGGAAAAATAATGACCACGTCAATTTTTTTTCTTCTACGGAAGTTACTTCTGTGGAAGAGCTTAGTAATCCATGTCTTCCTTTCTGGGCATGTCATTGCTTTAAGCTAAATCTTACTACGTTCAGCCGTATTGTTACGTGGCTGTTAGTATTCACCAGTGAGGTTTAATTAAGGGCCAACTCTGTTAGTTATTTCTGTACAGCTTTTTCTAGTTTTTAGTTAGTTAGCATTAGTTTCTTATTTTCTATCTTAAGTTAAAGCCCAAGTGGAGACTTCATGTAAGCCCAGGATTGGCCAACTATAAATGGTCTCAAGTTAAATAAAAGGATATTTAAACCCTACTTTTGACTTGTCGCTCTAGACTTTTAGAAGTCAATGAATAGTCGCTACACAATTCTCAAGTATTCTAGATACCAAAGGCAGCCAATTTTACTAGAATCTTGTATCATTTATAGCGGAAAATTATATAGATCAGTACATAACTATTATGAAAATTTGAAAGCATCTGCAAGAAAATTGGAATGCAAAATACATTCATGTTTTATCAGGATAATGATTCTAAACATGCAGCCCTAAATGTTCACATGTGGTTTTCATACAACTGTCCGGAAGTTATCACAACTTCTTCCTTCATTTAGTCTTCAGACTTAAATCAAATTGAACATGTATGAATGGAACAACAGTTACTCAAAAAATATAGATAAATGCATGTGAAAGTGTAACTTTAGCTAAAAGATATCTAACCATTATGAGTATTGAATGTCCCGTTATTTTATTAATTTTTTTATTGAATCTTCCTTCAAAGTATTCGAATACTTATATGAGTTCATTTTGAAAACATTTTGAATATCTTTTTTTAACCAAAAACGCTTAGACTAATTTTTTTTTTTTTTTCAAAATAATGAACAATAGTACATGTGAAAGAAAAGTCATTCTACTGATTATTATTAACTGATATTTTGAAATAAAATCAAAGAATGCAAGTGTTACAAAATTAATTTCATAGGTTTTATAATTTCATGAGTTAAAACTGATATTTTAAATTTAAAAATACAAAAACATGAATATTTGTCTTATTCAAAACATGTTTATAAGTGCAAGTATATATGTTTAAATGGCTGGCAGTTACATAAGGCATAAGAACTTTTAAAGACATACGATATGTTAGACTTCATATCTTAAAATAATTTACATTAATGTCATAGTAGAAAGACAATTTGACTGCACTATATGTGATTTCTTTATGGTAATTAAAGAAAATTACACCACATGTGCTCTTTCCCACCTTTCCACCTTATTTTACAAATAAATTGAGCAGAACGTAATTTTTTTGGCCATATGATACCTTCGGCTCTATCTAGTAATGCTGAAGTGGCACTTGTAGTAGTTCATTCAGGAGAAGGAAAATCTCGTAGAAGATTGAAGGGGGAAAATTGATCGCAATCAGGCATACTGGTGGTCCTGGTACGTACGATGAGACATTTCAGTGATTCTTAACACAAGTTGATTTTTATGTTATAATGTAACCTGCTTGTAAACAAGATTTTGCTGGAGCACAAAATAAATATAACAGCACAGAAGGGTTATTAAGTCCCAGAAGTATGTTTTTCATTCAATCTTAGCCATTTGGTTAGGTGAATGGATCAACAGATTATCATGGAGAGAGAGGAGGCTTTCAGAAGAACCGAGGAATGGTGTTTAAATCATACTATAGAATTACGTCCATCTAATCTTATGCTTATTATGCAAAAACTAGAGGAAGAATATTACTCACTTAGAGATGTTCCCAATCAGTCCGAGGAATAATTAGCTTATCTTAATGATCTCAAAAATCAAATCGCAGCACTAAGCCAGTACGTTATTGAACTCAAACTGAGGATGAACCCACTAATTACTCCCAGCTACCATGGAAACTAATAAATCTACCGAATCTACTAACGCTAAAATTAAGCGTAAGAAAAACATAACGGATAAAGAAAGTTTTACTACACCTCGCATAACACATAAACGCACAATTCAAACGCAGAGGTTAATGAGCCAGCACAGAAAAACAAATTCCAGGAATTAAATCTCTAAAACAATATGGATTCTACTAACGAGCAGGGTGATTTTATCTCCCTCCCACTGTCCTAGCCGACTTTGCAGGCGACTGGAACAAATTAAAAGATGCTATTGAAGAAAAGTTACAAATCAAAAAATTCCGCGGAAATTTATCCGGTGGAACTCTTACCATCAGAGTTTACGACTCTGAACATTACAGAATGCTCACTGATTTTTTAGATCTGAACATTACAGAATGCTCACTGATTTTTTAGATAAACTTGAACTTCCCTACCATACTTTTAAAATGAACATCGAGAAACTGCCAAAGACTGCTGATATTGAACGTATCAAATCTGAAATAAAAGAAATGGAAATACCCATCCAAAAAACCGTTAAATCACTCATGTTATTGAGGGGAAAATTATCCATTTACCTGTATACTTAGCTGAATGCACCCGCAATAAAGAAGGTAAAGCTATATATGACATAAAGAAATTAAGAGGACTCGACGTGTTCGTGGAAACCTTACAAATCTCGCCCTGGCTCCATGCAATGCCATAAGTGCCAGCGGTACGGGCATACACGGGATCGCCGCAAATACAAAGCATGCTGTTTAAAATGTGCAAAACCTCACGAGACCTATACTTGCTCCCAAACAAAAAATGATAAAGATAAACCTCCAGTCTGTGCCCTCTGCGGAGCAGATCACATTTCTTCTTTTAAAGGTTGCTCTGAGCAACCATTTAATATACAGAAACAGATTGAAGAAATTAAAGCCAAAATAGAAGCGACGAAGAATCTATTCCATTACGACAAAAATCAATTCCAGGCGCTCAATCCGAAGGAGATCCCTAAACGTAGTCCTGCCTGGCAACAATCATCCAGAGATGAAAACCAACCGAAAGGATCAAACATGACATTGATGTCATGTTAGTCAATGAAACACATCTTCGAGCTTGTGACAGATTCAGAATTCATGGCTATCAGAGAGGATAGACCCCACAACAGAGGAGGCGAAAATGCTATCATAATTAAAAGCCATAATAAAGCCTCTAAATTATCAAAAAACGTAAAGCCATGGCTTTGATAATATCTCAAATGAAGGGCTACAAGCACTGCCTAACAGATGTAAAGTACTTATCACCAATATTTTCAACGCATGCATTCGTCACTGCTATTTTCCCTCTCAGTGGAAGCATTCAATAATTATTAACATCTTGAAACCTGGAAAAGACCTTAAATATGCCAAAAATTATAGACCCATCAGCCTGGTACCGGCTCTCTGCAAAGTTTTTGAACATGTCATCAGTACAAGACTTACCAAACTGGCATTGAAAGGAAACAATTTGGTTTTCGAAAAGGACACTGTACTACTCATCAGATACTCCCCCTGGTAGAATTTATCGCCCAAGAATTTAGAAAAAAGAATGGTGTAGCAGCATGCTTTCTCGATTTTGAGAAGGCATTTGACCGAATCTGGCATGCTTGGCTTACTCCACAAATTGTCAAATTTCCTTCTGCCTAATAGCTTCATTAAACTTACCTACTCTTACCTCTACTGTAGCACGTTTCAAGTAAAGATGTGGAGAAATTCTCTCATCAAGAAAGAGATTTTCCGAGGCGTCCCTCAAGGGTCTGTTTTAGAACCGAAATATTTTAATATTTTTATAAATGATATGCCTGTCCCACTACACTCAAGTATTTATAAATATGCGGACAATACAGTTATCTTAACCAGCTCTAGAAATCCACAAAATGGTCTTGACAAACTCCAAATGCAAGCTAATCTAATCAACAAATACTGTGAAATTTGGAAAATTAAACTTAACGCAGATAAATGTTGGGTTGTTTTATATCGCAGATACAGAAAAAATTTTCCAGTTAATTCCAATATTAAGATAGATAATTCACCAGTTCCAGTAGCAAGCTCATATAAATACCTAGGAGTGTACGTCGACAAAGCTTTAAATTTCAAAGACCATATCCAGTATACCATCAATAAAGCTAATGCAGCATTTATGTCTCTTTACTCCCTGCTTGGAAGGAAATCTAAATTAAATCTGAATACTAAGAGAAATCTTTATATCACCCTCATCAGACCAATTCTACTCTATGCAGTTCCTGCATGGGCAACTGCCGGATAAACTGAACGCTAGAAAAGAAACGTCTTACCTAATAAGATTCTCCGTAGCATAACAAATGCCCCTTGGTTTGTGCGGAACGCGCAAATCCATAAGAATTTAAATATTCTCCCGATTCATGATCAAATACTAACTACAGCACACAACTTCTTTCAGAAAAACTGAAAAACTCACAATACCTAGCCATTAAAGAACCCACAGATAAAAGACCGCGAACTATACATCATAATGCATTATGGTGGTAGTGTACAGTGTATATCTTTTATTTCTACTTATTTTACGTATCTTATTACTCTTTATTACTCAAGATCAGTTTACGTTATGCACAAAGCTTATGGACTTTGATTGCAACTTATATTTCTTACTTATTATTTTCATTTAACCAAGAATTTATTTAGTACTGTGTAGTGTTTTAAAGCAAAGACTTTGCTTTCAGTGAAAATTTTAGTTCGCGGTCTTATGACTCCTTCACTCGCTATTGGCCACCTCGCATCACGTGGTTTTACTGTGCAACTTTAAAGAAATTAATTTTCTAACATGATTATTTAATTTTACTGTACCCAAATTGTGTTTCTGAAGAAAAAGGACATTATTAAATCTTCAAATTCACCTTTTTTTTTTTGGAACTCTACAGACTTATTTGGGCTACAATGAACCTCTGGTTGAGGCGATACCCCCATTTTAATGGATAATAAAGAGCGAAATAATGATATATTTCATTGGGGACTCGCATGCCATGGCTTCAGCCATGGCAGCGGTATTATTTAATATAACAAACTTGCTAATACTTCACGGACATAATTGATGTTTTCTAAAATCAAAGTTTTTTAGGGTACTTGAAAAGAATCTTTATTTAACACGTGGGTGTGTAATCTTTATTTACCACAGTGCCACAGCAAAATCTGGTAAAATAGTCTGTCGGATCATTTTTTTTAATTCTAGTGGTTTCGTGTCTCCTTTATCCTAAAAATCAGTTCAGTACCTGTTGCGCCTGCGCGCGCATTTCATTACTAACGTCGGCGCATGCGTCTTGAGCTCTTGGAGTTTGTGACATGAGATTGTGAGCTAAGAGCGTGTGAGAGAATTCGTGGCTTCGAGTGGCCATGAACGATGTAAATTAATGAGAATTAAAGTGAGATATAATACAGTCCATTTTCCTGAGTTTATTGAATTATAGTGTAGTGCCTGTGCAAAACATCGTGGTCCGTCATGGGACAGAGATCTATGGATTAAGAGTTATTTACAAATAACAAGTAAGTCAGCAGTTTCGATTTAAGAATAAAGTGCCATTTTGTTATTTTGAGATACTGTGTAAGAGTTTTGAGAAAATTTATAGTATTTATATACTGTGTTACTGTGTTTAAGTAATTGAGAAGAATTACTTATTATCTTGTGTTATTTCATTAAGAGTACAATGTTGATAAAAGGTGCACTTAAAGAGGATTTAAAGCTATTGGCTTTAGAACTGAATATAGAATTAAGTGAAAAGATAACTGTTACAGATTTAAATTTAGCGATTAAAAGTAGTGAAGCTTTTAAATCCGATCCAAATTCGGTAATAGAGTTGGGTAATTCCATAGTAGAGCATCGTAAATCTGAAGAAGCTAAAGTATTACAGTTAAAACAAATTAAATTAGAGAGATGTAAAACAGAACTGGAAATTGCTCGATTGCGAGCTGAAACCAAAAGTGTTAATAATGATCAAAACGAAACTAAAGGAGAAAGTTCCGATTCCTTAGATTCTCTTATTAAAAGTATAAGAACACTAACATTGAAGGTTCCGAGTAAACCTGAAAACTGGAGTTATTTTTTCTCGTCTTTAGAAAGAGCTTTCGCGACAAAAAATGTGCCACTGAAATCTAAAGCGGAAATATTGTTAAACTTGTTAGGTGAACGGGCTTCGAACATTGTCGTGTATATTAGAGATGAGGAGCTAAGTGACCATGAAAAAGTAAAAGCTATTATTCTAAAAGAATTCGAACCTACACCACAAATTGTTTTAGAAAATTTTAAAAAGGCTCAACGCCTAAATGAGTCCCATGTGCAGTTCGTGTCGCGATTAACCACTAATTTCGAATATTACTTAAAATTGAGGAAAGTGTCTGATTTTGAAACTCTGAAGCAGTTAGTAATATCAGACAAATTGTTTGAGACATTAGATCGAGAAACGTCAGCCCATATTTCTGTAAGGCAAGCTGAAAGTTGGTTTCCGCCTCAACAAATGGCGAAGGAAGCAGATTTATTTTTCACATCTCGAGGAAAGTCCCTTGCCGCAATGGACAGTTTTCAAAAATCTCGCAACAATTACAAAACGTCGAAAAATGTTTCAAAGGTATTCCTTGCCGATGCAAAAGGATTAAAGTGTGTTCTTTGTGAGGAAAATCATTTTTTGGCAAAATGCCCAAATTTCTTGAAACAACCGGTGAATGATCGGGTTGAAATCATCAAAAGTCATAAATTATGCTTTAATTGCCTAGCATTAAACCATTCCGTCAAAAACTGCAAATCAAAGTTTTCGTGTTCCGTTTGTGGGAAAAGACACTACATGACACTGCATTTTCCAGTAGAAAATAAATCATTGAAAGAGAAGGAAAAAAATAAAAACGAAACAGCGAGTAGTTCGAGTGTGCTTTCCCCCCTAGCGCCAGACTTTCTGCCTAACAGCGGTAATACTCTACTTACAGCGACTAGTGTAAACAGATCCAAAAAAAGTGTTCTGAGCACGGCTATTTGCTTCATTAGTGATGGTATTGGTAAGCTACATCCAGTCAAAACATTACTTGATGACGGCAGTACTTCATCGTTTATAAGCAGAGACTGTGCGAATAAATTCAACTTTGATTCTGAGAAGGTAAACATTGCGATTTCCGGATTAAATGATTCCTTGTTTACAATTCGGAAAAAAGTTTCGGCATGCATTAGCAATAAAGATAAAAGTTACGTGAGACATTTAGCCTTATTAGTAGTATCAAAAATCACGCAAGACTTTATTCCTTCAAGGAAAATTGATATTAAAATGCAGGATTTTTGTAACATAAAATTAGCTGATGAGAATTTTAATGTTCCAGAACGTATAGAGATGCTTTTAGGAGCTGAGGTTTTCTTTGAGATATTAAAATCTGAACAAATTCGATATGAAAACTCGAGTCTCATTTTACAAAACAGCGTGTTCGGGTTTATAGTGTCGGGAAGCGTTACATCAGAAGAACAGAGCCGCGTACATTGTGGGTTAATGAAAACATCTAATGACTTAGAACAAACAATGAGAAAATTTTGAGAAATAGAGAATGTTGAAATAGCCATTCCAAAAAATAAAGAAACAGCAATATGTGAAGAACATTATGTGCAAACTCATAAGCGGAATGAAGAAAGGAGTTACATTGTAACAATGCCACTAAAGGAAGATCCTATTTGCTTAGGAAATTCAAAAGCTTTTGCCCTTGAGAGATTAAATTCCCTATGGAAAAGATTAGTTAAAGATTCTGAATATTTGAGTCTGTATCAGGATTTTTTAAAGGAGTATGAAGAGCTTGGGCATATACTGAGGTTAAAGAGAAAAATGAGCCTAGGGTGGGGTACTATATGCCACATCATGGGATATACCGACCTCAAAAAACAACAACTAAATCGAGAACAGTGTTTAATGCATCATGTTTAACATCAAATGGAATTTCGCTAAATTCTTTACAACGTAATGGAGGGGTTATTCAAGATGACCTCTTTTCAATCATGCTTAGATTTAGAAAGTACCCATCCGCATTTACGGCGGATATTAGAAGAATGTATAGAATGATTGAAATTAACCCTGAACAGAGATGCTTGCAGCGAATCCTGTGGAAAAAAGAAAATGATGCACCTGTGAAAATCTACGAGCTTAATACTGTGACTTACGGTACAGTTAGTGCTCCATACTTAGCTATGAGAACTCTTAAACAATTGTCGATTGATGAAGGTCCAAAATTTCCATTAGCTGCGCCAGTCTTACTTAAAAACTTTTATATGGATGATGTGCTTAGTGGAGCGGAATCTTTGAGTACAGCTAAAGAGCTTAAATCTCAGTTAACTGCAATACTGAAGAGTGCAGGAATGACACTGCACAAGTGGTGCAGTAATCATGCTGAACTTGCGGAAGATGATCACTCCTATTCCTTTCCTAATGAAGCAGAATCTACAACACTTGGAGTGTCATGGAGGTCTAGAAGAGACTGTTTCTGTTTTAGAGTGAAACTTGATAATGACATAGTTGTTACCAAACGACAGATATTGTCCACAATTACAAGATTGTTCGACCCGATTGGTTTACTAGGGCCAGTCATAAGTAAAGCCAAAATATTCCTGCAACGGTTGTGGTTGTTAAAGCTGAATTGGGATGAATCACTACCAAAAAATGAAGCTGATGAATGGAAGAAGTTCTCTACTGAACTGGAAGTTTTAAGTAAAATAGAAATTGAAAGGTTTATTCTTATTGCAGAAGTAGACTGTGTGGAACTTCATGGATTTGCAGATGCCTCTGAGGTAGCATACGGAGCAACCATATATTGCAAGTGCCGTTCGAGAGATGGAGAAGTGAAGACAAGACTAGTGACGAGTAAATCCAGAGTCTCGCCTATTAAACGAGTTACTATTCCGAGACTGGAGCTTTGTGCGGCAGTCCTACTTTCAAGGTTGATGGTTAGAGTAATATCTGCATTAGAGATTCCTATGAACAAAGTGTATCTGTGGAGTGACTCCATGATCGTGCTTTCATGCATACAAAAGGAGCCTTACCAGTTGAAGACATTTGTTGCAAATCGAGTGGCAACAATTCAAGAGTTGACTAATGGTCATCAATGGCGTCATGTGTCATCAAAGGAGAATCCGAGTGATCTTATATCCCGAGGTTTGGATCCCAGTAAACTTCTAGAAAATAATATGTGGTGGAAAGGCCCTCTGTTCCTGAGATACGACGACTACCCAAATAGAGAGATTCCGGTGGAAGTCATTGTGAAGGACTTTCCAGACGAACTTAAAATCCTTAGTGACTAATATTTTTCTTAATGTGAAAGCTAACCCTTTCATTGAGGATTTCTTAAATTTAAGTAACAATTACACTAAAATTATTCGTGTTTTAAGTTTTATTTTTAGGTTTGTAAACAACTGCAAGGGAAAGGACAAGGTTTCAGGTCCTCTTCAGAGCTCAGAATTAAAATTAGCTGAACTTAAACTGACTAAGCTAATTCAAGATAGTGAATTTAAAAAAGAAATCTCAAGCCTTGAAAAGGAGGGTAAGGTTCCTCCAGGTAGCAAGGTAAGAAGTGTTTTTCCCTTTTTAGATCAATATGGAGTTTTACGAGTTGGAGGAAGATTAGCTAATTGTAAGTTGAATTTTGATAGAAAATTTCCTATAATCTTACCAAAGAATCATAAGTTGACTAATCTAATTATTGTGATGTTTCATAAGAAATACATGCATATTGGTCCACAAGGCTTACTGTCTATTGTTAGACAAGAGTTTTGGCCCTTAAACGGGCGTAACCCTTGTAGAAAAATAGTACATGAGTGTGTCGTATGTTTCAAAGCAAAACCAGTGCCCTGTCAACAACTTATGGGTCAACTCCCTCAAGAAAGAGTCAGCCCGACTTTTCCATTCAATTGTGTTTGAGTTGATTTTTTTGGTCCTTATTTTATAAAATATCCACATCAGAGAAAAGGTCGCCTTAACAAGGTGTATGTGTACATTTTCGTTTGTTTTGTTACCAAAGCTTGCCATCTTGAGTTGGTAACAGACATGTCTAGTCAAGCATTTATTGCAACCTTAAAGCGTTTTTTCAGCAGGAGAGGCAAGTGTGCACGCATATTTTCAGATAACGCAACCAATTTTGTTGGTAGTAACGCAGAATTAAACAAATTGAATAGGCTAGTCAACAAACCAGATGATGAATTAGGTAATTATTTATCGAGTGAGAGTATTGATCGGTCGTTCATTCCCCCTAGAGCTCCCAATCATGGAGGTCTTTGGGAGGCAGGTGTCAAATCTGTTAAGTTTCATTTGAAACGCGTAGTAGGCAATTTGAAACTAACCTATGAGGAGTTTCTTACAGTAATTGCTCAAATTGAAGGCATTTTGAATTCTATGCCCTTGCAACCTTTATCATTCGAACCAGAGAATTTTGATATCTTGACACCAGGCCACTTCCTGATAGGCAGACCTATCACGGCTATTGCAGAACCTAATATTTTAAACGTTAACGATAATAGATTAAAGAGCTGGAAAAAAATTGACTAAAATAGTGCAAACAATTTGGAAGTATTGGAGAAATAACTATTTGAGTGCAATGCAAGGAAGAACTAAACGGTTCTTTGAAAAAGACAATGTCAAGGTTGGAACTATGGTAATTTTAAAGACTGATAATGTTCCTGTTTGTAACTGGCCTCTTGGCAGAATCGTAGAGATATTCTTAGGTAAAGACAATAAGGTTAGAGTAGTTTCAGTGAAAACGAAAGGAGGAATTTTTAAAAGATCAATTAATAAAATTTGTCTTTTACATATGGCAAGTTAAACAAAATGTATGTTTGTAATTAATTATTGTATTTTCTTATTATAGTAGTTTGATTTTGTTGATGTTATTACTTGATGCTTACAATTATTTACCTGTATTTCGTATTGTCACTCTGTAATTTTTTATTGTAAGATCTAATTTTGAATGATTACATCATGACAAGGCGGGCGGTATGTTGCGCCTGCGCGCGCATTTAATTACTAACGTCGGCGCATGCGTCTTGAGCTCTTGGAGTTTGTGACATGAGATTGTGAGCTAAGAGCGTGTGAGAGAATTCGTGGCTTCGAGTGGCCATGAACGATGTAAATTAATGAGAATTAAAGTGAGATATAATACAGTCCATTGTTCCTGAGTTTATTGAATTATAGTGTAGTGCCTGTGCAAAACAGTACCTAATCTGAATATATTTTTATGAATATTTAATAAATAGATAAACAAATAACAGGTTTTAAGCAATAAATTTATTTCATTTCAGTTCATTGTAAATTAACACAAGAGTTCTATGTCTCAATAGGAAAAATTGGTAAAATTAGACAAATACTGTATTACAATACAAATAATAAAACATAATACATAACCAAAAATAAATAACTTAGTGAATGTGTAAACATCTTAAAAAATATCGCTAGTCTTGTATTCTTTCAATAAACAACACAATCCCATTTAATTATGACTTCGTTGTTTTACTTCATAAATAATGATTACTTATTGCAGCAAAATCTGTATTAAAATCAGATAATAATCTATGAAAAAAAGCTTCCAGAAGCCGAAACCAAGAATACGAACAACTTTCTGAATGTAGAAATAATTTTAACCATATAAATTGATCCATTTGTGAAGCACCGATGACTCACACAGCTTTAAACAATACAAAATTTGAGTCACACTCGATGAGCATGGCTCCGAAAAGTAAGGCCGCTATGAATCATCGATGATGTACATGGCAGTCAATGTGTTAAAGTGCATGTAAAAACTCAATTACTAAAATAAAATAATTTTTTAGCTAATCGTGCATAGTTTAATATCTGTACAGCTTAAAAAGAACTGTGTAAACTGTTTCATTTGACTTATGAATAATTTAGTGGGCAGTTTTTTTTATTACGCACATCGGTGCTACATAAACTGCCATAAAAAATCAGCTAGAATAAGCTAATGTTTGGTCTTCATGACAGCTGGACGTGCTAGTCATGAGAACAGGCAAAGGCCAAATGCGATAATTCTTTATATCATGACCTGCATTCTCAAATATAATTTTTTTAAACTGTTTTCGATAATTCGAATAATGTTGTATACCAAGTTCGCAATGCCAAAAATGAAAAAAGTGGCAAGCATATTAAAAAAATGTATTTAAATTATAGCGATTTAAAAATCTGGTTAACTGATAAATGTACGAATTATTTAAAATTTATTAAAAGTATTGTCAGTCTGTTATTGAACAGTTACATTATTTATTATATTTGTGAGACGAAAATGCATAATTTCTAGAGATTCTTAGATTCAATAACGGTAACTGTTAAAAGTTAGCTTTAAAAAAAAATGTGGATATTGTCTTTAAATATGATTAAAAAAATGGCATAACATTTGCATCATATTCAAATATCACACGAAATAATTTTAAAAAAGTTTCCCTTTATTTAATTAACAGGGCATAACATGAAATCATTCACAAATATTCAAACGTGATGAAATCGTTCATCACCTTATTTGTGACGGAATAAAACAAAATGCAGTAAACTCTCTAGTTGCGTCCATCTCTGAAAAGAACAAAATATGTCTAAGACTAATATCGGTACTGAAAATCACTTTCGCACAAGATCGAAATCATATGGAACCTTGAGAAGTAGAGAGGATCACCTCAAAAACAGGTAAGATCCTGAATACTGTTAATTTTTAAAAAAGTTGAAATAACTTAATTTTTTAGAACTATCCTGAAACTGAAAGCGAAACTAACGATATATTATTTCAGTTAGGTGTTGCGTTGTTTAGAATAAAGACATAAATATATGAGAACTTCATTAATGTTTCTTAAACCTTTTATTTACACAGGAGTTCATCTGTCAAATTTATTGTAAATCACTTAAAATTGCTGAATATGAATTATTTTAAAATTACGCTATGAATATACATTTATAACAGAGAAAGGAATGTGACATTCCAAGTCATTTTATGTCTCATGATTATCAATAAAGCTCTAAATAAACACCGGTAAAATAAATTAACATCTCTCTAAGATCTAATATGAGGTATGGTTTCTTCTACAGCCAGACAGGTCGTGTATCGTGACGGCATACTAGACAGGACGCAGATGAAGAGCCCCTATGGCAGTCGGTCTCATTCCTGCAACAAGACAGTTTTCAACTCCAGGATGGTTCTTGGAGGGGGGAAAATTGCCCTCTTAAGAGCGTCCCAGACATGTTTTATATGGATATATTATTTCAGTTAGGTGTTGCGTTGTTTAGCCAGGTGACAAATATCCTCACTTTCCAGGTTACTGTTGACCAGCTGAGCCCTATGTGGACGAGCTTTGTCATCCATTAACAGGAACACCGGACCAACTGCGCTCCTGAAACATACGATCTAAGATTGCCTCTCTATACCTCATAGAAATCAGAAAGCCTTTGTCAAACACATGAAGGGGGTGTGGGGCCGTTCAGCATAATACCTACCCATCTATTACATCTCCACCACCGTAATGATCCTTTCCCATGATGAGGGGAGGGATGGTATCGTGTTCCAGGCTCTTTCCAAATGCAGACACAATAAGAATCAATGGCCAGGCATATCTCGGCTCGTGTAAAAAGCACGCACTGAAGTATGTGTATTGAAGTGAGCGGAACGCAAATAGCAGGTCTTTTGGCATACAGCCCTATCTCATGAAGCCTTCAGACATCTGTAAACCGTGAAACTCGGATTTCAGCGGCAGCATATAGCTAGCTCAGGTGAGAGTTGTGAATCTGTAGCAGTTCTGTGTCGCAGCGCTGAAAGAGGCAAATAGTGAGCTTCAATCGTCGTTGTGGATTTTGGTCGGCTTTGGACCTTGGTTGTGGATCTTGGTCGAACTTTTCAAAGTCCTGAAACTGTTTCCATAAATTGCTGACGACACTGGGTGTCACATTGAGCTCTTTAACTACCTCCGCTTCTGATTGATCTGGCGACAATCTACCGTTAATCGCCGAGCGTGGCTTTGAAACAGGCATGTAACTAACTGGTTTTTACCCGAATCTGGGAGAACTCTTCTAGGCCATTGGCTTTATACATACACACCGTAATCGGCGGAACTCTATAACAAATTACTGTGGCTACCATTGCATTTAACTCTTTGATTCCATCGCAGAAGTGGACGCTAGTCCGAACTGGTGATAAAAAATTTTCCAACATGTAGATAGGTGATTTACTGTAAAGTGGTGCCAACTAGTGGTTATAGTAGAACACATGAAATGGAGGGATGAAAAAATCCTCGAAATCTCTGATATACACAGCAAAGGGGCAATGAAATAAGAATACAAATGAAGTATAATATAATTTAGATATTAAAAAAGGAGATATCAAATATACAACAATATATACAGGTGCAATCACAATGCAGATTAATATCCAGTATTGTAATGAATTGTTGAAACCCCTCGTGCGCTGACATTCTTTTCATGATCATAGCTCCGCAGATACGCACATGTACGATTACGTATTCGACTCTGAATATTTGCATAATTCTTACCTTAGATTCAAAACTTTTCTTAAAAATAAACATAATTTGCAAATTCTCTTAATTTTGCCCACGAGTGACTTAATGAAAAATTCATCGAATTAAATTCAGTAATTTTTTTTAATTCCTTGTGCTATAGTCATTAAGTTTGTCAATTAAGGATGCAAAAATATCATTTCAAACAATTAATAGTAATCAAAGTGTGACATAATTCATGAAATTTTTCATTAAATCAGGATATTGTCAAGTCGAGGTTATTTTTACTTAATCATATTTTAGGAAAATGCTGAAACTTTAGTGTATGTTTCCAAACTGCCCAGGTCTTTTATGCATGCAAATAAAAATATTGTTTTTCTTTTCTTTATTTTAATATAAGATAAATTTTCCCGATTTCATACACTTCAGATCAAATTAATAAAATAAATTGTTAATTCAAAGTTGAAAACAGCATTCAAAGTCTGGAGCTTAATGAAATGACGATTCTCTTTCAGTATTGTCAGTGTATGGTGTCTAAAACTCAGGACTAGTCACCTGGTGAAGTACAGGTGACATAAGGTGACTAGTCCTGAGTTTTAGACACCATACACTGACAATACTGAAAGAGAATTGTCATTTCATTAAGCTCCAGACTTTGAATGCTGTTTTCAACTTTGAATTAACAATTTATTTTATTAATTTGATCTGAAGTGTATGAAATCGGGAAAATTTATCTTATATTAAAATAAAAAAGAAAAAATATTTTTATTTGCATGCATAAAAAACCTGGGCAGTTTGGAAACATACACTAAAGTTTGAGCATTTTCCTAAAATATGATTAAGTAAAAATAACCTCGACTTGACAATATCCTGATTTAATGAACAATTTCATGAATTATGTCACACTTTGATTACTATTAATTGTTAATAGAATTCAGAAAGTTACTTGATGGCAAAATCTTGAAGATATATAGATTACATTGGGAAGCCAGTCAGAACGTTCTCTTCCTTTTTTAAACCTCTTGCTACTGAACAAGGACCAAAATTCTTATGCATATATGACATGTTCTTGTATTGCCTTCTTTATAGATATTAATAAATTTTAAAACAAATTGCAGTTATATTCCTTTGAAGACTTCTATCTCTTAATTATTATAAAAATCAAAATGAAATAAAGATATAAAAAAGGATACTCATTATTTTTGAAGTTTTAATGTGAAAGATAAATTAAATATTACACTACACTGAACTATAACTTCTGAAAACTGGCAATTACAGTCAAAAGTCGTTAATTCGAACACCCATAATCCGGACCTCAAAACTAAAAACTTTCTGCGCATGCGTCGCGTTCACGCATGCGCGTTTAATGTATAACGGACGGTATAAGCTAAAATTATCTATTTCAGTTAATGTTGCAGATTGCGTTGTTCTTTAATCTTCGAAATGGATCCGGCTTATTATTTTTTGTAGACTGTTAGAGCAATTTTATAAAAGTAAGCTTGAACTTCCGATTATGTCAAATAGAATTTCCGATATATATTTACTAATATGTAAAGGATCTACAAAGCGAAAGTATGTTTTGAAGTCCATTAAACAGAAAGTGGAATTGCTGCAAAAAATGGATAAAGGCATATCCTTTGATTATCTAATTATTCCGAAATATGTTTATCAATTTCACGCTGCTCTGCGGGGGAAGGGAAACGACACGGCGTTGATCTGTCAGCACTATCCTTATCTTCAAAGCAGATTTTTTTTATTTTATTTGGCTTATAATTCTTTACTAAATGTAGTATTTCATCTCGATGTACTCGGTCTTTGATATGATTTAAATCAAGTTCCTCGTCATTATAATTCGCTTCCGATAGTGACTCAGAGGTTATTGAAAACAAAAAAATTTCGATTGACAAATTAGTCGGTATTCTCGACATAGCAATTATAGGACTTGGAACAGCGGAACTTTGTAACTAAACAAGAAATTATGTCTGTTTAATAGAATTAAAGAGAAAGTATTATCACATGAAACGAAGCAAATTAAACAACTTACATTGAAAGAAATGTTTAATAAAGTAAACAAATAAATATTTAGCTTTTTCTTTTTGTAAATTTTGATACCCTTTAGATCATAATTGCTCTGTATTTGATAAATTACGGTTTCATCTTTTTAATTTTATAATTTCTGCATGCCATCTTACCAGATTTAAACTGATGATCTATAATCCGGAAAAATCGATAATCCGGAATCGCCGAAGTCCCCACAAATCCGGATTAACGACTTTTGACTGTATTATGCAGCAAGGATGATAAATACTTCAATAGAATAACAAAATGTAGCCCAATGAAGATTCAAGAAAAAGATTAAGAAATGCTCATGTTTTTTATTACATTGTTCCTTAAGCTAAAAAACATTTAGAACTACCGCGAGTGATTTGTTTTCTCATAAGCTCAAGATTTGATTATCTCTGAAAACAATCATCTTGCAGAGGTAAAATAGCAGTATCGAATTAAAAATTCTAGTGAATGCAAAGTAAAATGAAATAAGTTTTGTACAAAAAAGTTGTGGTTGGATAAAAATGCACTTTAGTTACACATGCGGCATTAAACTGACATTTCAAGTTTAATAATTAAACGCAAAAACAAATTTAGATGGAAAAATCAAAATTTTATGCATGCACACACACACACAGGGGGGGGGGAGGGTAAAGATGAAACTTATTTGTTTATTTTTATTAACAACAATTTATCCTTGCACTGTAATACATAAGAATTATAACTATCTCTGCCATATTCACTAAATGGAAAAAATGAATAAAAGTTTAGATTAGGATATTTGAATACAGCAAAGAACACGAGGGCTATCTCCCTCCCCTAAGGAAAAATGGCTCACATTTACGTTACACACAGGAAAAACCACACAGCCAGTACTTTCACCTATGATCAAACTTCCAGCATTCAGCAGTCTTAACTACTCAGCTACGTGTGGGACTAAATCAATAATCAGAATTAATATTTAGATATTCTATGACTTGAACCTAAGTATAATATATAGTGTTCATTAAAATGTTTTAAGTAAATCTAATATATATATATATATATATATATAAAACTTAAATGTTTCATTTACTGATATTTTATGTATGAAATATATGTCTTTTAGAAAAATTTTAATTTCTTAGATAAGGAGAAGTCTTTTGGGTAAAAAAAAACAGTATGTTGGGGTTCTCCATCCACACATTAATAGTTCAAAGCACATTGAAATCATTAGAAATGGGCTAGCCATAAAGGTGGTTTTGTGGTTTTTCTGGATCCTAAATAGAATACCAGCCATAAAGGTAATTTTTATCTTTAGATAGTTAAGTCATTGTGTGCTTTTTCATAATCATTAAATGTTAGGTTACAGAAATTTAGGTCAGTTATCTAATTTGTGTTTATATTGCTCAAATGTGTAAAGCTTAGTTAAAATTTTGATGTAAGCACAATATCAAGATACCACACTATCTTGAACTTTTACTTATATCAGTCTTTGGAAGTTTTAAGGTATTTATTTTTTAAATGTGCGAGTAGTAAACTAATACATATCCATGTCATACTACATTTTAAGCTAATAATGAAATGCAAGATCATCACAAAGAAATTGGATTATTTTTATAATTTAACTCAGACACATTAAATCATTATTTAGCATTTTAATGTACATTTTTGAATAAGAAACTTGATTTTACACAGATCTAATGCTTTTTTAGAATGAATTATAAATAATTGAGGACATCAGCATCTCCTCAGCTGGAAATGGAACCAAAATTAACGAAACCACAGCACTAACAATTCTGTTATTAAATCAGCTATTAAATAACAAATATAATTACTAATTTCTCAATAATTTAAAGTGATTATAAAAGTATTTCACATTATAATATAAATGTTTCTCCCTACAAAATGGCAAAAGCATTAAAATTATTGACTAGCTTTTGAACAATTAAGTACTATGTGACATCATTAGATTATTTTGAAGCAGGAGGTGTAAAAAATGTGTAGTGTTCTCACAGGAACCCTGGAATTCTCGAATATACATAGAGTCTGTTTTCAATTACACCATGAAGACATGTGGAAGGACAGGAGAAAATGCTTTATAACTATCTTACAAGTAAATGATCAACAAACATTTTGAAAGGAACAGAATACATCTACAAAGAATATATCAGGACAAACTGGTAATATTTGAGTTGATCTTCATTACTAAAATAACCTTAAAATAAAAGTTCTAGTAACCCAGTAGAAACATTAAATCATTATTTACCATCTTAATGTACATTTTTTAAAAAGAAAATTAACTATACAAAAATCTAAAGCTTCCTTAGAATGAATTACAAATAGCTAAGAATGTCAGCATTTTCTCGCTTAGCACAGGAACCCATAAATTCAAGAAATCAGTGTTACCTACTCTGCTATTAAATCAGTTGCATGTTAAAGTTTTAATCTTTAATTTGCACAGATTTAATCAATATATATATACTAATTTTTCAATAACTGGAATAAAATCTTTAAATCTGTTTATTTTTATGGAGTCAATCAACAGTTTTTTTTGTATTTCTTATATCAAGTGCCCAGAAAATATCCAGTATGATAATTATGTACTATTAGTTTCTATACTATATTAACTAATTAGTTGTATTTTGCTGTTTAACTTGAAGAGAAAAATTAAAAAATTAAAATAAATGATAATTAGCTTTTAGTTGCCTTTCATTTTTTAATTAATCTCAAATAAAACATAGTTCAGTTTGCTTTATAAATGAAGCTAGCTATTCAACAGAAAATTCTTCAGCAAAGCATGTGAGTGCTATTTGTCAAAAGGGAGGAGTGCTTTTGTGGAGGACTTTCTAGAGGAAACTGGTTGGTATCCAAGTTACACATTGGAAATTTGCAAAAATGCTCATGTAGCCAACCCTTTCGATTGGAATCCAACTCAGGTCAAACTATTAGTATTCAGTAACTTTAGTGCTTGGCCACTGATGGGATCCAAATCAAACATATGTTTAATTATTAAAATGAGCTATTGAACAGAAAATTCTAAAAGAAACGATAATTACTTATCCAAAACAAAAGTAACATAAATTTATCCAAACCATTTTAATTTGCTAATTAAAGAAGATTTAAACAGTTTATTTATAATTTGAAACCATGCAATATGATTTCTTAATTTTTTACAAGGTTTAACCATATACAACATGACACACCATTTACTTATTATTAACTAATTGTATGAGATGCATAGAAATTTGATGAAAATCTCAATTATAAAGTATAATTTATATATCACAATGACAAGTTTACATAAGTAAGTTGAATCAAGGATATTTTGTTGTTGCATATCTGTTACTATATAAAC
This sequence comes from Stegodyphus dumicola, assembly GCF_044657685.1. Taxonomy (NCBI): domain Eukaryota; kingdom Metazoa; phylum Arthropoda; class Arachnida; order Araneae; family Eresidae; genus Stegodyphus; species Stegodyphus dumicola. The sequence continues at coordinate 66,040,860 of NC_140778.1, read as the reverse complement.
ACAGGATCAAATTAAATTAAAATTATTAAACATTTATTATTATACTTGTTTTGTGTTATAAAACACCTGCTGAAATCGGTGTAGAGTAATAGCTATTCTGATCATTCACAATTTACGAATTTTATTTGAGAAAAGATAACGTAAGTTCAAAATTATAAAAGAACAATCTAACTATGAGATGTTAGAAAATAAAATTAGGACTAATATTTTGAAACGACATTTGTTCAAAGATTAATAAACCGTGCTTCATATCGAAAGACTTTTGATGATCCTGATAAAAACTTAATTCAGGAAATACTGAAAAATTATTTCAGTGATACGAATTATCGTTATAGTATTAAGTGATTAAAAAATATTTCAGAGTATACTGTAAATGCTTCTCCTTATAAAATAGCGTTTAATACGTTAAAGCATTAAAATTAGTGATTAGCTTATGGAAAATTTCTGTCTGCATACGAACAACAACGAACAAAAAATTTCAGTTAAGAACAAAGAAAATGCGCGAAGATCCCAAAATCACGACAATTGGCGACATTTGAGTTGCTCTTCATTACTATGACAAACATAAAGTTCTTCTAGTAACCCGGAGCCAAAACTCTTCATCTGAACGTCATGCGTGATTGACATTCATTATAACCAATGAGACGGTGCCATTTAGTGGGAGGAGCGAGAAGAGGTCCGGTTAATATCTGGCTGTTTGTCAAGACTAATATGGAAAGTCAGAGGTTTAGCATCCGTTAATATTACAAATTTTTTCCCATACAGATGTTCGTGAAATTGCTTTACTGATCTGAAGATTGCATAAAGTTCTCTCCTAATTGAAGGATATCTAGCCTCAGCAGGTGTTAAAATTTTTGAGTAAAATTGTACTGGGAAAAACTTTTCAGCAGTTTTTTGCATTAATATGCCACAAATGGCTGATCTAGAAGCATCGATTACTAAATATAAAGGTTTATCATTTTCTATGTTTTTTATTGTGGGTTTTTCTAAAATTAATTCTTGTATTTTATCTAATGCATTTTGGCATCTCTCGTTCCACACGAATGGTATATTCTTTCTTGTTAAATTTACTATTGGCTTGACAATTTCTGCATAATTAAAAATTAAGTGTCGAAAATAATTTACCATGCCTATGAATGTTTGAACCTCTTTCACATTTCTTGGCCTAGGAAATTTGGCTACTTTCTGAATATTCTCCTCTGAAGGAGCAAAACCATTCTTATTAACCGAAAAACCTAAATACGTAATCTCTTGTTTACATAACTGCAATTTGGCTGGGTCTAATGTTAAATTAAATTTTTTTAACTTGTCAAACACCTTTTGTAAAATAATTACTAGTTCATTTATACTGTTAGCTGCAACAATTATGTCATCTAGAAAATATTGTAAATTTGGACCCTGCAATTCACCTAAACATTTTGATATTAGAGTATGGAAATAAGCAGATGAATTTTTTGCCCCAAAAGGTAACCGAGTTGGTTGAAAATTGCCAAGTTCCGTGCAAAAGGCTAATTTTTCTTTATCTTTCTGATCTAACTTTATTTGAAAAAATGCTGACTTAAGATCTAGCACACAATAATAACTTTTACCTGCTATATTATGCAAAATATCTGAAATCTTAGGTAGACATATTTGATATGATTCAGTTATGCAATTTAACAATCTATAATCTACTGCCATTCTAAATTTTAATTTGCTAGGATCAGTATTAGGTGGTGCTTTCTTTTTGACAAAAATTACCGGAAAACTAACTCGATGTCGATGGCTCTATAATACCTGCTTCTAACAATTTGGCTATCTCCTCTTGGGCATATTTTTTAGCAATGCGAAGAATAGTGTATGGTCTAGTTTGAATTGGAAAGTTATGTAATAAATTAAATTGTGGCACGACAGCATCAGTCTCACCCAGAGTGGTGTAAGATTTTGAAAACACAGCTGAATTTTTCATGAGCATTTCAATCATCTTATTTTTTTGTTCTGCTTCTAAATGACTTAAATCAAAATCATCTGGGCTTAATTCCTCCTTTCTTAATTGTTTAATTTCTTTTAAAGTTATATGGTTAATCTGCAAATTTTGTTGCTCTCTAGGTTTTTCAAATTGTTTTTCTTCGACTTTATATACCTTACCAATCTTTTCACCCTTTCTTATATTGCGGCATTGGAATTGTTTTCAATTATGGTGAATATATATTGCCTGTCACTTATCTCATGAATTGAATCAGTCACACCTATCTTGCCCATTTTTCGCCTGTCTGGTGAGAACATTATTTGCTTTTCTTTCTGCATATTAATTGGAATGCTTAACTTTACTATCTCTGCTGTATTTGGCGCAATTCTGGTATTCAATACTACTCTTACAATACCCGACTCCTCTGGTCTACTATTCTTGTCTACCTTTTTTGCATTAATATTAGTACAGTTTTTTCTTTTGTCCAAAAGATCAAAATATGTGTTATCAATGATTAACTGACTTTTATCTGCATCTATAAGTATCTTATTTTTTTGAATGAAATCATACCTTAAAATCATTTGATAATATGTGTTCCAATTATGTTGTGTAACAAAAAATTGACTGGCAAGCCATTTATTTCCTAAACGAAATTTTAAGTTTACAGCAGATACATATGGGATAGTAGCATTATTTAGCGTATGTATTCTTACAGATCTGCTTAAGTAATGAATCTTTGTGTAATTTTTTATTACTTGCAAGGTGTCTGGCTGTATTAAGCTTAAATTTACACCTGTATCAAGTAATGCTTCTATCACAAAGTCGCCAAATTTGATTTCTATTACTGGTAATTCTGTGATACTATTAGTCTGGCAAGAAGCTACCAATTTTTGTTCATTACTTTCTTTAATTTTGTGTCGGAATCTTTCATGTCTATTTGGCCTATTTGAGTTCCTTATTTTTTTAATTTTGTCTTGTTTCCCCCAAATTTTTTTATGGGCACTTGAGTAATACTTTGTGTATCTGGGAGATCTGCAAGTACCCTTCATTAGTTTAAATTATTTGTACGAGTATTGTATCTTCTGTATTGTGGCCTATTTCTATTACTGTTCTGTAGTCTATTACCTTGCGTGAAAGCATACCGACTATTATATCTATTCCTTCTATTGATAAAGTTACCCCTATAAAAATTTCTTCTCTGGTTGTTTCTAGCCTGTCTATAATATTGAAAATTATTGTTTGAAGGAAAATAAGGACACTCTGTAGTCCAATGATTCTGTTGGCAAATATGACAAGACTATTACTACTACTTGGTGTAGTATTATTTTCTAGGCTAGTTACATTGTTTACACTACCATTAGGTAAAATTTCATTGAATTTTTTTGACAAATCCTCAATGGCTCTATTATTTTGCATTTGTTGCATAATTAATGTATTTAATTCAGGTGAAAAATCATGTGTCTGTGAGCTATTACCAGAATCCTCCAATGCTTTTTCTATGTTCTTTGCCTGTTTAACAGCAGTAGCAAAATCAATAGGTCCTAGTTTTTTAACCTCCAGTCTTAAATCTGGTCTGAGAGCTTCTAAGAATTTTGAAAGCATTGCTTTTTGAGTGAGATTATGTACCTCTTCACTCGAACTAGGATAGCACCCAAAATATTTTGTGGCATAAGTATTCACTTTTTCCGCTAAGTCCTCGACTGACTGATCTGGGGTCTGTCTAATTGAGTTAAAGTTATTTTGAATTGTGTCAAATGACTGAGATTTTGCAAATTTTTTACTTAGTAATGCTTTTAAATCATCAAATGACATATCTTTACACGATTCATTATCAATTACAAATTTTAATGCTTTACCCCTCAATTGAATTTTTAACACCAAACTTTTTCTGTTCTCATTCCAGTTCTCTAAATTTGCCATAACTGATCTAAAAAAAACGTTATATTTTCGTCATGCTCCCCTGAAAAATTAGGCAGAGCAGTAGCCAGACTCATATTCATTACATTATTTTTCTTAGCCATTCTGAATCAATTTACTATACTTTAGTACCACTCTAAATTACTATTATTATTACTTCTAATGTGTAGTACATTCATAAATACACTATTGTAACTTATCGAAATTTTTCACATGGATACAAGTTATTACATACTCCTTACCACACAATATGATATACATTCAGGAATAATTTCTTAAATACTGACCAATTTTGAATTGATATTACCATTTTCACATATCTATTTTTTATCATTAAATTATTTCACATTAGCAGGAAACAGTCATATATATATATATATATATATATATAGAATTCCATATATTTTTACATATGCAATTTTCAACTTTTTCTTAATGATTCATATCAGATAAACACAAAATTCAAAATCTTTATCCAATCATTACTAATATTCATCTATTTGATATCAGACATCATAACAAAATTCAAAATATTCAAGCAATTATCAAACTGAATCACATGTGTAGTTATATTTTTAGGCATAAGCATAAAATGGTTCTCTACCTGAAATGAAACAGTTAAAACTTAATTTCCTTTTTTTTTTTTTTGTTATGGCACCATAATGTGCCTTTATTATTATAATCCTGCTCACGGCACCATTAATGTGGTGTTGCTGGCCTTGATCGTATAAAGTGTCGATACTAAGAATATCAAGTACAAATTAATTTTGCGTAAATACTTAAACTAAAATTTGGTGTTTAGTACATTGCTTAATCATTACTAAATAGATTAACAAGACTTACCCACTGATGCATGCATTCGCCGATTATTTTCTTTTTCCAATCACATATTTATTTCAATACACATACTTTCTGGATTAAATAAGACACATTTATCACACACATATACATACTAAAATATCATAACTTAGATACTTGCAATGCGATAACTCAAATGGAATGTCCGTGGAGTGCCGACGCGTGACTATTCGCGCAATCCTGTTCCATCGAATAATTTTGCGGTTGAGACTTGATCCATTCTATCTTCATATTATCGCGCTGTCTGGTTACACACTTATAAGCTCTTCTTTTTTCCTTTTACATTCATATGATTTTTACACACGTCGCACGTGGTGACACATTGCTGGTCAATCACATCTTGAAGTCGAACAGTTACTTATATTCTGCTTGCGCGTTTATTTTATTCACAAATTCCACACACTTGCGCGTATATTATATTATTCACAATTCAAACTTCTACTTTAAGTACTGGATTTCTTCATTCTGCTTCTTTCTCGGCAAAATTAGACAGGAACAAAATGGCCCGAAGGCCCACACACTCGCTAACTCGACGTCAGGCAGCAAGAGGGGAAAGACGAAAAAGAGAGAGAGACAAACCAGTCCTTCCAGTATTTATACCTTTCGACGCACGTGCTCGCGCGTGATAACGATACAAGAATCGATGTAGCCACAATGTTCTCACAATTGGATACATAGTTATGATCTAAATTATAAATTATTTAGGTTTTTCGTTATATTAAGATAAATAAATTGTGTATTTTTCTAGGCATTTTGAAGAAGTATTAATTTAAATATTCTATGCATCATTTTGATCCTATTATCATGCTTTTATGTTATAGTAAACCTTCATGTTGTATTTTTAACTATAGTCACTTTAAATTTATTTTCAATGTGTGAACAGGAAATATGTTTTAATTAGCAGTATTAATTAATTAATTTTGCAAATTTAGGTGGGGTTTAAAAGTTCCCTTGAAATTTTTAAATTATGCTTTCTATGTGAAAAAATAATTCAAAATTTTCGAGACAAAATAATATGTGGAAATATAACTATGGATGAAAAATTTATAAATATGCAAATGCAGAGGAGGTAAATATTCCCTCCTGTTACAATATCAAAACAAAGATCACAAAATGTTTGACTGCATGTGGAATTTTTTTTTTTTTTTTTTTTTTTTTCAAGAAGCTTATTCAAAATAAAAAGCAGCATGAGGAAAGTTTTGAAGCTCCTGCTTTTAAAAGGAAGAAACTAAATTAGAATCTGAATCGGCAGTTTAAGAAGTTTTTACTGTTCAGTTCTGTCTGTGAAAAAGTACATTAGTTATTGCTGAAAAATTGTTGCTTATCTCTTAGAACAATAGTTAGACCCACGAGTAGCTGAATGGTTAAGGTTACTGAATGCTAAGAGTACATTTTCTGTTCTTTTTCTGAACATGTTGGCTGCATGGTTTTTTTTTTTTTTTTTAGTTTTTTTTACGTATAATGTGAATACAAGCCAGTTCTCATTAGAAAGTCCTTCACCATGAGCAGATAGCACTTTTGAGCTTTGTGATAGTCAACTAACCAAACTGTTATGAATATTAGATAATAAGCTTAACATTGGTGAAGATCTTTCTCGTAAATTTGACATGGAATATCTCTTGGTCTGCTAAATCAAATTTACTTTTGTGTGACCTTAAATTAGAGGCACCAATCGTGAATCTGTTTTGGCATGTTTTTAAGAATTATAAATGAAAAATTATTGCTACTGTGGAAGAATGCTCAACTAATGTTACTTACTTTAATCAATTCTTATAGTATTGTAATAGCTTGCTCTGTTGCAAATTTTTCGCTAACCAGAAACTTTCAGTAGTGCATTTCCTTTAATTGTGTTTTTGTTTATGCCCTTTCAGTTATAATTCTTATAATCATAGGGACAATGAAAGTATTTAATTACTTTATATTTAAGAAATAATTAAGTTTTTTTTATTTATGGTAATATTTTGCACAGATTATAAAGTAAACATTTCACACAAGAGAGCATATATTTTCGGGAATATTGTTTAAAGTAAAAATGATTTCAGTTTTTAAACATTATATATATATATATTAAGAAAATAAAATCAGGCTTTAGTGTAGAATTGGGTGCCCCTTTGATTAGCGACAGTTTTTTTTTTTTTTTTTTGGCGATGAAACCTCGTTTCAGGTTACCATGATAGTTTTAACTTTGTTTTAGCTTCCTTATTTAAATGAAAATAGATTGATGTGTACATGGACAAATGTAAGGCAGTGCGCAATGCCCAGTCTGTGCAATTCTAGGATGCTTTTTTAAGTGAAAACATATCGATGTGTACATGGACACAGAGTTCGTGCAATTCTTTTTTCTTCCTTTTACTTACTACATGCTCCGCCTTTAGGCACTACAGGAAAAGGAGGAATGCCCCGTGGAGGTCTTGGTAAAATCCTAGTATATGGTGCAGCCTTGGTGCAATTTTGAAAATTATCGCCAACACCAAAATGACCCGTTTAACTACTCATCGTATATGTCCCGTTTACTGCTCATCATAAAGTGGGCAAAAGTAGCCAAATCCCTTGTGCACGAGATACTAGGATTAAACTGGTAAAATCCTAGTATACGGTGCAGCCTTGGTGCGATTTTGAAACTTATCGCCAACACCAAAAATGACCCAAAGAACGTCTATGTATATACTATACACTATATACATAGTATATGCTATGTATAACTATATATATTCTTTGAATGACCCATTTACTACTCATCACATATGTCCCGTTTTTACTGCTCATCATAAAGTCGCCAGAAGTAGCCAAATCCTGTGTGCACCGGATACTAGGATTAAACCGAGGTCTTTTTAAGGTAAACTGGCTCATATCTACGTTACACATGGGGAAAGCCACGAAAACGCTCATGCAGCCAGCCCATTTGCCGGGATTCGAACCCTGGACCGAACCACCAGTGTTCAGCGGCTTTTACCGCTTGCCCACTGGTGGGCTTGTGCGATTCTTTGACTTGTTATTTTGGTTTTGTATAGCGGCCATTTTGAAATTGTGCCTTCCTGACGCCGATCTTGGCGTCAAAAATGAAGCGCCAAAATACAAGGGACACCCAGTTGTAAACTTTTACCTAAAATCACTACTCATCATGACACCAAATTTTTTAAAATGAATTTAGATCAGTAAAATATTCAAGACTATGCAAATTGTAAACAAAAACCAATGCACGTATAAAGAATTCTTTATTTGATTGCAGTCTTAATGTGACATGTCAGAATACTTTTCATATTTCACATTTTATTTATTCATTAAAAATTAAGTTTGTTTTCATTTTAAACTTAGTTTTGGAAAGGCATAATAAATTATTATCCAGAATATAATATCTGTTGTAATGTCCATAGATGGATTTATATTAAAATATAAAATTTTATTTGTTAGAAAATAATACAAATTTTCATAAATTCAACTGCTAAAGAAAAATACACAACAGTACATTTATAACAAATTTTATTACAGCATCTTTACACCTATCATTATAACTGAAATCCGACACAATTTATTGTGTGTTGACACAAAAGAAATACAATGCAAGAATATAAAACTCGATCATTATAAGAAATGAACATTCGTAATATGAATCATTTATTATCTTCATAATAAATGGTTTTCTCTCCTTTTAATGCAATATTCAGATATAGAATCCCGTACAGTTCTGTTATGGAGAAGCCATCGGCAAATTTTTTGCTAAACTCGCCATGAGACTGGTTCATATGAAGTCGCCAATGTTTACTTCTAAAGTCATTATAATGTTAACTTTTTTAAGAAAATGTAAAAGAATGTCTTTTCAAAATTGGCAATGAGAATGCAAATTCCAAAGACGTAATGGTCACTTGTATTTCAATCAACAGGCCTTCAACACAAGTTTCCCATATTCTATTATAAAATCTCTGGTTTCAATGATAATTGTAAGAGAATACATGTCAATATAGAATAATGACAATACACCAATGGCATTTTAGGAAAAAAAAAAGTTTGCTTATTATCAATAATTAAATTCACAATTATATGAAATAAAATAAATATACCCATTACATGCATCACAAGGTAATTTGTTTAAGAAATATTTTTCCATTCTTATGATACTCAGTTTCATAATATCCACAATTATCTGGGACTTTTTTACTTCTTCAGCACATAAAGCTCTTGCAATAACCAAAGATCTTTCCATCTATTTTATAATACTGACGATTTGTTACACAAGACACCACACTTGACAACAAATTTATATTACCAAATGAAGAGTTTTTGTTGAAAATAAGGAGGATGAATTATTCCAATACTTATATTTGGAATTAAATCATGCACACAATCAAGTTCTAGATATTCCTTTGTTAATCATTTTCTTTATCATTCAGGACTGATCGATATTCTTGAACAGAGTGGTGTGACAATGGATATTGCACATATTTTTTAGTCCACAAAGCACCAATTCTTAACTTCAACATACTAAGATATATCCTATGCATTTTTACACCTGAGAGCCATTTCATGATAAAAACACTCCTTTCTTCGTTATGAATATCTGAAACAAACAAAGAAAAACAGAACAAATTTATTTTTTAGTCTTTAAAATCATATATCATATAACTATTATACAGGTGAAATGTTATAAAGACCTATGTATGTAACTTTGTAAAGACTTATAAATTAATATCATAATACAGTCAAAAGACGTTAATCCGGACTCGTCGGGACTTCGGCGATTCCGGATTATCGATTTTTCCGGATTATAGATCATCAGTTTAAATCTGGTAAGATGACATGCAGAAATTACAAAATTAAAAATATGAAACCGGTAATTTATGAAATAAAGAACAATTATGATCTAAAGGGTATCAAAATTTACAAAAAAAAAAAAAAAAAAAAAAAAAAAAAAAAAAAAAAAAACCTAAACATTTATTTGATACTTTATTAAACATTTCTTTCAATGTAAGTTGCTTCGTTTCATGTGATAATACTTTCTCTTTAATTCTATTAAACAGACATAATTTCTTGTTTAGTTACAAAGTTCCGCTGTTCAAGTCCTATAATTGCTGTGTTGAGAATACCGACAATTTTTTGTCAATCGAAATGTTTTCGTTTTCAATAACCTCTGGGTCACTTTCTTCACTATCGGAAGCGAATTATAATGACGAGGAACTTGATTTAAATCATATCAAAGACGGAGTACATCGAGATGAAATACTACACTTCGTAAGGAATTATAAGCCAAATAAAATAAAAACATCTGCCCTAAAGATATGGATAGTGCTGACAGATCAACTTCCAATTCATTGCGCGCCGTGTCGTTTGTCTTTCCCCGCAGAGCAGCGTTAAATTGATAAACATATTTCGGAATGATTAGATAATCAAAGGATATGCCTTTATCCATTTTTTGCAGCAATTCCACTTTCTGTTTAATGGACTTCGAAACATACTTTCGCTTTGTAGATCCTTTACAAATTAGTAAATATATATCGGAAATTCTATTTGACATAATCGGAAGTTCAAGCTTACTTTTATAAAATTGCTCTAACAGTCTGCAAAAAATAATAAGCCGGATCCAATTCGAAGATTAAAGAACAACGCAATCTGCAACATTGACTGAAATAGATAATTTTAGCTTATACCGTCCGTTATACATTAAACGCGCATGTTTAAACGTATTATGCGTATGCGCACATGTATATTCGCAGCCGTTAAGATCTTACGCGCACGCGTAAACGCCTATGCACATGCGTGAACGCGACGCATGCTCAGAAAGTTTTTAGCTTTGAGGTCCGGATTATAGATCATTCCGGATTATGGTTGTCCGAATTAACGACTTTTGACTGTAATTGCCAGTTTTCAGAAGTTATAGTTCAGTGTAGTGTAATATTTAATTTATCTTTGTGTAATATTTAAATTCTATTTGACATAATCGAAAGTTCAAGCTTACTTTCATGAAATTGCTCTAACAGTCTGCAAAAAATAATAAGCCGGATCCAATTCGTAGATTAAGGAACAACGCAATCTGCAACATTAACTGAATTAGATAATTTTAGCTTACCTCCGTTCCACATTACACGCGCATGCGCACAAACATATTTGCAGCCGTAAAGGTCTTACGCGCACTCGTAAACGCCTGTGCGCATGCGTGAACGCAACGCATGCGCAGAAAGTTTGTAGCTTTGAGGTCCGGATTATAGATCATTCCGGATTATGGGTGTCCGAATTAACGACTTTTGACTGTATATTTATAGAGCTTGGGTCAAAATTATTCTTATGAAATATAATTATTGCTGTATGTCTCTTTTTCTTTTTAATAAACAACAAGGTGTTAGCCGAGGTTTCCAAGCCTCGTTACCAAAGTGTACGTGGTAGAGCCTTATCATGTCAGGAAAAGTGCAATGACAGAAAAGGATACCGGGCATCCCTTGCAGTCACACTTCATCATTCTTTATTTAATTATTTCAATAACTTTTCAAACTTTTAGTCTGTTTGCTTATTTTTCATGTTCCAAAACGAAAATTCCCTAGGCCATTTCCAAGTCGTTTTCCAGTAGAAGCAGTCCGGCTAATTCTATCTTTGGATTTCTTAACAGTGAGATTTTTCATGGGGTGGGGTAGTTAGCCCAACACCCAACCCACAACCTGGAGGACCAGTTCCCTGATATAATCCCCAGGGGCAGGATGCCCGGCTATACCCTAGACGCTGGGTACCCACTTTAGTCGCCTTTTACGACATGTATGAGCTACATTGGGACTATTCTTTCACACCCGGTCACCACACGGGTATATTAGTAGATTGATTTGTGCTTATTCACTGTGAATAATGTGAAGAGCAAATATTACTTGAGCTGAACATGTAGTACTATCCAGAAAGAGTCCATACAATTATTGCATAAATAGAAATATTAGAGTTAGATTGTGCAGAAAGAAGACATTATGGAATTTGTCTTCTTTCTACACTACTGCACTATGCCATGTAATATGTTCTTTCTACACTACTACACTATGATTACACTATGCCATGTAATTGCAGGATACAAAATCTTAAATAATGACGAACATTTTAAGAAACACATTTGAAATACAAAATAGAAACTTTGGGAATTTGAGAAGTAACTGAGTATAACGAAAATTTTAAATAATATAAAATCTTCAGTAATACCAAAAACTTGGTTAAATAACTAAATAACCAAAGAATAATATCTACAAGTCCAGAATAAATTATGATATTTAGCATTTAAATGTATAATAAATATGCTTCTTAAATCTCAGCTGCTCAGCAACGATGACACGTAGATATTTAGCAAAGGCGCTTGTGTAAATACAATATAGAAATTTCAGGACCTTGAGAAGTAACTTAGTATAAAACAAATTAAAAATTATATAAAATCTTGAGTAATATTAAAAACTTGGTTAAATAACCAAAGAATAATATATACAAGTCCAAAATAAATTTTGGTATAAAGCAATTTAAATGTATAACAAACATGCTTTTTAAATCTCAGCTGCTCACCAAAGATGACACGTAGATATTTAGCAAAGATGCAGCTTGAGAGAACTTTAAAAATTACTTTTAAAGACAGCATCAATGTTACTTTGCAAGTGTCTGAAGTTTTTTTTTTTTTTCTTTATTGGACTTAATATCGTCATTTTTCCTATTGCAAAGATTCTTGAGCATGATATTTGTTGATATCCAAATTATCAGTTTGCTTATACTTTTGTATGACCATTATCACAAATAATATCATCAAAGAGCATTTCTTTTAATTCTAAAATTTTTAAAGTCAAATTTGCTACAATTTTCCTCTGATTTTGTTCCAACAAAAAATCTTTATATTCTTCACTACACAGCTTATTTACAATTAAATAATTATACATAATTATATTTACAATAAATGGTTTTGGCCACCTGAGTCCACCACGATCAAGATTCTTTATAAGATCATACGTTTGATCATGATTAACTGTGGAATTTATTGTAATGTTTTGTTTGCAGTTACAGCATTTTACTTTCTTTAAAACTGCATGACAACAGTAACCACCCAAATAAGTCAGAACTGGCAGATGGCTACTAATTCCCTTCACATCACATGATGGGTAATATACTGTATTATCTAATTCTATAATATCATGAAGATTATCATCATATTCAAATGACGTTAAAGGGACAGTAGTATTTTTAACAATCAATTCTAACTTAATACTTGATTGTATTCTTAACTTTTTTTCACATTCTAATAACTGTCTCATTGAAATATGATACTGAGAACCAGAAAGTTGTCTGTATTTACCAAACCGGGCTTCAAGAGCATCAGTCTGAATTTTGACTGGAATTATATATTTCATTCCAAGCTCTTCAACACAATATCTAGTCAACTCCAGTATACCATAAGTAGTTTGTTTAAAAGCTGCATGAGTTTCTTTTGTAAGCATGCCTGTTGAACATTTCATTGATTCCCATGCATCTAACCAGTTAAGAAACTGATTGAGGAAAATTACTTTTGGATCAGAATCATCTGCTGTTAATGGCTTCATAAATTCACTCTTTTGATGTATACCTTTAAACATAGTTTTAACATTCATAATATCCCACCATTTGCATATTATGGATATAAACTCAGATGTATCTGAATAGTGTGGTATTTCATGCAAAGGACCCAAATGAATCAGACCTTCAATAGTAAATTTATTGAAAATCTTAAGAACCAGTTTAATGTTTTGTTTCTCTAAATTAAAAGGTGAAAGACTTTTTAGAGTTAAACCATTAGAAAATGTAATCAGTTGGTCATTTTCAATTTCATGTAGCCTTCTCAAAGACATAAACGAAGCAGTTTTGAAGTGCTTATTTGAAAGACCTTCAATATTTGGAAAAAACATACATGTACCAGGATTTTTCTGGTTCAGCCAATTGTTCCTTATATTTTTAAATAAATGAACTGCATCTATTATGTAGAAAAGAGGCCTATTCCCATTCATTGGATGTTTGTAAACAAATGAATTACGTGGTGGATTTGAAAACAAACTCATGGCTTTTCTATTTATTGCATTGTTGTCTGTAATAACACAAATAACAATAATTCCCATATTTTCAAGACCTCTAATCACTTTTTTAATTACATAATGTAATGTTTCAAAATTTATTGTGTTAACAGGCATAATATGTACTACCTCTTTGAATGAAGATTCCAAACTGGATATCATAAAAGCAAATGCACTGGTTGCCAGACTGGAAGAATCAAATGCAGCCCCAACGACAGAGCCTCCTTTGTAATCAAAATATGGCTGAACATAAATTTCATCTACCAAAAGAATCACTTTTCTTTCTCGATCCTCAAGGAAAGTTACACGATTTTTTATATATTTAAAAAAATTTTCATCAATAGTTTCATTACACGGTGACAATACTAAATTGCTACAAATTTTTTTTTAAAGTCGAAGGATGAGGCATAATAATACTGCCACTATCCCTTAAAAATTTATATGCATGTGGTGATATAGTATTTAACAAGCATGCTAACACTAGGACATCAGGATTGTATGTAAAATTATTTTTAGGGCAAAGTAAAAGATTCATCAGGTCTTGCAAAAATTTAATAATGCTCTCATTTTTGTCGTTAGAGATAGTTTGCAGTAATTCATTAATTATATCAATTGTTATGGTTAATTTTGAATTTAACTCTTTGGTTTGAAGATTAGCCAATTTATCTAAAACAGTCCTAATTTCATTAAAATTTGTAACTTTATGTGGGAATGTGTAAGGAGATAATTGCATAATCGATTTTTATTTAATAAATACAGACATTTCTTGATTGTCATTCACAACTACAGAATAATCAAATGATGGCCCAGGACTAAAAACAATATGAATAAAGCAAACAGTTGAGGTATCTGGAACTGTGTATACATGCCAAAATGCTGATATTCCATAGCGATCAATACATGACAAAATATCATTAGAACAATTAATTTTCAAATCATTATTATACATTTCATATTCTTTAAGGCTTTCACGCAATGCTTTCTGTAAATTATGGCACTCGCGGGCAGTTTTTTTTGCATCAGGATCTTCTCGTACAATGGTGCTACTTTTTGAACTGTATACAGATGGATAGTCTTTAAATATCAATGGCACTGTATTTTCTTTTAATCTACGCATCTGAAGTGGAGCAGAAATTAAAATTCCATTCTTAGAATCAATAGCTGAAGCTTCAACTTTAAAATCACTTTCCTTGAAATGCAATTCACAAACCTTTAGAGAAAATTTAAAAAAAAAAAAAAAAAAAAAAAAAAAAAAAAAAAAAAAACCCTTATGTTAATAGTAATAGTTTAAAAATCAGAGGGTTCATTCTGAGCATTTGTAGTAAAGAATATTCATTTCACAGATAGAACCAGAGAATATCTGCAGTGATTAAAGCTCTATTTCAATCCTTTATTTCTGTATATCCTGGTTTATGTAACAAAATATTATGATTTAAAAATTTCTGAATGAACCCTTATATGTAATTAGAATATACACTGTTAATTAATAACTCTACTTTACTTACCTTTGAACTCTTTTTGGGTGAAAAGTCGTTCCGTTGGATTGCAGAAAGCCACTCTCTCTTCAAATCTTCATTTTTAGGAAAGGAGAATACAGACACTTTTGGTCCTGTTGGGTAGTTTCCCTTACATAATGGTACAGAGCATCTACCCGGCATTTTAATAAATGAAATGTTTTTATTTAAATTAATATATAAAAGGGAGTAAACAGTCATGTATAAAATATAAATTAATTATTTTTAAATATAAAAAGGAGTAAATAGTTATAGTGTATAGCTAATGGGATGTAAAATTTTAAGAATAAGCTGTGTTAGCTTATATTATAACATCAAATTTATACAGGTCCATAAAAAAATATTTTATTCTGAAACAGATCAGGTAATATAATTAGGCAAAGCCCGTTTATTCTACGATGGGCTGACACAACATTATTCAAAAAGAATATATTATAAAAACATTATATTATACATAGCACAGCAGCCTTGTCTCTACCAGAAATAACACATGTATACTAGAACATACGCCTAAAAATGTTGATATAATTAGAAAAATATAAATTTACAGAAGTAAAGTAATGTATTCTTACCTCTCTAAAATACATCCAACCTTAAAACCATAAAAAAATCAAAGTAATCTGGTTCAGCGTTCGCACAACGTAAGAAGCTTCAGCAATCAGCAAAGAGCCACTGCATGCGTTCCGAAGTTTATTATGACCAGAAGTCGTGATGTCACAGGAATTTTCGAACCGCGCGCTTAGGCTTGAAGTAGAGTCGGTGTTGGTGAGGTCCACACTAGCGGCGGCGAGAAAAGGCGGGTGTCAAGTTCAGTGTCGTTATAAGATGAAGCCGTGGGTGGTAAAACCGCAGAGTCAGTTTTGCGTGAATGAGTCAATTAAGGTTGTGAATCTTATATGGGGAGGATATCAGAAGGATAGCGATGTTTTTCTCTGGGACGTGGGGAGTGTCTGAGAGTGCTAATAAGGCTATTACTGTGGGTTTGTACTGAATAAAAGAAGTTGACCGCTAATCGTTTAATATACTCTTGAATAAGTTCCATTCGAAGGTCTCTGTGGATATAGATGTTGGGAATATACCAAGGAGCATTGATAATTATCAGTAGCCCAGTGTTAGCCCTACCCATTGGGGCCCCTTTGAGGAATTTCTGGAGAGGGAAAAACACGATCTCGGGCCTCAATGTATGTACAGAGTTGTAGTTTTTGCTCCTTTAATCTATATTTCCTATCTATTTAAATTAAAAGCATATATTAATACAGTGTGCCTCAAATTGATAAAATAATACGCATATAATAAATTATGACCATTAACTTAATAAATAAATAAAGTGCTTTTTTAAAAAAAAATAATTAATTAAAAAAAAAACTCCGTAATGTATTTACTTATTTATTTTTGCTGATATGTTCTCGCCTTGTTTTGGATTTATGATTTTATCTGATGGTGTTTTCTGAGTATATAAATATGTTGGAAACCGCAGTAGATGATGTTACTTAGTTTAATGTATAACTTTGCATGATATTATATGTATCTTGATCTTATGTGTCTTCTGTTACTGTGTCTCAAGGTAGAGGCTAATATTGGTTTCCATGTTAAAAAATAAAAGTTTAAATTTAAAAATTTTTAAATTTTAGTTTCCCTGTTATAGCAAAAGTTAGCTTCTAAACTTGACTTATACTGTTATGTGACTGGACCCCCAATATTTATTATTTTATTATTAATTTTCTCCCATCTTTACATCTATTCAGCTTTACAAAACACACTCAATACACACACCTGGAAGACTGTATTTAATGTAAATGATAACATCTTTGACTACACTCATGAACGCAATCGTGGTTTTTTTTTTTTTTTTTTTTAACAAAATTCTCTTACTTCCTTTCCTTTTCTTTCTATAGGCCCTTTTTTTTAATTATAAATAAAAATTTTTTTTCCTCCTCCATTTCTTTTGGGCCATTTATTTTTTACTTTATTTTGTCCCATCTTTTCTTCCTGGCTTTTCGAACTCGTATAAAATATACGAAGTTCCTTTTTACTCTCCTCTGAAATACGAAATTGCCCCTCTTTCTATATACCTTTTCTTCGCACCTATGCTTGATTTTTCGCCCATCGGTGCAGAAAGACTTAGCGGGTGCAACAAAAGACATCTGTCTACTTTGTCTGTCTGTCTGTCTTGTCTTATGGCCAGGAAGCGTATTTCCAAACCCTACCCCACTTTTCGAATTTTTGACGTCACGGAAATATCGACTAGTTTCACCTGGCAAGACGCCTACCCCACTTTTGACTACTACGGCGCGCTTTCGAAAGAACTGTGCTGCTGAATAGTGTGTTTAGGTGCTAATTGTGACATTTTCGCAATTTAAATTATTATGAGGTGGAATTTACGGAATTATAATTCATTATTTGCTTAAATGAATAGGTTTCAATTGTAATTATTTATGTTAATTCATTTTTTTTAAAGCAAACTGGTGATTGCGATCTTTTTTTCGCTGAATTTCTGCATGTATAGGTTAGTAAAAACTATATTTGTAATTATTTAATTTCGGTACAAAATGTGTATTATATGTATATAATTTGTATGCATTATTAAATTTCAGAATGTAGTTGCAGATTAAATAATTACCTGGTTCTGCTCGATTCAGGGTAAGAAATGAATATGGTGTACTTCAAAGGTATTCTTTCAATGCTGTGCGCATAACTCTATTGTCTTATTCAAACGTAATTTTATGGTGTGGCAGTGATATTGATGTGCCTTTTTTTTTTTTTTGTTTTGTTGTTGTTGATGCTTATGTACTTATTTACACAAATTTCTTATTACATTCTGTGAACAAATTTATAATTTTGTTGTTGTTATTGGATGAGCATTGGTGCTAAATGTTTAGCTGAACAAATTAATATTTTTCTTAATATCAGCAAATATTTCAGTTATGTGTTCATTTGGCAGCATTTACTGCAAACCAGTTTTAATGTTGCTTCTACTTAACCAGAAACATTAACATCGAAGTTGAGCCAAAGTATGTTTTGCCAAGAAGCTAATGTGTGCTATTTTTTATGAGATTTTGGCCATGTCTAACCATATGCTTTTGCAGAGCCTTTCTTATTTTTTTTGTCTGCCATGGTCCATATGATTTGTTTTTAGGATTACAGTATTTCTAAATTGTTAAACTTGTACTCATCTTCAAACATGTCTTTTCACAACAGCAATATGGTAAAACTACCTATTACGGTCCAGATTGGCGAGTTTTAAAAAAATTGCCAAGTCGCCAAATCGATTGTTTTCGTGTGTTTTAGAAAATCGCTAACTCATCATATCGCTGGTTACAAATTTGAATTAATTCTGTAAACATGCAAAAATATGTAAAACAGGATTTCAAGAAAAACAATGAAGAATCACCCACTGCTTGGCGCATTTTTAAGAATTGCACATCCTCGGTATCCATGTACACATCGACCAATTTTTTACTTGAAGAAACATCTTAGAATTGCACAACTGCAGAGTCGTAGGCGAGAAGTTGAGTATGCAGCTGAAATCATAGAATGAATGTCAGTTTGTGTTTGCTTCACTGTGTTTCAACAGTTCTTGTGTTAAGTTGGCATTAAGGTAAAAAATTACAAGAAGAAAGGTTCAATGTAACCTTTGTATGTATTTATGGGATTTTGTCTTTGTAAGTAAGACAATGATTACCACATCAACAAATACATTTTAAACTATAGGAAAGCTCGTTCTAATAATGTATTGAAAAAGTGGAAAATGAGGGAAATATTTTTATTAATTTGAGCACTGTAAAGTGGGGGAGGGATATAGTAATCCATCATTGGCAGGTCTTCGATAAAGCAACATGCATCATAATAATCATCTTTATGACTAAAGGTAAGAATCAGCCACAGTGGAAAAAAAAAAAAAAAAAAAAAATCCCTATTCTGTTTTGGCATTCAAAGTTAAAATATGCATCAGATGATTGTATAGTTCATTAATGCCATATATTTTGTTAATTTCACAAAACTGGATCAAATTATTTCGTAACAGTAGTATATAAATTTCATAAAGTTGCCAGCTGGAATGTCCTCTGGAGCAGGATTTTTAATTTTCTTTTCTGTTTCAAGGGCAAACTTGCTAGCAAATTCCAATCTGTGTAATTATGTCATATATTAACCCATTAAATGCTGTGGTGCTCATTTGGTTATCATAAACAGTCAAAAGTCTTTAATTTGGACTCTTCGGCGATTTCGGATTATCGTTTTTTTTTTTTTTTTTTTTTTTTTTTTTTTGTATTATAGCTCATCAGTTTAAATCTTTTAAGATGACATGCAGAAATTATAAAATTAAAAATATGAAATAAAGAGCAATTATGATCTAAAGGGTATCAAAATTTACAAAAAAAAGTTTAATATTTATTTGTTTACTTTATTAAACTTTTCTTTCAAAGTGCGCATGCGTAAAGCATACATTACGCATAGTTGAAATTAGAAAATTGCAAGCAGAAAAAATTTCATGTGTATTCGTGATATTTATAATGATGAATTTGATTTAAATCATATGAAAGACGGAGTACATCGAGATGAAATACTGCATTTAGTGAGGAATTATAAGCCGAATAAAATAAAAACATCTGCCCTGAAGATGAGGATAGTGCTGACAGATCAACTTCCAGTTCATTGTGCGCTGCAACGTACCTCCCCTCTCCCGCAGAGCAGCGCGAAATTGATAAACAGATTTCGGAATGGTTAGAGAAACAAATCACCTCTCTGCCACTTTCTTCATGCCTTTAACCATTTTTTGAAGCAATTCTATTTTTTGTTTGATGGACATCAAAACATGCTTTCGCTTGTAAATCCTTTGATATCTCCAGAATCGGAAACTCTTTTTGACATAATCGAAAGTTCAAGCTTACTTTTTATAAAATTGCTCTAACAGTCTGCAAAAAAAAAAATAAGCCGAATCCAATTAGAAGAATAAGGCACAACGCGATCTGCAACATTAACTGAAATAGATAATTTTAGCTTAGCTTATACCGTCCATTATACATTAAACGCATATGCGCATGCGTTTAAGCATGTACAGAAAGTTTGTAGCTTTGAGGTCCGGATTATAGATCATTCCGGATTAAAGACTTTTGACTGTACTTTAAGCCACCTAGTAACACAATCTAGCTATCTCGGAGGGAAAAAATGGCAACATTCAACTCATCCACTGAATGTCATTTGTAGAACACCTAAAGTGATCGCTACCTATACGCTCTTATGCTGAGCTCATGTTCATTTCCACATTCCACTCTCCTCTTATCACAAAAGCAAAACATCTGTTTTGAAAACGGATTAGACATAGTGGATTGAGGCTAATTTTGGTCATTGTGATTTTACTATATTATTAGTGAGTGTTGATTAAAGCGGTTATTTACTTCTAGCAACAGTCCCTGCTAGACGGGACTTTCCTGAGAAACAAATTTTTGGTAGCACTGGTTTAAATGGGAGGATTCTTAGAAAAAAAAGAATCCCAACTACCTACAGAAACAATGTAGCGGCTATGTGATATTTCTTCAAACCTCGCCAAAAATGTCTCAGCTGAAACTCTGTCCCGGGTAGAAATGAACCAATCAGATGAAAGTTCTGTTTCTGAAGGATCACGTGGTCCCAATCTGAGTGATAATCGATTATTGTTTGGCGTTGTCTTTGTAGTAAGTGAAAATGGTAACCTAGCTACATGGGTTTCCTGGAAATGTGCGGGTTCTGAGAATTGCCCCTTTCGTCATCCAGTTCGGCATAGCCGAAAGATAATGTGATTTAAAAAATTAGATAATGCTTTTTTTTTTTTTTGGTCAGTGTAATTTGTATAGATGAGGGACACAAATTCATAAATCCGCATTTGGAGATTACAGTTGATACTGAGTAGAATTTCAACAAGCATTTTATGATTGCATTGTACAAGAAAAGGCTTGAGAAAAGCTTTGAAAGAATTTAAAGATAATATGGGATTCCTAGAACCTCTGTAATTCTGGCTTTGAAGATGATGGCAATGATTTTATATACGTGGAGCTTCCTCCACAGCAGGTTGATGGAGTTTTCTGATGATGGACTAGAGGCAGAATGAGGCATTGCTAGGAGTGACAAGTGTTATTTAAGATTCTGTGCTTAGCAATGAATCATTACGGGCATTTCAATAGAGATTAAAAATTGTCTTCAGTTAGTCATTTATCTTCAGTAACATACGAGAGGATGCTTAGCAGGCACTGGAAGCTGTAGACACACTAATGTTTGTGAAAAATGCAACACCATGAAGGAATTGTCGGAAATGAATGAAATTTATTCCGCATATTACCGATAGTGATACAAGTAAATGATCACATTTACAAAAAAAAAAAAAAAAAAAAAAAAAAACGAAAGTTGGAAAATCAGTACTTTGGGTTTCTGTCATGCTGAGCGAGAGCCTGTACACATCGTGGCATTGAATCGTATAGATTCTGAATGTAATCCTGGGGAATGGCTTTGACTTAATGTGAAAGTTCAGTTTCAGTGTGTGCCCCACTACCTGTACATGCGAGTCGCTGACCGATGAAATCCTAGGCATGCTGATTGAGCAACATATCTGGGGAAGATATAAAACCTGTTGTACCTTAAAGAAGGCTTGTGCATAGGCATTTTTTCCCTAAAATATAGTGCCTGGACTGCATCAAATAATGCATAGTCTGTCATCATTATACTCCAGATTGTAGCAAGATTTGTTGGAGAAAGCAACTTGTTGCCACAGAGCACGCCACGCACTGAGTTGCAGTGCTCACTGAAGTCGGAGGCATATGTTACTCAGCGACAGGGCAATCCTGCGTAGAGGAACCCTTGCATGCAGTTCATGTTGCAGCAGACAGCGACGAACACTTGTAACCGTGCTCCAATATTGTACTAACATACGAGAGAATGCTCTACAATTCATCACAGCCATGCAAATGAGGTGTTTGTCGTCCTGTGCTGTTGTGTGCCCCATTGCCAGGATTTACCTTGTTTGGTTCTCGCTGTCCATTTCTTCCAAACATGCATCACTGTTGTGGCATTGTGCTGCGTGCGGGCTGTGATTGTTTGATATGAAAGTCCACCCTCTTGCATACAGACGATGTGGCCTCGTTCAAACTTGTTGGTATGGTATCCTCCGCTGTTGACGAGGCATACTGAGCACAAATGAAATGTTCACTGCAGACGGAGGATGTTAAACAGATTTCAGTACAACTTTACAGTCCTTTACAACTGCCAATTCTCATTTCATGCATACATAATCCCTTTGTAATTCTAATCATTTGTATGTCTTAACTCACTTTACATTTCATGTAATTTTGGTTCAAAGTGCATAATTCCTTCATGGTTGTGATTTTCACAAACATTAGTGTATATTATGTAGTCCTAACTAAAAAAGCATCTTGAAATAAAAGTATGCAGTTGTCCAGATCAAATGTTTATTTTACAGAAAAATATAAACAGCTTATGCATACATGCATTGTTTTATAGGATTCTGATCATACCTGAATAATAATTTTTCACTAAGTTGTATTTTACAATAATTCTTTCAAATAAGTAACAGTTACTTATCCATTATTTTCATTAAAAGAATTTTGTATATATTTTTGTTCTTATCAACTAATGAAAGGGATGTATATGTATTAATTTTATAAAATTCATGTGAATGTATGCAAATAAATTGTTTATAAATGTCACATAAGTTTATATCTCCTTAAACCATTTTCATGTGAAACAGAAGCCTTATTCATAACAATATAATCAAACATACCAAGGTATAATTTTATTAAGACCCTGAGTTACATCAGTATGAACTTATGATGGAACTATTGGAAAATACTCATCATGAGTTGAGGATTACTTATAATTTGTCAGTAGGCATGTATGAAAATGGGTTTTGTAATTAATATTGAATGTATAACTTTTTCTTTTCATATAAATACAGAAGGATTTCATGTCTGCAGATAATGTATTACAAGAGGCTGTTGTGTGCCAGTGGACAAGCTGGTGAGAAGCTGAACACTAATAGCTTGAATCCTGGTGAATGGACTGCCTGCATAAGCGTCGTCATGATTTTTCCACGTGTAATATGAATGCAAGCCAGTTTGCCTTAAAGCATCCCTTTTTGGAAAATATCTTCTAGTGTTTCATCACAAGAATCAGTCAAAAACTGTTTCTCATGATTTGAAAAATACGTATAAAGGAAGTCAAATTTAATTGATATATTTTGCATGCTGAGATTGTATACTATATCATTTAACCCTGAATAAAATGTTAAGTACTATAAGCAAAGTAAGCAGTATTGTATTTGATGTCAGAACAATATTTTTTTATTTTTTTATTTTATACTTGTATATTTTTGCTTATGATTGGAATTTTAGTACAAATTATTTTGGCATGATGTGGCCTGTTCTCATTTAAAATGCATTTTGTATTTTTTTTCTTCTGTTATTTGCTTTATAATAGTTTCGCCATAACAACTATGGATGCCAAATCAACATGTATGGGAATAACTGTATTAAATTTTGAGAAAACCTTTAGGTGTCATTTATTATAAAGGTTGAGATGATTATAAAGGTTGAGTTGTTTTTATAAATTCATTCATTCTTATCTATTTAAGAATTATCATTTAACATAAAAATATAAAAAAGAATAATAGATTATAATACTAAATAAAATATACTTATATATATATATATATATCCAAGCTCACTATATGCGCACTCAAAGAGATACATTTCTTTTTTGTGATGTATGTGATGATAATTTACTGTTAAGTATCTTAAGTTGTTCATAAATAGTGCTCATTTTTCATAATGCACCAAACAAACCTCACATAATTAATTTAATAAAATATTATTGCAGAGACATATTTTTGAAATTGACATTAGTCCTCTATCCGTCCGTCCCATAGGGATAACTATGGGGCAGATTCCTACTGTCATCTACAATATGCCCAAGTCCTTCGCCAATGACAGTTGCTTCTCAATACCCGTATTTTACAATTAAATTCATGAATCTGATCTTGCTGAGTTTCATATCAGGGGAATTAAAAAAGAAAAATACATTCATTACCGAAAACCATTTTTCTGCAACTAGCTGGGTGATTTTGTGATTGGTGTGCATGGATGGTAATGTGAACGGATATGATTATATTTCTTCTAGGTCATAACAGTTTTTAATAATGAAAAGCTCTTGTTCTTTTTTCTTTAAATTCTTTTTTTTTTATTTTTTTTATTTTTATTTTATTTCAATGCACACTTTTTTAAAAGCAAACTGAATTAGCTGGATGATCACTAGAAGTTTCTTGACATATTTAAAAGTAAAATATTGCATCTACATTCATTTTGAATAAATTGTTATTACTATAGTCTGCAATCATTGAGTTCATTTTAAGATTATTTGTCCTTTTTTTGTTTGTAGAATAGGAGGCTGTATTTTTTAGATTTTCTGTTTATTTAGCCAGTTTTCTATATAATGGCTAACATAAAATATAATTTATGTTAGCCATTATATAGAAATTTATGTGCCCTGTTTTAAAAATTATGTATATCTTAATTTAAGTTTGTCTCATGTCAGATGAACAATGCTGCTAGTCTGGTTGAGAAATTAAGAAAGTCTGACCATTCCATGAAAAATCTTTTAGAACAGTTCACTGATTAAAATACATATACTCACCAATTAACTGTGCTCATCAAAAGTGCTGTATTATTTAATGCTTCTTCTGATGAGCAAAATTCAAAGCATTATTTCTCTTGTTTTCTGTGTATGAAGTTTGTAGCAAAATGGAATTATTATTTATTTTTAATTTCATTCACTGATATCAATATTTTTATATGTCTGATAATGATCTACTGCATAAGTAATATCTATATGCAAACACAAACCAAAATCTTGCTTTAGAAGAATTCCACCGGTTTCGGTTCTCGAATAGATAAGACCACAGAATACTGGTGATACAATTTAGGTTTGAATTCTATCAAATGGGTTAGCTACATCTCTGTTTTTACAGTTTTCCCTGTGTTTAATACGAATACAAGTCAGTTTCATTCAAAAAGTTCTCAAAGAAGGGCATCTCATCTTTTAAGCAGATAGCCCTCAGGACCTTTGCCATAAAAATTCAACAGCTGAGCATGTACTAAAAGATAACATAGTATACAAATGTCCATTTTATAACTTTCAAATGAAGTGGTCGATTTAAATTTAACATCTGGTGCTATAGCAATATATGTGACTTGGGTAAACAGCCAGTTGATATGGTCTAAGGAACAGGGTTTTTAATTTTATTTTCTTTTCGTATAGCAAACTAGCTTGCCTATGCATATATGCAAGTCTAATTTATTTTTTTACAAAAGATTCATATTAAAATACATACACATATGACAAAGAAATGTATGCACATAAGCTATAACTAATAAATCAATTGAGCAATATGTGAACATAGATGCTAATGGTTCAAGTGTCATGTAGCAGGGTATGACTGCAAACTTTATAGTGGTGCTGCAAACAAAAATTAGTGTCTGATTTAAAGCAGGCATAAAAACTAGTATACAGTTTGTCCCTATATGACACAAAACAAAAAGTATGTAATCAGAAAAAATATCATGTGGACATTGATTTACCCAACTTATAAGCTTCGGTAAAGGCCTTATCATTCGCCTTAAATCTGTAGAATGATCAGCACCCTTCTGCTTTGGAAACAGCTCCAGAAAGACATGTTAATCTAATCCACACTACAGTAGAACATGTGCCTCTGAACCATTACCATCGAAACTACAATTTCAGAGTCACTATGTACACTAATCTCGATATTAAAGCACTGGTAGCTCTATTTGCAATTGTGCTACTGTAGATGAGTGTAGAGCACCATAGAATGGTGATATATAATATTAGGTTTATTTAGGAGCAAAAAAAAAATTAGAAATGACCTATCCTGGATTCGAAATCTGGGCTTAAAGACTGCCATCCAGAAGTGCTTCTAATTACATCATGAAAGCATGCGTTGAGAAAAAAGAAAATTCCGTACATTCTTCCCCATTTAAAAGGCAGTTGGGGAGGTGGTAACCTAATCGCCACCTGCTGGTGGTGAAGAATTATCGTCTACCACATTTTAGTTTGGGAACCACTTGGTTAGTTGGTTGAGCCTTTAGGTATTTATTTGAAATAGAAAATATCAGCGAATAACCGGCCCAGGATTTGCATTCTGGACTTCCCTATTGCCAGCCGAACGTGCTTCTAATTAGAACACGAAGCCAAGCGGTAAGGAAAGAGAAAATTAGTGATTTAGTATCTTATTTTATTTTGGCTGCACACAGTTCCTATATGTAGCTAAGCGAATTTCCCGGTCAGTAGCATAAATCCCAACCTTCCTAGTGGACAGCGTGCTTCTGCTCCTGTAAAATATTGCGATTTAAGAAGTCATCCACGATAGCTGATCAGTTCTGAAATTATATAAATAACAAAAATTAAGAATGAAATGGAGAAATTAATGTAACGTTAGTACAAATAAGAAGATGCAACAAAAAGATCAATTAGGAGATCACTTAGGGTCCGGTATTGTACAGCATGCACATATACGTAGCATGACATCTATGGGGTGTAGGAGAGGGTATAGAGCATGGTGTGAACATGAACAAAACATGAACGGAAGCTACTGCACGGTACATTCGGTTTTAACAACATCGATTTGTAGTCTCAGCGTGACAGTTCTATAGACAATATTTGGACGACTTTGTTTGGAAGTTTGAAAGAAGGCCAAAGTGCGACTATACACATCATGTCAGTAGTTTGGATTACATTTCGAACAAAGGGAGCAGCTATCTGAATGTTTAGTAATGCTCATTGCCAAATTAGACTTTTATATGCCCGTAGCACTTCAAAGATTTTGCTGCCTCCACATACATCTATAGTATAACGCCTCTTTCTCATCATTCCCTCTTTCTCGGGCTTGGATTAACTGCACTAGGATTCCCTTCTAAAATCTGCAGTGAGAATTTTATTTTTGTGGAGCCTTTCCACTCTTTCTTTGAATCTTTAAGCACCTTTTTGTAACGCCGCCTTTACCTGATGCCCTAAGCACGTGCTTACTTTCTTTAATGGCTAATCCAACTCAAGTAGTGGTTTTCCACAAACAACCACGCCAGGATATGAAGAACTGATATCTTCTCTTACAGATGATGAGTTGGGTTCAGTTTATTTAGTTATGGCGAAACATTCGAGGGCTACCTGTCTAAGGGAAGGGATGGCTTCGTGAAAGACATTCTAGGGGAAATTGGACTGTATATAGGTTACACATATGGAAACCATAAAAACGCTTAGTTAGCAGCCAATCTGCTCGCCGGGATTCTAGCCCCGGCCCGAGTTTATCGGCCACTGGAGAGCCGTGTTTAGGTGATGCGATATCTATGCTAATGACTCCCGTCATCTGGTGGTGGTGACAGTGGGTGACATCCTAAGATGCATGCAATCTATTACTGGACATCCAATATGGCTAAAGACTTGGCTATAGTTTTCAGCGCCTAAAGACAACAGCAGATTTCGTACACCCTTCTGGGCCCACCAGCGGCCGAGCGGTAAAGTCGCTGAACACTGGTAGTTCGGTCCGAGGTTCAAATCCCGCGAACGGGCTGGCTGCATGGGCGTTTTCGTGGTTTTCCCCGTGTGTAACGTGTATACGAGCCAGTTTCCCTTAGAAAGTCCTCCACGAAGGCATCCCTCCCTTTAGGCAGATAGCCCTGGTGTGCTTTGCCATAACTCTAACACACCACCGTACACCCTTCTGTTTTCTAAGTATGGAAACTGTTTCATTCTAAAACTTCGTCAGTTTGGCATTTCCGTGACACTACGCCCAGGGACAGTTGTCCACCCTCGCCCGTCTCTAGCTATAACATTGATATCACTACGAAACTATCTCATGGTGTTTTGATCGCTTTGCGGACTTTCATGCCTTCTCGTCGGAGGCAGTGTCTTCTGTAGTGTTGCAAACAAAAGTTCTGAGTAGCTCTAGTGGAGTGGCGAGCATAATTGGCGCCCGGGGCAAAATACCTTTTTGGCGCCCCCCTTTCCGAAAAAAACACAGTGATATAATGAAAATCTTGTTTGAAGACCATTTGGCGCCCCTCTGCGACCGGCGCATCATACACCCCCTTTACGCCACTGAGTAGCTCAGCAATGGAGTTGAGCTTTAAGGATAGCAGCAGTCGCTGGCAAGACTAAACAGGGAAAGGGGGGTGTCATCCAGTTTTCTAGGACAATAGAGCAGCCGCTGCAATATTATATGAGGGGTTATCATCCCGGTTCAAGAATAAGATAACAGCTTTAATCTTCCGATATTTAGATTATCTAGCCATTCTGGAAGTCTAAATATCTAGATAAAGCAGAGATTACGCAGTCGTCCCTCTAAGATCATCGAAAGAAAACAGTTTGCAAGTGCTCAAATTTTCGTTTGTGGAAGTGAAATGCTTGGTCGCTATATGAAGCTCCATACATCTGAAGAAGATTAATTCACTACTGACTGCAGTTGTACTAATGTTCTTCTCCTCACGTGCATCTTTTCCAAGATTCTTCGCGAACAATAGTGCTACACTTCATGGTATACCAACTGTCACTAGCTTGTTAAGAAGTGAAGATATAGCACCTGTCTTAGCGTAGGCATTCTGAAGGCTGTCATATGCTCCAACTTAATATGTGGTGTATGGTCTGGGGACTTTTAACAGCCCGTCGCTAGTGCCTTTCAATGCTTTCATAGCTGTAATCAGCCCTGCAAGAAGAATTGAACATAATTTCTCAGAAATTCGTGGACGATCTCGTACAGAGCATGAATATACAGTAGAGAGACTGCATCACAATTAAGTAGGATTATATTCCCTAGTGATAATTGCGTTTGTGTTACCCTTATCATATGGGCATTCACTTTCTGATTTGAGTAGAATACAGATGTATTTCGAATCTGCTTTTGTATCCTTTGCATTCCTTTCTTAGTCAGTGTTGTCACACTTCTCACTGTGTAATACGTTGACGATATTATACTATGCTTTGCACTATTCTAATTACTGCTTGCACATGATACATAACATGCGAAAATCTATCTGTCTCAACCAATATACACCAATACCTGACAAAGAATCCAAGCACGATATTTCAGTAGGATAATGAACGCCACTCATAGCTTATTGCACAAGACTGGCTACGTCATTTACTGACACTTACACAACCTACCTGCTCCAAAAATATGTCCCTTGTTGAGTATAAACCTACCAGTAAATTTGGTGAATACTGTTAGTTCGACTGGTTTGAAATTCCAGCGAACGGACTGGTCGCATGGGAGTTTTTGATGTTTTCTCTTGCGCAATGTGAATGCCAGCTAGTTTTCTTCGAAAAGTCCATCATGAAGCCATCAAGAATCTTTGCTCTTCTTAGACAAATAGCCCTCAAGTGCTTTTCTAAAATCAAACAAACCAAATCGAATCTTTAAAAATTGCTCCACAAAAGCATCCCTGTTCTTAGGCAGAAAGCCCTTGCGTGCTTTGCCGTGATCAAAATAATGTGACTTAAGCTCTATCTGGCCTGCGTAGGCTCAGTGCTTCGATGTCCTCAATGTGAAACACATTATCTAGCAAGTGTGGAATGTTTGCCATAGGATTATACGAGTGCCTGTTCAATTTCTGCCTCAATGCATTGTGGTCAGTACTTAATTTCTAACAGAAGAAGGACTATGAAAGGTCGTCAACAAAGATAAAAATAAAGAAAAAAATAAAAATAAAATGTAAATTAATAAATGAAATTAGATAATTCAATTTAATTAATGAAAATAATTCAGTAGAAAATTGAAATACCGAAGCTCATCTTAATTTAGACTCCAACAGGAATTATACTTTTGCTCAAAGAGTGAAAAGTACTGGAACTGGATTTTAGGTGGATTAAAGACGTGACTATGACTTGAGATCGTACTGAAGATGATTGCA
The DNA here is from genome assembly GCF_044657685.1 of Stegodyphus dumicola. Lineage (NCBI taxonomy): Eukaryota > Metazoa > Arthropoda > Arachnida > Araneae > Eresidae > Stegodyphus > Stegodyphus dumicola. The sequence goes on along the minus strand of NC_140778.1, from coordinate 66,010,622 downwards.
CTGCATGCATATCCTTTTTAATTGATCTGCTGCTCTGTTTTGATGAGCAGATCTCAAAACAAGAGAATAGATAAACAAGAGCTAAGTTCAGAACCCAGAAAGCAAACAGAATTAACATTTTTTATAAAGAGCATTGCTTATAGATTATAGGTCACATAATATCATGATAAAAGGTGTTTATTACGCTAACCTGTTGACTCAACTTGTACTAGGCCCACCAGCGGCCGAGAGGTAAATCCGTTGAATGCTAGTAATTCGCTAGTATAAATTGACGAATAGGCTGGCTCCAGAGGAGATTTTGCTGTTTTCCTCATGTATAAAGAGAATCAGAGCCAGTTTTCCTTATAATGTTCCTTTGAAAAGGCATATCTTCTCTTAGACAGATAGTTCTCACATTTTTTTTTACGTAATAATCCAATACAATTCCTATTAACTATAAAACTGTGTAGCAAACTCAGCAGTAAAATTCCGCTATGCATAAAAACGCTGCAGCACACAAGACTAAAATTTGCTAGATTGCTGTTCCAGGAATGATAATTTCAGCTTATACCCTATGCACAATGTTCACTAGACCTTGTCATCAAATGATTTCTTTTTTGCTTCAAAAACAGAAGAAGTATTTGTATATTTCATACTGCAGTCTGATGATGATTTGAATGATGTTCAGGAATGATCTGAAGGCTGCGATAAAAAATATTTTTATATTGGAACTCAATGCGTAATTGATTGCTGTAGTAAATGCATTTAAGTGTACATAGGAAACTGAAAGTGGAATTTTAGACATTTATCTTCTACAAATTTATTATGCTTAAACTTACTGAATATCTCTATATATGGAATAAAATTAAGCAGAGAGAAGGAATATTTCACAAATGGCATGACATGACAAAACTAAAATGTACATAGGCTGTACAATGAAATTTTCTACCATTATGAAGATGTAAGACACAGAGCTCTTAAGTTGTCTGAATAATTTAAAAATAATACACTTGTTATGAATCCAGGTAAACATTGAAATTTAAAATGGAAGTTAGATTTTGAATGTTGATCATAAGTTTCAAGGCTATTAAAGTTAAACTGCAGAAAACTTTTCAAAAGAGAAATTAAAAACTGAAAACAACAAATTACAGAATTAATGTATTCACAAAAAAAAAAAAAAAAAAAAAAAAAAAAAAAAAAAAAAATCACAGGAGTTCACCAGACAAACCAGTTAAAAAAAATAATAATTGAACTAAGGAAGTAGCTGTTATTTTGGAAACAAATGAACAAAAACTTTTCATTTGAATAATAATAAAAAAATATACATAGATTTTAAATCATTAGTGAAAAGATCATTAAAAATGCCAGTGTGGTAACTGTATTAGAAATCTCAGCTTTTCTACATATAAATCCATTAGTAACTTTAAATAAATAAATAAAAGTAATACAAGACATTCTGATGAAGTCATACATGTGTGCTGATTCATTGCAGTTAGCAATATTTCTTGAAATGTGTTGGCCCTGAAATCAGTTTCTCATGTATTTCAAGGTTTTGAAAAGAAGTAAAAAAAGTATCAAATTGGTTAAAATTTATTCAAAGGGGTTAAAACAAAAAGAGCGGCATTTATCTCATGTACATATTTTAATTCTTTTAGAACCATCAAAAATTGTTTTCAGATTTTTTCATTAAATAGCTTCACAAAACTCACTTCATTCTCTGACAACTGAAAGTATTAAATTATATTGCTTGTATTATTTGTTACTGTACTAAAAATGGTCTGCTTTAATAGATGTTGTGTATTATTTATTTTTAGATTATTATATTAGACTAAGTTTATTCTTATAGGGAAAAAAAGTAATAATGTATATATGTGCAAGATAAGTTGATAAAAAGGTTAATTTTTTTGATTGTTTACTTAAAACATCCAACAGAAGTCATACACTTAAAATTTATATGTATAAATTGATTCACATATTTGCATTAAACTGAATATTTTTAAATACATTATCTTAGAATAATAATGTACTTATGTAGAATTTACTAATATTTTACTCTATATACATACAAATATATTGCATTATTTCAGACTTCCATATTTAGATATTTGGATAAAAAAGGCCAAGCATTTTTAGATGTCATCTGTAAATAGTATAAAGCAAAACTCTTACAGAAAAAAAAAAAAAAAAAAAAAAAAAAAAAGGGGGGGGGAAAAGAAAAGGACATTTGAAGTACAGTTCTTATACTAGAAATTAGGTGCTTTGAACCTATAAGTTCTTTTGATAAAGTTAATGACAAGACATAGTGCTGCCATTTATTTCTTAAATAGAATATATAAATATGTCATCGATTACTTGAATATAATATATATATATTAATATATAAATATGCTTGAATATAATGTATAATTATTTTCAGGAAAATATTCATAACATTATAATTTTTCTAACAAAAATAATCATCTGTTATCATACTTCAATACCATAAAATATATCTGGAGGTAAAATGACTTTCCTGTATAAATTTTTATTTTTGAGCTTATGAGGGCAGGATATGATAATAAAACAAATACTGCATAAGTCATTTGTAAGCGATTATTTTTTCTATATTCAGAGTGTGTAATCAGTCACATATATTTATAAAAACCTTAGAATTATCTTTATTATAATTTTGTACATATCCCCCTCCTTCTTTTCAATATTAAATATAAGAGAGTCAATTGTGTTTTTAATAAATCATCAGGTACACTATCAAAAGGTAAAAAATTTTCACGTCTTTATATTAAAATTTGAGTTCTTCTAAGAGTTTAAAACAAACCCACACACAAAAGTTTGCTGTAGAAACCAAAATTATGATAAAAAATTTCTAAACTTTTTTTTTTTCAAAGGAGTTGGGTGGTTTGTTTACATTCTTTTTCAGCAAGACATTTTTCGAGACAAGACTCAAAAATGTATGTATGCATGTATATCTGTGCACACACACACAAACGCATGTACACACATATACATATGCTACATGAACACCTACATTCGTACACACAAGCATATGCACATACATTTCTGAATTAATCTCCCGAACACACTCTTTATGTATATGAATGCTTCTGTATGCAATTTTATAGAAATATTTAGCTACGCATGACAGAAAAATTACACAAGGTTTTAAGACGATTTTTGAATTTCGTTTCGTAAGAATGTGATTTTACTGCTTGCATGCATGATTTATCTAAATCTGTTGATAAGAATTTCAAGAAATTTTGATTATTTGTGTAAACTCCACATCAGTATAAACTGATCAAACATTAGCAATTTAAAACAAGAATAATATTCAGATATATTCAAAGTTCTTTATTTTATATAATGTTTTAGATATCTATCAAAGATTGATAGTAATTAGTCATCAAACGAAATAAAAAATAACTTTTTCTTGACATTCTAGCACTACACGGAAAAGCAATTCTCCCTTCCGATAATCAACACAAATGTAAACACACATCTCTTTACGACTGGTTGGAATGCGCAGAAATCACGAAAGTGTCTCTGCGCAACTCGTCGTACGTTTAGCATTTTTACCATGTTTCAGCTAAACGTCCGACGTCGTACGGGTAGACACAGCCGATATGCTTTGTACTTTGTAATCGATTACGAAGTCTCGATATTTTGTTTACGTTTTATGCGGAATTGTGGTGAGGTATATAGAAAATCTTGAGGAATTAATAAGGGCCGCTCTTCGTATTTTTTTTTCCTTGCTGTATACGAGACTGGATGCAATGCTAATAAATCTCTATGCTACAATCAATTATTTCCATTATTCGAATTAATTCATCGTGAGAGCTTTAAAAGTCTTAATAAACAGAAACTTACTCATATTTCTGATACAAAAGTATTGATATGCTTTGTTCAGTTCTCTTGTTAATAAAAAACAGCAATTGTGCATGTAATGACAGTAAAATATAGTGAAAATTTATATATGTCTGTATTGTTGCCTAAGTAGTAATAATGCATGATTAAAAAATAATAGAATCTACTGAAGTAATAATTACATATGTTAGAACACAAGAAAAGAATCTGAATTTTTATTAATTTTAGTGACCCGTATTTTTTTAAATTATATTCACAGAGTTCTTTTTTTTTTATGTTTCCTCCAAACAGCAGAGATGCATGTCCCAAATTTTGTATTGAACAACACAAAATTATGTTCAAAGAAAAGAAATTCATAAATTCTGCATTGCCTACGATTGCCAGTTAAAAAAACATTTTTTCCATTTCTCCACATCGAAAAATTATACCGGGGGGTGGGAGACACCACTTTACTTGGCATTTGATGTTTTATATCAATAAAAATCCCATAGTTTTAACCATTGATCCTAATTTTCATCCCTCTTCATTCTTAGCTTTAAGGAAATTTGCTTCTTATTTGCATTTTGGTCTCTTTCTGTCAATAGTGGTATTAAGGTTTTGGTTTTTATCATTTAACCATACTTTCCAGTTCCTTTTTGTTGCTTCTCATGTAGGCACATGCTGATTTTTCATTCTTGCAGCAGTATGTTTAATACTCAGACCTGTAGTGCTTCAAGTTTACAAACATTTTGTTGATTCTTTTTTTATTATTGATTTCTTTAGAAATTATAATCCTGCTTAGTGTTAAGATTTATAAATTGTTTATATCAGATAATTATTAATAAAAGAAACTATATACTTTCATTATTTTCTGTGCATTTTAATCATACAATTATTTCTGTATCTGAATAGATTTGGATTTATTGAATTGAACTTTCCTAACACCCAGTGTGCATGTCGTGCTGAATGCATTATTTCAGATTCAAAATGTATAGACAGAGAACAGTACCAGAATGACAAAAGTGGTAATTTAACAACATAAATAACATTGGCATCAATAATCCCCTACCTAAGACAACCACTTCCATAGAAAATTTTTTTAGCAGCTGTGTCTGGTTATCTTATCAGGTTCAGTGTTTCTCCTTACTTTCTTTGGGAACATGCAAAGACCCTGACTCGGAACAGGGAGCTTACTAAAGCTATGTTCAATAACTGTGGGAAGTAGACAAGATACACAGGAAGGGTATACGAAACCCTTTATTTTTCACTCTTTACAATAATTTCCGTACTTCGGAATACAGAGACCAACTACTTGTGGTCTGAACGTAAGAATATAAAAATATTTAACTAAACTCTAACTTAACTTTGGAATAATAAACAAGGGCCTACGTGTAAGATTGGCCGGATATTAACAGGAAGCCGTATGTAGTACAGAGAACTGTTAACACTACAATACGTTTAAAATTATCACGAGGATTAAACCTCTGGCCTGGAAGGCAACCAGCAACCGAGTAAAACTGCTAAGGTAAGCGGCCTGCTTCGACTAACTCCTTCCTCTCTCTCGCTTGGCAAAAAGCCACCACTTAAGTACTTGGCGTTCGCCAGACAAATTTTGCATAAATAAGTTAAAGCTTTTAATTCTGGCCGGAAGTAGAAAATAAGAAGTGATAGTAAAGATTTAAAATAAAAATAAACGTTAGTAAAACTTAAGATCCTTACAATCTTACAGATGGTTCACTGTATTTTGTGATTTAAAATTAATTAGCTCGTTATATTACTGATACAATTTAAAATTTTTTTCTTAGTTAGTTCAAACAACTCATGTTACTGATCAAAAAGTAGTATCTTATGATTATTAGTCATATTATGAAAAACTTCAAAATGGCTTTTGGAAATTTTTCTCATTACACAATGATTTGCAGTTCGGCAAAAAAGCTTTCACAAGTTGGTCTTACTATGGGCAAGTATTGAATTTTGTTTCCGAAACGTTAACCAATAATTTCGTTTAGAGTTAAAAATCATTTCTGTGGTATATGTACATCTTTTTAGTTTTTAATATACTTCAGAAGTTCCTTTTCTTATGCCATAAGGCATGTGTAAAATAAGCTTATTTCCTTGTATTATTATTGAGACATCCAGAAGAAGCCTTTTTGACAATTGATCACTGAAACTTACGCCGTAACTTTCTGTTAATTAGAAAATAATTTTGGGCAATAAAATAAATATATTAGAAAAGTATTATATTATTAAAATATTTTTTAAAATATATTAACTCTTTCGCATCGAAGTCGCCCCAAACGCCCAAACATTCAGACATCGGCTGGACGCCCGAAACGCCTGAATAATTTCCTACCCAGTGCTTTTCCCCATCACGTTACTGCATTACTCTTGCTTTCAGGTGTTGTTAAATCACATGTCAATCATTCAAAAGAATGATTGACATGTGATTTAACATGTGATTTTTCTTGTTTCCTTTGTTCCTTCCTTTCCTTTGTTTACTGTCAGTGTTTAGCTTTTGATGCCCGAAGTTACAATCCCGTCCCAAGGGGGAACTTCACACAGTGTCAAAGAGTCGAAGAAAGAAGTTCTCGCTTTACTAAAGTAAGGCTATTGCTAGCGCTGTAGTATTCAACTTGTCATGGGGGGAAGGAAAAGCATTCCAGGAGAAATGCTTAGATACGGGCGTTTTCGATGTTTGGGGAATTGAGATTTTGTCCTCTCTCGATGCGAAAGAGTTAAATTAATGTATTAGAAATCTCTGTAATTTAAAGCAAGCTTTTGTTTTTCCAACTACATGTCCATTTCTGATACCCAAAGGCTAATTCCATCATAAGAACTTATCTTTTAACCGGTCATTATTCAGCAAAACCTTTCTATTTGAAAATTCTGTGACCATCCTTTGTAATAAAGGCCCAAGATACAACCTCCACCACCTGCAAAATGCATAGCTCTCTTTGTATAGGATCTCTGTGGCTGGTACTGGAAGGCACTAAATAGGCTTCCTTATTCTCTGTAATTAAGTACGTTAAGGCTGTTTACACCTTTTGTTCCAAAACAGATATTCAAATTAAATACATTAGGCAATTTGTGTTTATCTACCATTTGTTTAATACCATAATGTTTTTGTTGGCATTAATTTCTCTAAGTAATTTAAACATGAGGTTGTTTAAGGGCATTTTTTATCCATTCATTTATTGAAATATTTACATTTATTCCTTCTTATATATTAATATTTACATTTATTACTTTTTTCCATTAGATAATCCAAGAATTTTATATATGTTACAATTTATGGTATAGACTTGTATATATGCAATATGAATATATATTTTTTTAATTTTAATCTTCTGTTTGTGATCTTATTATCGGATTGTGTTATAAGGTATTTCTCCTGCCTTCGTAGCATGCCTCGGCATATATTCGAGAGGTCCATGGTTCGAGTCACAGGGAGGGCATTGCTCGTTTTTCATGTCTCTCTGCTTCCAAAAAAATCCTAATGTCTCTACAGTGTCTTCTTCAAAATAAACAAATAATCTGATGGAATTAAAATATTTTGTTCATTAAAACTTTTTAATCACTGCTGTTTACATCTACATTTCTTTTTTTCACATAATTTGAAGGTTTTTTTAAACTATGTTTCAGAGAAATTTTAGATATGCAACTCCTCTGGGGCATCTGCAACACAAAATCAAAATTTAAAACAATTTTTAATATCACTGGTCATACTTAAAATAAAGAAATGTTTTTTCTATTGTTATTGTTACAAAAAATAATATTAAGCAGATCTGTTTTTATGATTAAAATTATAATGAAATAATTATTTTTTTTCACTTTCGGCATAAAATGCACAAATTTTGTATTCAGTTCTTTTTTAACATTTATTTTTCTGAGGATGGAAATGTTTCTCAGGAAAAAATTTCAATTTTAAAGATTTTTCTGAATTTACAGATTTGTAGACATTTGGATAGAAAAGCCAAAATTTTTTAAATGGATGAATAAATACAGCCCTGGCTTTTGCTATGTTTTATGCATTTAATAAATTTCCGCCCGACTGTTTATTCTTTAATTCCACCTAACAAAATTAATCGATAATTTTTTCTAATATAGAATTTTAGCATCAATTTTACTTAATAACATGAGTAATCTTGTTTTAATTGAATTTTATCATTATTAACAAAATACTTTGGCACAATGAACTGAGAATTTTTTCCTTGACTTTTATCTTTCAATACTTTAGGAACTGGTCATTGATTTACATCTATAATAAAAGAAATAAATGCTTGTACGAGTTTTAACATATTGCTAAAACTGCAATGAACCTCAGCTCCTTTGTTGCATGAATAATGTGGAACTTCCTGTTAAGTATTTTTTTAGCATCTTCTATGTAATAGTATAGACTCCATGATTATTCCTTAAAATTAGAAGTATCAGAAATAGATGTAAATATGTATTTTCTTCTGCATTAACTTACAAAAATTAAAGTGTGAATATCTGAATGGAATTATATAGAAAGAGCTACAGGACGCTATGTTTTCATAATGGTCATTCCACTATACTGGAAATATTAAATCAAACAATAAGTGCAGGAAAAGATTCAGTAAGAGGATATACTCTCTTCTGAAACAATACATTTGACTTCCATATGATATTTCTATACAACATCCCAAAATCTTGGTAAATAACTTTCTAAACTAAGTTTATAGTGTAAAAAAAAGTAGTGGAAAAATGTTGTAGTCATGTAACTGGGCTACCATGCATAAAAACTAAGCAGTGTTATAAGTGTTTTTTATCTTAATTGTCTGTTACAACCAAATAACTAGATATGAGAAAGAACATGCAGTGTCAGTACAGCTGGATGAATCATTTTACAGAGTTGCTAATTTGAAAACAAGTTAACCTGTAAAACTACCCTTCATACTGGTTTGCTCTAAATTCATTTGGTAACAAATATGCCATGCAAGTCTGTACCAATCAATCAATAAACCTTGTTACAAGCAAGTTTTTGTTTGCAGGATGCTGATCATAATTGTTTTTCTTTTGGTGGTATAGCAACAGCGAAGGGAGAAAGATTCCGGGTAATTTAAATTCAACTAGCATAGCAAATTCCATTCTTCTGTAACTTTATAGTTTAATACAGCTTCATTTTTTCAGAATTTTATTCAAACTACTATTTCATCCATTGCAGACAAATTCCACAAGTGCATATTTTAAAATTAATTTCATGTTTAAAAAAGTATGATTCGTTTATAAATGATTTGTTATAAAAATAAAAATATGATTTGCTATGAAAATCATTGTAACTTAGACAAACGCAAACACACACACACACACACACACACAAAAAAAAAAAACATACAAAAATGGTGATGATGCTTATTAAATACTAAAGAATTGTTATATGCACATATACATGGTTGACACAGTTTGGTGCATCCTGCTAAATTTGTTGTGGTAATATGTTAGCAAAAGAAAAATTTTTTTTGTCATTTTGAATTAAAATTATTAAGGTGTTGATGGCTAAGTTACATAGAGCAAGGTAACGAATGTTAAGTAAGAGCTGTGTACCTTAGGCAAAGGGATGCCTTTGAGAAGATCTTTCTATGCGAAATTGACTTGCATTCACATAATACATAAGGAGAAACAAGAAAATTCCCATGTAGCTATCCCATTCACCAGTATTTGTACCTAGATCAAACATCCAGTGTTCAGCTATCTTATCTGCTAGTCTACTGGTGCCAGTGAAAATAGACAGTAATGTAATATTATACAAGCTAAGTAGCATTGCCTTATACATCACTAAAGAAATAAATACATTTCAGAAAACTTTCCTGTTTTCCGAAAGTGTCAATATCTTCATTATTATAACTTCCTGATATTACAATGCATGTAATTTTATGATGAACTATTTAACTTAAAATAAAACAGAATATTTTTTTGAATTGGTTGTGTTTAATTATAAGATTATTTTGAAAAACGTTGTTCCTGATAAAACTAAAGAATGAATTTTCTTTACACACTGACTGTTAAATTATTATATCTCAAATCAACATACTGCATTTATACAATAAGACAGGATGAAAAATACAGTACAGCTGGATGACTTTCTATAGTCATTGAGGCAATTGTTGAGTTTCTGAAGAAACAATAATAAAAATTTTCAAATCTAACACAGTACACCTTGTTTAATGTTTAATATAGTATGGAATGTTTTGTAAAGAATCAGCTATTTTAAAAAAAAGCATACAATAGCTGACAATGAAACCAAATAAAAATCAAACAGAACTCTATTTCACGTTATGCAGCAAAATTAATGAATATGAACGTCTATAAACTTTTTTAACTTGGGCTAGATCTTGAAACATCAACAAGATCTTAGGCAATAAAATTAATAAAAATTTATGTTGATAAGTACTTAAGAACAAATAGAACAAAATGGCGTAACTTTCAACTAGACAACCAAATAAAGTGTTTACGTTCTAGAGGATTTTATTTACTTCACACACATACATACATTATCTCTACCTTCATAACTCATATCATACATAACATACTTCATAAGATACTCTTACAGAATGATTTTCTATAGTAGTAAGCAAATTTTTTTAACAGTTTCTATTTCCTGTCTGCAAAGTACTCCTTTAAATTGCAAGGTTTCGCGATATTCATTTTCCTCCTGACAAAGTTCATACATGAATCCAAAACATTAAGGAAAACCTTCGTAATCGATAAACGACCATTTCATTATCGATGACAAGAGTCTGCCTATCGCTAGTAAAAGTAAAGTCTGGGCCATCCGAAAAAGCGGCGACCTTTGGCGTTAAGGCTGTTCTCCGACAGACAGACAGACAAAGTAGACAGATGTCTTTTGTTGGACCCGCTAAGTCTTTCTGCAACCGATGGGCGAAAAATCAAGCATAGGTGCGAAGGAAAGGTATGTAGAAAGGGGGCAATTTCGTATTTCAGAGGTGAGTAAAAAGGAACTTCGTATATTTTATACGAGTTCGAAAGGCCAGGAAGAAAAGATGGGACAAAATAAAGTAAAAAATAAATGGCCCAAAAGTAATGAAGAGGAGAAAAAAATTTATTTATAATTAAAAAAAAGGGCCTATAGAAAGAAAAGGAAAGGAAGTAAGAGAATTTTGTTTAATTAAAAAAAAAAACCCACGATTGTGTTCATGAGTGTAGTCAAAGTTGTTATCATTTACATTAAATAGAGTCTTCCAGGTGTGTGTAATGAGTGTGTTTTGTAAAGCTGAATAGATGAAAGATGGGGGAAAATTAATAATAAAATAATAAATATTGAGGTCCAGTCACATAACAGTGTAAGTCAAGTTTAGAAGCTAACTTTTGCTATAACAGGGAAACTAAAATTTAAAAATTTTTAAATTTAAACTTTTATTTTTTAACATGGAAATCAATATTAGCCTCTACCTTGAGGCACAGTAACAGAAGACACATAAGATCAAGATACATATAATATCATGCAAAGTTATACATTAAACTAAGTGATCTATTGCGGTTTCCAACATATTTATATACTCAGAAAACACCATCAGATAAGATCATAAATCCAAAACAAGGCGAGAATAAATAAGTAAATATCAGCAAAAATAAATAAGTAAATAAATTACGGATTTTTTTTAATATTAATTAATTTTTTTTAAAAAATAAGCATTTTATTTATTTATTAAGTTAATGGTCATAATTTATTATATGTGTACTATTTTATCAATTTGAGGCGCACTGTATTAACATATGCTTTTTATTTAAATAGATAGGAAATATAGATTAAAGGAGCAAAAACTACAACTCTATACATTCATTGAGGCCCGAGATCGTATTTTTCCCTCTCGAGAAATTCCTCAAAGGGGCCCCAATGGGTAGGGCTAACACTACTGATAAGGGCTACTGAGAACGATAGCGTCCCTACGAGATGGTAACCAAAAAAGAACCACATGATTTAAAGCAATTACTAAGTATTTAATGCTAGAACATAATAAAATGAGCATAATAATAATAATGATCATAATAAATAAATGAATTTAAAGGTACTTTAGTGACAGATATTTGATTTAGCTTAGAGAAAAGAAGTTCTACTTATCTGAACGCTCCGTCTTAGTGCTGCAAAAGATTGCAAGGAAGACAAGACCCCCCAGGTACAGGAGAACTCCCGGCCTTGAGAACGAGACAATGCAGAGGATATTCGCAAAAATTTTCTTAAATAAATGAAGATTTTCCGGAAAACACCTTTGAAAATTCAGGAGCTCTTCCAAGATCCTGCCTCGATCGTACGTGATCACAGCGCCCTCTCTCATTGGCGATTTAACCGGAGAGAATCTGTCTGATATCTGAGACCCAACGAAGAAGGCTTACCCGGATATTTACCGGCCTCAGGGCAAATACTCGATGTTCTCCGAACCTTATCCACGAATGCTTTTCAGTGTCACTGACGAGTCAGCGTCTTTTCGCTTGGAGTGTGGATAATCAGAATGTACCACATATTTTTATAATTCTGCATGTATACATCTCTATACTCACTTAGATGCACTATTCTGAGTATTGGTAGAGGATTATTTCTTCAGAAAAGCTTACTGCATAGTCAAATGTAGAATTGACAGTAAACAGTAAAGAAAATTCTAAAATTCTAATTAACAGAAAATCCAATAAAAGGGCAGTCCGTAAGTTGACCATTTCTCTAGCATTTCTATTGCTTTGTTTTATTCATCTTTGCAATTTGCACATTGTATCATACTCATCATTGCCTTTACGCATGCAATTTATTCGTCAGTTATTTATTATTATTTTGTATGATTTCTACAGTATCTTTTCTAAAAGTGAAACTATCAAAAAGAAAATCCAGATCAGTTATATGAATACTTATTTCGGCATTAAAATAAATGTAATATCTAAGATCCATTCAGGGAGATTTTAACCGTTTAACTGCTTAAGACGTGTTTAAACGTTTTTGGAATTACTTTAAAAATGCTTAAGACGTCTTTACACGAATTTCAAATCGCACGAAATATGCTTAAGACGTGTATACACGAAGCCCGAATTTCGCGAAGATTGCTTAAGACGTGTTTAGACGACGCGATCTGGTCTTCCTTCCCCTACCTTTGTGCAGGCGGCTGTCAGTTGACACAAAGGTCTTAATAGGGTGTGAAGTCTCTTTGAAAAGAGCACTTTAGGAAAAAGTCCTTAGAGTGAAGTATCTTTGTCAGACAGCAGGTATGTATTATCTGTGTGCCGACTAAATGTTTGCGAAAGAAGATAAATCGTTTTACAACTGTTTGCCTTGTGGCACAGTCGGTCACAAAAGTATTCAAACACCGGCACCCATTCAGAAAATTTACTTTTCCGTTGAGAAACAAAATTGTCTCCAGAGTCCATCTTGGTTCGATGGAAAAAAACAAAAGGATGGCTCATGTCCAAAATTGGCTAGGTGCATGAAACAAAATACAACATGACCTATCTGGGTGAGATGGGAAACAAAATGGCTGTTCACGTGATCCATTATTGCGCTCAGAGAAAACGCAAAGTGTCGCTGCGGCTCGTCTCGGTTCGCGAAGAGTGAAAACCCAAAACGGTCTGCAGTGTCTATCTTTGTTGGATGAGAAAACAAAAGGATGGCTCATTTCCAATTTATTTAGGTGTGGGAAAAAATATAACGTGACCTATCTGGATGAGATGTCTCCAGCGATCCAGTAGGGACATTTTCCGCATCTGCAATAGGTGACATCTATAAACAATTCCATTGAAATCTCCTCGAAATATAAGAAACAGCTAGCTCGTGAAATTGTAAGGTATTCCCAAAGAATTCCACTTTTAGAGGAAGGAAAAACATCCTAGCTGCAGATGAGGTAGAGAGAGAAAAAGCATGTTGCACTATGGAGAGCCCGCACGGTTCTGAACAGAAAACGTGGAATGCTTTTATAGAAAAGAGTTGAAAGTGAAAGTAAAAGCCAAATCGTCTTGGCTGGAAATTTTTCACTTGGTTGAAGACTGTGAAAAAATTTTCAGAGCTCAGAAAAAAATTCTGAGATGTAAAAAAAAAGAAAATAAAATAAAAACACTTTTTGTTAATTTTTATCATGTCTAGAAGACATGATAAAAATTAATCCTACCCCCTTTTGTCTGGGAATGTTGTCTCACTGTTTCTAAAAATAGAGCATGACTCATTCCAGGAATTATATGTTTTAGAAAGGATGAGTCATGGTCTTTGGGTTTCTCCATTCCAAAGTAAACAAAGTGAAGACATCAATTTAATAGAAAAAAAGGAAGAGTTTTTTTTTTCAAAATTTTTTTCTCAGCTCTGGAAATATTTTCCCCATTCAACAGCCAAGAAATATTTCCAGCCAATGCGATTTCATTTTTACTTTCACTTTCAGTTCATTTCTTATATCTATAAAAACATTTCATGTTTCTGTTCAGATCAGTGTGGGTTGTTCAAGATGCAGCAACTCTACTCCATCCCACAACGAGGAAAAAAAGATGTTCTTTCATGAGGAATTCTTTTGGCTTTCGAAAACAACGATGACATGATGATTGTAATATATTTCTGTTCTCATGTCCGATGCTTGAACTCAGAATTATTTCCAGAGCTCTGAGAATTTTTCCTAGTCCACTCGATGACCCAAATTTCGTATATTTATTTAAGCCACTCGAGTTTCGACTTCCTATCCGTGTGTGCTGTGCATTCAACCTGGACACACATTCCCTGAGCTCTAAGAAAATGTTTCCCAGCCCACTCAATCGCTGAAATGGATTAAAAACAAATTCTTTCATACATTTTTAAAGCTCAAGCGTGTTAGGTGTCATGGAAAGAGCCATTTTTTCCCAGCCCACTCAATCGCTGAAATGGATTAAAAATAAATTCTTTCATACATTTTTAAAGCTCAAGCGTGTTAGCTGTCATGGAAAGAGCCATTTTTTCCCAGCCCACTCAATCGCTGAAAGGGATCAAAAATAAATTCTTTCATACATTTGTTTAAACCTCAAGAGTGTTAGCTGTCATGGAAACTGAAATTTATGTCATGGTTTGTGTCTCACACGTCGTCAACGGTATGATTTGAGGTGAAAATTGAAAACGCGGTATGAAAAATCTCTTTAACTTCACTTTAGAAGAAGGTGTGGGATAGAGAGATTCCGTCATGGGAAAATGTCTTTCAATATCATGGAAAATGTCTTTCAATGTCCGTCATGAGAAAATGTCTTTCAATATCATGACATCTCCTTTCAAATAGGATTGAAGGATTTTTCTTAAACTATGTTGAAATCTTAATGCATATAAACCACAGATGGGAAATTCTGATTCATGGATGGATCATCCAATTTCGCTAGAACCTGATAAACGGTTGCTGATGAAATCCAAACGAGGGGCCCTAGCTTGTCAAACGGGAAACATTTCCCCCTAAATGGAGGAATGATTTCTATTCTGTGAGACATTAAAAAGTGGGAAAAAAACTTGTGTTCACAGAAGCTCTTTCTAGAAGAGTGGTTCTGGGTCCAGATTAGGTAGAAAGAGAAAAAGCATGTTGCACCTTGGACAGCCCGCGCGGTTCTGAGTAGAAAACGTGGAATACTTTTATAGAAAAGCGTTGAAAGTGAAAGTGAAAGCCCAATCGTCTTGGCTGGAAAATTTTGACTTGGTTGTCGACTGTGAAAAAATTTTGAGAGCTCAGAAAAAAAAATTCTGAGATGTAAAAAAAAAAAAAAAACTTTTTGTTAATTTTTATCCTACCCTTTATTTAAAAATTAACTCTACCCCCCTTTTGTCTGGGAATGTTGTCTCACTGTTTCTAAAAATAGACCATGACTCATTCTAGGAACTCTATGTTTTAGAAAGGATGAGTCATGGTCTTTGGGTTTCTCCATTCCAAAGTAAACAAAGTGAAGACATCAATTTAATAGAAAAAAAGGAAGAGTTTTTTTTTTTCAAAATTTTTTTCTCAGCTCTGGAAATATTTTTCCCATTCAACAGCCAAGAAATATTTCCAGCCAATCCGATTTCATTTTTACTTTCACTTTCAGTTCATTTCTTATATCTATAAATACATTCCACATTTCTGTTCAGATCAGTGTGGGTTGTTGACGATGCAACATCTACCTCATCCCACAACCAGGAAGAAAAGATGTTGTTTCATAAGGAATTCTTTTGGCTTTCGAAAACCACGATGGCGTGAGGATTGTAATATATTTCTGTTCTAATCCGTGGGGGTTGTGGAAAATACATTCTCGGTACGCAATCCCACACCCAGGAAGAACAGAAAATGTTTTAAAAGGAATACTTTGGCCTGACGTTTGAAAAAACAATGATCACAGGGCTGTTGGGATAAGATGAGAACCCATGATGATGTTGCGCGATGGGGCTAATCTTTTTTACTTAAACGGATCTTCTTCTAAACATTCAAGGTATGATTGTTTCCCTAGATGAAAGAAAACAATACCTTTTTTCTTTTTTACAAGAAAAGTATCCTCATTAATGTTTTTAAAAAGATTAAAGCGATATTTTCTCATGGAACTATTGGACCGCTCGTCTATGGTATTGTCGGAAGGGATATCACATTCAATCTCTTTTTACCGACTCACAAATCACGAAAGGAGTGGCTTTCCAGCATCCAGTGCACCCAGCTTCCCTTACAGAGTTCCGTGAAGGAGGATCGTGGGTATTGAATTCTATTTCTGTGTGTTGTTTCTCAAAGACCCACAGGATGAAATCCATCTTCCTCCCTCGCGATTAACTAAAAGAATTCCTCTTCTTGAGAAAGAACATCCTAGGTCTAGAGGAGGTAGAGAGAGAAATCATGTTGCACCTTGGACAGCCCGCACGGTTCTGAACAGAAAACGTGGAATACTTATATAGAAAAGAGTTGAAAGTGAAAGTAAATCGCGTTGGCTGGAAAATTTCTGATGGCTGTCGACTGGGAAAAATTTCTCAGAGCTCAATAAAAAAATTCTGAGTCGTGGAGAAAAAAAAAGGAAAAAAATATATATTATATAATATATATATTATATAATATATATTATATAATATATAGAAATAATTTGAATATAGAAATAATTTGAATATATCTGGTTTTGTGAATCAAGCCGACTGGAAAAAATTCTCAGAACTCAGAAGAAAATTCTGAGTTGTGGAAAAAAAAACTTTTTGTTAATTTTTATCATGTCTTCTAGACATGATAAAAATTAACTCCCTTCCCTTTTTGTCTGGGAATGTTGTCTCACTCTTTCTAGAAAAAGACTATGACTCATTCTTGTGAAATTCTGATGGGCTTTTACTTTTACTTTCGATTGGGTTTGACTTTGTTTCAATTCCCCAGTTACCTATAAAAGCCTTCCGCGTTTAACTTCAGATCCGTGTGGGCTGTGGAAGAGGCAACACGTCTCTCTCTTTACCCAATCCCACGATATTCTTTAAGAATTTCTTAGCCATTTCTCAAAGAAGGTGATTCCAATTGAAGAATTTATGAATTTGGAACATCTCACCCATGGCAAATCTAAAATCTTGGAAGTGGATACTGGAAAGCCCCGCTCTGAAAATAATACTGAGTTCTAGCATGGGACATTTTTTAGATCAATAAGCTAAACTATTTTTCTAGTCTCATATTCTCTCGTGACTAGGGTTCCAGATTTGGGTAGAGAGAGACATGTTGCCTCATCAACAGCCCGCACTGTTCTGAACAGAAACGTGGAATGCTTTTATAGAAAACTGAAGAGTTGAAAGTGAAAGTCGAAAAACGAAATGGGATCGGCTGGGAAAAATTTCTGAGAGCTCAGAAAAAAATTCTGAGTCGTGGAGAAAAAAAAAAGAAAAAAAAATTAGATAATATAATATATATATATATTATATAATGTATATTATATAATATATATGATATAATATATATTATAAATACGTTTTGTTAATTTTTATCATGTCTTCTAGATATGATATAAATTAACTCACCCCCTTTTTGTCTGGGAATGTTGTCTCCCACTTTCTAAAAATAGACCATGACTCATCCTTTCTAAAGAATAGAATTCCAAGAAAAGACTGGGTTTTGGTCTATTTTTAGAAACGGTGAGACAACATTCCCAGATAAAAGGGGGATGAGTTAATTTTTATCATGTCTAGAAGACATGATAAAAATTAACAAAAAGTTTTTTTTCTTTTTTTCACATCTCAGAATTTTTTTCTGAGTTCTGAAAATATTTTCCCAGCCGATCTCATTTCGTTTTTCGACTTTCACTTTCAACTCTTCTCTTTTCTATAAAAGTATTTCGAGTTTCTGTTCAGAACACTGTGGGCTGTGGAAAAGGCAACACGCCTCCCTCTCTACCCTAATCGGGAATCCATGATGTTCTTAAAAAGAATTCTTTGAGAATCTCTTAACCTTTCTGAACTTTAGACGCGCTAGCTGGATGTTTCTTCATTTCTTTTTCAAGTATGGGTTCAAAGGATTCTTTTAAATAGTTGCAAGTAAAACCTTGTATCATTTTCTGTTGATCATGAATCTATTAAAAAATTTCAATGCCTAGTTTTAGGGCTACCAATACCCAACATGATTCATATGTTTTCCTCTACGTTTTAGATGAGACCCACTCTTAAAAACATGATTTTCCTATTCAAAGTTGAAATGATTTTCCAAAAGAATGATCGTTTTAAAAAAACATGTGTGTTTCTGTAGGTGTGGTGGGACGGATAGATTTCTTCTCTTACGAGATAATCATCTACACGAGATGTGTTTTGGATATCTTCTGCACCCTCTCGTGGTCGCTGAAATCTCGTGCTGGCTCAAGTGAAAAGGGGTCGTTTATTTTGACTCACAACCACGTTATTTATTTTTGGATATCTCCTCCAACAACTCCTGGAACTCTTTTCCCTGAAATCAGGGGTATGTTTAGCAGCGCACGCCCTCTGAAGTGAAGCTCGGAATACTTTGACAAATCCTGTCGAGTGGATTCTGCAAGCATTTTTTAAGGATCTCAGAGAAACACCCATGAAGACGATACCAACGTCTCATTTCTCGGAAAGGATGAAGCAGGCTCATGTTGAGAGATGAGATGGTAAAATAGTTTTTTTTCTTAGAAAGTTGAAAAAAATGGAGAGTAGTAAGACACAGTCTCTTTTTTCGAAACTGAGTAGGAGGGTCATTTTGAGATGAGCTGGAAAATATTTTCTGAGAGATTTGAATTTGAAAATTTTTTAAAATAAAAAATATATATATTATATAATATATATTATAAATACTTTTTGTTCATTTTTATCATGTCTTCAGACATGGTAAAAATGAACGACATCTCTCTTTTTTCTTTGAAACCTCTCTCAACCTATCTCGTCCTGTTTCTCAAGTAACATTCCTTTCCTGAAAAGCTAATTTCTGTAGAAACCTAAGACAACTCCTTTCCTGAAAACCTAATTTCTTTAGACACCTAAGACAACAGGTAGAGACATCCTTCGAACCAAAAAGAGAGTAGAAATCATTTTGAATAATGTCGAATAGACAAAACACGAGTAGCCATTTCCGTTCTATGCTTTTTCCTAGGGACTATCCACGAAGGGTCCTGTTTTGTTCACGACCCGTGGTTTACCCGTGAAGTAAACACGTAGGCTCGAAACTTTCTAACATTTCAACCTCCACGGTGCAGTTTGAAAGGAAGGTGTCCCACCCATCATCCCAGCTATGAAATGAAACGTCAGAACAGTGCACACGTTCGAGAATAAGAACCTTTGTAGCCATTTGGGGGCTCTACAGCACAGATTCAACGGAAACAAAACGGGAAATGCTTTCATAGATCACAGAGGATGGATGCTTAAAAATAGGGTGATGTCTCGTCGATCGTGTCATTTGGAAAAAAATGTCTAATTGCTGTGAAGAAAGGATGGCCTACCTTCACAGAAAGGAGGGAAAAGTGTGTATCCAAGTAGAATACACCGCACAGACTGATGTTAAGTCGAAACTCGATTTCAATACACAACTATGAATTCGTTCTAATAACCCTTTAGATAGGTCTCATTTGACTCATCGAGTCGAGGGGGAAAATATTTCTATGACGTTTTGCCTTTTCAACAGCCCACACTGTTCTGAGCAGAAACGTAGAATGTAGAGACAGAACGTAGAAACGTAGAATTTATTTTTCTGGCCGATGGGTTTGGGTATCGATTCGAAAAGGAATCTCCAAAGGGGTGGGAAAAAAAACTTTCCCTTTTCCGAAGAAACATTTTTGGGAGGGAAACAGGCATGGTGTGACTTTTCGCGACACCCGTGTGGCTGAACAACCCATCGGTCACCGGTGATATCTCTAGAAGGATAGAAAAAAATCTATCCACTGTCGTTGTTGGAGTTGTGTTGACTGGAGGCTATTTCTTTTTCGCGATCTCCCTTTTAATTTTCTCTGAGATCCTTTAGAAATGGGTGAGGATGGGTAGCGTGAAGCGCGGGTAACCTGGATCAGCAGAACGAAAATCCCTTTGAAAAACTATTTAAAAAGGAAATGTAAAAGAGAACCTAACTTTCGTGAAAAGCATTTCTTTGTAGACGAAAGTAGGAAGAGATCTTGAAAAATATTCTATCCTAGAATGATGAAGTCATTCCATTGAAATCTTCTTTTTTGATCCATCAATAGCTTCGAAATACGAAAAAGAAACATCCAGCTTGTCTAAGGTTCAGAAATCGTAAGAGATTCTTAAAGAAATCTTCTTAAGATCATCATGAGTTCCAGATTTGGGTAAAAAGAGGGAGACATGTTGCCTTTTCAACAGCCCACACTGTTCTGAACAAAAACGTGGAATATTTTTATAGAAAAGAGAAGATTTGAAAGTGAAAGTCAAAAAGCAAAATGGGATCGGCTGGGAAAAATTTCTGAGAGCCGAGGAAAAAAATTCTGAGTCAGAAAAAAAAAGAAAAATATATAATATATATATTATATAATATATATATTATATAATATATATTATATAATATTATAAATACTTTTTGTTAATTTTTATCATGTCTTCTAGACATGATAAAAATTAACTACCCCCTTTTGTCTGGAAATGTTGTCGCACCGTTTCTAAAAATAGACCAGAACCCATTCTTTTCTTGGAATTCTATTCTTTAGAAAGGATGAGTCATGGTCTATTTTTAGAAACGGTGAGACAACATTTCCAAACAAAAGGGGGTAGTTAATTTAAAAATTAACTGGATCAGCAGTACAAAAATCCCTTGAGACAATTCTCTACAGAAAACTCATGTTTAAGAAGGGGGTCTTATTTAAAATGTATAGGAAAAACAGATGAATCATGTCAGGTAGAGCCATTCTACGAGGAAATAATATTTTTTAAAGATTCATGACAAACACAATATCATAAAATGCTTAACTCGAACACACCCAACAGAAAATGTTGGACGACCCCGCCCTGAAAAACTCGAAAGGGTTTAAAAACAATACTTTGAACAAATATTTGAAAAGGGAATTTAAATGAGGACCCACCTTTCGTGAAAAGCATTTCTGTGTAGACGAAAGCGGGAAGTGATTTCGAAAAAACATTCTTATCCTAGAAGGATGTCGGTACTCGAGGCGTTTTAGTATAGCCTCAAAGGATATACTTCCCCTCCCCCCAAAAAATTTTTTTTCAACACGTAACATGTTCCAAATACGCAAGTCATGCCATTGGAATCGCCTTCTCTGATCCATCCATAGCTTCGAAATACGAAAAGAAACATCAACTTGTCTAAAGTTCAGGAATTGTAAGATATTCTTAAAGAGTTCTTCTTAAGATCATCATGGGTTCCAGATTTGGGTAGAGAGAGGGAGACATGTTATCTTTTCAACAGCCCACACTGTTCTGAACAAAAACGTAGAATACTTTTATAGAAAAGAGAAGATTTGAAAGTGAAAGTCAAAAAACGAAATGGGATCGGCTGGGAAAATTTTTCAGAGCTCTCTGAGATTGAAAAAAAAAAAAAAAAAAAAAAAAAAAAAACCCTCTTCCTTTTTCTTTATTAATTTGATGTCTTTACTCTTTTGACCTTGTAGAAAGTCAAAAAGTGAAGACATCAAATTAAAAAAGAAAAAAGGAAGGGTTATTATTATTATTATTATTATTATTATTATTTTTTTTTTTCTCGGCTCAGAAATTTTCCCAGCCGATCCGATTTCGTTTTTTCACTTTCACTTTCAATTCTTCTCTTTTCTATAAAAGTTTCTCCACGTTTTTGTTCAGAACAGTGTGTGCTGTTGAAAAGGCAACACGTCTCTCTCTTAAACATAGAAATTTATCCTGAGCTGTGAGAATTTTTCTCCCCTCAATTTGATGAGTCAAATGAGACCTATTTAAAGAGTTACTACAACAAATTTATACTTGTGTGTTGAAATCACTCGAGTTTCGACTTGACATCAGTCTGTGCTGTGTATTCTACTTGGATACATACTTTTCCCTCCTAGAAAGAGCTTCTGTGAAGGTAGGTCAACCTTTTTCTCACAGCTCTTAGACATTTTTTTTCCAACTGACTCGATCGACGAGACTTTACCCAAAAATAAACTCTCTGTGATCTATGAAAGTCTTTCCCGTTTCGTTCTAGTGTTTTGACGTTTCATTTCATAGCTGTAACGATTTATGGGATAAAGTTTACAGCATCCGTGTTGGTCTACGGGTGAACAATGGGTCGCCCACTCAGCACAATGGAGACCCGATGTTGGACTTTATGTTGGAAAAAGTGGTGAACCCGTGTTGGATCGCTTCCCGTGTTTTGTTTTTAATTAGACATTATAAAAAAAATAAACTCTACTCTCCTTTTGGTTCGAAGGTTGTCTCAACCTGTTGTCTTAGCTTTCGAAAGAAATTAAATTTTCAAGAGAAAGGAATGTTCTTTATTTGAGAAACAGGACGAGATAGGTTGAGAGAGGTGTCAAAGAAAAAAGGGAGATGTCGTTCATTTTTATATTATATAATATATATATTATATAATATATACATTTTTTTTAAAAACTTTTTTTCAAATCTCTCAGAAAATATTTTCCAGCTCATCTCAAAATGACCCTTCTACTCATTTTCGAAACAAGACACTGTGTCTTACTATTTTCAATTTTTTCAACTTTCTAAGAAAAAAAACAATATTTTCCAGCAACATTTGCGAAAGACGACACGTTTTTTCAATTTTGTTTTTCAAGAATGTGTCCCATTTTTCTCTGAGATCCTTTATAAAGGAGTCTCTCAAAGTGATACGTATACAGACATTCTGCTTTTCAGATCAGCATTGTCCAATTTCCTCGTAGCTGTAGAAGCGAATGGGTTTTCCAAACAGCTTTGAAATGATTTGGACTCGTCGCTCTCAACGGAGGAAATCTAGATCTGCCGAACGGAAATCGCTTGAGTCCAAAATAATAACTGAACCCTTTTCGCTTGAATGATCACGAGATTTCAACGACCACGAGAGTGTGGAGAAGATATCCAAAATACATCCCGTGGAGAACATCCAGACTAGCTCGTAAGAGACAAAACTAACCCTACAACACATACACACGCATGTTTTAAAAAGCATCATGCCTCTGGGAAAATCATTTCAACTCTTAATCATAGGAAATTCATGTTTAAAAGAGGATCTCCTCTAAAACATATAGTAAAAAAACATAGGAATCATGTCGGATCCATAGCCATAAAAATTGGGCATTGACATTTTTTTAATAAATTCATGACACACAGAAAATGATACACTGTTTCACTAAAAAGTGTTTAAAAACAACACTTTGAACAAATACTACTTAAAAAGGGAATGGGAAAGAGGACCCACCTTTCATGAAAACCATTTCTGTGTGGACGAAAGCGGGAAGAGATTTCAAGAAACATTGTTATCCTAGAACGATGTCGGCACTCGGGGCGTTCTAGGATCGACTCAAAGGATAGAGTTTCCCGTTAAAATCTTACACGGGTGACATGTTCCAAATTCACAAATCATTCCATTCGAATCGCCTTCTTGGATCCATCTATAGCTTCGAAATACGAAAAGAAACATTATATTTGTCTAAAGTTCAGAAATCGTAATTTTGAAAAAATTCTTCTTAAGAACATTATGGGTTCCAGATTTGGGCAGAGAGAGAAGGAGACGTGTTGCCTTTTCAACAGCCCACACAGTTTTGAACAGAAACACGGAATGCTTTTATAGAAAAGAGAAAAATTGAAAGTGAAAGTCAAAAAACGAAATGAGACCAGTTGGGAAAAAACTTTCAGAGCTCAGGAAAAATTATAAGATTGAAAAAAAAAAAAAAAAACCTACCTTTTTTTATTAATTTGATGTCTTCACTCTTTTGACCTTGTAGAAAGTAAAAAGTGAAGACATCAAATTAATAAAGAAAAAGGAAGGGTTATTATTATTATTATTATCTTTTTTTCCTGACTCAGAATTCTTTCTCGGCTCAGAAATTTTCCCAGCCGATCCGATTTCGTTTTTTTACTTTCACTTTCAATTCTTCTCTTTTCTATAAAAGCATTCTACGTTTCTGTTCAGAACAGTGTGGGCTGTTGAAAAGGCAACACGTCATAGAAATATTTTCCTCCTTGACTCGATGAGTCAAATGAGACCTATCTAAAGGGTTATTAGAACGAATTCATAGTTGTGTATTGAAATCGAGTTTCGACTTAACATCAGTCTGTGCGGTGTATTCTACTTGGATACACACTTTTCCCTCCTTTCTGTGAAGGTAGGCCATCCTTTCTTCACAGCAATTAGACATTTTTTTCCAAATGACACGATCGACGAGACATCACCCTATTTTTAAGCATCCATCCTCTGTGATCTATGAAAGCATTTCCCGTTTTGTTTCCGTTGAATCTGTGCTGTAGAGCCCCCAAATGGCTACAAAGGTTCTTATTCTCGAACGTGTGCACTGTTCTGACGTTTCATTTCATAGCTGGGATGATGGGTGGGACACCTTCCTTTCAAACTGCACCGTGGAGGTTGAAATGTTAGAAAGTTTCGAGCCTACGTGTTTACTTCACGGGTAAACTACGGGTCGTGAACAAAACAGGACACTTCGTGGATAGTCCCTAGGAAAAAGCATAGAACGGAAATGGCTACTCGTGTTTTGTCTATTCGACATTATTCAAAATGATTTCTACTCTCTTTTTGGTTCGAAGGATGTCTCTACCTGTTGTCTTAGGTGTCTAAAGAAATTAGGTTTTCAGGAAAGGAGTTGTCTTAGGTTTCTACAGAAATTAGCTTTTCAGGAAAGGAATGTTACTTGAGAAACAGGACGAGATAGGTTGAGAGAGGTTTCAAAGAAAAAAGAGAGATGTCGTTCATTTTTACCATGTCTGAAGACATGATAAAAATGAACAAAAAGTATTTATAATATATATTATATAATATATATATTTTTATTTTAAAAAATTTTCAAATTCAAATCTCTCAGAAAATATTTTCCAGCTCATCTCAAAATGACCCTCCTACTCAGTTTCGAAAAAAGAGACTGTGTCTTACTACTCTCCATTTTTTTCAACTTTCTAAGAAAAAAAACTATTTTACCATCTCATCTCTCAACATGAGCCTGCTTCATCCTTTCCGAGAAATGAGACGTTGGTATCGTCTTCATGGGTGTTTCTCTGAGATCCTTAAAAAATGCTTGCAGAATCCACTCGACAGGATTTGTCAAAGTATTCCGAGCTTCACTTCAGAGGGCGTGCGCTGCTAAACATACCCCTGATTTCAGGGAAAAGAGTTCCAGGAGTTGTTGGAGGAGATATCCAAAAATAAATAACGTGGTTGTGAGTCAAAATAAACGACCCCTTTTCACTTGAGCCAGCACGAGATTTCAGCGACCACGAGAGGGTGCAGAAGATATCCAAAACACATCTCGTGGAGATGATTATCACGTAAGGGAAGAAATCTAACCGTCCCACCACACCTACACAAACACACGTGTTTTTTTTTTTTGAAAACGATCATTCTTTTGGAAAATCATTTCAACTTTGAATAGGAAAATCATGTTTTTAAGAGTGGGTCTCATCTAAAACGTAGAGGAAAACATATGAATCATGTTGGGTATTGGTAGCCCTAAAACTAGGCATTGAAATTTTTTAATAGATTCATGATCAACAGAAAATGATACAAGGTTTTACTTGCAACTATTTAAAAGAATCCTTTGAACCCATACTTGAAAAAGAAATGAAGAAACATCCAGCTAGCTCGTCTAAAGTTCAGAAAGGTTAAGAGATTCTCAAAGAATTCTTTTTAAGAACATCATGGATTCCCGATTAGGGTAGAGAGGGAGGCGTGTTGCCTTTTCCACAGCCCACAGTGTTCTGAACAGAAACTCGAAATACTTTTATAGAAAAGAGAAGAGTTGAAAGTGAAAGTCGAAAAACGAAATGAGATCGGCTGGGAAAATATTTTCAGAACTCAGAAAAAAATTCTGAGATGTGAAAAAAAGAAAAAAAACTTTTTGTTAATTTTTATCATGTCTTCTAGACATGATAAAAATTAACTCATCCCCCTTTTATCTGGGAATGTTGTCTCACCGTTTCTAAAAATAGACCAGAACCCAGTCTTTTCTTGGAATTCTATTCTTTAGAAAGGATGAGTCATGGTCTATTTTTAGAAAGTGGGAGACAACATTCCCAGACAAAAAGGGGGTGAGTTAATTTATATCATATCTAGAAGACATGATAAAAATTAACAAAACGTATTTATAATATATATTATATCATATATATTATATAATATACATTATATAATATACATTATATAATATATATATATATTATATTATCTAATTTTTTTTTCTTTTTTTTTTCTCCACGACTCAGAATTTTTTTCTGAGCTCTCAGAAATTTTTCCCAGCCGATCCCATTTCGTTTTTCGACTTTCACTTTCAACTCTTCAGTTTTCTATAAAAGCATTCCACGTTTCTGTTCAGAACAGTGCGGACTGTTGATGAGGCAACATGTCTCTCTCTACCCAAATCTGGAACCCTAGTCACGAGAGAATATGAGACTAGAAAAATAGTTTAGCTTATTGATCTAAAAAATGTCCCATGCTAGAACTCAGTATTATTTTCAGAGCGGGGCTTTCCAGTATCCACTTCCAAGATTTTAGATTTGCCATGGGTGAGACGTTCCAAATTCATAAATTCTTCAATTGGAATCACCTTCTTTGACAA
Organism: Stegodyphus dumicola; assembly: GCF_044657685.1. Taxonomy (NCBI): domain Eukaryota; kingdom Metazoa; phylum Arthropoda; class Arachnida; order Araneae; family Eresidae; genus Stegodyphus; species Stegodyphus dumicola. Next base: position 65,983,685 of record NC_140778.1, on the reverse strand, counting down.
ATGGCTAAGAAATTCTTAAAGAATATCATGGGATTGGGTAAAGAGAGAGACGTGTTGCCTCTTCCACAGCCCACACGGATCTGAAGTGAAACGCGGAATGTTTTATAGGTAACTGGGGAATTGAAACAAAGTCAAAACCCAATCGAAAGTAAAAGTAAAAGCCCAACAGAATTTCACAGGAATGAGTCATAGTCTATTTTTAGAAAGAGTGAGACAACATTCCCAGACAAAAAGGGAAGGGAGTTAATTTTTTTTCACAACTCAGAATTTTTTTCTGAGCTCTGAGAATTTTTTTCCAGTCGGCTTGATTCACAAAACCAGATATATTCAAATTATTTCTATACAGGGTTCTCATCTATTTAAACCACTCGAATTTCGGCTTTAAATCAGTCTGTGCTGTGCACTGGAGCTGAATACACTCTTCTTCCTCCTGGAAAGAGGTTTTGTGAAGGTGTGTGGAGATTGTTTTCAGCTGTCAGACAGTTTTTGCCAACAGCCGACTCGATCGATGAGACACCCTTCTATTTTTTCAGACTGAACTTTCTTTGGAAGCATTTCTTGTTTAACTTCGGTTCAGTCTGTGCTGTGGACTCCCCATGTTTTCGTTATTCGGGAAAGTGGCCACAGCATTTTGTGTGTGTTTCGTTTCATACTGGACTTGATGGGTTAGTTCAATGGATTTCAAATGACACCGTGGAAGTTGGAGAAAGGTCAAGTCGATTCGGATGACGGCAAAGCATTTGAGGGCTATTTGCCTTGAGAAATGCCCTCGTGGAGAACTTTGGAAGGGAAACTGGCTCGTATTCACGTTACACATGGGGAAAAACCACAAAAAAACACCCATGCAGCCAGCTTGAAAGTCATTCGTTCACGTTTTACAAAATATGAAATGGATTTTATAAAAACATATTGGGATCGTATTCAAAATTGGATCATCCTGTTGTTTTATCAGAATATGCCAGTATACGATTGAACAATTCTATTGAATCACATGATCTTGCCTTCTTGAAAGTCATTTGTTAACGTTTCACAAAATATATATCAGTATAAGATGGAACCATCGTGATCCGTTATCCTGACTGATGGAATCAGCTGTGGATCACAAGACCTTGCATTTTTTGAAAAGGATTTGTTAAAGTTTCACAAAATATACGAAATATATATCAGTATACGATTGAAAAAAATCATGATCCGTTATCCTGACTGACGGAGTCAGCTGTGGATCACGGGATCTTGCCTTGTTGAAAACAATTTGTTAAAGTTCCACAAAATATATCAGTATACAATAGAACTATCGTGATCCGTTAATTCTGAGGGGTCTAGTCAGCTGTGGATCACGAGATCTTCCCTTCTTGAAAGTCATTTGTTGAAATTTCACAAAATATATCAGTATACGATGGAACCATCGTGATCCGTTGATCCTGACTGCTCTAGCCAACTGTGGATCACGAGATCTTGCCCTGTTGAAAGGGATTTGTTAAAGTTTCTCAAAATATATCAGTATACGATTGATAAAATCGTGATCCGTTTTTCCTGAATAATGGAGTCAGCTGTGGATCACGAGATCTTGGCTTCTTGAAAGGAATTTGTTAAAGTTTCACAAAATATATCAGTATAGGATGGAACAATCGTGATCCGATTACACTGACGGGTCTAGCCAGCTGTGGATCACGAGATCTTGCCTTGTTGAAAGTCATTTGTTAAAATTTCACAAAATCTATCAGTATACGAAATAATAGCATGTTTTCTATAAAAACGGTTATTGAGTAAAACATTTCTAGCCTTGAAAAGCAAAAACAGTAGCAGGGATGAAAAACATTACCCTACGTCACGTACCCTACGTGACTTTTTTACTTTCTACAAGGTCAAATGAATGAAGACATCAAATTAAGAAAGAAAAAGGAAGATTTTTCTTTTTCTTTTTTTTTTAATTTTTTCTGAGCTTTAAAAATTTTTTCCCAGTCGTTAACATTTTGTTTTTGGACTTTCAGTTTCAATTCTTGTACCCATTTTGTTCTTTTCTTGATGTTCTTGTAGTATATTCCTATACAAATTCACTCCTTTTCCCCAAAAAAGATATCTTTTCTTTATTTTTTTACCTTCCAATTTGTATAGCTATATACTGAAAACAGGCATTAAAGTCAGTTTGTAGTATATTCCTATACAAATTTACTTATTTTCCCAGCAAAAAGATGTCTTTTTTATTTTTTTACCTTCCAATTTGTATAGCTATATACTGAAAACCGGCTTTAAAGTCCGTTTGTAGTATATTCGTATACAAATTCACTGCCTCCCCCCCGAAAAAAAAAGATGTCTTTTTTTATTTTTTTTTTACCTTCCAATTTGTATAGCTATATACTGAAAACAGGCCTTAAATTCCGTTTGTAGTATATTCCTATAAAAATTTACTCCCTTCCCCCCAAAAAAGATGTCTTTTTAATTTTATTTGACCTTCAGATTTGTATAGCTACATACTGAGAACAGGCGTTCAAGTCCGTTTGTAGTATATTAGTATACATGTTCTATTTTTTGAAAGGGTGAGACAACGTTCCCAGACAAAAGGGGGTAGAGTTAATTTTTATCATGTCTAGAAGACATGATAAAAATTAACAAAAAGTATTTATAATATATATTATATAATATATATATTATATAATATATAATTTTTTTTCTTTTTTTTTCTCCACGACTCAGAATTTTTTTTCTGAGCTCTGAGAAATTTTTCCCAGTCGACAGCCATCAGAAATTTTCCAGCCAACGCGATTTACTTTCACTTTCAACTCTTTTCTATATAAGTATTCCACGTTTTCTGTTCATAACCGTGCGGGCTGTCCGAGGTGCTACATGATTTCTCTCTCTCTCTACCTCCTCTAGACCTAGGATGTTCTTTCTCAAGAAGAGGAATTCTTTTAGTCAATGGCGAGGGAGGAAGATGGATTTCATCCTGTGGGTCTTTGAGAAACAACACACAGAAATAGAATTCAATACCCACGATCCTCCTTCACGGAACTCTGTAAGGGAAGCTGGGTGCACTGGATGCTGGAAAGCCACTCCTTTCGTGATTTGTGAGTCGGTAAAAAGGGATTGAATGTGATATCCCTTCCGACAATACCATAGACGAGCGGTCCAATAGTTCCATGAGAAAATATCGCTTTAATCTTTTTAAAAACATTAATGAGGATACTTTTCTTGTAAAAAAGAAAAAAGGTATTGTTTTCTTTCATCTAGGGAAACAATCATACCTTGAATGTTTAGAAGAAGATCCGTTTAAGTAAAAAAGATTAGCCCCATCGCGCAACATCATCATGGGTTCTCATCTTATCCCAACAGCCCTGTGATCATTGTTTTTTCAAACGTCAGGCCAAAGTATTCCTTTTAAAACATTTTCTGTTCTTCCTGGGTGTGGGATTGCGTACCGAGAATGTATTTTCCACAACCCCCATGGATTAGAACAGAAATATATTACAATCCTCACGCCATCGTGGTTTTCGAAAGCCAAAAGAATTCCTTATGAAACAACATCTTTTCTTCCTGGTTGTGGGATGAGGTAGATGTTGCATCGTCAACAACCCACACTGATCTGAACAGAAATGTGGAATGTTTTTATAGATATAAGAAATGAACTGAAAGTGAAAGTAAAAATGAAATCGTATTGGCTGGAAATATTTCTTGGCTGTTGAATGGGAAAAATATTTCCAGAGCTGAGAAAAAAATTTTGAAAAAAAAAAACTCTTCCTTTTTTTCTATTAAATTGATGTCTTCACTTTGTTTACTTTGGAATGGAGAAACCCAAAGACCATGACTCATCCTTTCTAAAACATAGCATTCCTAGAATGAGTCATGGTCTATTTTTAGAAACAGTGAGACAACATTCCCAGACAAAAGGGGGGTAGGGTTAATTTTTATCCTGTCTAGAAGACAAGATAAAAATTAACAAAAAGCTTTTTTTTTTTTTTACATCTCAGATTTTTTTTTCTGACCTCTGAAAAGTTTTTCCCAGTCGGCAACCAAGTCAAAATTTTCCAGCCATGACGATTGGGCTTTTACTTTCACTTTCAATGCTTTTCTATAAAAGTATTCCACGTTTTCTACTCAGAACCGTGCGGGCTGTCCAAGGTGCAACATGCTTTTTCTCTTTCTACCTCATTGTAGTAAAAAAATATTATTGAGAAGAGATATGCAGTAAAAAATAATATCACGGCACCATATGTGGTGAAAATATTAGTATGAAGAGGAGAGCTATATGTAGTGAGAATATTTGTATGTAGTAAAAATACTTATATATTTTAATTTCTTATGTAATGAAAAATGTGTTAATTTCTGTAAGCTATGAGAAATATTTAATATAATTATTCAGGTGTATAAGTGATAACCAAAATTTTGAATATCAATTTTATCAGCGATGAAGTTATAACAATGATTAAGAGTACATCACGTTGTTTCCGCAATAACCCGAATGATAGGGATAAAATATGTAACCCACAGAGGATAGCAAAATAAAGTACTTACCCCAGACGTTGTGATAGTTGAAGAAGAAAATACAAGTTATACAACTACAATTCACTCTTTCTATCTTTCCTATCAAAAATTTTATTGTTGAGCTCACACAAATAAACAAGAAAATTAAATATCAGATCATAACTATAGTCCTACTAAAAATACAGAGCGTCCATTCGTTTATCGATATACTACAGAGCACTATCCATTTGCATCACTTTCAATAGATCACGAAATATCTGGAATCGAAGAAATATGTAAACCCGGAATATACTTGTCTTGAAATTTCTTTTGATTTTGAAGCTTTTACCAGTGAATTAATTTGAAGCAGTCACCACGTGGCGATAGACAATGGATGAGTCTTAAATTGCACAATGAGATCGTATGATATTTATTCTAAATCATCATTCCACCCAGGATGAATTTTCAGCAACTGCATATAGAATGAAGATATTCAATAAAAAAACTACAGTTATCGGACTTTTCAGGAAAGTTAAACGTCCATGAACACCCGAAGCTGTAGGTGAAGAGACAGTCAGAGAAGAGAAACCCGTCCTTCACCCTTGAACTCCCAGTAGCGAAGAGGAAAAAAACCGGTCCAACAACTGCCACCAAGGGCTTGGACGATACGATGACGATTCTTGAAGCGATAGTCTGATGATAGATGCCGGCTTGCTAGCACATTCCGTCCGGGCAAAGAAAAAGCACAGATCACCGCATGAACACTGCACTTCACTGACGCTGAGCACTGCATGATAAATTTCACCGAAACACAGTTCATTGCACGATAAATTTACTGATGCACAACACTCATTACAAGTATGATCTGGTATAATAGTTAAATCAAATGAAAAATAGTCAAAAATTATTTTATCATAATTTCACTGTCTGGGATAAGTGCTACACATATGAAGTACAATCAAAAATTAATAACTAATGCATATCATACAAGTTACTAATATAGTTACAGCATACACTTTCATTATAATCTGTAGTCAAGTTACAATTTTCTCTTTATAAATGGAAATTGTAAGCTAATACCTATTTTTACATTCATACATTTTCACTGTTAAACACAACTCTGCATTAATGATCATTTTTTTGACAAGTTTCTAATTATACAGATTCTATAAATTCTTCTGGATGACATCAATTAGCCCTTGAAATTACTAAATTCATCTAGACCAATTACTCTCCAATTTCATTTTTTTGAACACATTAATTTTCTTCTTCCTCTTTTTATTATTGTTATATATGTATATATATATATATATATTTTTTTTTACTACTCAAGCTTGTTTTAGTAGCACAATTTTCATGTCTAGCTCGTTACTTGTAATGATCACTAAGTGAACAGCACACTTTTTTTTTTGTAAATTCCATGACATTAGTCAACCCGGACCAGCCTGCAGCCAACCAAACGTATGAGTGAAGGTGGCCAACCGACACCCAGACTAATCATGAAATCTCAAAAAAGAATTCTTTTGTTGGAAATAAATCCACTAAATTCCTAACACTACAAATGTGTGTACGTTTTCTATTTATTTATATTTTTTCTAACTTAGTGAACAAGAAAAACAAGCTCGATGAAATAAATGTTCTTAATTAATTAAATTGAACCTTGGATCAACTCTTTTAAATAATTTGCTACAATGAATTTTTGTAGTTTTGTGGTCTTCGATGTTTTGAATTAAGTAGTTTTTATTTCGAAAAATTTTTATTATTTTGAAAGGTCCATTGAATTTTGGCTGAAAAGCATGAGGTGGTTGTGAAGCCTTTAAAAATACCTCATCTCCAATATTAAATTTTGGTGGTACTCTGCCTTTAACAACTTTATTTTGAGACTGAAAATATTTTTCTTCGTTTTGTTTCACTAATTCTCTAGTTGCTTTAATGTGTTCTCTCTGACGTAACAAGTATTGTGAAGGTTTATCTACCGTTGCCGGTTCATTATTTGTATCTAGAGGTGTATTGAGTTCTCGCCCAAAAAATAACTGTGCGGGAGTAAAACTTGTCACTATGTGTTTAGAATTGTTGTAATATAGTTTGAAAAAAGCTAATCTATCTGACCATTCGATTACCTTATTGGATAAAGAAGCTATGCTGTCTTTCATAGTTCGATGAACTCTTTCTATGATTCCATTAGACTGTGGATAATAAATGGAGCTTTTTCGGTGTTCAATATTGAGATCTTTTAGAAATTTTTCAAATTCAGCTGAACAAAAATTTGAAGCATTATCAGATAAAATTACTTTTGGAATACCAAATTTTGAAAAATAAAGATTCATACACCTTATTATTGTAGCAGATGTAATATTTAACAGAGGAATAGCTTCTAAATATCTTGAATAATGATCAATAATAGTTAGAATGAAAAATTTGCCATCATGTGATCTGGGCAATTTACCCACAATGTCAATTACTAACATTTCTCCAGGTGCTAAATCAGATTTTTTTATATTGCTTGTAATTGTTTTACATGACCTTGGTTTATTCTCCAAACACTGTTGACATTTTTCACAAAAGTTTTTTGTATCTAAAAACATGCCCTTCCAGAAATACTTTTTCTTAATGAATTCATAAGTTTTACTAGTACCAAAATGCGGAGCATGAGCAATCTCTAAACAAGGTTTTACTAAAGAATTTGGAAGTAGAATTTTATTTTCTAAATGCCTTTTCTTTAAATGATGCACTCTGGGTCTTAATTTTATCATTACTACACCATTTTTTTTATCAATAAAATATTTTCCACAAATATCGGCTTTATTATTGTTAATTTGGCTTAAGATATCCTTAATATTTTTGTCATTTCCTTGGTGATTAACTATATTTTGGATGCTTAACTGAGTATTGTCTGAATGAAATAAGTTGATATTGTTTACACTATGAGATGCTTCAGGAATTCTAGAAAGAAAATCTGCAGGATTGGAAAAACCAGGTATATGTTTTAGAGAGTAATCAAAATCTTGTAAATACAACAACCATCTGGCAACAATGTCAGGCTGCTTATCCAGCTGCATATGAAAAGTGAGTGGTTTAGCATCAGTTAAAATAGTAAATTTTTTGCCATATAAATGTTCATAAAAATGCTTGACAGAAGAAAAAATAGCATAAAGCTCACGCCTGATCGATGGGTATCTAGACTCAGCAGGAGTGAGAAGTTTCGAATAAAATTCTACAGGAAAGAATTTATCATCAATCTTTTGTAACAGAATACCACACATAGCTACTTTAGAAGCATCAGTGATCAAAAATATCTCATGATTATCATCAATGTTCCTTATAGTTGGTTTGTCCAACATTATTGATTGTAATTTATCAAAAGCATCTTGGCAATCTTGATTCCAAACAAAGGGAACATGTCTTTTAGTTAAGTGTACTATTGGCTGAGTGATCTCAGCAAAATTATGGATTAAATGTCTAAAATAGTTCATCATGCCAAGAAAAGCCTGAACTTGTTTTACATCCTTTGGAATAGGAAATCTTGTAACCTTTGAAATATTTTCTTCAGAAGGAGAAAAACCTGCTTGTGAAATATTGAAACCCAAATAAGTTATTTCAGATTTACAGAGCTGCACTTTAGCTGGATCTAGAGTTAAATTAAATGATTTTAATCTGTCAAACACTTTTTGAAGAATTACTTTTAACTCACTCATACTATCAGCTGCAATAATAATGTCGTCCAGAAAAAATTGAACATTACTACCTTTAATGTCATTTAAACATTTTGAAATTAATGTATGGAAATAGGAAGTGCTATTGCGAGCTCCAAAGGGAAGTCTACAAGAATGAAAATTACCCAGTTCGGTGCAAAATGCCAACTTTTCTTTATCAGAGTCCTGCAAATTGATCTGGAAAAAGGCTGACTTCAAATCCAGTACACAATACAATTTCCTACCAGCAATGTTATGCAAAATCTCAGAAATTTTTGGTAAACAAATTTTGTATGATTCTGTGATACAGTTTAATAGACGATAATCTACAACCATACGAAATTTTGGTGCATTTTTATCTTCACCAGGTAAATTCTTTTTCCTAACAAATATTACAGGAAAACTATAATTTGAAGAAGAGGGTTCTATTATGCCTGCTTCTAATAATTTTGCAATTTCTTGTTGATTGTTGAGCATACTGTTTTGCAATTTTAGGAATAGGGTAAGGTCTAGTTTGAATTGGGAAATTGTGAAGAAGTTTAAATTCTGGTACATCTTTATCAGTAGATCCTAAAGTATTATATGATTTTGAAAACACAGCATAGTTATTCATTAGCAATTCTATCATTTCATTTTTTGCGTGTTCATTTAAATGATCTAGTTTAAAGTCTGATACATTTAATTCCTCTTTTCTAAGTTTAATTACTTCTTGCAGATTTAGTGTGTTGATTTGTAAAGTCTCATGATTTTTGGGACTAACAATATCCTCAAAGTGAAATGGCACAGCAGTTCCAATAACAGAATTCTTCCTAAAAATTAATTTCTCATTGGTGTTGTTTTCAACAATAGTTTGAATGTGGTTGTGACAATCAACTATATGTAAAGATTCATTGATATGGAACTTATTTTTTGATGGCTTTGGAGAAAGCAAAATTTCTTTAAATTGTTTTAAAGCTTCAGGAACAGCTAAAGAAATGATTTGAGATTGACCTGGCTGGACAGTTATATTAGAAACCATTCTTAATGAGTTTAAATTACAATTTTTTCTTCTTACATTAACTGAGTTGCTTAATTTTTTATTGGGATAATTTTCTTCAAAGTCCAAATGAGTATTATCTACTATGAGTTTCTTATTTATGGAATCTAACAAAATTTTGTTACTTTGAATGAAGTCATAACCTAGGATTATCTGGTAAGTAGAATTCCAATTGTTTTGGGTGACATAAAATAAATTAGTGAACCATTTACTTTGAATTTTGAATTTTAAATTAACTGCAGACATGTAAGGGATGCATGAATCTTCAATAGTTTTTATTCTTACCATCCGAGAAACAAATTCAACTTTAGTGAATTGTTTAATTTCCTCAATAACATCTGGTTGGACTAAAGATAAATTAGCACCAGTATCAAGAAGAGCCTCATAAGTCTGAGAACCAATTTTAAGTTTGATTATTGGCAGATAATTAGAATTTTCTGAGTTACAAGACATCAACAATTTGGTTGAGTTTCTAATATTACATCTTTTATTTTTTGCAAACTTGTGTTGGACATTATTGCTGTTACTTTGGATCTTTTTTGGATTATGATGTCTATACAGGTGTTCTTTATAACCCCAGTCTCTGCGGATTCCTGCAAGGGGTCTAAAATTTTTGTTGTAATATATCTGGCAAGAATCCTTAGCTAGCTTAAATGCTTATTCTAACCTTTTTTGTATTGACTATTATTTCTGTAATGATGATAGTTCCTCCGCCAAGTGTTTCGAAATTGTCTGTGTCCCCTGAATGTGTTGTTTCTAAAATTATGCTGATCTTGCCTAGGAAAATACCAACAATCTGTTGTTAAGTGTCTTTTGCTACATATATGACAAGTTACACTATTAAAGTTACTAGAATTTTGAGATGTAGAAGCATTGTGATTTATTCTTGTATAAGATGTGTTTATAGGCTTATTTTGAGAAAGTTGATTTACTTTATCTGTTAGCTCCTGAATAATTTTATTCTGTTCAAGTCTTTCTTTGAGAAGATTATTAATCTCTAAATTTTGCTCAACATTTATACTGTTCAAATATGTTTTCTCATCATTCAATGCATTTTCTATATTACTTGCCAATTCTACAGCCTTATCAAAGGAAGATGGACCTAATTTCTTAACTTCAATCCTAATGTCTGTTCTGAGGGCCTCAAGAAATTTAGTGAGCTTCATTTTCTCTTTTAATTTATGTAAACTAGAATCCTCAACCGAATCTTCATTTATGTATTTTGTCGCTGTTGTAGTAATATCGTCAGCTAATTCCCTAACAGATTGGTTACACTTTTGAGAAATGTTTGAGAATTGCTGTAGAATGTCCTGAAAGGATTCAAATCGTGCAAATTTATTATTTAATAATTTTTCTAAATTTTCAAATTTATTTTCCTTAGCCACTCTTGGATCATTAATTAGGAAATCTAGAGCTTTATCCCTACAGTTTATTTTCAGAATGATTATTTTCTTTTCATCTGACCATTTTTCTAATTTAGCAACACTATTTATTTGATCAAGAAAGAAATTTACATTTTCAGATAAGTTGCCACTAAATGTGGGCAGAGCAGAAGCTAGGGAAGTTGCCATACCAGTGTTAGATCTACCTTTAAGCTTTGACATGGATGAAGAAATATAGTTACTTATGTTGCATTACCTTACAATCTGCTATTTCTATTTTAATGTTATTGAGATCTACATTATTTTACACAAACACTTAGCAATCTCTCTGATAATTTACATATACATTTACCAAACATGCATATAAGAGTAGATAGCAAAGTTAAGGTGATTTTTTTTTATTTAGTAATTAATTAGGATCTCCTGTAACTTTAACCATGCATATATCAAATTAGTGATGCAATATAAATACATTGATCATTAACACTTCTGGATTCTAATACTGCTGAACATTATTTTATCATTACATACCACAATCCAATGAAATTACTGAAATCAGCTTTTGATTCAAATATCTTAAAACTTTCTTTAAATATGCACATATATATATAACAATACATATGAAATTGAATTTTTGAATTATCCAAAATAGAATTACTCTTTCATGGCATATTACCTATCATTTATCATAAATTTTCAACAATATAAATCATATGTGTAGCAAATATACTATAGGTCACACATTTTATTTGAATTCTCAACCTGAACTAAATGATTTTAAGTTATTTCTTTTGTCACGGCACCATATGCAGTAAAAAAATATTATTGAGAAGAGATATGCAGTAAAAAATAATATCACGGCACCATATGTGGTGAAAATATTATTATGAAGAGGAGAGCTATATGTAGTGAGAATATTTGTACGTAGTAAAAATACTTATATATTTTAATTTCTTATGTAATGAAAAATGTGTTAATTTCTGTAAGCTATGAGAAATATTTAATATAATTATTCAGGTGTATAAGTGATAACCAAAATTTTGAATATCAATTTTATCAGCGATGAAGTTATAACAATGATTAAGAGTACATCACGTTGTTTCCGCAATAACCCGAATGATAGGGATAAAATAAGTAACCCACAGAGGATAGCAAAATAAAGTACTTACCCCAGACGTTGTGATAGTTGAAGAAGAAAATACAAGTTATACAACTACAATTCACTCTTTCTATCTTTCCTATCAAAAATTTTATTGTTGAGCTCACACAAATAAACAAGAAAATTAAATATCAGATCATAACTATAGTCCTACTAAAAATACAGAGCGTCCATTCGTTTATCGATATACTACAGAGCACTATCCATTTGCATCACTTTCAATAGATCACGAAATATCTGGAATCGAAGAAATATGTAAACCCGGAATATACTTGTCTTGAAATTTCTTTTGATTTTGAAGCTTTTACCAGTGAATTAATTTGAAGCAGTCACCACGTGGCGATAGACAATGGATGAGTCTTAAATTGCACAATGAGATCGTATGATATTTATTCTAAATCATCATTCCACCCAGGATGAATTTTCAGCAACTGCATATAGAATGAAGATATTCAATAAAAAAACTACAGTTATCGGACTTTTCAGGAAAGTTAAACGTCCATGAACACCCGAGGCTGTAGGTGAAGAGACAGTCAGAGAAGAGACAGGCCGAAGCCCGTCCTTCACCCTTGAACTCCCAGTAGCGAAGAGGAAAAAAACCGGTCCAACAACTGCCAACAAGGGCTTGGACGATACGATGACGATTCTTGAAGCTATAGTCTGATAATAGATGCCGGCTTGCTAGCACACTCATCTGGACCCAGGACCGCTCTTCTAGAAAGAGCTTCTGTGAACACAAGTTTTTTTCTCACTTTTTAATGTCTCACAGAATAGAAATCATTTTTCCCGTTTGAAAAGCTCGTTTGGATTTCTCGTTCTTTCTCGTTTGGATTTCATCAGCAACCGTTTATCAGGTTCTAGCGAAATTGGATGATCCATCCATGGATCAGAATTTCCCATCCGTGGTTTATATGCATCAAGATTTTCAACATAGTTTAAGAAAAAACTTCAATCCTATTTGAAAGGAGATGTCATGATATTGAAAGACATTTTCTCATGACGGACATTGAAAGACATTTTCCATGATATTGAAATACATTTTACTATGACGGAATCTGTCTATCCCACACCTTCTTCTAAAGTGAAGTTAAAAAGATTTTTCATACCGGGTTTTCAATTTTCACCTCAAATCATACCGTTGACGACGTGTGAGACACAAACCATGACATAAATTTCAGTTTCCATGACAGCTAACACTCTTGAGGTTTAAACAAATGTATGAAAGAATTTATTTTTGATCCCTTTCAGCGATTGAGTGGGCTGGGAAAAAATGGCTCTTTCCATGACAGCTAACACGCTTGAGCTTTAAAAATGTATGAAAGAATTTATTTTTAATCCATTTCAGCGATTGAGTGGGCTGGGAAAAAATGGCTCTTTCCATGACACCTAACACGCTTGAGCTTTAGAAATGTATGAAAGAATTTGTTTTTAATCCGTTTCAGCGATTGAGTGGGCTGGGAAACATTTTCTTAGAGCTCAGGGAATGTGTGTCCAGGTTGAATGCACAGCACACACGGATAGGAAGTCGAAACTCGAGTGGCTTAAATAAATATACGAAATTTGGGTCATCGAGTGGACTAGGAAAAATTCTCAGAGCTCTGGAAATAATTCTGAGTTCAAGCATCGGACATGAGAACAGAAATATATTACAATCATCATGTCATCGTTGTTTTCGAAAGCCAAAAGAATTCCTCATGAAAGAACATCTTTTTTTCCTCGTTGTGGGATGGAGTAGAGTTGCTGCATCTTGAACAACCCACACTGATCAGAACAGAAACATGAAATGTTTTTATAGATATAAGAAATGAACTGAAAGTGAAAGTAAAAATGAAATCGCATTGGCTGGAAATATTTCTTGGCTGTTGAATGGGGAAAATATTTCCAGAGCTGAGAAAAAAATTTTGAAAAAAAAAAAAAAACTCTTCCTTTTTTTCTATTAAATTGATGTCTTCACTTTGTTTACTTTGGAATGGAGAAACCCAAAGACCATGACTCATCCTTTCTAAAACATATAATTCCTAGAATGAGTCATGGTCTATTTTTAGAAACAGTGAGACAACATTCCCAGACAAAAGGGGGTAGGATTAATTTTTATCATGTTTTCTAGACATGATAAAAATTAATCCTACCCCCTTTTGTCATGTGTTCTAGACATGATAAAAATTAACAAAAAGTTTTTTTTTTTTTTTTACATCTCAGAATTTTTTTCTGAGTTCTGAAAATTTTTTCCCAGTCAGCAACCAAGTGAAAAATTTCCAGCCAAGACGATTTGGCTTTTACTTTCACTTTCAACTCTTTTCTATAAAAGCATTCCACGTTTTCTGTTCAGAACCGTGCGGGCTCTCCATGGTGCAACATGCTTTTTCTCTCTCTACCTCATCTGCAGCTAGGATGATTTTCCTTCCTCAAAAAGTGGAATTCTTTGGGAATACCTTACAATTTCACGAGCTAGCTGTTTCTTATATTTCGAGGAGATTTCAATGGAATTGTTTATAGATGTCACCTATTGCAGATGGGGAAAATGTCCATACTGGATCGCTGGAGACATCTCATCCAGATAGGTCACGTTATATTTTTCCCACACCTAAATAAATTGGAAATGAGCCATCCTTTTGTTTTCTCATCTAACAAAGATAGACACTGCAGACCGTTTTGGGTTTTCACTCTTCGCGAACCGAGACGAGCCGCAGCGACACTTTGAGTTTTCTCTGAGCGCAATAATGGATCACGTGAGCAGCCATTTTGTATCCCATCTCACCCAGATAGGTCATGTTGTATTTTGTTTCATGCACCTAGCCAATTTTGGACATGAGCCATCCTTTTGTTTTTTCCATCGAACCAAGATGGACTCTGGAGACAATTTTGTTTCTCAACGGAAAAGTAAATTTTCTGAATGGGTGCCGGTGTTCGAATACTTTTGTGACCGACTGTACTTTATAGGATCCGACGTTGTTATAGTACATTGCCGAATTTTAGTAGAAACAAGAAAAAATAAGAATTGTAACGGAGGACGCCTTTATGTCTATATGTTATAGAATCGATTATTTTATTTTTGTATTGAAAAAGGATTACAATTTCTGATTCGTCAGGAAAAAATATAAAATGTTGCAACCAGCTTTCTTGTTTGCCTTCGTATTTCAAATGCGCGTTATTATAATGGTATATTCTTCTTTTTACATTCTTAAATGTTAAAACTGTACTTTTAGCATGCCTGAGTTTTGTACTCGTATGTGTGGCTCTATGCTTCGTAGAAATGGCGAAGTGACATATAAAAATTATGTGAATGTTGAAAGGAAGATATTCTACTCGAAACTTCAAATAAATGGAATGAATGAATACGCCGAAGGAATTTCTAGAAATATTTGTTTTAAAAATTTTATTATTAAGATTTTAAATCCAAAATGTTTTGAAATCTAAAGAAAAAAATATTTAATCCTTGAAACATTTTTGGAAAGAAATCTATCGATATAAAATCTCTTAAAATTAATGGAGTGTAAATGAATTAAAACAGTGTACGAAAGGGTTAGTTATACTCCGCACAAAAATTACAGTAAGAAGATCAATTATTTAAAGATATAAATTAATTACATTAAAAGAATTTAAAATAAATTAACATCTGTCCAAATGTCAATGTTAACAGCAATAGCACGAATGAAGTTATTCTTTAAATTCCGAACTTAATTCCTCCGTCGGTACGCAATGATTGGGTCTTTGCGATTACTTTTCTTATAGATACTACAAAAGGCCGCCAACGAAGTAGCGGTAAAATCGTTGAATACTAATAGTTTGAAGAGGGTCCAAATCCTGACGAATGGATTGCCTGCATACTAGTTTTAGCGAATTTTTGCTGCCTGTGTTTAATGTGAATATGAGCCAATTTTAGTTAGCTTTTCATGATGACGTGCCTTGACTACGAGTCCTCGCTCGGGTTGTGTTTGGTTTGGCTTGTTAGATTATTAAGCACGTGAAGGCGATCTGTCTAAGGGCAGGTATGCTTTCGTGATAGATTTTCTAAGGGAAACAATCTCGCACTACAAAAAGTTAAAACCATAAAAACGCCCATGCAATCAGCTTGTTCACGGGGGTTTATATGCAGGTCAAACTACCAGTATGTTAAGAGAAGCGATTTCAAGAATCTCTTCACATTACGGAAGTGGCAATAACTTCGAATTATACTATGCTACCACTTATCCTCTAATATGAAATTTTGAACTTTTCCGTTATCGGACAGCCCGCCAGCGACTGAGCAGAGTCTAACGGAACAACTGGTGGTTCTGTCCGGGGTTCGAATCCCGGCAAACGGGCTGGTTGCCAGGATGATATTCTTAGTTTTCCATATGTGTAAGATGTATTCAAGCCAATTTCCGTTAGGCAGTCCTCGAACGAAGACATCCTTCACCTTAGGCAAATAACCATCGAGTACTTTGCCATAATCAAATAAACCTTTATCCATAACATGCTTCAAATATTTTTATGTTAAAAAGTTCATGCGCCAAAGTTGGCCCCCGTTGAATGAAATATGTTGCTTATTTTTTCTTTGTTTTTTATAACAGCAGTGTTCTTGTTTTCAGAATCTGAATTATCAATAAAATTCTGTTAATAATATGCGATTCTATTTTGTTTTTTTGTTTAATGAAAAATTAATTTAAGCGACAAATCTCTTACATTTAGAAAAATTTTCGATTTTCGAAACGACTTGCTGTCAAAAGCGCATCTTCTCGTTGCTGCATATATTTATTTAAAGCAAACTGCTTGGCGCGTGTGCTTTTATATTTGAAAAGATTCAGAGAATTTTCAACAGGGAAATAAAGTTATTAATTTTACTGAATTTTGTGGATTCTTTGTGTTTTGAGGTAAAAGTCAAACCATCAGATATGTGAGAACCTTAAAATAAGGGTATATATAATCAGGATTTTGCGGCCAGACATTCCCAGCGAAATAGATTACAAAAAATTATCTATGTAGAGTTAATGTATATTCCGTTTAGTATTTTAATTTATCAGTGTTATTACACATCAGTTTATCAGTGTAAGTCATATCGAGTTTTAGTTGTAATCATTATAAGAATTTTATTTGGTTTATATAAATCCGATTCGTTTAATAATATTATATTTATTAAATACTATTTATTAGGTTTCCAAATCTGTCAAACCCAATCAATGGCCTCCTGGCTAAGATATCTGATTATCGCTATTTCGACTCATATTCGAACCCAAACAAACGAACTGGTTGAATTTTGTGATTTCCGCTATGTTTAACATGAACATGAGTACGTTTTACTTAGAAAGTCGTCCATGGAGACATTCATTGCCTTCGGCTGATAGATCTTGTTTCCTTTGCAATACTAAAAAAAATCTAAAAATTTTTCAAAAAGACTAACAGATGCATATAACAAAATAAAATTAAGTAAATGCATATAAGAAAATAAAATTAAGTAAATGTATATAAGGGAAAAAAATGAGGTAAAAACAAATTTTCAATAATTTTTCAATACAGTAGTTTTTAAATTGCTTGTTTTCAAATTTTATTTCATTTTTATGTATGTACTAATATACAGTGTATGTGTGCGAAAGTGTGCTTGTTCGGCATATCCATATATATTAATTAAATAAATCTGATTTGAAAATGCATGCACTAACGCGCTATTCTCGTAATTTGAAAACGACTAAAGTATTGTCTGAGAAAAATATTTATAAAGAAAATTAAATTTTGTCTCCTTACTCGGTGCTGTGTAAAAAATTTAAATAAGCTTATTAATTTTTTTCTTCTTTATTAAAAACAAATTAGTTTCTTTTCATCTATATATGAAAAGTAACAGAATCTTGCTGTCAGAATGGAAATTCTTAAAAATATAAAACTCGTTTTTTTCGAACAAAAGTTTCTGAGAAATTTCTCTCGGTCAGCAGGTAGTAACAGGACCACTGACTGCTTTGTTTGAAAAACCCGATGAAGTGGATGATTTTACCCCCAAAATGTTTTCTTTATCATAGCAGATGCGGTCCAAATGGCTCTGCTGAGAAGCGTTCGTATTTGAATAGCTTGAAAGCTTGAGTTGGAAGACTTATTGTTCCCGAAGCAATCAGTCAGACAGCAATAAAATTTGTTGTAGATATTTCTCTCTCTCTCTCTGTGAGTTCTTGAAATCTTGGAATGGGTGAAAGTTTATTTTGTTTTACATATATAAGGAAACTGCATGTAAAGCAAAATAATTCAAGGCACCCATTGTATGTTAATCATTGTACGTCCCCTCAGCTTTTCGGTTGGGAATTAAGAAAAGGAATTCCTATACTGCTTTTGTATTACTTGTATAGTGAAAGATTTGAAAATATAGCTTCATATGAAAAGTTTTTCTCCGATGAACGAATACAGCTGAAACATGTTTCTGTCTTCATGTATATCCACAAAACATGAAATAGTATTGTACTCTTTTGTATTTTGTATTCTATTGCATTTTTATATTACTTCGTGGTAAATTTTTTGATTCTTAAATTTCTCAAGTAGACAGGATACACAAGAAGAGTATACAAAACCCTTTATTTTTCTCTATTTACAAAAACTTCCGTACTTCGGAATACACCGACACGCTACTTGGGGTCTAACGTAAAAATATAAAAATAAAACTAAACTCTAATTTAACTTTAAAATAATAAACTTGGAAGATTGGCCTTATATTAACAGGAAGCGTATGTAGTACAGAGAACTGTGAACACTACAATACGTTTAAAATTTATCAAGAGGATTAAAACCTCTGGCCTGGAAGGTAACCAGCAACTGCGTAACTTCTAAGGTAAGCGGCCTGCTTCGACTAACTGCTTCCTCTCTCTCGCTTGGAAAAAGCCACAACTTAAATACTTGGCGTTCGCCAGACAAACTTTGCATAAAAACCTTAACGCTTATAATTCTGGCCGGAAGTAGAAAATAAGAAGTGATAGTAAAGATTTAAAATAAAATAAACGTTAGTAAAACTTAAGATCCTTACAATATAATTAATAATGAAAATACCGTTTAAGCTAGAAACCGATTTGAATCTTTTTTTCATTATAGAGTAACATGAGCCAAACAATTTTCGTTAGAAATATACAATTATGCTAACTTGACATATCAGATAGAAAATATTTTATCGTCATCATCGGCTATGATAAAAGATTTTTAGGCTTAAGATTTTGGATTATGATAAAGCACACAGGACCTATTTGTCTAAGCGAAAGGAAGTCTTCAGGGTAGATTTTTTTTTTGTGGGAAACAAACTGTTAATTCACAATCAATTGTACTTACGAAAAAAATTATACTTATGGAAATCAAACAACACTTATGTACTTATGAAAAACCCCTAAACCTCCCATGCAGCCGCTAGAATTTACCGGTGCTCAGCTATCTTACAGCTTGGAGACTAGTTGGCTTTCTGAACTTACCCAATATCTATCTGAATTTGAATATTTGCATAAAAAACGAGCAAAATAAAATGACACATTGTAAATAGTACATTTTACTGAAATCAAACTTTCTTTGAAAAAGGAAAATTAATTGTAAGGAATAAGATGGATGCATTTAATTAAACGGCGGGCGATAACAGCGCTGATCATATGTTTCGTATAGGAAATCATTTTCTTCGTGTTATCGTATTGTAATTATCTTAAGTTTTACTAACGTTTATTTTATTTTAAATCTTTACTATCACTTCTTATTTTCTACTTCCGGCCAGAATTAAAAGCCTTAACTTATTTATGCAAATTTGTCTGGCGTACGCCAAGTACTTAAGTTGTGGCTTTTTGCCAAGCGAGAGAGAGGAAGGAGTTAGTTGAAGCAGGCCGTTTGCCTTAGCAGTTTTACTCGGTTGCTGGTTGCCTTCCAGGCCAGAGGTTTAATCCTCTTGATAATTTTAAACGTATTGTAGTGTTAACAGTTCTCTGTACTACATACGGCTTCCTGTTAATATACGGCCAATCTTCCACGTAGGCCCTTGTTTATTATTCCAAAGTTAAGTTAGAGTTTAGTTAATATTTTTATATTCTTACGTTCAAACCACAAGTGGTTGGTCTCTGTATCAGGTTCAATGTTCCGTCTTACTTTCTTTGGGAACATGCACAGACCTGACTCGGAACAGGGAGCTTACTAAAGCTATGTTCAATAACTGTGGGAAGTAGACAAGATACACAGGAAGGGTATACACAACCCTTTATTTTTCACTCTTTACAATAATTTCCGTACTTCGGAATACAGAGACCAACTACTTGTGGTCTGAACCTAAGAATATAAAAATATAACTAAACTCTAACTTAAATTTGGAATAATCAACAAGGGCCTACGTGTAAGATTGGCCGGATATTAACAGGAAGCCGTATGTAGTACAGAGAACTGTTAACACTACAATACGTTTAAAATTATCACGAGGATTAAACCTCTGGCCTGGAAGGCAAACAGCAACCGAGTAAAACTTCTAAGGCAAGCGGCCTGCTTCGACTAACTCCTTCCTCTCTCTCGCTTGGCAAAAAGCCACAACTTAAGTACTTGGCGTTCGCCAGACAAATTTTGCATAAATAAGTTAAAGCTTTTAATTCTGGCCGGAAGTAGAAAATAAGAAATGATAGTAAAGATTTAAAATAAAATAAACGTTAGTAAAACTTAAGATCCTTACATACTTCCCGCCAGAGTTAATTAGTTTGAAACTGAGGTCTAAAACGACCTTGTTGAAAACTTTTAGCTCTAGAATCTAACGCGAGGCCAATCTTTTACAAACATTTCTCACTAGAAACTAGAAATTTAAAAAAAAAAAAAAATTGTTTTTACAATAGCAGCTTCATGGACACCCAATTTTTCATCTGTACTGCATCTAAACAGGAGCTTTTATTCAAATCTGTTTCCTTCCAGAGAACTAGTTTAATGAAATGTTACACAATGAAATGGCAAGTAACATGCATATTTATATTTCTCTTAGCATTCTTATTTCATTCATGACTATTTTAATTATCTCTCCCCGTGCTCTCTGACATGTGTTGTAAAAGAACACCAAACACGAATGTGTTTATGTATACGTGTTCAACACTGCCTCCTACAATCAAAACACTAACGTGTTAAAATTCAACATGACAAGACCTCATAACACACCTTATATTCATCTCTAAACCCTGAGGTACTATTCTGAAAGTGGCTAACTCTGAAGTGTAGCGTCAGAGAGCCTAACTACATTCATTCAACCTTTAACACATATTCACCATAATTTGGTCTTTTTCAGTCACACGAATAAGTTTAAAAAAAATTTTTTTTTTCATTACTTTCACTTTTACCATATCATAGTATTTCTTAACATTTAAAATAACAGTTCACATTGTATATAAGAACATATTAACATGCCGTTAATTTTAGGCATTTTAAAACATACATTAGTAGTACATTGTTAACTTCTATTCTTCTCGAAGCAAGTGCCAATTCTTCTACATTGAAATACTACATTTCAAAAAGTCTTTCAGACTAAAACTTCTTTCTTGCCAGAATGTTTTAAATAAAATTTATACAATAACTTTTACAATATTTAAGTATTTACACATTCCTATTATACATCAACTTTAGTTTTACGCGCGAGTAATTGAAAAACATAATACCAAAATCGGTAACAACTCATTTCTCGCCCTTTTGGCGATAAAGGTAGACCTCATATGAGGTAAAACTTCTTGAAATCTGCCACTTCCAGTAAGAATGAAAGATTAACTTAAGTTTGCAAAGTAACATAAAATTTTACTTATCTTTGTGATATTCGGACATTCTTTTCTGTGCCCAGTCCTGGAAGGTAGCGAAGATTCTCGTTTGATTTATCCTCCTTCTTGTGCGGGCTCGCCCCTCAGTTTCTTCCTCTAGAAGCTTTCTTTTTCCTCCAGTTCGGTCACCCTTGAATACCTTCTTTTTCGCCTCTGCCTGTGGTCTTGGCCGTTTGATGGCAGCTGGTCTTGGCGGAACCGGGACACTTCTTTCTCGTTCCTGCTTGGACCTCGTTGCTGGCCGTTCAAATTTTCCTTGTATCTTTTCCTCCGCCGCTAGTGGCCCTTCCGCAGTTCGGCGACATTTGCTGCGGAGAGTCCTGTCCGATGAGTAGATCTTCCGTTTGGAAGCCGGGTTATAGTTGCCGTTATTTCTCCTGGCTTTCTTTGCATTCTTCGTACTTCTCCCTTCTTCATTCTGGGGGTGGTCGTGCGCTCTCTTTTCTGGTCGGTGGAACGGCTTCTTTTTCTTGTTACCTTCAATTTTCCAACGGGGGAAACTTTCTTTTCAATTGCTCCTGCCTCCTAATGTCTTGCCCTTGTGTTTCTCGTTGTTCCACCTCTGGAGTTTGTGCCTGCCGTGCCGGATCCTGCAAAAGATCTTTAAATATTTTCATTTTATTACGGTCATAGTATAGTTTTATCTGGTCAATGTTTGCGGAGCATGTTTCACTATTCCTGGCTTTTAACATCACTACAGCCTGAGTTATTTTTTCTATGACATATGGTCCTTCAAATCGTGGAAAAAATTTGGCGGTTTTATCTTCTGGTGCTGAAGAAAGTGAATGCTTAATTTTTAATACTTCATCTCCTACTTTATAAGTTACTCCCCGTCGTTTCATATCGTAATACAGTTTTTGTTTTCTCTGTGCTACTTCAGTGTTCTTTTTTGCTTCTTTAATTAATTTTTCTATATCACCCATTTTAAATTCTGGGGCTCTTTGATGAACATAAAATAATTTATCTAACGGCGTTATAATCTTTCTGCCTAAAAATAACTCAGCAGAAGTTTTGCCCGTTGTATCATGTTTTGCGGTCCTAAGGGCGAAAGCAAATTCATTGACATAGTTATCCCAGCTTTTATGAAAATTTTTAACATAACTACGGATAATTTTCACTATATTTCTATTGACCCGTTCCGCTATATTTGATTGCGGCCGATACGGGACCATTTTTAAATGACGTATGCCCAGTTTTTGGCACATGTCTTCAAATACATTACTTACAAATTGAGGACCATTATCCGATATAACTTTTAGGGGCGCCCCGTATTTTAAAATATATTTATTTAAAATAGAATCAGTAATTAATTTCGCGGAGGCTCGTTTTAAGGGAACAATTTCGGTCCACTTACTAAAATGATCAACCATAACAAGGAGATAGCGACTTTTATTTAACTGACTTTTTGGGAAAGGGCCCAATAAATCGATGACAATTATTTCATTTGGAAATTCGGATTTAATACTATTTAGAAACCCGGCCGGGCGGAAATTAATATAATTAACTGCCTGACATGTTGGGCAGGACTGGACATACGCCCTTGTTAACTTTTGCAGTTCAGGAACATAGACTGCCTCGCGTACGCGTTGGATAGTTTTTCGAATACCAGCATGAGAAGCTAAAGGGCTGTCATGTAACTCCTGCAGGATATTTAATCTAAGACTAGCTGGGATAACAGGTCGAAATTCGTTGTTGGAATTTGTAGTTTTTGTATAAAATAATAGACCATCTATTAGTTCGTAATGGGCCGCCCTATTTCTTATCGCCACAATATCTTGGTGGCTAAAATTTTCAGGATCCTTTAAATACTCATAAATGCTTCCAAACTCAGGATCCTTACCCAGTTCGGTTATTACAGTTTCTCGGGAATTTATTGTACATGCTGTGAGCATTGCCACCTTTACAGTATTACCTTCTTCATCTATTTTAATTCTGGATAGGGCATCTGCTACGATATTTTCCTTTCCGGGGGTATGCTTGATTACCAGATTATATTCTTGTAGCTTGAGTGCCCATCTTATTAACCTTGGGGATAAGTTTTTCCCTGAGTACAATCTAGTTACCGCCGCATGATCAGAGTACACTGTTATTGGCGCCTTCCCAAAATAGACTCGGAACTTTTGCACTGCTAACAGAACTGCAAGTGCCTGTCTCTCGGTCGCGGAATAGTTTCTTTGTGTTTGATTTAAAGTTCGGCTAAAAAATGCCACGGGCTGCTGATTTTGCGAAAGTACCGCTCCTACCGCATAATCCGAAGCATCCGCTGAAATTTCTAAATTCTTATCCTTTTCAGGAAATTTCAACACAGGGGCTTGCGTTAATGCTTGCTTTAATTTTTCGAACGCACTATTGGCTTCGGCCGTCCACGAGAATCTTGACTTTTTCCTTTTTAATTTTAACAATGGTTCAGCAATAGCTGCAAAATCTTTTATAAAGGACCTATAATATGAACAACGTCCTAGAAAAGAAGAGAGCTTCTTCGCCGTGTTTGGAGTCGGATACTTTTGTACAGCAATTATTTTTGATTCGTCTGTCTCGATTCCTTTCTGAGATATTTTGTAACCTAAATATTTTAATTCAGAGGCTGCAAATTTGCACTTTTCGACATTAACTTTTAGACCGGCCTCATTTAATAAAGAAAACACCTGTCTTAAATCCTGTACATGTTGGTCGAGATTATCACTAGTAATAATGATATCGTCTAAATAGATAAATGTGGACTTTCCAAGAACAGGCCTTAACACAATGTCCATACATCGCTGAAATGTTGCCGGTGCCCCTAAAAGGCCAAACGGCATACGCAGGAATGCATAAGTGCCAGACTTGGTTATAAAAGCAGTCTTAGGCACGTCCTCAGGCCTAACCCCTATTTGAAAATAATCAGTCGTTAAGTCTAAAGTCGTCATATATTTGGTTGATGTTATGTTCCTTAGAATTTCTTCAATAATAGGTAACGGATATACCGGATATTTAGTTATGGAGTTTAATTTACGGTAGTCAATCGCGAATCGCCACCTTTTTGGATGTGTCAATGGATAGTCATTATTTTTCTTACATAAAACCACTGGGCTAGCATAACTACTTGAGAGGGGCGTTATGATCTTTTTACGTAGCATATCGGTGATATGCCATTCTATAATTTTTTCCTTATTCTTATCATACCGGTATGCTTTGTGGCGAACTGGCATTGAATCTCCGGTGTCAATACTATGGTTAGTAATCTGAGTAAATCCTGGAATATCACTAAATAACGAAGCAAATTCACTTACCACTTGTCGGATTCTTCGTTGCTCTTCATTAGGCAGGTGGTCAAGGTTTAACATCGGCGGTTCAGC
Organism: Stegodyphus dumicola; assembly: GCF_044657685.1. Lineage (NCBI taxonomy): Eukaryota > Metazoa > Arthropoda > Arachnida > Araneae > Eresidae > Stegodyphus > Stegodyphus dumicola. The sequence continues at coordinate 65,958,871 of NC_140778.1, read as the reverse complement.
CTTTTCTTCTCGAACTGGTTTCATCGTCAGCTTAAGGGACGCTATATTAAAATCCAGCGTTGCTTGTGCCTCTGAAAGAAAATCTATTCCTAAGATAATATGTGCTTGCAGATTCTTTGCTATGAAAAACATAACCTTTACTTGTTCGTCCTTGATACGGATGTATAGCGGTAATTTACCTATGCACTTACATCTTTCTCCTTGCGCAGCTAACACTGTCGTATTATCCGAATTAGATATGCGATATTTACGAAAATACTTCCTAAAAAAATCTTCTGCCACACAGGAACACTGCGCGCCTGTATCCAGGAGTGCGGTGGCTGGGATGTTATTCACCAACACTTCAATCTTCGGAAGAGTCAAATTTTTCACCATTACTGTATTTAACTTGAAGGAAGAGGGGTTTTCTTGGCCCTCGGATTTCCGCACCCTCCCGTCAGCAGAAATCCGTTTTAGTTTAAATAATTTTTCATTTCCATGCTTTCCTTCTTTTTCCACTGGCCTTGAGACTTTTTTCCTGGATTGCTATTGAACTGTCGACGTTCGCCAGCTGTTTTTGAATGCTCGGGTTTCCTTGCCCACTGATTCGCTTTGCTTCCGTAGCCGTGTGCTTGAGTTTGCTGTAGTCTTGGCGCACCAAATTGGTTTCGCTGTTGATATTGGCGTCTTCTTTCAATGTCCGCCGTTCTTCTACTTTCAAACTGGATTGCTAGCTCAAATAACCTTTCCAGTGTAGTCGAATTTCGTAATTCAATAAAGTCTTGCACTTGGGGAAGTAACCTCGGAAAAATCTCTTGAATTATCTCAGGATCCGTACGGTTTCCATACAAGAATTTGAAGACGTGAATTTTTCTTAAAATAAAGCTTGAGAGATTTTCGATTCTTTGCTGATATATGCTGAAAAGTTCCGTTTCTAATTTCGCACGATCCCTTACGACAGGGAAGGCTTTTACTAGGGCAGTCTTGAAATTCTCGTAAGTATAGGTGGGACTTTCTGCTTGACCCAAGAGACTTCTGCCTATACATTTGAACCAATTAAGCGCTTGGCCCCTCAAAGCGCTGGTAGCTAAGGTAACTTTTTGAAACTCGTGCACGGGGTAGAGCATGAAGTGGTCATCCAATTTTTCCAAAAACCTGGTTACCGGTGAGTTTCCATTAAATGTTGCTTCAGGTTTCATCGAAGCGCGCATGGTCTGGACGATGTAACCAAATCCTTCCAGGGCGGCAGCTGGCATTTCTGGATTCTGAGCCGCTTCTGCAGGCAGCACAGGTTCTTCTTGAAACTCGGCCATGGTTATTCTTCTTCGTTGAGCGCCACTATCAGGTTCAATGTTCCGTCTTACTTTCTTTGGGAACATGCACAGACCTGACTCGGAACAGGGAGCTTACTAAAGCTATGTTCAATAACTGGGGGAAGTAGACAAGATACACAGGAAGGGTATAAAAACGCTTTATTTTTCACTCTTTACAATAATTTCCGTACTTCGGAATACAGAGACCAACTACTTGTGGTGTGAAACGTATGAATATAAAAATATAACTAAACTCTAACTTAAATTTGGAATTATCAACAAGGGCCTACGTGTAAGATTGGCCGGATATTAACAGGAAGCCGTATGTAGTACAGAGAACTGTTAACACTACAATACGTTTAAAATTATCACGAGGATTAAACCTCTGGCCTGGAAGGCAAACAGCAACCGAGTAAAACTTCTAAGGCAAGCGGCCTGCTTCGACTAACTCCTTCCTCTCTCTCGCTTGGCAAAAAGCCACAACTTAAGTACTTGGCGTTCGCCAGACAAATTTGCATAAATAAGTTAAAGCTTTTAATTCTGGCCGGAAGTAGAAAATAAGACATGACAGCAAAGATTTAAAATAAAATAAACGTTAGTAAAACTTAAGATCCTTACAGTATAACGGAAAATATCCACAGATTATATTTTACAGTTTTTAAGAAGTCACGGGTTATCTGCTTTAAGAGAACACCTTCGTGGGCAATTTTCTAAATAAAATTGGCTTGAATTCACGTTATGCATCGGGAAAAGCATAAAGACCACAAGTAGCTAAACTGTTCGGTTGCCAACAACATACTACCAACATCTAGCAATCTTATTCACTTAACTTAGTGAACTTAAACTAATGTTTGTATATTATTAGTAGTATTAAAATAACGAAAATATTTATTCTAATAAAAATTTTTGTTTGAATATCCGCCCTAGTAAGGTATTTCCTTTGGTTGGAGATTTGTCAACAATAAATGCTATGTTCAAACAAGACATTTATTTAGAGCATAATGCTTCAAAAATGTATGCTGGGATGCCTAGAAAAAAATATCGCCGGAAAATATATCTCCGAAAAAATATTTAATTATTCATATTCTTATGATTAATTATTAAATAATTAATAACTTTTATAATTATTAAATGAAATACTTATTTATACTTTACCAAATGTACAGCAACACTCTTTCTTTACAAAAATACCATACTGAATAAATTATATTGTAAGCTAATAAGTAACAACATTGCTTTATTTAATTAAGATGTAATAACAAGACGAACAAACATTAAATTGAAAGTCAAACAACTAAAATCAGCGTTATATTTTCAAATTTTCACAATCTAATTTTCATTATATCTTATCTCGTTCATTTGCGCTTTTGCAGCTGAAGATGATGGTTCGGTAAAACCATCGAAACTAGTATATAGGACATGTAGATGTGCACCGCGTATTTTGGTTGCGATCGGCCGCACCAAACGTATATAAATATATTTATATATATATCCACTCTGTTACCCGGTTCAGTGATCTGAGGTTCTTTACACTTATATGTTTGTAAATTGTCTTATCTTCCGGTTAAAGTTTTTATGCCTTTAGTAAATCTGTATGCAATATTTTTAGAATCAACAGTTTTAAAGTTGTTTAAGTGCCGCTAAGCCTAATAATGTTTTTGATGGTGGCCATTGCTTGTTTACATTTGAAACAGCAGAATAGTGGATTTGTTGCCAATCTAGAGAAACTTATCTTCGCAACAGCAAAGATAACGCCTTCATTTATTATTGCGAATTAAATCATGTTTAATCCTTTCTGGAATTTTTTCGAGGAAATATGTGTTTCAGATTTACTTCGTAATTTTTAATACAGATATTTGGTATTTTTGCCTTGTCGCGAAGTGAGAACTGAATTAATTCAATGAGAAGTACTCAATCGTCTGAGAAAAACTGTTTCTTTTTTGTTTTGTTTGCTTAATTTCTTTTATACATCGTTCTAGCTTTATTATAGTATTTGAATAGAACATGTGGCAACGATTAGATAATTCTTTAAATAATATAAATTTTGTGCATTCTGAGTTATAATATGAACGAAATATAATACTGTTAAGTGAACCTCGCGGCAGAGTGTCGCTATGGTAAACAAATAGAGTGAATTTTAAAGAATGCATTTATTCTTTTGTGGTTTATGCGCTGTCGGCGAAGTAGATTTAATTCAATCCATTAAAGTTTAAATGAAATGGAAGAAAAAAATGCGTATAATTTAATATTCTGTACAAGGAAGTCATGTGCTGTACACATCAGATTTTTTATATTTATTATTGTACAAATGTTCGTTTAAATAAAAATGCCATACTCGTGGCTTTTACAAAATATTTTCATTCAAAACTGATATGCTTATCAAGATATTCTGTAAGTAAAGATATTCGTAGAACAGTTTCTGTTTGTTCACAGCATTCTAAAAACATTCAAACTCGTAACAGATTTAAAATGTTAAGTTGGTATATTTCGGGGTTGTGGCTTTCATTGAAAAGATAATTCAAAGTAAATCAAGCCCAGTAAACCATTTTTAACAGTATGGATTTTGTATATGATCGGGAGTGATTTTAGGAAAGCTGTATGAAAACATTTACGCTTAAGAAATAAGATTAAAATGAAAAATTAATGCACCCCTTTTCATATTTTTTTTCCATTACAGTTCCAAATACAATGACATATTAGTAGTATAAAACAGAGAGCCTAAAAAAATTCGAAACACTACAGGTTTTATGAGAAAAATAGATATTCAACAGATATTTCAAGACAGAAAATATTAATTATCTGTTGAAGAGAAATGCAAAAGCAGTGACTTCCAAAATTATGTCATGAGAATAACATTTAGCATTTTTATATTACTATAATACTTGCATTTTGCATATAACCAGCAACTTTTATCTACATATTTTGTTATTAATTACAAATTACAAAGATTCGAAAGTCGGAATCATTACGCCGGGATAGCGTCTACACACGGGCATCCGTTTTGCGAACCTCATCGAGTTTGCTTGAGCCGACAATAGCTTCATCTTCATAAGCATGTATTCTTGAGCAGTTTCTGTTCGTGTTATCATTTATTAAATATATACTTTCTTTACAAAATAATTAAATTATTTTTAGCAGTGATCTTCTGCATATTTCCTTTATTTATTTTTATATTTGTCAAAATATGCCCCTGTTCGTATTTTATACGCAAATTTCCAAGTTTACTATTTTCTGCATTTCACTTATTCTTTTAACTGCTTCTGTAGAAACAATGTTTCTTACTTTTTTCTTACATATGGATCGCTTTAAACAGCACTTTTCTTGGAAAGAGAGATATAAAAATGTAGTACTGGAAAGAGATAATAGAAATCATGAAAACTAAACGCTTAATGAAATTTTACTAATTACGTTAACTTTTGAAATTTATTAGAATAATAACAAATCTAGTATTTAAATTAGGTGAAAAATAAAACATAAATGAAATTACTTTCCAAAAGAAATCTAGTCCTTTGAGTAAAAAGGCGAACTAGTGACAGAGCGGTAAGTTCATTGAATCCTGGTAGTTCGATCCGGCTTCGAATGCCGGCAAACAGGCTGGATGCAAGGGTGTTTTGGAAGTTTTCCCATGTTTAACTAGGATATAACCTAGTTTCTCTTAGAAAGCTCTTAACGAAAGCATACCTCTTTAGTTTGCTTTGCCACAGTAAAAGAAAATGCAATATAAGAGACACTTTAAGGAAAAAATTGTTTGTTAACATGTAAGGATTATCTTAACTTTTGCGATTATTTTCTTAAAAATCAGAAGACAATAGAAGAAACTAAATTTTTTTGTTAATATCAAAATAGATAATTATTATCTCACATATAATATATTTAAACGAAAATGTTAATTTCTTTTCTTCATCGCGTTTGTTGAAATTGTTATAAACTTGCCATTATCCTGAAATCGGTAGCAAGTTAATGTTTTCGCGATTTGATATCTGAACTATTTAATCATGATATTTTAATCTCATAAATGAACTCAGCCCTGGCCAGAGATATGACGGTAACGTTAACTTTCTAAAGCAGGCGGTACAATCAAAGTATCTAATCCTCTATAGGTCAGGTCAGGTCATAACATTGTTTTCAAGTTTCGTACTAATGAAAGTGCATTACTCGAGCTATTTTTTCTATCCATTTAAGGCTTTAAAGTGGTGAAGTGTATAACCAATAAAAGCGTATATGAGTAATGATAAAAATATATTTGAAATAAGAAATGAAAAGTACCAGAGGTGGCACCATCTAGGTGCGAGAGAGCGAACTAGAATTGAGTTTAAGAAACATCTAGTTGAATTGTATGTCACGTGGCTTATCCCATGATGTTGATTGGAGAGTCGATGAGAACTGTAGAATTACATAATTTGCGCATTTTTTAAATAATAGAGTCTATATACAGGTGCCGTTACATTTTTGTAGTATGAAAAGGAGTAAAATACTTGAGATAAATAATAGAAACAAATTCTGATGCATAGAAGGTAAGTAGTAAATAAAAATCTTGCATATAAAGGTGTGTCCTCCTGGACCAATAGGAAATCTTGATTATAAGTGCAAATTCTTGAGTAAATAGTATGTAAAAAACAAATGCTTTACATTCAGAGTCTAAATATAAAGCTAAAGTTGAAAACTATATACAATATAAGCAATCTACCATTGAACATTGTGATGAACGGTGCGCGGTCTTTTATAAGGCTGGTCTATTGTAAAATAATAATTTCCAATATTTTGAATAATAGACGAATGATGGGCAGAAAGGTTTTCATAGAATTTATGAACACTTCTTAGTATTTCTTCATCAATAGTATTAATTTTGAGGTTATTGTGAAGTATGATATTGCGAACAAACCATGGAGCTCCAGTGATGATCCTAATAATTTTATTTTGTAAAACTTGCAATGGTTTTCTATTACTTTTGGCAGCAGCCGCCCAAACTGGGGAGCCATACATCATGACAGGTCGAATTAATTGTAGATAAATAATGCGCTTGGTTTGAAGGCTGAGTTTAGAATGATGATTAATGATGGAGTAAACGCTTAAGTATGCTTTTCTGGTATTTTCACAAATACATGAGATATGGTCTTTGAAATTAAGTTTCACATCCAGAGTGATGCCTAGATATTTAACAGTGTTGGCTCTGATAACAGGACTATTATTGATTTGCAGAGGATTACAGAGAGGGTTTTTATTGCTTCTTTTAAAGATGATGTTGATACTTTTATTAGGGTTAATTTTAATTTTCCAGTTTTGAAGCCAGTTTTGCATATTGTTTACAGATAGTTGAAGTTTATGCTGAGCATGTTTAGAGTTGATAGAAATGGAAAATATGGCTGTGTCATCAGCGTATTGAGCAATTTCGGTACCAGGATGTTTGGGGAAGTCATTGACATATATTAAATAGAGGAAGGGAGCCAAGTTTCCTCCTTGAGGTACCCCCGCCATAATTTTTCTGCGAGTGGAATATTCATTATTGATTTTGACTTGAAAAAACCTATTGCTCAAATAGCTATAAATAAGATTGATAATTTCCGGAGGAAAATTGTAGTGAATTAATTTGTATATTAATCCAGTATGCCAGACTTTATCAAAAGCCTTTTCAACATCCAGGAATAGGGCTGCAAAAGTTTCTTTTTTATTAAAGGCTTCTCCAATCTTTTCCACAATGCGGGAGACCTGATGAATGGTAGAGTATTTTTTACGAAAGCCAAATTGGTATGGTGAGAGGATATGATTATCTTGAGCATACTGATATAATCTTTTTTGTATGATTTTTTCGAAAATTTTTGAAATGGAGGGAAGAAGAGAAATAGGTCTATAGCTAGTAGTAAATTTGTTTTCTTTTCCAGGTTTTTTGATGACAATGATAGTGGCAATCTTCCAGGTCTGTGCAATATAATTATTGCGAAGGCAAGCATTGAATAAGTTGACAAGATAAATGACAGCTTTTTTGGGAAGATTTTTAATTGCGTTGTTAGTAATGTTATCATAGCCACAGGCTTTCTTACTATTGAGAGATTTAATAATTTGATTAACTTCAGTAGGACTGGTAGGTATGTTTGCTTTACTCCTATTGGAATGCAGGAAGTTTTTAACTTGCTCTTCAATATTTTCATCAGTAGGGTGTGAAATATTATTAATTTGGAATTGCTCTTCAAAGGTATCAGCAAAGGCATTTGCTATATCTGCAGGATGATGAATAGTTCTATTGTTGTGTTCTATTGGACCAATTTTATTATACGGATTTCTTAACTTTCTTGTAAGTTTCCATACAGAGTGATCAGTATGAGAAAGATGTTCAACATAGGTACTCCATCTGTCTTCTTTATGATCATGACAGAGCTTTTGCACCCTATAATAAGCTCTTTTATAATTAATGTTATCTCTAGGATTTCTGGTTCTTTGCCAAATTTTTCTGAGCCTATTTTTGTTTTTGATTTCTTCCTTGATATTATGTGGAAGTGAGTAGTCTTGTTTTTCTGCATTAAGGGTAGCTCTATTGATGGCTTCTATAATTTTATTATTAAGTTTTTCAGTAGCTTCTTCTATTAATTTTTTGGTGGTCATTCTGGTAGTAGCATTAATATTATTATTAAGGATATATTTAAAGTCCACCCAACTGACTTTGGTGGGGTTTGGCGGCATATAGTGAATAAAATTATAGAGTGTGAACATGATTGGATTATGGTCAGAGTCAAGCTCTTTTAAGTTGATAAGTTCAGGAATTTGCGGAATATTGCAGGTAATAAGGATGTCCAGAACATCTGGGGTGTGGTTATGATGAGAACTAATATGGGTAGGATCTGTAGTAGCCAGGATATTGATAGTGGAGTTTTGCATGAGATTAAAAAGTCTGATACCATTGCTATTAGTGAATTTAGAGTTCCAAGCAGGATGCTTACAATTAAGATCACCTGCAATGATTGTAGGATATCCAAGGTTACAAATATATTCAATTTCAGCAGTGTTGAGTATTTTCATAGGAGGTTTGTAAACAGAAACTATTAGATAGGGTGTATGATTATTGCTGTATGCAAGGCATGCACATGCTTCAATGCTATTGAAATCAGGCAGGAGGAATTCAGTATGTTTTATAGAATTTTTGGCAATTATAGCAGTTCTTCCACCAATATTATGAAGTCTGTCTTTTCTATAAATAGTGTAGTTTGCTATTTTAAATTTTTTATTTGGCTTTAAGTGAGTTTCATTTAATAACATGAAGTCCAGGTTTTTATTATTGATGAATTGAATTACTTGTAGATGTTGCCTAATAATACCATTGCAGTTGTAAAATGCTATTTTAGAGTAATTGAGTCTATTGCTGTTATTAATCTTGATTGATAGAGTCATATATCTTTAATGCTTCGAAAGCAACCATCATTTTTTCGGTAGTATTAGATGCTTTGCAAAAATCATCATATAGTTCGTAAATTGACGACATAAACATTATAAATTGATTTAGATTTTCTTCCGTACGTTCACGGGTGCCTGTTGGTCTATTGCATTCATTATTTTTAGGAGTAGGATTATTATTCTGCTTATTTTGCTGCTGTTTAGTGGTTTTCTTTAGAGCAGCTGAATATGTATTGACATTTCCTGATTGGTCCCTTGAATCACGTGGTTTATTTTCTGTTTGAGGTGCATTGACCTGGTTATTTGATCGAATAGGATTTTCTTCAATATTTTTCATAGCAGAATAGTTGATAGTGATAGGATTTGCAGTATTAGTGCTATTTTGTTGATTATTTCCTGGTCTTCTGGGGCAAGTTATGGAAGATGCTGGATGCGGTCCATGACAAAGGGCACATACAGCATCATAATTTTGAGTGCCCTTAAAAGGACAGAGATGAGATCTATGATTTTGTGCACAGCGTACACAGCGAGGTTCATTGTGACACGCTCGCTGCGTATGGTTATAGCGCTGGCAATTATAGCATTGAGTGGGCCCTGGTTTGGAATTATACTTGATTACTCTTACCCAGAGACCGATAATTTTTTCAATGTGCATGAGTTTTTTGCCTTCCTCTGTACGAGGAGCTTCAATGTAGTAGACCGGTATATAATTAGATTTTCCTTCGGTAATTTTTGTTAGATGTTTGACTTTTATGATAGGAATGCCTTGAGCCTTTATATCTTCCTCTATTTCCTGTTCAGTCAGATCATTAGGAAGATCTTTTATGATGGCACGGACAGTTTTTTCAGAATGTAAAACATATGAATGATAGGTGATTTTCTTTTCTTTGAAGTGCTCTTGAATTTTACGGTATTCTTGTAAGTCAAAGACCTTAATTATTAGATTTCCACCTTTTAATTTTCCATCAATTTTAGTAATGTTGAATTTATCGGCAAGTGTTTTACTTAATTCTTTCCAGCTAATATTGGAATCAGTGATAACAAAAGGAGGTATTTTGTTAGCATATTTTTGAGGATGTTGGAATTGGTTGTTATTGTTTTCAGTTTCAATTGTTGTAATTTCAGTATTATTCATCTTATCTTTTTGAGTAGCAGTTTGTACATTTAGTAGAACATCAGAATTTAAAGCATCAAATTTATTGGCAGTAGTTAATGCAGTTGAATTTTGACTAGTTATTTTCTGCGGAGATTTTTGTTTGGGTATGGTCTTCCATCGATTGCTTTCCAATTTTGTGTATTTTGTTGGAGTGGTTTCATAATTAGTATCTCTTTTACCTTCTGGATTATTTTGTATGATTTGTACTTCAGTGGGTGTTTGCGGATTTTCGCGATTTTTTATGGGAGAAAGTTCATCAGATACAGGTGTATCTAAGATGGTGTTATGAACTTCGATCTCGTCTTCAATTTCTAGTAAACTTTTCCTTTCCTCTTGAGTAAGGGAACCGTTATTTTTGGTTTCTAGATAAGTTTCTCTTTTACTTTCAAGTTCTTTTAATCTGTCTAGCCGCCAAAAGGGGGAGCCAGGTGTACGTGTTGGTTTAGTGCTTTGCGCACCGCTTCTAGTGAGCATTTTTCAGCTAAATTTAGTAGAATAGTAGTAAAGTAATACGCTATTTACGTGATGCCAAGGAGAGTCCCTAACATGACCAAAAACATACTTACAATAGTCAAAAGAAGATCTAGAAGTTCTAGATGGCCAATGGAATTAGTCAGAAGTGACGTAAGGGAAGAATTTAAGTTTAAAATAAAATACTTAAAAATTAATAACTAAAAAAGAAATTAAGGCAATTATATGGCAAATCGTAAACGAGGAGCTCGAAAAAATCCAACCTTGTCCCTAGGGGCTCAGCGGCTGAATGAGCTCAGCGGCTGAATGAACTCAGCGGCTGAATGAACTCAGCAGCTAATCCTCTATAGATTCTTCGTACAACTATTGTACCGCAAAAATTATTTGCTTTCAAGCCGTCTATGGTACAACTGTCCAACCATCCTTTCTGTCTCCCCCTTTTCGAGTAATTGTTTTTCTTTAGATTTTCCAGGTGGTCCAAATTCCTGTTCGGAGCAGCCCTTGGCTATGCATTGTTTCCCGTTTCTTAGCTGGTTAGCTACGTTTTGGCGAAGACCGTAGGTTCCGTCTCATGCCAGTGTACTTGAAAATAAAACAGATGATATCTCACTTTCAAACATTCGAGCTTTTTCTCGTGATTACAGTGTAACTTTTTTTCTCATTGTCTTATTCAGTTCTTATAAAGGCACCTCTTGTCAAAGGTCCCAGTCAGAAAGAAATTAATAAGTTTCTAGAGAGATTTAGAAGAGGAAACTTTTGCTGATACAGATTCGGACTTTTCAGATACAGAAGAAATATATTTTAATCAAGCTTTTAATAAAGATAAAGTTATCGATGACTTCAAAAGCAAGGCTAATAATTTATTTGAATGTAGACAGCGAAATGAGCATGACAAAGCTAACATATTGACATTTAGTGGTAATCCTGGTATAAAGACTGAATTTTCGGAAACTCATCTTCCTACTGATTTTTTAAATTATACTTTTCAGATGCTTCTCAAATCTTAGAGTTGCCACCAAATATAAGCGGAAAAAGGAAGCATGAAAGCGACTGAACGCCAGTTACATCAGATAAGCTTCAGAAATCTTTTGGATTAGTCTTACTCACAGGGCGTATTGAAAAAGACAGCATTCGAGATTATTGGATCTCGCCCTCTGACGAGGAAAGCGATTTCATAGCATGTTACTCATGAAAGTCCCAAATAAATATTTTTTACGCTCCTAATACCAGGAATTAAATCTTGACGAACTACCAGTGTTCAGTGGTCACATTCACTCAATCATGGTGTCTTAAATTACTGTTTGTATATCATAAATAAGAATTAAAATAGTGAACAATAAAAATTAGCCCGGTAAATTTTTTGTTTAATGAGCTTTTTCTACAAATTTTGGCAGTTTAGTTGAATAGCAGAATGTTACATTAGATCATGGTATTTATTTAGAATTCACCGCTGCTACTTCTTCATACAAAAAAAAAAAAAAAAAAAAAAAAAAAAAAACCGGAAAAAATATTCCTAGAAGAAGGTAGTTTTGTAAAAAATACACCCACAAAAAGTATCTCTGGAAAAACTGTACCAGTTCTAGTATAACAGTATTTCAGTATAAGGGGAATATTTACACCTTATACTGAAATACTTTGGATTATGAGAACTGTTTAATACTTTTTTATTCATGGCAAAATATACACTAATATTTACTAGTACGTTGGCTATTAGATATATATAAATCTACTTAAAAACTGTACAAAAAGAGTCTGTTTTCTATTCGATTGCGTATGCAGCTCCTTAGAGAATAAATGGTATTTATACGATATATTTCAAAATGTTTTCGAATTGGAAGTACGATTTTGTATGATGCGTAGAGAAAATTAATCAGCATAAGTAAGGTTTTGTATATATGCCCACGATTTTCTTCATTAAAAGTATAGCTTAAATTTATATTCGAAAATACAGTTAATGAAATTATACTTGTATATCACTTCACGGTTTATTCTATTAATTCTCAATATCTCTTAAAAATAATACACATTCAATGCATCTTTTATAACACAAATTATTAAGTGTAGAGGTAACATTATTATTCAAGTTGTAGGGTTTATATTTATTTTAACTAACATTTATTTTAAGTTTAAACTATCTTTCCTGTCAAGCCTTACTTTCCCCTGGAATTGCCAATGCCAGAATATGTAAATTTGAGTAGAACGCGCAAGCATTCAAATTATCAGCGGAAGTATTCTGATTTAAATAGAAGGAAACGAGTTCGGTGTGATATTCTTACTTAGCGAGCGCGGAGGCAGTTAGCGAGAATTTGAAGGACCCCGCGTTTCGGCCTATGTGCTTGGCGGGAAGTAGTGTAAATCGTTCCAGTGAGCTTCAAGTCTGCTGAATTAGCAGCGGTATTGTAAAACGCGGTGAGTTAGTTATTTTAGAGAGCCTCGTAGTTAGAATCTTGTCTTTAGTTTCTTTTCAGGTTATTATTTTTATTTGACTGCCGAGTTGGCACCGTCTGTAAGCGTCAAGAGGACGCAATTGTAATTTATTACGTTGAATAAAAAGGGACTTAAACCCTTTACAAGACTCTGTGTTTTATACAGCTTTCACAGTCACCTCTTGGTTGCGTGCAAGTTAGAGGTACGCAACGTTATATTGGCGCCCGAACACTTATCGAACTGAAATGGCCGAAAACTGGATGGAAGCTGCTGGACAACACCAAGAAATGACAACGCAGTTAGAAGGATTTGGATACCTGGTCCAGACTTTGAGAGCATCAATCAAGCCAAACGTCTATTTCGACGGAAAAAATTCGGTGTCCGTATTTTTAGAAGGTATAGAAAACCACTTTCAGCTCTACCCTGTGCCTGAAAGACAAAAAGTTGCCATCGCCACATCAGCACTAAGAGGACAGGCCGCGCTATGGTGGAAAAATATAGGCAAATTTCTTCTAGGTGAATTTGGAAGCCCGACGTATACATTTGAAAATTTCAAAAAATCGTTAGTAAAGGCCTTCCCCATAGTGAAAGATCGCGCACGGCTGGAAGCCGAGCTATATAGTTTTTATCAACGGGATACAGCACAACTGACGGACTTCATTTTACGAAAAATCAAGCTAACGGATATGCTGTATGGGAAAAAACCCGATGCGGAGATAATTGAAATAATATTACCAAGATTGTTACCCGCTGTCCAAGACTACTTTGAAATTAGAAACCCAAGGACATTGCAGGAACTCTTCGAATTGGCGGTGAAGTTTCAAAATCGCAGAATCGCGGAAAGAGCGAGATGGGAAACATATTCTCAAAGTACCAGAAGGAAGGAGGAAACCAGAAGTGGAAATTGCTCGTATGTGGGAAAGAACTATCAAGCTAACGCATCGAAACTCGATGGTCAAGGCCCAAAAAGAAAATTTGAAAATAAGCATCCGCGTACCCAGAAGACACAGATTGAAAGGAAAGCTTTAAACGACTAGAGGGGCCTGTGAAAGGGAGGGTGCAGACCCCGGAAGTTTTCGAAAAACCCTCAAATAGACATCTAAATACAGTCATAGTAAAAAACTCACAGCTACCAATTATACAAGTCCTGGTTGGCGATGTACCAGTAGAAGCCCTCATCGATACAGGGGCAGAAGGAAATTTCATGAGTGAAAAGTTCTTCAAAAAGAATTTTTATAGGAAACGACTATTTAAAACTAGAAATACGGAAATTATAGCGGCGCAAGGAAAAACATGTCAATGCATCGGGAAAGTATCATTAAACTTACAGATAAAAGAGGAAAATCTCAAAGTATTAATTTTTGTGGTGAAAGACCTCCAACACTCTCTTATTTTAGGTATGGACTTTATAAGGGCCGCGAGGGCCAAATTAAATTTTCAAGATAGTTCCGTGGTGTTGGAGATGGACCAGAGGGTGGTGGAACCTGTGGAGACACCGCAATTGGACCTTAGCCATCTGAATGACCATGAAAGTAAAGCAATACAGCAAGTGGTGAGTAATTTTTCTCATTTGTTTTCAGAAAAACCAGGAAACTGCCAAATCGTGACGCACAAGATTCAATTAAATGCCGAAAAACCTTGTAGGACTAAGCCATACCGTTATGACAAACAAAAAGACTTAATCATCGAAGAACATATTCAGGAGATGTTAAAGAATAAAATAATAACGCCCATAAATAGTGAGTACGCGAGTCCAGTCGTACTATGTAGGAAAAAGAACGAGTTTCCTCCTTCGGATAAAAGGGCTTGGAGGTTTGCTATTGATTACAGAAAACTAAATAGTATTACCAAATTTCCAGTTTACCCTTTGCCTGTTATAGACGAGATCATTAAACAGATCAAATCGACAAGATATATGTCTACTTTGGACTTAACGTCTGGCTACTATCAAATAGCTATGAGACCCGAAGATATACATAAAACCGCGTTTATAACAAAATCGGGCACTTATGCATTTTTACGCATGCCCTTTTGGTTGTGTGGGGCCCCATCAACATTCTAGAGAGCTATGGACATTGTTCTAAAGCCTGTCCTAGGAAAATCAACTTTAATTTATCTAGATGATATAATTATAACGAGTAGTACGTTGGAACAACACATTAATGACCTCGAACAAGTTTTTAAATTATTAAAAGAGGCCGGTCTTACAATTAACGCCTCAAAATGCAAGTTCGCAACTAAAGAACTTAAATATCTTGGTTATAAAATTTCGCAAAAGGGTATAGAAACGCAAGATTCAAAAATAAAAGCTATCAAGAATTTCCCACCGCCCAACACCGTCAAGAAACTTTCTTCTTTCCTTGGGTTATGTTCTTACTATCGATCTTTCATAAAAGATTTCGCTAATATTGTTGAACCACTCTTAGTAATCAAAAGAAAAAGGGGTAAATTTACGTGGACAGCGGAAGCAAACACAGCATTTGAAAAATTAAAAGAAGCGCTCATTAATGCCCCTGTTTTAAAATTCCCGGAGGGGGACGAAAACCTGGAAATTGCAGCAGATGCGTCAGACTATGCGGTGGGCGCGGTTCTTATGCAAAATAACCATCCGCTGGCATTTTTTAGTAAAACATTGAATCAGACACAAAGGAATTATACAGCTACAGAAAGAGAAACATTAGCCGTATTAATGGCTGTACACAAATTTCGAGTTTATTTCGGCAAATCGCCAGTAACTGTCTTTTCGGATCATGCGGCTGTTGGTAGACTTTACTCGAGGAAACACCTAACGCCCAGGTTAATAAGATGGGCTTTAAAACTCCAAGAATATAACATCACAATAAAATATAAACCGGGTAAGGAAAACAATGTAGCTGACGCACTTTCTCGTATAAAACTGGACGATGAAGGAAATGAACTTAAATGCGCTGTGTTGACTTCAAAAATTTTAGATTCTAGAGATACGGTTATTACTGAACTGAAAGCTGATCCTGAATTTGGAAATATCTATGCTTATTTGAAAGACCCCGAAAGCTTCGAGCACACAGATATCGATGCGATACGAAATAGAGCAAAAAACTATGAAATAATAGATAATTTATTATTCTATACGAAAACAACAAACGAAAATCTTCAGTATAAGCCAGTCATCCCAGCCTCGCTTCGATTAAGCATTTTGAAGGAGTTGCACGAATAAAAAACAGCGGGCGACCTAGGGGTCAGAAAGACTATAAAAAGGGTACGCGAGGCGGTATATTTTCCGCAATTATACAAAATAGTAACAGCGTATGTCAGGTCCTGCAATCAATGTCAGTTAATAAATGATATTAATTACAGCCCGGCCGGGTACTTAAATAGCATTCGCGCTACATTTCCGAATGAAATTTTAGGCATAGATCTCCTTGGTCCCTTATCCCCGAGCGAGTTAAATAAAATCGTTTTCTTTTAGTAATAGTAGATCATTTTTCAAAATGGATAGAAATTGTTCCACTTAAACGCGCGTCAGCCAAAACAGTCGCAGATGCATTCTTACACAGATACATTTTAAAATACGGTGCACCGATAAAAGTCATTAGCGATAACGGAAAACAATTCATTAGTCAAATATTTGAAAACATATGCAATGGACTTGGCATACGCCATATCAAAATGGTTCCGTATAGACCACAGGCTAACATAGCAGAAAGAGTTAATAAAAACATAGTAAAAATAATTCGCAGTTACGTGAGCACACATCACAAGCGCTGGGATGGCTACATAAATGAATTAGCTTATGCTTTAAGAACGGCACATCATGATACTACGGGAAAAACTCCAGCAGAATTATTTTTAGGCAGAAAGTTAATTACGCCTTTAGATAAATTATTCTTTGTGCAACAAAGAGAGCAGGAGTTTAAACAAAAAGATGTGCAAAATTTGATTGATCAGGCGCTTAAAACCTCGGATACGGCAAGAAATAGGCAGAAACTATATTACGATAGAAAACGCCGGGAAGCAGATTTTAAAGTTGGGGATAAAGTATTGAAACGGAAATTTTCTTTATCAAGTGCCCCAGACAATTTTATGGCAAAGCTAGCTCCAAAGTTTGAAGGTCCCTATGTAATTCAGGAAATCAAAGGAGTAGTATTATATCTTAAGAACGAGAGAGGGGAAATCTGTAAAGCAAGTCCCGACCAGGTGAAAAAATACTATAATCCAAATGATTTTGAAATACTTAAAAGTTTCTTGCAGGACTCAAGTCTAAACGAAGTAGAAGGGCCAGAGACTGCAACAACTATTCCACCACCCAAGAAACGGAGAACTGAAGAGAGACCTAGCACTTCTACAACCCGGACATCAGTATCAAAAAGAAAAAATGAGTTTCAAACTCCGGCGTTTAAGAAAAACAAAAGTACAGATGAACCGGGTAAAGAAACCGTGGTAAAAAGAAAAACACCACCTACAAAGGATGGCAGGAGGAATTACACATCAAGAAGAACGCGCACACGGCCACAGAGTCAGGTGCCAGAAAGGCCGCCGTTCCGGAAACTGAAACGCCAACAGGAGGCACAGAAGTACGAGGAACAGAAGAAATTCAAGGACTCCAGACCGGAGGACGTCAAGACCAGCCGTCCCAGGCAGAAACGCAAAAGCCAACAACCAGACGATTACTCCGTCAAGAGGCCAGCATGTAGAGGACGCAAAAGAAAGAACAACGGGGACGACAATTGGAGATCAACAAGGAGAAGATTGACATCCATGACACCTCTAACTTGGGATCAATTTTGTCAAAAACGGATGACGGAGTTTCAAGCATCGAAAACTCAAAGATAAGTTAAAACCTTCTATAAATTATTTTTCTCTTTTGTTCCGAAATGTTATGCATAAGTACGAAGTTCTATGTTTTGACGAAAGTCAATATGTCTCGGTTGAGACTTAGTTTTGTTTTACTTTATTTAGCTATGGCAAAAGTTTCATTTTCTTTAAGTATAAAAGCTAAGAACAAGCATTTTCTGTTGGTCGAAAGACTAATTCTGTTATGTTAAAGCCAAAATTTGGCCGAAGATAAAAAATAACTTCGTATTCTTGTATTAATAAGAATTTTAGTTACAGTGCCGCCAGCTTGGTGAAGAATGAGTAAAGTAAAAATTTATTTTCTCTTATTCATTTTATGGTAAATTGTAAAAAGCATATGTATTAAACTTTTGTAAATGTATGTAAATACTTGCATGTTATGTAAAAGTAGAATTTAGTCTAGAAGCATAAAATTGTAGATGCTAAAAGTGAATGCTTAAAAGCAATGAAGTCAAAATTTAAGTATTAAACTGTAAAGTCATGCTTTAGAGCGAAAGACTGCATGTTTAAAGATCAATGAGGGGGAAGTTAGAATGATTGTGTTTTGTAGGGTTCTCCACCTACATTTGAATTTTTAAGACTATTAAAGTAGCTCATTGAGTTGTAGAATGTCGAGTAAGGTGTGTCTATTTGGTCGTTGAATTCTAACAAATCATGGTGGTTAGAGGAAGTGTTGTAAGACTAAAACACGAATATTCCCGTTTGACACCACACACGGTGGAGAGCCAGGGTAAAGTTAAATTAATGCTTGAAAAATTGAATGAATGTGAAGTAAGCAATAACTAAGAAAAACGAATCGTTTAAAAACAAAAATTTATTGTGTCAAGAAAGTGTAAATTATAATGTATGTAGAAAGATACTGATACTTATTCCTTCCAGATGCTGGAAGGAAAGACCAAGATTGATTGATGAAGTCCAGGAAAAGTTGCTGTAAGAAGAGAGAGTTATAACGAGCAACAGAATTTTAGTATACAAATTGTTACATAAGATTTTTTTGTGTAAACGAGGTTCTCGCCAGTTAGTTCAGAATTAGAGAAACTTACAACAGGTCGTTTGTAGGACCTGCTTCCAAGTTTTCCAAATTCTGGCAGCGGCAAATGTAGGGTTTATATTTATTTTAACTAACATTTATTTTAAGTTTAAACTATCTTTCTTGTCAATCCTTACTTTCCCCTGGAACTGCCAATGCCAGAATATGTAAATTTGAGTAGAACGCGCAAGGATTCAAATTATCAGCGGAAGTATTCTGATTTAAATACAAGGAAACGAGTTCGGTGTGATATTCTTACTTAGCGAGCGCGGAGGTAGTATTAGAGAATTAAAGATCCCCGCGTTTCGGCCTATGTGCTTGGCGGGAAGTAGTGTAAATCGTTCCAGTGAGCTTCAAGTCTGCTGAATTAGCAGCGGTATTGTAAAACGCGGTGAGTTAGTTATTTTAGAGAGCCTCGTAGTTAGAATCTTGTCTTTAGTTTCTGTTCAGGTTATTATTTTTATTTGACTGCCGAGTTGGCACCGTCTGTAAGCGTCAAGAGGACGCAATTGTAATTTATTACGTTGAATAAAAAGGGACTTAAACCCTTTACAAGACTCTGTGTTTTATACAGCTTTCACAGTCACCTCTTGGTTGCGTGCAAGTGGGAGGCGCGCAACGTTATAAAGTCAACAAGCCTTGTTAATGCATAAATAACTTTCGTTACAAATATGACTTAAAATTATATAATTTCTCTCAAAGCTTTAAAAAAAACATAAACAACAATGTATTTCTTTTGGCATTTTTCCCAAGAATAATAAAATACAATATTACTATAAGAAACGTGATAAAATTGTCTCTTATGAAAATACGATAATGCAATGAATGTTTTTGCAAGTGTACTTATTATCTGAAGCTTAAAATCAATTTACATACTAACTCAGTGATTTTTCACGTAAAACTCGTATTAGTCTGCTAGCATCTAGTGCTGCAGCTTTTACTTTTCAAATGAAACATGAAAGCAAGAGAGTCAGAATCCCTCTACGCTCACTGTTTGAGATTTTGTGAGGATGTTAAAAAATATTGCACTTTTCTCATGATCGAAGCCTCATCAGTAGACGAGAAGTTAAAGATTGTTGAATTGTTGAATACTGGTAGTTCGATTTACTTTCGGTTGAAACCCAGGCGAATGGCAAGCCAGCGTGTTTGTTTTCCCCGTATGTAAGGTTAATTTGTTCTTGTTTTCTACAGAAAGTCCTCTTTTTGAAAGAAGACGTAATTGTCAGTATAAAAAATACATGAAAATACTTTAATCTCCTTAATTCTGAATATTGTTTAAATTTAACTTCTTTAAATCTCACATCAAATTAAGTTGATAAAATTTAGTGTAACTAATAAAGTAATTATTCATCAAATCATAGGCTATGCATTTTGTAATAATATGTATTAAAATAAGAAAACTGTAGAGGTATTTTTAAAAATAATTGTAAAAATAATTGTTGCTAATACATAAATGGAGAATAAGAAAGATTTTAAAGGTTTTACTGTTTCAATTCACAATGAAAAAGTACTGAAAAACAGAAATATAAATTGCAATAGAAAAATAGAAAAAAGAAATTGATATTTCCACGCTTCAGTCATGAAAGGAAGAATAGAAATTGAACTAAATAAAAATGATTTAAATTCAGGTTACGTATGAGAAAAATCATAAAGATTCAAGCAGTTAACCAGTTTGGTTGCCAAGACCCAAACTCGTCACAAACTACCAACGTTCAGCAGACTTATTCAATCCACTATAGTAAACTTAATTTATTTTTTATATATTAATTATTAACTGCATTAAAATAATAAAAATATTTGTTCTAAATAAAAGTTAATGATCCTTCCATGTATGGCATTTTCTTTGATTAGGAGTTTGGTGTAAATACTTAATGCTATATTCAAACAAGACATTTATTTAGAGCTTAATGTTGCAAAAAATGAATACTGGGAAAATTATCACTAGAAAAAAATATCTCCCTGATAATGAATTCCATAATATATATTTAATTACTCATATCCTTTATTAAACACATTATCATAATTATTAAATGCAATCTTTATTTATTACAAAACATTCGACAATACACTTTCTTTACAATTATACTTTACTTTTCTATACAAAAATACCATATTGAACGATTATATTACTTATGTGAGTTAATAAACAACAACATTGTTTAGTTCATGCATAATAACTTAGATTAAGTGTAATAAAACATTGCATAGTGATATTAATTATGTTACATAATTCCTTTGCAGCTTTCAGTTTGTAGAGTCATTCGGTTATTTTTGAAGTAAGAAACGAAAAATGTGCAATGCCCTATCCAGGACTTGAACCTGGGCCTCTCAAATACGCGCCGAGTGTGCGAACCATTACAGCACGAAGGTATAAAGAAAGGAGGGGAAAAATACCTTATGTACTCTCCCTTTTAAAGAGCGACCGGGGATTAGGGTACCCAATCGCCATATCAGTAAGAAACATGAAAAATGTGCAATGCCCTAGCCAGGACTCGAACCTGGTCCTCTCGAATACACGCCCAATGTACTAACGATTACACCACGAAGGCCTAAAGAAAGGAGTGAGAAAATACTTCTTATAAAAGTAATGTTTTAATCCTATTTCACATCAAGTTTAGTGTTTCAGTGGCAGAAAAGTAAGAATTTATAAACTCAGTCAATTAATAATAAATTTCTAAGCTGCATGAATTTCTAAGTTCTGCAAGAATACCATTAAAAATGCAATCCTTAAAAAGAAAAGTGTATTATTTTGGAGCTGATATAGTTTGCATTGAGATTCAAACTGTCCTTAAATAATCCAAATCTTTGTTTCCGTTAAATAAGTCATATTTAATACCTATCCTCTTTCAAATCAGCAATCCACGTATAATTTTAAAAATGCTTTCCTTTACACTGAATTTTAGACATTTAGTCACAAAGTGACAAAGTCACAAAGTTAGGGAATACTTAAATTTGTTTAAAAATTCTTTTCTATAAATTTTTCAACTATAAACAAACAAATTAAAAATAATTTTCCAGAAAACACCATTCCTTCGGAAAAAGATTCAAATTTGAGCATAAGAGAAGCCTAAAGTTTGAAATATACCTTATTTTTCACTATCAGTTTCTTTAAAAAGCAGTTTTAAAAGTCACATCATATTCCGTTGATTAAACTTGCAGAAATCATAAAACACAATTTTTTTATAATAATTATTCGAATATTATGCTAAACATCTTAAAAATATAAAAAGGAATATATCTATAAGGAATTATAGAACTGTTAAAAGATAATTATTATTTGCATGCAAATAAAAAATATAGAAAAGGATTAATGTTTTAAAGATTTTTAATTTATGCTAAAAAATCGGAAAATAATGTAACATTCAAGAGAACTAATAAATAATGCTATTTAAATGTTGTACCAGTGTCACAGAAGGAATGAAACATGTACCAGTTAATACAGATTTTATTAATAAATTATAATGCAATTTAATCGATCTGCAATGAAATCAGTGACTTCGAAATCTGGGTAAAATGCATAAAAATTAAAAATTAAAACAGGCAAATTTTAAAAGCAATTTATTCGAAAATGAGATGTTTGTATGAAAGAATATCCTTTTAGTTCTCATACCGTTTACTCATGAAATGTTGAGGAGTATTTGGTGGACAATTACCCTAGAGCACTCCCAGGGTCCGTCAGAGAGAAGCTATTCATTCGCAAAGTTCTTGACAGTTCGCATCTACTAATGTTTACAGTGCAATCAATCTCTTTTAGGCGGAACAATTGATCTAAAATTCTGGGAGGGATGGGAAATAACAAAAGAACTGCTTGACAATTTTCAGAGGTTTAGGGTTATTTTCGCGACATTTTACGGGGAGTTCGGTCCAAAACTAGCGACAGTTTTAAAGGGATTCGCATAAAATTACTCGACAGGCTAAGGGTTAAATGTGTGTGTTTCCGGATAGGTTTAATATTCATAACACACTGGTAAAGAAGAAGGATTAGCTAACTTTGCGGCAAACATTCCGATGACCTCATTGATCACGTGTCTTATGTATACCTTTTGTAAACAAACAATGCGGATGACCTCAGAGATCACGTGACTTATGTACAGCTAATGCAAACAAGCAAGGTTATTCTTCCTCTTCTTCTCTTGCGGAATGTATCTCATTTGATAAAAATATTTTTTTTTCCCCTTTCAAGTA
Source organism: Stegodyphus dumicola (assembly GCF_044657685.1). Classification (NCBI taxonomy): domain Eukaryota; kingdom Metazoa; phylum Arthropoda; class Arachnida; order Araneae; family Eresidae; genus Stegodyphus; species Stegodyphus dumicola. Next base: position 65,936,094 of record NC_140778.1, on the reverse strand, counting down.
AAAAAATACTTAGCAATCATTCGAAGAGTTTTTACCAAGGAGGTAAGAAGTAAGATGGAGTGGCCATAACCGGTTTTCCCCATACACTGCTTTGAAGCATTGGCAATCCCTTCGTGGGGACCAAAACATTGGGTGATTTACCATTAAGGAAGAATGGGTTCTGACACTAACGGATGTAAATATTTTGTAATTACGTCATAAATATACATATAGATGTATATATTTTCTTTTTCGACTATATTTTAAGAGTCCTAAGTATATGAAAAGAATAAATTTTTAAACAACATTTCATTCTGAACGGAATTAAATGCTATACTTTTCACAGAACAGTTCGCTCAGAACGGTTTAAATTGAATGAAATATTTATTATCACAAGTTTTCGTTAATTACATTAGAAAAAAATTTTAAGGTAATTTCATATTATTCGGTTAAGAATTATGAAAATTAAGATCAAAGTTTATTGTATTATTAAATATTAAAATTATGCATTACTTCTTTTCTGTTTATACAGCTTCTTCCTAAAATACTTTCTCAAATATGACATGATTTTTTTAGCTTCTGAGGCATCTTTTAAATGGAAAAATCGAACTCGTATAATTAATGCTCTAGTCGATCCATTTCAAATTAAAGCACCTTTTATTTTAATAGTGAAATACGTTCAATAGTACTTAACTTTCTCTGAATATTTCTGAAAGGGAATAAAAAAAGAAATTTTTTAAAAATATTGTTTAAAACTTTTAACTGAGTTATTATAAAATGTAAGAGAATAATTCTTTTAATTATACTTATCAGGTTTTTTTTACCCTTAATTTTAACAATACATATTGTTGCGTGCGTACGGGTTCGTTATGAAATGAATGCACAAGTCCGATGAAAAATGAACAAAAAATTTATTATTATCACAACAAAAATGCTTAAATTTTCTCAAATTATCATGCAGTATTACAATATCTCACAGTAGTTTTCTTTTAACTACTCAAATGTCCAATAGAACGTAATTGAAAACAGCTAAAGAACGCTAATCTGCGAATTCGCTACAATCAACAAGAGCAGTTTTCTAAACAACAACAAACTAAGCAACTACTACAAACTGAGATGTTTTCCTCCTTTTATAAGATTTTAAAATCACGCGCTAGAATTTTCCAGTACTTTCTGGAAATCAAAAAGAGATATTTATTTATTTAATGCACGCGCTCTTGTATTTTCAATTTTCCCGGCTTAGCTTTCTTTTAATATTCGTCACGCGCTGCACTGCGCGAGTAATAAAACCATTTAATTTATAATTGAACTAATATTAGCTTTTTAAATACCAAATTCGTAACACTGCCCCTTCCCAAGGACTGCACGTCCCGGGCAGTACAATCCCTGGACAGGAAGCCAAACTTACAACTGTGGCGTAAATGCATTAATAAGCATTACATTACAATAATAAACAACATGAACAATAAATGCAATAAATAAAACAAATCAAATGCTATCAACTACAAGTCAAATACAAATCAAATACTAAATACAAATCAGATACTAAATACAAATCAAATCAAATTTTAAAAATAAAAAGGACCATGGTCTTATACTATCTACAATTATTTACATTACGTACTATGGCCATAGTAATGCGCTAACCTGTCGTAATGAACGACTTTAGGTTTAGAGTTCGAAGACTTACGAATCCGAACCACGACGTCATTCAGCTTGTTTAGAACTGTGTACGGGCCATCACAAGGTGACTGTAATTTCGGACAAAGTCCTTTCCGTCGAGTCAGATTCCACAACCACACTTTGTCTCCTTCGTGGAATTGATGTTCAGTAGCTCTTGTGTCGTGTCGGGTCTTCATCTTCTCCGTCGCTAAGTTGACTCGCTCTCGTGCAAAGTTGTGCATCATTTCAAACCGGGCCTGGAGATCTTGAATATATTCCTCAGGCGATGAAGGAGCATCCGGAGGACGACCAAACAAGAGATCACAAGGCAGACGAAGGTCACGACCGAAGAGCATCTGTGATGGGGAATAGCCGGTAGTCTCGTGGACAGCACTGCGGTAAGCCAGTAAAAACAGTGGTAATTTCTTGTCCCAATCCTGTTGGTTTCTGGAAACCACTATCGAGAGGTTATTAAGGATGGTTCGATTGAACCTCTCTACCATGCCGTCCGACTGGGGATGTAATGGCGTCGTTTGGGTTTTGTCAATGCAGAGTAGTTTACATAGTTCTTTAATTACTGCCGAGATAAAATTCCTTTCCTTATCTGAATGTAACTGAAGAGGCACTCCGAACCTGGAAATCCAGTGCTGTATCATCACCTCAGCTACTGTGACAGCCTACTGTGACTCTTGATCAGGAATAGAATACGCTTCAGGCCACTTGGTGAAGTAATCAATGACAACGAGTATGTATTTGTTGCCATCAGCAGTTCGTGGCAGAGGTCCCAGGATGTCAAAGGCGATACGTTCAAAAGGCGCGCCTACGTTGTAACGTTGCAGTTTGCCCCGGCTGCGTTTCTTCAGTCCTTTCCGACCTGCACAGGAATCGCAAGATCGGCACCACTTTTGCACGTCATCCTTCGCATTATTCCAGTAAAAGCGCTCACGAACTCTCTGCAAGGTCTTCATTATTCCAAAGTGGCCTCCTGTTGAGCTGTTATGTAGTTCTTTAAGGACATCAGGAATCCGGGATCTTGGAAGTATTAGCTGCCATCGAAACGTCTTCCCATCATCCGATTCAAATTTCCGGTATAAGACGCCGTTTCGAATGTGAAGTGAATCCCAGAGTGCCCAATATTGTTTGGTTGTAGGACTACAGATAGAAATGTCCTGCCAGGTAGGTTTTCTGTTTGACGACTCCATTAAATCAATTATGGGTTTAATGTCGCGGTCTTCCAGTTGGTCTTTCCTGACTTCATCATCACTCCACGGTTCTCGATCAGCCGATGATGATGTTGTAATTTGTCTTGCGACCGGAGTCAGCAGCTCGTATTTCGCTTCCACCCTGGAACAATATCGGCAGTTTTCTTGGCAAGGTCTTCTAGACAGGGCGTCGGCGTTTCCGTGTGATGATCCCTTACGATGACGGATAGTGATGTCATATTCTTGGAGTCTCTGTATCCACCTGGCTATTTGACCCTCAGGATTCTTGAAATTTAAAAGCCAGGTCAATGATGCATGATCGGTGCGGAGCAGGAATTTCTGCCGTATAGATAGTGATGGAACTGTACTACAGCTTTGACTATGGCGAGCAACTCTTTCCTGGTGACACAATAATTCCTCTCCGGTTTAGACAGGCACTTGCTCCAGTACGCCACTACACGTTCTTGGCCGTCTACTTCTTGGGACAAAACAGCACCGACACTTTCATTGCTCGCGTCTGTGTCGAGAATAAATGGTCGGTCGTGCTGAGGATACGTCAAGATTGGAGCAGATGTTAATACCTCCTTTCAGTTGTTAAATGCATCGTCGCATTCTTTGGTCCACAAGAACTTTTGGTTGCTCTCTGTCAGCTTGTGAAGGGGTCTTGCGATGGAAGAAAAGTCCTTCACGAATCTCCTATAGTAGGTGGAAAGCCCTAGGAAGCTTCTCAGCTGATGGACATTTTCGGGACGTTTCCAGGATTTAACCGCTGATACCTTTTCAGGATCCGTGCGCACACCTTCTGCAGAGATGATATGTCCCAGGTAAGTCACTTCCTTTCGGAACAATTTGCATTTAGCGGGACTCAGCTTCAGATTGGCTTCTTTCAGTTTCTGAAGCACCTTCCTAAGATTTTCGAAATGTTCTTCAAAACTCTTTCCGACGATGATGATGTCGTCGAGGTATATCAGGCAGGCTTCGTAGGAAAGGCCTTTCAAAACAGTCTCCATATGACGTTCGAATGTTGCAGGCGCATTACACAGTCCAAACGGCATTACCTTGAATTGCCAAAGCCCTTGTCCCGTAGTAAATGCCGTCTTTTCTCGGTCTTCAGGCTGTATTTCTACCTGCCAATACCCACTCTTTAAATCAAGTGTTGAGAACCACTTGCTTCCAGAAAGAGTGTCTAGAATGTCGTCAATTCTAGGAAGAGGGTAACTGTCTTTCTTCGTAACCTCATTCAACCGGCGATAGTCAACGCAAAATCTTGTTGAGCCGTCTTTCTTTCTGACTAGGACGATGGGAGATGCCCATGGACTTGCTGAAGGCTCGATGACATCTCCTTCTTCCATATCCTTTAAAAGTGTTCGTACCTCTTCCTGTTTAGCAAACGGTAGACGTCTTGGATGTTGCTTGATCGGGGGATGATCACCGGTATCGATTCTATGTTGTGTCAAACTGGTTCGACCCACGTCGGAAGACGAGCGGGAGAAAACAACTTGAAGATCTTTAATGACGCGATCGGCAGCATTCTTCTCTTCATCGTTTAATTGCGCATTCTGAAGTAACTCTGATATAATGCTTTCTGAAGACACGGATTCTTGGATGTTACTCTTTCTTTCAACGGTGGTTACTGGAGTACATGCTGCAACCACTTCACCTTTCTTAATAATTCTCACCTTCTCAGTTATATTGGTGACTCTCACCGGGATAACCGTTCTGGATAGGTCGACGTGTGTTGAGGCTACTAGTACTCCTTTTAGGCTGTTACAGTTATTTGGATATTCTATGATGCCGTAGCGGAAATTTCTGTTTTCGGCTATGGATCCAGGAAGTAAAATTTCTGTTCTTGCCGGTATTGTGATATTGTCTTGTGCTATGATTTTATGGACAGATTTAACTTCTTCATCATTAACTCCAAATAACGCTATGTCCTCAGATGTAGAATGCAATTCGTTATTTTTAAAGTCCAAGGAAAAATTGTATTTCCTTAGAATGTCCAATCCTAGTATTCAAGAATCAGTGATCTCTGCTACATATGCCGTGTGATGGTAAGCGGCACTTCCAAACGTGATGTTAACATTTACTTTTCCGTCGATGTCGATCTTCTCACCGGACACAGTCTGGAGGGTAACGCAGGGCGGCGTCCAGATAAGTTTGTTTCCTAGTTGTTGAGCCAAATCTTTTCGGATGATGGTAACGTTGGCTCCTGTATCTATAGTCATATTGCACGGAACTCCATTAATATGTCCTATTATGAAAAGTCCATTACTGCCGCCTCTCACTGCAGAAATCTGAAGCGCTCTAAACGGGGGCTTTTCATTATCTGGCAACCTCCGCCCCGCGAGATGGCCACTAATTAGTTTCCCTGCTATTTGTTAGGAGCGGTTTTAACATCCGTACCCTGGGGTGTTCTGCAGCTTCGTCGTATGTGTCCTTCAGCACCGCAGTTCCAGCACTTAACGGTAGGTTTCTTCTCACCAGTATTCCGTCTCAAGGCGTTCAGTTGTCTACTTAAATCGTCTAGACGAGCGGTGACTTGATCCCCTGGCTCCTGGACTTGAGCAGCTCGGACCGGGTGGCGGTCTCGACGAGTGGCTTCTTGGCTGCCTCGAATTTCATGGCGTACACTAAAGCGCTTTTCAAATCTTTAACATCCGCCATTCGCAGTGCTTTCTGTATTTCAGGGTCCCGGATGCCATCGATGAAATATTGCAGCGACAGAATTTCCCTCGTTTCTCTCGGGCACTCCGTAAAGGCGAGGTGGGACAGCCTTTCAACATCCGTGGCAAGTTCCTGATTCGGTGGGCTTCTGTTGACGGGATTTTAATTGAAGCCTGCTGTAGTCTTTTAAACATTTCTCGCCAAAGCGCAGCTCCAATGCGCCGGATAGATCTTCGAAGTCAAGTGCTTGGTTTTCGGGAAGCGTCTGCAGTATATCCGCTGCGTCTGCTCGCAGAGAAGCGGCGAGATGACAGGCCTCAGCTTGGGAATCCCATCCATTCGCATCCGCAACGATAGAAAATTGGGTCTTATACACTTGCCAGGATGTCTTCCCATCATATGTGGATAGCTTCAGAGGTGGACGAGCAGGCATCGGTAAGAATTTAAAATCATCACTCCTGCTCCCTGCCGACGCTACGAATTTCTTTAAAGTATCCATTTCTTTGGCAACTGCAGAAACTCTCTCATCAATTTGTTGTTCGATCTCATCAATTTGTTTAACGGAACAAACTCTTCCTTCTATTTCTTCTTTGACTGAATCAACTCTGTAACCTATTTGTTGTTCCACGGCCGAAACTCTGTCTTCTATTTGCTCTTTCACAAAAGAAACGTTTTCTTCAATTTGTACAACTTTAATTTCGACCGCGTCTATTCTGCCTTCCATAGCCTCAAATTTATTTTCTATTACGCAGGTAATTTCTTTTTTCATTTCGTCCTGACCTGCTTTCATCTCAACTTTAAGGGATTTCATCTCTTCCTTAACGGATTCCTGGCCCAATTTCATTTCCTCTTTAATTTCTTCTTTAAAAGATGTTTGGCCAGCTTCCATCTTTTCTTGGAACGCAGCAAAAGCAGTAATGAGCTGTCTCAATTGTTCTTCCATCCCTCTTGTTATTGGCATTCAAATCCCACTTCTGACACCAAAAATTGTTGCGTGCGTACGGGTTCGTTATGAAATGAATGCACAAGTCCGATGAAAAATGAACAAAAATTTATTATTATCACAACAAAAATGCTTAAATTTTCTCAAATTATCATGCAGTATTACAATATCTCACAGTAGTTTTCTTTTAACTACTCAAATGTACAATAGAACGTAATTCAAAACAGCTAAAGAACGCTAATCTGCGAATTCGCTACAATCAACAAGAGCAGTTTTCTAAACCACAACAAACTAAGCAACTACTACAAACTGAGATGTTTTCCTCCTTTTATAAGATTTTAAAATCACGCGCTAGAATTTTCCAGTACTTTCTGGAAATCAAAAAGAGATATTTATTTATTTAATGCACGCGCTCTTGTATTTTCAATTTTCCCGGCTTAGCTTTCTTTTAATATTCGTCACGCGCTGCACTGCGCGAGAAATAAAACCATTTAATTTATGATTGAACTAATATTAGCTTAATTAAGACACAATAACACGCCGAATAAATACTAATTCAGAAGTCAAACAACAATATAACGCTGATTTTTGTTGTTTGACTTCTGGATTAGTAATATTAGCTTTTTAATACCAAATTCGTAACACTATCCTAAAACTCTTCTTTATGAATTTTACTTTTTTAAGAATGCATCTCATAGAATCATTATAAATTTAGATATGCTTAATAATTAGATTTCTTCACAGGAGTTTATGAATGAATAAATCCTTCATTTAAAATACATTTATAAATAATTTAATAAATATTTGCGTATTTTCTTAAAGGCAGATATATGTTTTTTGCAAGCATATGCATCAATATCCATACATATTCCATATTTTTAATTTTCGGCATGTATAAATCTTTGATTTCTGTGCATTCACTATACTCTTTGAGTAAAATAATTTAGCATATACCTGACATTTTTACGTAAGAAATATGTATAAATATAATTTGAATGAAAATTACATGCATTATTTTTAACACTCACTCAAAGGTAAGTTTTTCTTCGAAATTCCTCCACGATAGCATTTCTCCCTTTAGGCAGATAGTCCTTGCATGCCTTACTCTATTTCATAAAAAGTAATCTCACCTACTTGCCTAATTACAAATATTTTAACATGCATAATTTTATACTTACATTTAACGATCAAGTTTCAAACTTTTGACTTAAAACACATTTTAGGATACATTCATTATAAAATTCAAATCTTCTAGTAAATATATTCTGGCAGAGCACTCAATACCTCTTTTGGCGATTTTACCCAGTTTAATAAATCTATAGTAACATAATACATAATAACTATCCATTTCACATTTAGACATGAACTGAATTGTCATCAGATCGTAATCCTGATTGCCCTACTATGGATAATATTGCTTCATCCGCCGAGTTTCCAAATGTATCCGTCTTTTGTTCCACACATTTGTGTAAAACTTTGCATGATTTTACACAAATGTGTGATTACACATCAAGATAAAGTTAACTTATTGACATATCTGCGTGTATATTTATTAATTTTGACGAAGATTGCAGCATTTGGTGGTAATCATATTTTTAAATTAACGCAAATAAGTAAATGTGTAAGCCTGTAGCGTTGCGCGCCTCCAACTTGAACGCAACCAAGAGGTGACTGTGAAAACTGGATAAAAGACAGAGTCTTGTTAAGGGTTTAAGTCCCTTTTTATTCAATGTAATAAATTACAAGTGCGTGCTCTTGACCCTCACAAACTGCGCCAACTCGGCGGTCAAATAAAAATAATAACCTGAAAAGAAACTAAAGACAAGACTCTAACTACGAGGCTCTCTAAAAGTAACTAACTCACCGCGTTTTACAATACCGCTGCTAATTCAGCAAACTTGAAGATCACTTGAACGATTAACACTACTTCCAGGCAAGCACACAGGCCGAAACGCAGGTTCTTCAATTTCTGGCCAACTACCTCCGCGCTCGTGAAGTAAGAATATCACACCCTCGAACTCGTTTCCTTTCTATTTAAATCAGAATACTTCCGCTGATAATTTGAATCCTTGCGCGTTCTACTAAAATTTACATACTCTGGCATTGGCAATTCCAGGGGAAAAGTAAGGCTTGACAGGAAAGGTAGTTTAAACTTAAAGTAAATGTTAGTTAAAATAAATATAAACCCTACATTTGCCGCTGCCAGAATTTGGAAAACTTGGAAGCAGGTCCTACAAACGACCTGTTGTAAGTTTCTATAATTCTGAACTAACTGTCGAGAACCTCGTTTACACAAAAAAAATCTTATGTAACAAATTGTATACTAAAATTCTGTGTATACTTATAACTTTCTCTTCTTACAGCAACTTTTCCTGCACTTCATCAATCAATCTTGGTCTTTTCCTTCCAGCATCTGGAAGGAATAAGTATCAGTATCTTTCTAAATACATTATAATTTACACTTTCTTGAGACAATAAATTTTTGTTTTTAAACGATTCTTTTTCCTTAGTTATTGCATAATTCACATTCATTCAATTTTTCAAGCATTAATTTAACTTTACCCTGGCTCTCCACCATGTGTGGTGTCAAACGGGAATATTCGTGTTTCAGTCTTACAACACTTCCCCTAACCACCATGATTTGTTAGAATTCAACGACCAAATAGACACACCTTACTCGACATTCTACAACTCAATGAGCTACTTTAACATTCTTAAAAATTCAAGTGTAGGTGGAGAACCCTACAAAACACATTCATTCTAACTTACCCCTCATTCATCTTTAAACATGCAGGCTTTCGCTCTAAAGCATGACTTTATCTACAATTTAATACTTAAATTTTGACTTCATTGCTTTTGAGCATTTACTTTTAGCATCTAAAATTTTATGCTGCTAGACTAAATTCTACTTTTACATAACATTCAAGTATTTACGTACATTTACAAAATTTTAATACATATAATTTTTACAATTTACCATACAATGAATAAGAGAAAATAAATTTTTACTTTACTCATTCTTCACCAAGCTGGCGGCACTGGAACTAAAATTCTTATTAATACAAGAATACGAAGTTATTTTTTATCTTCGGCCAAATTTTGGCTTTAACATAACAGAATTAGTCTTTCGACCAACAGAAAATGCTTGTTCTTAGCTTTTATACTTAAAGAAAATGAAACTTTTGCCTTAGCTAAATAAAGTAAAACAAAACTAAGTCTCAACCGAGACATATTAACTTTCGTCAAAACATAGGACTTCGTACTTATGCATAACATTTCGGAACAAAAGAGAAAAAAAAATTTACAGAAGGTTTTCACTTATCTTTGAGTTTTCGATGCTTGAAACTCCGTCATTCGTTTTTGGCAATATTGGTCCCAAGTTAGAGGTTTCATGGACGTCAATCTTCTCCTTACTGACCTCCGAGTGTCGTCCAAATGAGTTTTTATTTTCCGTCCTCTGCATGCTTGCCTCTTGGCAGAGTAATCGTCTGGTTGTTGGCATTTCCGTTTTTCCCTGGGATGGCTGGTCTTGACGTTCTACGGTCTGGAGTCCTTCTTGAATTTCTTCTGTTCCTGATATTTTTGTTCCTCCTGTTGCCGTTTCAGTTTCCGGAACGGCGGCCCTGCTGGCACATGACTCTGTGGCCTTGTGCGCGTTCTCCTTGATGTATAATTTCTCCTGCGATCCGTTGTAGGTGGTGTTTTGCTCTTTACCACGGTTTCTTTACGCATTGCATCTGTATTCTTGTTTTTCTTAAACGCTGGAGTTTGAAAGTTATTTTTTCTTTTTGATACCGACGGCCGGGTTGTAGAAGGGCTAGGTCTCTCTTCGGTTCTCTGCGTCTTGGGTGGTGGAATAGTTGTTGTTATTTCTGGACCTTCTACTTCGTTTAGACTTGAGTCCTGCAAGAAACTTTTAAGGATTTCAAAATCATTTGGATTATAGTATTTTTTCACCTGGTCGGGACTTGCTTTACAGATTTCCCCTCTCTCGTTCTTAAGATATAATACTACTCCTTTGATTTCCTGAATTACATAGGGACCTTCAAATTTTGGAGCTAGCTTTGCCGTAAAATTGTCTGGGGCACTTGATAAAGAAAATTTCCGCTTCAATACTTTATCCCCAACTTTAAAATCTGCTTCACGGCGTTTTCTATCATAATATACTTTCTGCCTATTTCTTGCCGTATCCGAGCTTTTAAGCGCCTGATCAATCAGCTTTTGCACATCTTTTTGTTTAAACTCCTGCTCTCTTTGTTGCACAAAGAATAATTTATCTAAAGGCGTAATTAACTTTCTGCCTAAAAATAATTCTGCTGGGGTTTTTCCCGTAGTGTCGTGATTTGCCGTTCTTAAAGCATAAGCTAATTCATTTATGTAGCCATCCCAGCGCTTGTGATGTGTGCTAACGTAACTGCGAATTATTTTTACTATGTTTTTATTCACTCTTTCTGCTATGTTTGCCTGTGGTCTATACGGAACCATTTTGAAATGGCGTATGCCAAGTCCACTGCATATGTTTTCAAATATTTGACTAATGAATTGTTTTCCGTTATCGCTAATGACTTTTATCGGTGCACCGTATTTTAAAATGTATCTGTGTAAGAATGCATCTGCGACTGTTTTGGCTGACGCGCGTTTAAGTGGAACAATTTCTGTCCATTTTGAAAAATGATCTACTATTACTAAAAGAAAACGATTTTTATTTAACTCGCTCTGGAGGAAGGGACCAAGATGATCTATGCCTAAAATTTTATTCGGTAATGTAGCGCGAATGCTATTTAAGTACCCGGCCGGGCTGTAATTAATATCATTTATTAACTGACATTGATTGCAGGACCTGACATACACCGTTACTATTTTGTATAATTGCGGGAAATATACCGCCTCGCGTACCCTTTTTAAAGTCTTTCTGACCCCTAAATGGCCCGCTGTTTTCGCGTCGTGTAATTCCTTCAAAATCGAAGCGAGGATGACTGGTTTGTACTCAAGATTTTCATTTGTTGCTTTCGTATAAAAAATAAATTATCTATTATTTCGTAGTTTTCTGCTCTATTTCTTATCGCATCGATATCTGTGTGCTCAAAGCTTTCGGGGTCTTTCAAATATGCATAGATATTTCCAAATTCAGGATCAGCTTTCAGTTCATTAATAATCGTATCTCTAGAATCTAAAATTTTTGAAGTCAACACAGCGCATTTAAGTTCATTTCCTTCATCGTCCAGTTTTATACGAGAAAGTGCGTCAGCAACATTGTTTTCCTTACCCGGTTTATATTTTATTGTGATATTATATTCTTGGAGTTTTAAAGCCCATCTTATTAACCTGGGCGTTAGGTTTTTCCCCGAGTAAAGTCTACCAACAGCCGCATGATCCGAAAAGACAGTTACTGGCGCTTTGCCGAAATAAACTCGAAATTTGTGTACAGCCATTAATACGGCTAATGTTTCTCTTTCTGTAGCTGTATAATTCCTTTGTGTCTGATTCAACGTTTTACTAAAAAATGCCAGAGTATGGTTATTTTGCATAAAAACCGCGCCCACCGCATAGTCTGACGCATCTGCTGCAATTTCCAGGTTTTCGTCCCTCCTCCGGGAATTTTAAAACAGGGGCATTAATGAGCGCTTCTTTTAATTTTTCAAATGCTGTGTTTGCTTCCGCTGTCCACGTAAATTTACCCCTTTTTCTTTTGATTACTAAGAGTGGTTCAACAATATTAGCGAAATCTTTTATGAAAGATCGATAGTAAGAACATAACCCAAGGAAAGAAGAAAGTTTCTTGGCGGTGTTGGGCGGTGGGAAATTCTTGATAGCTTTTATTTTTGAATCTTGCGTTTCTATACCCTTTTGTGAAATTTTATAACCAAGATATTTAAGTTCTTTAGTTGCGAACTTGCATTTTGAGGCGTTAATTGTAAGACCGGCCTCTTTTAATAATTTAAAAACTTGTTCGAGATCATTAATGTGTTGTTCCAACGTACTACTCGTTATAATTATATCATCTAGATAAATTAAAGTTGATTTTCCTAGGACAGGCTTTAGAACAATGTCCATAGCTCTCTGGAATGTTGATGGGGCCCCACACAACCCAAAGGTAGGTTTAATACTTATGTAAAAATGCATAAGTGCTCGATTTTGTTATAAACGCGGTTTTATGTACGTCTTCGGGTCTCATAGCTATTTGATAGTAGCCAGACGTTAAGTCCAAAGTAGACATGTATCTTGTCGGTTTGATCTGTCTAATGATCTCGTCTATAACCGGCAAAGGGTAAAGTGGAAATTTAGTAATACTATTTAGTTTTCTGTAATCAATAGCAAACCTCCAAGCCCTTTTATCCGAAGGAGGAAACTCGTTCTTTTTCCTATATAGTACGACTGGACTCGCGTACTCACTATTTATGGGCGTTATTATTTTATTCTTTAACATCTCCTGAATATGTTCTTCGATGATTACGTCTTTTTGTTTGTCGTACCGATAAGGTTTAGTCCTACAAGGTTTTTCGGCATTTAATTGAATCTTGTGCGTGACTATTTGACAATTTCCTGGTTTTTCTGAAAACAAATGAGAAAAATTACTCACCACTTGCTGTATTACTTGCCTTTCATGGTCATTCAGATGGCTAAGGTCCACTTGCGGTGTCTCCACAGGTTCCACCACCCTCTGGTCCATCTCCAACACCACGGAACTGTCTTGAAAATTTAATTTGGCCCTCGCGGCCCTTAAAAACTCCATACCTAAAATAAGAGAATTTTGCAGATTTTTCACTACAAAAATTAATACTTTGAGGCTTTCCTCTTTTACCTGTAAGTTTAATGATAATTTCCCGATGCAATGACATGTTTTTCCTTGCGCCGCTATAATTTCCGTATTTTTGGTTTTAAATAATCGTACCCTATAAAAATTCTTTTTGAAGAAATTTTCACTCATAAAATTTCCTTCTGCTCCTGTATCGATGAGGGCTTCTACTGGTACATCGCTAAAACTTCCGGGGTCTGGACCCTCCCTTTCACAGGCCCCTCTACTCGTTTAAAGCTTTCCTTTCAATCTGTGCCTTCTGGGTACGCGGATGTTTATTTTCGAATTTTCTTTTTGGGTCTTGACCTTCGAGTTTCGATGAGTTAGCTTGATAGCTCTTTCCCCCATAAGAGCGATTTCCATTTCTGGTTTCCTCATTTGAAGATTTCCTTCGGGTACTTTGATAATACGTTGCCCCTCTGGGTGCTTCCGCATTTCTGCGATTTTGAAACTTCACCGCCAATTCGAAGAGCTCCTGCAATGTGCTTGGGTTTCTAATTTCAAAGTAGTCTTGAACAGCGGGTAACAATCTTGGTAAGATTATTTCAATAATCTCCGCATCGGGTTTCTTCCCATACAGCATATCCGTCAGCTTAATTTTTCGTAGAATAAAGTCCGTCAACTTTTCTATATCCCGTTGATAGAAACTATATAGTTCGGCTTCCAGCCGTGCGCGATCTTTCACTATGGGGAAGGCCTTTACTAACGATTTTTTGAAATTTTCAAATGTATATGTCTGGCTTTCAAATTCCCTTAATAAAAATGTGCCTATATTTTCCACCATAGCGCGGCCTGTCCTCTTAGTGCGGATGTGGCGATGGCAACTTTTTGTCTTTCAGGAACAGGGTAGAGCTGAAAATGGTTTTCTAGACCTTCGAGAAATACCGCCACCGAATTTTTTCTGTCGATATGGACGTTTGGCTTGATTGACGCTCTCAAAGTCTGGACCAGGTATCCAAATCCTTCCAATTGGCTTGTCATTTCTTGGTGTTGTCCAGCGGTTTCCATCCAATTTTCGGCCATTTTAGTTCGATAAGTGTTCGGGCGCCAATGTAGCGTTGCGCGCCTCCAACTTGCACGCAACCAAGAGGTGACTGTGAAAACTGGATAAAAGACAGAGTCTTGTTAAGGGTTTAAGTCCCTTTTTATTCAACGTAATAAATTACAAGTGCGTGCTCTTGACCCTCACAAACTGCGCCAACTCGGCGGTCAAATAAAAATAATAACCTGAAAAGAAACTAAAGACAAGACTCTAACTACGAGGCTCTCTAAAAGTAACTAACTCACCGCGTTTTACAATACCGCTGCTAATTCAGCAAACTTGAAGATCACTTGAACGATTAACACTACTTCCAGGCAAGCACACAGGCCGAAACGCAGGTTCTTCAATTTCTGGCCAACTACCTCCGCGCTCGTGAAGTAAGAATATCACACCCTCGAACTCGTTTCCTTTCTATTTAAATCAGAATACTTCCGCTGATAATTTGAATCCTTGCGCGTTCTACTAAAATTTACATACTCTGGCATTGGCAATTCCAGGGGAAAAGTAAGGCTTGACAGGAAAGGTAGTTTAAACTTAAAATAAATGTTAGTTAAAATAAATATAAACCCTACATTTGCCGCTGCCAGAATTTGGAAAACTTGGAAGCAGGTCCTACAAACGACCTGTTGTAAGTTTCTATAATTCTGAACTAACTGTCGAGAACCTCGTTTACACAAAAAAAATCTTATGTAACAAATTGTATACTAAAATTCTGTGTATACTTATAACTTTCTCTTCTTACAGCAACTTTTCCTGCACTTCATCAATCAATCTTGGTCTTTTCCTTCCAGCATCTGGAAGGAATAAGTATCAGTATCTTTCTAAATACATTATAATTTACACTTTCTTGAGACAATAAATTTTTGTTTTTAAACGATTCTTTTTCCTTAGTTATTGCATAATTCACATTCATTCAATTTTTCAAGCATTAATTTAACTTTACCCTGGCTCTCCACCATGTGTGGTGTCAAACGGGAATATTCGTGTTTCAGTCTTACAACACTTCCCCTAACCACCATGATTTGTTAGAATTCAACGACCAAATAGACACACCTTACTCGACATTCTACAACTCAATGAGCTACTTTAACATTCTTAAAAATTCAAGTGTAGGTGGAGAACCCTACAAAACACATTCATTCTAACTTACCCCTCATTCATCTTTAAACATGCAGGCTTTCGCTCTAAAGCATGACTTTATCTACAATTTAATACTTAAATTTTGACTTCATTGCTTTTGAGCATTTACTTTTAGCATCTAAAATTTTATGCTGCTAGACTAAATTCTACTTTTACATAACATTCAAGTATTTACGTACATTTACAAAATTTTAATACATATAATTTTTACAATTTACCATACAATGAATAAGAGAAAATAAATTTTTACTTTACTCATTCTTCACCAAGCTGGCGGCACTGGAACTAAAATTCTTATTAATACAAGAATACGAAGTTATTTTTTATCTTCGGCCAAATTTTGGCTTTAACATAACAGAATTAGTCTTTCGACCAACAGAAAATGCTTGTTCTTAGCTTTTATACTTAAAGAAAATGAAACTTTTGCCTTAGCTAAATAAAGTAAAACAAAACTAAGTCTCAACCGAGACATATTAACTTTCGTCAAAACATAGGACTTCGTACTTATGCATAACATTTCGGAACAAAAGAGAAAAAAAAATTTACAGAAGGTTTTCACTTATCTTTGAGTTTTCGATGCTTGAAACTCCGTCATTCGTTTTTGGCAATATTGGTCCCAAGTTAGAGGTTTCATGGACGTCAATCTTCTCCTTACTGACCTCCGAGTGTCGTCCAAATGAGTTTTTATTTTCCGTCCTCTGCATGCTTGCCTCTTGGCAGAGTAATCGTCTGGTTGTTGGCATTTCCGTTTTTCCCTGGGATGGCTGGTCTTGACGTTCTACGGTCTGGAGTCCTTCTTGAATTTCTTCTGTTCCTGATATTTTTGTTCCTCCTGTTGCCGTTTCAGTTTCCGGAACGGCGGCCCTGCTGGCACATGACTCTGTGGCCTTGTGCGCGTTCTCCTTGATGTATAATTTCTCCTGCGATCCGTTGTAGGTGGTGTTTTGCTCTTTACCACGGTTTCTTTACGCATTGCATCTGTATTCTTGTTTTTCTTAAACGCTGGAGTTTGAAAGTTATTTTTTCTTTTTGATACCGACGGCCGGGTTGTAGAAGGGCTAGGTCTCTCTTCGGTTCTCTGCGTCTTGGGTGGTGGAATAGTTGTTGTTATTTCTGGACCTTCTACTTCGTTTAGACTTGAGTCCTGCAAGAAACTTTTAAGGATTTCAAAATCATTTGGATTATAGTATTTTTTCACCTGGTCGGGACTTGCTTTACAGATTTCCCCTCTCTCGTTCTTAAGATATAATACTACTCCTTTGATTTCCTGAATTACATAGGGACCTTCAAATTTTGGAGCTAGCTTTGCCGTAAAATTGTCTGGGGCACTTGATAAAGAAAATTTCCGCTTCAATACTTTATCCCCAACTTTAAAATCTGCTTCACGGCGTTTTCTATCATAATATACTTTCTGCCTATTTCTTGCCGTATCCGAGCTTTTAAGCGCCTGATCAATCAGCTTTTGCACATCTTTTTGTTTAAACTCCTGCTCTCTTTGTTGCACAAAGAATAATTTATCTAAAGGCGTAATTAACTTTCTGCCTAAAAATAATTCTGCTGGGGTTTTTCCCGTAGTGTCGTGATTTGCCGTTCTTAAAGCATAAGCTAATTCATTTATGTAGCCATCCCAGCGCTTGTGATGTGTGCTAACGTAACTGCGAATTATTTTTACTATGTTTTTATTCACTCTTTCTGCTATGTTTGCCTGTGGTCTATACGGAACCATTTTGAAATGGCGTATGCCAAGTCCACTGCATATGTTTTCAAATATTTGACTAATGAATTGTTTTCCGTTATCGCTAATGACTTTTATCGGTGCACCGTATTTTAAAATGTATCTGTGTAAGAATGCATCTGCGACTGTTTTGGCTGACGCGCGTTTAAGTGGAACAATTTCTGTCCATTTTGAAAAATGATCTACTATTACTAAAAGAAAACGATTTTTATTTAACTCGCTCTGGAGGAAGGGACCAAGATGATCTATGCCTAAAATTTTATTCGGTAATGTAGCGCGAATGCTATTTAAGTACCCGGCCGGGCTGTAATTAATATCATTTATTAACTGACATTGATTGCAGGACCTGACATACACCGTTACTATTTTGTATAATTGCGGGAAATATACCGCCTCGCGTACCCTTTTTAAAGTCTTTCTGACCCCTAAATGGCCCGCTGTTTTCGCGTCGTGTAATTCCTTCAAAATCGAAGCGAGGATGACTGGTTTGTACTCAAGATTTTCATTTGTTGCTTTCGTATAAAAAATAAATTATCTATTATTTCGTAGTTTTCTGCTCTATTTCTTATCGCATCGATATCTGTGTGCTCAAAGCTTTCGGGGTGTTTCAAATATGCATAGATATTTCCAAATTCAGGATCAGCTTTCAGTTCATTAATAATCGTATCTCTAGAATCTAAAATTTTTGAAGTCAACACAGCGCATTTAAGTTCATTTCCTTCATCGTCCAGTTTTATACGAGAAAGTGCGTCAGCAACATTGTTTTCCTTACCCGGTTTATATTTTATTGTGATATTATATTCTTGGAGTTTTAAAGCCCATCTTATTAACCTGGGCGTTAGGTTTTTCCCCGAGTAAAGTCTACCAACAGCCGCATGATCCGAAAAGACAGTTACTGGCGCTTTGCCGAAATAAACTCGAAATTTGTGTACAGCCATTAATACGGCTAATGTTTCTCTTTCTGTAGCTGTATAATTCCTTTGTGTCTGATTCAACGTTTTACTAAAAAATGCCAGAGGATGGTTATTTTGCATAAGAACCGCGCCCACCGCATAGTCTGACGCATCTGCTGAAATTTCCAGGTTTTCGTCCCTCCTCCGGGAATTTTAAAACAGGGGCATTAATGAGCGCTTCTTTTAATTTTTCAAATGCTGTGTTTGCTTCCGCTGTCCACGTAAATTTACCCCTTTTTCTTTTGATTACTAAGAGTGGTTCAACAATATTAGCGAAATCTTTTATGAAAGATCGATAGTAAGAACATAACCCAAGGAAAGAAGAAAGTTTCTTGGCGGTGTTGGGCGGTGGGAAATTCTTGATAGCTTTTATTTTTGAATCTTGCGTTTCTATACCCTTTTGCGAAATTTTATAACCAAGATATTTAAGTTCTTTAGTTGCGAACTTGCATTTTGAGGCGTTAATTGTAAGACCGGCCTCTTTTAATAATTTAAAAACTTGTTCGAGATCATTAATGTGTTGTTCCAACGTACTACTCGTTATAATTATATCATCTAGATAAATTAAAGTTGATTTTCCTAGGACAGGCTTTAGAACAATGTCCATAGCTCTCTGGAATGTTGATGGGGCCCCACACAACCCAAAAGTAGGTTTAATAATTATGTAAAAATGCATAAGTGCTCGATTTTGTTATAAACGCGGTTTTATGTACGTCTTCGGGTCTCATAGCTATTTGATAGTAGCCAGACGTTAAGTCCAAAGTAGACATGTATCTTGTCGATTTGATCTGTCTAATGATCTCGTCTATAACCGGCAAAGGGTAAAGTGGAAATTTAGTAATACTATTTAGTTTTCTGTAATCAATAGCAAACCTCCAAGCCCTTTTATCCGAAGGAGGAAACTCGTTCTTTTTCCTATATAGTACGACTGGACTCGCGTACTCACTATTTATGGGCGTTATTATTTTATTCTTTAACATCTCCTGAATATGTTCTTCGATGATTACGTCTTTTTGTTTGTCGTACCGATAAGGTTTAGTCCTACAAGGTTTTTCGGCATTTAATTGAATCTTGTGCGTGACTATTTGACAATTTCCTGGTTTTTCTGAAAACAAATGAGAAAAATTACTCACCACTTGCTGTATTACTTGCCTTTCATGGTCATTCAGATGGCTAAGGTCCACTTGCGGTGTCTCCACAGGTTCCACCATCCTCTGGTCCATCTCCAACACCACGGAACTGTCTTGAAAATTTAATTTGGCCCTCGCGGCCCTTAAAAACTCCATACCTAAAATAAGAGAATTTTGCAGATTTTTCACTACAAAAATTAATACTTTGAGGCTTTCCTCTTTTACCTGTAAGTTTAATGATAATTTCCCGATGCAATGACATGTTTTTCCTTGCGCCGCTATAATTTCCGTATTTTTGGTTTTAAATAATCGTACCCTATAAAAATTCTTTTTGAAGAAATTTTCACTCATAAAATTTCCTTCTGCTCCTGTATCGATGAGGGCTTCTACTGGTACATCGCTAAAACTTCCGGGGTCTGGACCCTCCCTTTCACAGGCCCCTCTACTCGTTTAAAGCTTTCCTTTCAATCTGTGCCTTCTGGGTACGCGGATGTTTATTTTCGAATTTTCTTTTTGGGTCTTGACCTTCGAGTTTCGATGAGTTAGCTTGATAGCTCTTTCCCCCATAAGAGCGATTTCCATTTCTGGTTTCCTCATTTGAAGATTTCCTTCGGGTACTTTGATAATACGTTGCCCCTCTGGGTTCTTCCGCTATTCTGCGATTTTGAAACTTCACCGCCAATTCGAAGAGCTCCTGCAATGTGCTTGGGTTTCTAATTTCAAAGTAGTCTTGAACAGCGGGTAACAATCTTGGTAAGATTATTTCAATAATCTCCGCATCGGGTTTCTTCCCATACAGCATATCCGTCAGCTTAATTTTTCGTAGAATAAAGTCCGTCAACTTTTCTATATCCCGTTGATAGAAACTATATAGTTCGGCTTCCAGCCGTGCGCGATCTTTCACTATGGGGAAGGCCTTTACTAACGATTTTTTGAAATTTTCAAATGTTTATGTCTGGCTTTCAAATTCCCCTAATAAAAATTTGCCTATATTTTCCACCATAGCGCGGCCTGTCCTCTTAGTGCGGATGTGGCGATGGCAACTTTTTGTCTTTCAGGAACAATAAATGCAATAACTAACTTAAACAAATCAAATGCTATCAAATACTAAATACAAATCAAATACTAAATACAAATCAAATACTAAATACAAATCAAATCAAATACACATTTATAAAAAAAGGACCATGGTCTGATACTATTTACAATTATTTACATTACGTACTATGGCCATAGTAATGAGCTAACCTGTCGTAATGAACGACTTTAGGTTTAGAGTTCGAAGACTTACGAATCCGAACCACGACGTCATTCAGCTTGTTTAGAACTGTGTACGGGCCATCGCAAGGTAACTGTAATTTCGGACAAAGTCCTTTCCGTCGAGTCAGATTCCACAACCACACTTTGTCTCCTTCGTGGAATTGATGTTCAGTAGCTCTTGTGTCGTGTCGGGTCTTCATCTTCTCCGTCGCTAAGTTGACTCGCTCTCGTGCAAAGTTGTGCATCATTTCAAACCGGGCCTGGAGATCTTGAATATATTCCTCAGGCGATGAAGGAGCATCCGGAGGACGACCAAACAAGAGATCACAAGGCAGACGAAGGTCACGACCGAAGAGCATCTGTGATGGGGAATAGCCGGTAGTCTCGTGGACAGCACTGCGGTAAGCCAGTAAAAACAGTGGTAATTTCTTGTCCCAATCCTGTTGGTTTCTGGAAACCACTATCGAGAGGTTATTAAGGATGGTTCGATTGAACCTCTCTACCATGCCGTCCGACTGGGGATGTAATGGCGTCGTTTGGGTTTTGTCAATGCAGAGTAGTTTACATAGTTCTTTAATTACTGCCGAGATAAAATTCCTTTCCTTATCTGAATGTAACTGAAGAGGCACTCCGAACCTGGAAATCCAGTGCTGTATCATCACCTCAGCTACTGTGACAGCCTACTGTGACTCTTGATCAGGAATAGAATACGCTTCAGGCCACTTGGTGAAGTAATCAATGACAACGAGTATGTATTTGTTGCCATCAGCAGTTCGTGGCAGAGGTCCCAGGATGTCAAAGGCGATACGTTCAAAAGGCGCGCCTACGTTGTAACGTTGCAGTTTGCCCCGGCTGCGTTTCTTCAGTCCTTTCCGACCTGCACAGGAATCGCAAGATCGGCACCACTTTTGCACGTCATCCTTCGCATTATTCCAGTAAAAGCGCTCACGAACTCTCTGCAAGGTCTTCATTATTCCAAAGTGGCCTCCTGTTGAGCTGTTATGTAGTTCTTTAAGGACATCAGGAATCCGGGATCTTGGAAGTATTAGCTGCCATCGAAACGTCTTCCCATCATCCGATTCAAATTTCCGGTATAAGACGCCGTTTCGAATGTGAAGTGAATCCCAGAGTGCCCAATATTGTTTGGTTGTAGGACTACAGATAGAAATGTCCTGCCAGGTAGGTTTTCTGTTTGACGACTCCATTAAATCAATTATGGGTTTAATGTCGCGGTCTTCCAGTTGGTCTTTCCTGACTTCATCATCACTCCACGGTTCTCGATCAGCCGATGTTGATGTTGTAATTTGTCTTGCGACCGGAGTCAGCAGCTCGTATTTCGCTTCCACCCTGGAACAATATCGGCAGTTTTCTTGGCAAGGTCTTCTAGACAGGGCGTCGGCGTTTCCGTGTGATGATCCCTTACGATGACGGATAGTGATGTCATATTCTTGGAGTCTCTGTATCCACCTGGCTATTTGACCCTCAGGATTCTTGAAATTTAAAAGCCAGGTCAATGATGCATGATCGGTGCGGAGCAGGAATTTCTGCCGTATAGATAGTGATGGAACTGTACTACAGCTTTGACTATGGCGAGCAACTCTTTCCTGGTGACACAATAATTCCTCTCCGGTTTAGACAGGCACTTGCTCCAGTACGCCACTACACGTTCTTGGCCGTCTACTTCTTGGGACAAAACAGCACCGACACTTTCATTGCTCGCGTCTGTGTCGAGAATAAATGGTCGGTCGTGCTGAGGATACGTCAAGATTGGAGCAGATGTTAATACCTCCTTTCAGTTGTTAAATGCATCGTCGCATTCTTTGGTCCACAAGAACTTTTGGTTGCTCTCTGTCAGCTTGTGAAGGGGTCTTGCGATGGAAGAAAAGTCCTTCACGAATCTCCTATAGTAGGTGGAAAGCCCTAGGAAGCTTCTCAGCTGATGGACATTTTCGGGACGTTTCCAGGATTTAACCGCTGATACCTTTTCAGGATCCGTGCGCACACCTTCTGCAGAGATGATATGTCCCAGGTAAGTCACTTCCTTTCGGAACAATTTGCATTTAGCGGGACTCAGCTTCAGATTGGCTTCTTTCAGTTTCTGAAGCACCTTCCTAAGATTTTCGAAATGTTCTTCAAAACTCTTTCCGACGATGATGATGTCGTCGAGGTATATCAGGCAGGCTTCGTAGGAAAGGCCTTCAAAACAGTCTCCATATGACGTTCGAATGTTGCAGGCGCATTACACAGTCCAAACGGCATTACCTTGAATTGCCAAAGCCCTTGTCCCGTAGTAAATGCCGTCTTTTCTCGGTCTTCAGGCTGTATTTCTACCTGCCAATACCCACTCTTTAAATCAAGTGTTGAGAACCACTTGCTTCCAGAAAGAGTGTCTAGAATGTCGTCAATTCTAGGAAGAGGGTAACTGTCTTTCTTCGTAACCTCATTCAACCGGCGATAGTCAACGCAAAATCTTGTTGAGCCGTCTTTCTTTCTGACTAGGACGATGGGAGATGCCCATGGACTTGCTGAAGGCTCGATGACATCTCCTTCTTCCATATCCTTTAAAAGTGTTCGTACCTCTTCCTGTTTAGCAAACGGTAGACGTCTTGGATGTTGCTTGATCGGGGGATGATCACCGGTATCGATTCTATGTTGTGTCAAACTGGTTCGACCCACGTCGGAAGACGAGCGGGAGAAAACAACTTGAAGATCTTTAATGACGCGATCGGCAGCATTCTTCTCTTCATCGTTTAATTGCGCATTCTGAAGTAACTCTGATATAATGCTTTCTGAAGACACGGATTCTTGGATGTTACTCTTTCTTTCAACGGTGGTTACTGGAGTACATGCTGCAACCACTTCACCTTTCTTAATAATTCTCACCTTCTCAGTTATATTGGTGACTCTCACCGGGATAACCGTTCTGGATAGGTCGACGTGTGTTGAGGCTACTAGTACTCCTTTTAGGCTGTTACAGTTATTTGGATATTCTATGATGCCGTAGCGGAAATTTCTGTTTTCGGCTATGGATCCAGGAAGTAAAATTTCTGTTCTTGCCGGTATTGTGATATTGTCTTGTGCTATGATTTTATGGACAGATTTAACTTCTTCATCATTAACTCCAAATAACGCTATGTCCTCAGATGTAGAATGCAATTCGTTATTTTTAAAGTCCAAGGAAAAATTGTATTTCCTTAGAATGTCCAATCCTAGTATTCAAGAATCAGTGATCTCTGCTACATATGCCGTGTGATGGTAAGCGGCACTTCCAAACGTGATGTTAACATTTACTTTTCCGTCGATGTCGATCTTCTCACCGGACACAGTCTGGAGGGTAACGCAGGGCGGCGTCCAGATAAGTTTGTTTCCTAGTTGTTGAGCCAAATCTTTTCGGATGATGGTAACGTTGGCTCCTGTATCTATAGTCATATTGCACGGAACTCCATTAATATGTCCTATTATGAAAAGTCCATTACTGCCGCCTCTCACTGCAGAAATCTGAAGCGCTCTAAACGGGGGCTTTTCATTATCTGGCAACCTCCGCCCCGCGAGATGGCCACTAATTAGTTTCCCTGCTATTTGTTAGGAGCGGTTTAAACATCCGTACCCTGGGGTGTTCTGCAGCTTCGTCGTATGTGTCCTTCAGCACCGCAGTTCCAGCACTTAACGGTAGGTTTCTTCTCACCAGTATTCCGTCTCAAGGCGTTCAGTTGTCTACTTAAATCGTCTAGACGAGCGGTGACTTGATCCCCTGGCTCCTGGACTTGAGCAGCTCGGACCGGGTGGCGGTCTCGACGAGTGGCTTCTTGGCTGCCTCGAATTTCATGGCGTACACTAAAGCGCTTTTCAAATCTTTAACATCCGCCATTCGCAGTGCTTTCTGTATTTCAGGGTCCCGGATGCCATCGATGAAATATTGCAGCGACAGAATTTCCCTCGTTTCTCTCGGGCACTCCGTAAAGGCGAGGTGGGACAGCCTTTCAACATCCGTGGCAAGTTCCTGATTCGGTGGGCTTCTGTTGACGGGATTTTAATTGAAGCCTGCTGTAGTCTTTTAAACATTTCTCGCCAAAGCGCAGCTCCAATGCGCCGGATAGATCTTCGAAGTCAAGTGCTTGGTTTTCGGGAAGCGTCTGCAGTATATCCGCTGCGTCTGCTCGCAGAGAAGCGGCGAGATGACAGGCCTCAGCTTGGGAATCCCATCCATTCGCATCCGCAACGATAGAAAATTGGGTCTTATACACTTGCCAGGATGTCTTCCCATCATATGTGGATAGCTTCAGAGGTGGACGAGCAGGCATCGGTAAGAATTTAAAATCATCACTCCTGCTCCCTGCCGACGCTACGAATTTCTTTAAAGTATCCATTTCTTTGGCAACTGCAGAAACTCTCTCATCAATTTGTTGTTCGATCTCATCAATTTGTTTAACGGAACAAACTCTTCCTTCTATTTCTTCTTTGACTGAATCAACTCTGTAACCTATTTGTTGTTCCACGGCCGAAACTCTGTCTTCTATTTGCTCTTTCACAAAAGAAACGTTTTCTTCAATTTGTACAACTTTAATTTCGACCGCGTCTATTCTGCCTTCCATAGCCTCAAATTTATTTTCTATTACGCAGGTAATTTCTTTTTTCATTTCGTCCTGACCTGCTTTCATCTCAACTTTAAGGGATTTCATCTCTTCCTTAACGGATTCCTGGCCCAATTTCATTTCCTCTTTAATTTCTTCTTTAAAAGATGTTTGGCCAGCTTCCATCTTTTCTTGGAACGCAGCAAAAGCAGTAATGAGCTGTCTCAATTGTTCTTCCATCCCTCTTGTTATTGGCATTCAAATCCCACTTCTGACACCAAAAATTGTTGCGTGCGTACGGGTTCGTTATGAAATGAATGCACAAGTCCGATGAAAAATGAACAAAAATTTATTATTATCACAACAAAAATGCTTAAATTTTCTCAAATTATCATGCAGTATTACAATATCTCACAGTAGTTTTCTTTTAACTACTCAAATGTACAATAGAACGTAATTCAAAACAGCTAAAGAACGCTAATCTGCGAATTCGCTACAATCAACAAGAGCAGTTTTCTAAACCACAACAAACTAAGCAACTACTACAAACTGAGATGTTTTCCTCCTTTTATAAGATTTTAAAATCACGCGCTAGAATTTTCCAGTACTTTCTGGAAATCAAAAAGAGATATTTATTTATTTAATGCACGCGCTCTTGTATTTTCAATTTTCCCGGCTTAGCTTTCTTTTAATATTCGTCACGCGCTGCACTGCGCGAGAAATAAAACCATTTAATTTATGATTGAACTAATATTAGCTTAATTAAGACACAATAACACGCCGAATAAATACTAATTCAGAAGTCAAACAACAATATAACGCTGATTTTTGTTGTTTGACTTCTGGATTAGTAATATTAGCTTTTTAATACCAAATTCGTAACACTATCCTAAAACTCTTCTTTATGAATTTTACTTTTTTAAGAATGCATCTCATAGAATCATTATAAATTTAGATATGTTTAATAATTAGATTTCTTCACAGGAGTTTATGAATGAATAAATCCTTCATTTAAAATACATTTATAAATAATTTAATAAATATTTACGTATTTTCTTAAAGGCAGATATATGTTTTTTGCAAGCATATGCATCAATATCCATACATATTCCATATTTTTAATTTTCGGCATGTATAAATCTTTGATTTCTGTGCATTCACTATACTCTTTGAGTAAAATAATTTAGCATATACCTGACATTTTTACGTAAGAAATATGTATAAATATAATTTGAATGAAAATTACATGCATTATTTTTAACACTCACTCAAAGGTAAGTTTTTCTTCGAAATTCCTCCACGATAGCATTTCTCCCTTTAGGCAGATAGTCCTTGCATGCCTTACTCTATTTCATAAAAAGTAATCTCACCTACTTGCCTAATTACAAATATTTTAACATGCATAATTTTATACTTACATTTAACGATCAAGTTTCAAACTTTTGACTTAAAACACATTTTAGGATACATTCATTATAAAATTCAAATCTTCTAGTAAATATATTCTGGCAGAGCACTCAATACCTCTTTTGGCGATTTTACCCAGTTTAATAAATCTATAGTAACATAATACATAATAACTATCCATTTCACATTTAGACATGAACTGAATTGTCATCAGATCGTAATCCTGATTGCCCTACTATGGATAATATTGCTTCATCCGCCGAGTTTCCAAATGTATCCGTCTTTTGTTCCACACATTTGTGTAAAACTTTGCATGATTTTACACAAATGTGTGATTACACATCAAGATAAAGTTAACTTATTGACATATCTGCGTGTATATTTATTAATTTTGACGAAGATTGCAGCATTTGGTGGTAATCATATTTTTAAATTAACGCAAATAAGTAAATGTGTAAGCCTGTAGCGTTGCGCGCCTCCAACTTGAACGCAACCAAGAGGTGACTGTGAAAACTGGATAAAAGACAGAGTCTTGTTAAGGGTTTAAGTCCCTTTTTATTCAACGTAATAAATTACAAGTGCGTGCTCTTGACCCTCACAAACTGCGCCAACTCGGCGGTCAAATAAAAATAATAACCTGAAAAGAAACTAAAGACAAGACTCTAACTACGAGGCTCTCTAAAAGTAACTAACTCACCGCGTTTTACAATACCGCTGCTAATTCAGCAAACTTGAAGATCACTTGAACGATTAACACTACTTCCAGGCAAGCACACAGGCCGAAACGCAGGTTCTTCAATTTCTGGCCAACTACCTCCGCGCTCGTGAAGTAAGAATATCACACCCTCGAACTCGTTTCCTTTCTATTTAAATCAGAATACTTCCGCTGATAATTTGAATCCTTGCGCGTTCTACTAAAATTTACATACTCTGGCATTGGCAATTCCAGGGGAAAAGTAAGGCTTGACAGGAAAGGTAGTTTAAACTTAAAGTAAATGTTAGTTAAAATAAATATAAACCCTACATTTGCCGCTGCCAGAATTTGGAAAACTTGGAAGCAGGTCCTACAAACGACCTGTTGTAAGTTTCTATAATTCTGAACTAACTGTCGAGAACCTCGTTTACACAAAAAAAATCTTATGTAACAAATTGTATACTAAAATTCTGTGTATACTTATAACTTTCTCTTCTTACAGCAACTTTTCCTGCACTTCATCAATCAATCTTGGTCTTTTCCTTCCAGCATCTGGAAGGAATAAGTATCAGTATCTTTCTAAATACATTATAATTTACACTTTCTTGAGGCAATAAATTTTTGTTTTTAAACGATTCTTTTTCCTTAGTTATTGCATAATTCACATTCATTCAATTTTTCAAGCATTAATTTAACTTTACCCTGGCTCTCCACCATGTGTGGTGTCAAACGGGAATATTCGTGTTTCAGTCTTACAACACTTCCCCTAACCACCATGATTTGTTAGAATTCAACGACCAAATAGACACACCTTACTCGACATTCTACAACTCAATGAGCTACTTTAACATTCTTAAAAATTCAAGTGTAGGTGGAGAACCCTACAAAACACATTCATTCTAACTTACCCCTCATTCATCTTTAAACATGCAGGCTTTCGCTCTAAAGCATGACTTTATCTACAATTTAATACTTAAATTTTGACTTCATTGCTTTTGAGCATTTACTTTTAGCATCTAAAATTTTATGCTTCTAGACTAAATTCTACTTTTACATAACATTCAAGTATTTACGTACATTTACAAAATTTTAATACATATAATTTTTACAATTTACCATACAATGAATAAGAGAAAATAAATTTTTACTTTACTCATTCTTCACCAAGCTGGCGGCACTGGAACTAAAATTCTTATTAATACAAGAATACGAAGTTATTTTTTATCTTCGGCCAAATTTTGGCTTTAACATAACAGAATTAGTCTTTCGACCAACAGAAAATGCTTGTTCTTAGCTTTTATACTTAAAGAAAATGAAACTTTTGCCTTAGCTAAATAAAGTAAAACAAAACTAAGTCTCAACCGAGACATATTAACTTTCGTCAAAACATAGGACTTCGTACTTATGCATAACATTTCGGAACAAAAGAGAAAAAAAATTTTACAGAAGGTTTTCACTTATCTTTGAGTTTTCGATGCTTGAAACTCCGTCATTCGTTTTTGGCAATATTGGTCCCAAGTTAGAGGTTTCATGGACGTCAATCTTCTCCTTACTGACCTCCGAGTGTCGTCCAAATGAGTTTTTATTTTCCGTCCTCTGCATGCTTGGCTCTTGGCAGAGTAATCGTCTGGTTGTTGGCATTTCCGTTTTTCCCTGGGATGGCTGGTCTTGACGTTCTACGGTCTGGAGTCCTTCTTGAATTTCTTCTGTTCCTGATATTTTTGTTCCTCCTGTTGCCGTTTCAGTTTCCGGAACGGCGGCCCTGCTGGCACATGACTCTGTGGCCTTGTGCGCGTTCTCCTTGATGTATAATTTCTCCTGCGATCCGTTGTAGGTGGTGTTTTGCTCTTTACCACGGTTTCTTTACGCATTGCATCTGTATTCTTGTTTTTCTTAAACGCTGGAGTTTGAAAGTTATTTTTTCTTTTTGATACCGACGGCCGGGTTGTAGAAGGGCTAGGTCTCTCTTCGGTTCTCTGCGTCTTGGGTGGTGGAATAGTTGTTGTTATTTCTGGACCTTCTACTTCGTTTAGACTTGAGTCCTGCAAGAAACTTTTAAGGATTTCAAAATCATTTGGATTATAGTATTTTTTCACCTGGTCGGGACTTGCTTTACAGATTTCCCCTCTCTCGTTCTTAAGATATAATACTACTCCTTTGATTTCCTGAATTACATAGGGACCTTCAAATTTTGGAGCTAGCTTTGCCGTAAAATTGTCTGGGGCACTTGATAAAGAAAATTTCCGCTTCAATACTTTATCCCCAACTTTAAAATCTGCTTCACGGCGTTTTCTATCATAATATACTTTCTGCCTATTTCTTGCCGTATCCGAGCTTTTAAGCGCCTGATCAATCAGCTTTTGCACATCTTTTTGTTTAAACTCCTGCTCTCTTTGTTGCACAAAGAATAATTTATCTAAAGGCGTAATTAACTTTCTGCCTAAAAATAATTCTGCTGGGGTTTTTCCCGTAGTGTCGTGATTTGCCGTTCTTAAAGCATAAGCTAATTCATTTATGTAGCCATCCCAGCGCTTGTGATGTGTGCTAACGTAACTGCGAATTATTTTTACTATGTTTTTATTCACTCTTTCTGCTATGTTTGCCTGTGGTCTATACGGAACCATTTTGAAATGGCGTATGCCAAGTCCACTGCATATGTTTTCAAATATTTGACTAATGAATTGTTTTCCGTTATCGCTAATGACTTTTATCGGTGCACCGTATTTTAAAATGTATCTGTGTAAGAATGCATCTGCGACTGTTTTGGCTGACGCGCGTTTAAGTGGAACAATTTCTGTCCATTTTGAAAAATGATCTACTATTACTAAAAGAAAACGATTTTTATTTAACTCGCTCTGGAGGAAGGGACCAAGATGATCTATGCCTAAAATTTTATTCGGTAATGTAGCGCGAATGCTATTTAAGTACCCGGCCGGGCTGTAATTAATATCATTTATTAACTGACATTGATTGCAGGACCTGACATACACCGTTACTATTTTGTATAATTGCGGGAAATATACCGCCTCGCGTACCCTTTTTAAAGTCTTTCTGACCCCTAAATGGCCCGCTGTTTTCGCGTCGTGTAATTCCTTCAAAATCGAAGCGAGGATGACTGGTTTGTACTCAAGATTTTCATTTGTTGCTTTCGTATAAAAAATAAATTATCTATTATTTCGTAGTTTTCTGCTGTATTTCTTATCGCATCGATATCTGTGTGCTCAAAGCTTTCGGGGTCTTTCAAATATGCATAGATATTTCCAAATTCAGGATCAGCTTTCAGTTCATTAATAATCGTATCTCTAGAATCTAAAATTTTTGAAGTCAACACAGCGCATTTAAGTTCATTTCCTTCATCGTCCAGTTTTATACGAGAAAGTGCGTCAGCAACATTGTTTTCCTTACCCGGTTTATATTTTATTGTGATATTATATTCTTGGAGTTTTAAAGCCCATCTTATTAACCTGGGCGTTAGGTTTTTCCCCGAGTAAAGTCTACCAACAGCCGCATGATCCGAAAAGACAGTTACTGGCGCTTTGCCGAAATAAACTCGAAATTTGTGTACAGCCATTAATACGGCTAATGTTTCTCTTTCTGTAGCTGTATAATTCCTTTGTGTCTGATTCAACGTTTTACTAAAAAATGCCAGAGGATGGTTATTTTGCATAAGAACCGCGCCCACCGCATAGTCTGACGCATCTGCTGAAATTTCCAGGTTTTCGTCCCTCCTCCGGGAATTTTAAAACAGGGGCATTAATGAGCGCTTCTTTTAATTTTTCAAATGCTGTGTTTGCTTCCGCTGTCCACGTAAATTTACCCCTTTTTCTTTTGATTACTAAGAGTGGTTCAACAATATTAGCGAAATCTTTTATGAAAGATCGATAGTAAGAACATAACCCAAGGAAAGAAGAAAGTTTCTTGGCGGTGTTGGGCGGTGGGAAATTCTTGATAGCTTTTATTTTTGAATCTTGCGTTTCTATACCCTTTTGCGAAATTTTATAACCAAGATATTTAAGTTCTTTAGTTGCGAACTTGCATTTTGAGGCGTTAATTGTAAGACCGGCCTCTTTTAATAATTTAAAAACTTGTTCGAGATCATTAATGTGTTGTTCCAACGTACTACTCGTTATAATTATATCATCTAGATAAATTAAAGTTGATTTTCCTAGGACAGGCTTTAGAACAATGTCCATAGCTCTCTGGAATGTTGATGGGGCCCCACACAACCCAAAGGTAGGTTTAATAATTATGTAAAAATGCATAAGTGCTCGATTTTGTTATAAACGCGGTTTTATGTACGTCTTCGGGTCTCATAGCTATTTGATAGTAGCCAGACGTTAAGTCCAAAGTAGACATGTATCTTGTCGATTTGATCTGTCTAATGATCTCGTCTATAACCGGCAAAGGGTAAAGTGGAAATTTAGTAATACTATTTAGTTTTCTGTAATCAATAGCAAACCTCCAAGCCCTTTTATCCGAAGGAGGAAACTCGTTCTTTTTCCTATATAGTACGACTGGACTCGCGTACTCACTATTTATGGGCGTTATTATTTTATTCTTTAACATCTCCTGAATATGTTCTTCGATGATTACGTCTTTTTGTTTGTCGTACCGATAAGGTTTAGTCCTACAAGGTTTTTCGGCATTTAATTGAATCTTGTGCGTGACTATTTGACAATTTCCTGGTTTTTCTGAAAACAAATGAGAAAAATTACTCACCACTTGCTGTATTACTTGCCTTTCATGGTCATTCAGATGGCTAAGGTCCACTTGCGGTGTCTCCACAGGTTCCACCACCCTCTGGTCCATCTCCAACACCACGGAACTGTCTTGAAAATTTAATTTGGCCCTCGCGGCCCTTAAAAACTCCATACCTAAAATAAGAGAATTTTGCAGATTTTTCACTACAAAAATTAATACTTTGAGGCTTTCCTCTTTTACCTGTAAGTTTAATGATAATTTCCCGATGCAATGACATGTTTTTCCTTGCGCCGCTATAATTTCCGTATTTTTGGTTTTAAATAATCGTACCCTATAAAAATTCTTTTTGAAGAAATTTTCACTCATAAAATTTCCTTCTGCTCCTGTATCGATGAGGGCTTCTACTGGTACATCGCTAAAACTTCCGGGGTCTGGACCCTCCCTTTCACAGGCCCCTCTACTCGTTTAAAGCTTTCCTTTCAATCTGTGCCTTCTGGGTACGCGGATGTTTATTTTCGAATTTTCTTTTTGGGTCTTGACCTTCGAGTTTCGATGAGTTAGCTTGATAGCTCTTTCCCCCATAAGAGCGATTTCCATTTCTGGTTTCCTCATTTGAAGATTTCCTTCGGGTACTTTGATAATACGTTGCCCCTCTGGGTTCTTCCGCTATTCTGCGATTTTGAAACTTCACCGCCAATTCGAAGAGCTCCTGCAATGTGCTTGGGTTTCTAATTTCAAAGTAGTCTTGAACAGCGGGTAACAATCTTGGTAAGATTATTTCAATAATCTCCGCATCGGGTTTCTTCCCATACAGCATATCCGTCAGCTTAATTTTTCGTAGAATAAAGTCCGTCAACTTTTCTATATCCCGTTGATAGAAACTATATAGTTCGGCTTCCAGCCGTGCGCGATCTTTCACTATGGGGAAGGCCTTTACTAACGATTTTTTGAAATTTTCAAATCTATATGTCTGGCTTTCAAATTCCCCTAATAAAAATGTGCCTATATTTTCCACCATAGCGCGGCCTGTCCTCTTAGTGCGGATGTGGTGATGGCAACTTTTTGTCTTTCAGGAACAGGGTAGAGCTGAAAATGGTTTTCTAGACCTTCGAGAAATACCGCCACCGAATTTTTTCTGTCGATATGGACGTTTGGCTTGATTGACGCTCTCAAAGTCTGGACCAGGTATCCAAATCCTTCCAATTGGCTTGTCATTTCTTGGTGTTGTCCAGCGGTTTCCATCCAATTTTCGGCCATTTTAGTTCGATAAGTGTTCGGGCGCCAATGTAGCGTTGCGCGCCTCCAACTTGCACGCAACCAAGAGGTGACTGTGAAAACTGGATAAAAGACAGAGTCTTGTTAAGGGTTTAAGTCCCTTTTTATTCAACGTAATAAATTACAAGTGCGTGCTCTTGACCCTCACAAACTGCGCCAACTCGGCGGTCAAATAAAAATAATAACCTGAAAAGAAACTAAAGACAAGACTCTAACTACGAGGCTCTCTAAAAGTAACTAACTCACCGCGTTTTACAATACCGCTGCTAATTCAGCAAACTTGAAGATCACTTGAACGATTAACACTACTTCCAGGCAAGCACACAGGCCGAAACGCAGGTTCTTCAATTTCTGGCCAACTACCTCCGCGCTCGTGAAGTAAGAATATCACACCCTCGAACTCGTTCCCTTTCTATTTAAATCAGAATACTTCCGCTGATAATTTGAATCCTTGCGCGTTCTACTAAAATTTACATACTCTGGCATTGGCAATTCCAGGGGAAAAGTAAGGCTTGACAGGAAAGGTAGTTTAAACTTAAAATAAATGTTAGTTAAAATAAATATAAACCCTACATTTGCCGCTGCCAGAATTTGGAAAACTTGGAAGCAGGTCCTACAAACGACCTGTTGTAAGTTTCTATAATTCTGAACTAACTGTCGAGAACCTCGTTTACACAAAAAAAATCTTATGTAACAAATTGTATACTAAAATTCTGTGTATACTTATAACTTTCTCTTCTTACAGCAACTTTTCCTGCACTTCATCAATCAATCTTGGTCTTTTCCTTCCAGCATCTGGAAGGAATAAGTATCAGTATCTTTCTAAATACATTATAATTTACACTTTCTTGAGACAATAAATTTTTGTTTTTAAACGATTCTTTTTCCTTAGTTATTGCATAATTCACATTCATTCAATTTTTCAAGCATTAATTTAACTTTACCCTGGCTCTCCACCATGTGTGGTGTCAAACGGGAATATTCGTGTTTCAGTCTTACAACACTTCCCCTAACCACCATGATTTGTTAGAATTCAACGACCAAATAGACACACCTTACTCGACATTCTACAACTCAATGAGCTACTTTAACATTCTTAAAAATTCAAGTGTAGGTGGAGAACCCTACAAAACACATTCATTCTAACTTACCCCTCATTCATCTTTAAACATGCAGGCTTTCGCTCTAAAGCATGACTTTATCTACAATTTAATACTTAAATTTTGACTTCATTGCTTTTGAGCATTTACTTTTAGCATCTAAAATTTTATGCTTCTAGACTAAATTCTACTTTTACATAACATTCAAGTATTTACGTACATTTACAAAATTTTAATACATATAATTTTTACAATTTACCATACAATGAATAAGAGAAAATAAATTTTTACTTTACTCATTCTTCGCCAAGCTGGCGGCACTGAAACTAAAATTCTTATTAATACAAGAATACGAAGTTATTTTTTATCTTCGGCCAAATTTTGGCTTTAACATAACAGAATTAGTCTTTCGACCAACAGAAAATGCTTGTTCTTAGCTTTTATACTTAAAGAAAATGAAACTTTTGCCTTAGCTAAATAAAGTAAAACAAAACTAAGTCTCAACCGAGACATATTAACTTTCGTCAAAACATAGGACTTCGTACTTATGCATAACATTTCGGAACAAAAGAGAAAAAAAATTTTACAGAAGGTTTTCACTTATCTTTGAGTTTTCGATGCTTGAAACTCCGTCATTCGTTTTTGGCAATATTGGTCCCAAGTTAGAGGTTTCATGGACGTCAATCTTCTCCTTACTGACCTCCGAGTGTCGTCCAAATGAGTTTTTATTTTCCGTCCTCTGCATGCTTGCCTCTTGGCAGAGTAATCGTCTGGTTGTTGGCATTTCCGTTTTTCCCTGGGATGGCTGGTCTTGACGTTCTACGGTCTGGAGTCCTTCTTGAATTTCTTCTGTTCCTGATATTTTTGTTCCTCCTGTTGCCGTTTCAGTTTCCGGAACGGCGGCCCTGCTGGCACATGACTCTGTGGCCTTGTGCGCGTTCTCCTTGATGTATAATTTCTCCTGCGATCCGTTGTAGGTGCTGTTTTGCTCTTTACCACGGTTTCTTTACGCATTGCATCTGTATTCTTGTTTTTCTTAAACGCTGGAGTTTGAAAGTTATTTTTTCTTTTTGATACCGACGGCCGGGTTGTAGAAGGGCTAGGTCTCTCTTCGGTTCTCTGCGTCTTGGGTGGTGGAATAGTTGTAGTTATTTCTGGACCTTCTACTTCGTTTAGACTTGAGTCCTGCAAGAAACTTTTAAGGATTTCAAAATCATTTGGATTATAGTATTTTTTCACCTGGTCGGGACTTGCTTTACAGATTTCCCCTCTCTCGTTCTTAAGATATAATACTACTCCTTTGATTTCCTGAATTACATAGGGACCTTCAAATTTTGGAGCTAGCTTTGCCGTAAAATTGTCTGGGGCACTTGATAAAGAAAATTTCCGCTTCAATACTTTATCCCCAACTTTAAAATCTGCTTCACGGCGTTTTCTATCATAATATACTTTCTGCCTATTTCTTGCCGTATCCGAGCTTTTAAGCGCCTGATCAATCAGCTTTTGCACATCTTTTTGTTTAAACTCCTGCTCTCTTTGTTGCACAAAGAATAATTTATCTAAAGGCGTAATTAACTTTCTGCCTAAAAATAATTCTGCTGGGGTTTTTCCCGTAGTGTCGTGATTTGCCGTTCTTAAAGCATAAGCTAATTCATTTATGTAGCCATCCCAGCGCTTGTGATGTGTGCTAACGTAACTGCGAATTATTTTTACTATGTTTTTATTCACTCTTTCTGCTATGTTTCCCTGTGGTCTATACGGAACCATTTTGATATGGCGTATGCCAAGTCCACTGCATATGTTTTCAAATATTTGACTAATGAATTGTTTTCCGTTATCGCTAATGACTTTTATCGGTGCACCGTATTTTAAAATGTATCTGTGTAAGAATGCATTTGCGACTGTTTTGGCTGACGCGCGTTTAAGTGGAACAATTTCTGTCCATTTTGAAAAATGATCTACTATTACTAAAAGAAAACGATTTTTATTTAACTCGCTCTGGAGGAAGGGACCAAGATGATCTATGCCTAAAATTTTATTCGGTAATGTAGCGCGAATGCTATTTAAGTACCCGGCCGGGCTGTAATTAATATCATTTATTAACTGACATTGATTGCAGGACCTGACATACACCGTTACTATTTTGTATAATTGCGGGAAATATACCGCCTCGCGTACCCTTTTTAAAGTCTTTCTGACCCCTAAATGGCCCGCTGTTTTCGCGTCGTGTAATTCCTTCAAAATCGAAGCGAGGATGACTGGTTTGTACTCAAGATTTTCATTTGTTGCTTTCGTATAAAAAATAAATTATCTATTATTTCGTAGTTTTCTGCTCTATTTCTTATCGCATCGATATCTGTGTGCTCAAAGCTTTCGGGGTCTTTCAAATATGCATAGATATTTCCAAATTCAGGATCAGCTTTCAGTTCATTAATAATCGTATCTCTAGAATCTAAAATTTTTGAAGTCAACACAGCGCATTTAAGTTCATTTCCTTCATCGTCCAGTTTTATACGAGAAAGTGCGTCAGCAACATTGTTTTCCTTACCCGGTTTATATTTTATTGTGATATTATATTCTTGGAGTTTTAAAGCCCATCTTATTAACCTGGGCGTTAGGTTTTTCCCCGAGTAAAGTCTACCAACAGCCGCATGATCCGAAAAGACAGTTACTGGCGCTTTGCCGAAATAAACTCGAAATTTGTGTACAGCCATTAATACGGCTAATGTTTCTCTTTCTGTAGCTGTATAATTCCTTTGTGTCTGATTCAACGTTTTACTAAAAAATGCCAGAGGATGGTTATTTTGCATAAGAACCGCGCCCACCGCATAGTCTGACGCATCTGCTGAAATTTCCAGGTTTTCGTCCCTCCTCCGGGAATTTTAAAACAGGGGCATTAATGAGCGCTTCTTTTAATTTTTCAAATGCTGTGTTTGCCTCCGCTGTCCACGTAAATTTACCCCTTTTTCTTTTGATTACTAAGAGTGGTTCAACAATATTAGCGAAATCTTTTATGAAAGATCGATAGTAAGAACATAACCCAAGGAAAGAAGAAAGTTTCTTGGCGGTGTTGGGCGGTGGGAAATTCTTGATAGCTTTTATTTTTGAATCTTGCGTTTCTATACCCTTTTGCGAAATTTTATAACCAAGATATTTAAGTTCTTTAGTTGCGAACTTGCATTTTGAGGCGTTAATTGTAAGACCGGCCTCTTTTAATAATTTAAAAACTTGTTCGAGATCATTAATGTGTTGTTCCAACGTACTACTCGTTATAATTATATCATCTAGATAAATTAAAGTTGATTTTCCTAGGACAGGCTTTAGAACAATGTCCATAGCTCTCTGGAATGTTGATGGGGCCCCACACAACCCAAAGGTAGGTTTAATAATTATGTAAAAATGCATAAGTGCTCGATTTTGTTATAAACGCGGTTTTATGTACGTCTTCGGGTCTCATAGCTATTTGATAGTAGCCAGACGTTAAGTCCAAAGTAGACATGTATCTTGTCGATTTGATCTGTCTAATGATCTCGTCTATAACCGGCAAAGGGTAAAGTGGAAATTTAGTAATACTATTTAGTTTTCTGTAATCAATAGCAAACCTCCAAGCCCTTTTATCCGAAGGAGGAAACTCGTTCTTTTTCCTATATAGTACGACTGGACTCGCGTACTCACTATTTATGGGCGTTATTATTTTATTCTTTAACATCTCCTGAATATGTTCTTCGATGATTACGTCTTTTTGTTTGTCGTACCGATAAGGTTTAGTCCTACAAGGTTTTTCGGCATTTAATTGAATCTTGTGCGTGACTATTTGACAATTTCCTGGTTTTTCTGAAAACAAATGAGAAAAATTACTCACCACTTGCTGTATTACTTGCCTTTCATGGTCATTCAGATGGCTAAGGTCCACTTGCGGTGTCTCCACAGGTTCCACCACCCTCTGGTCCATCTCCAACACCACGGAACTGTCTTGAAAATTTAATTTGGCCCTCGCGGCCCTTAAAAACTCCATACCTAAAATAAGAGAATTTTGCAGATTTTTCACTACAAAAATTAATACTTTGAGGCTTTCCTCTTTTACCTGTAAGTTTAATGATAATTTCCCGATGCAATGACATGTTTTTCCTTGCGCCGCTATAATTTCCGTATTTTTGGTTTTAAATAATCGTACCCTATAAAAATTCTTTTTGAAGAAATTTTCACTCATAAAATTTCCTTCTGCTCCTGTATCGATGAGGGCTTCTACTGGTACATCGCTAAAACTTCCGGGGTCTGGACCCTCCCTTTCACAGGCCCCTCTACTCGTTTAAAGCTTTCCTTTCAATCTGTGCCTTCTGGGTACGCGGATGTTTATTTTCGAATTTTCTTTTTGGGTCTTGACCTTCGAGTTTCGATGAGTTAGCTTGATAGCTCTTTCCCCCATAAGAGCGATTTCCATTTCTGGTTTCCTCATTTGAAGATTTCCTTCGGGTACTTTGATAATACGTTGCCCCTCTGGGTTCTTCCGCTATTCTGCGATTTTGAAACTTCACCGCCAATTCGAAGAGCTCCTGCAATGTGCTTGGGTTTCTAATTTCAAAGTAGTCTTGAACAGCGGGTAACAATCTTGGTAAGATTATTTCAATAATCTCCGCATCGGGTTTCTTCCCATACAGCATATCCGTCAGCTTAATTTTTCGTAGAATAAAGTCCGTCAACTTTTCTATATCCCGTTGATAGAAACTATATAGTTCGGCTTCCAGCCGTGCGCGATCTTTCACTATGGGGAAGGCCTTTACTAACGATTTTTTGAAATTTTCAAATCTATATGTCTGGCTTTCAAATTCCCCTAATAAAAATGTGCCTATATTTTCCACCATAGCGCGGCCTGTCCTCTTAGTGCGGATGTGGTGATGGCAACTTTTTGTCTTTCAGGAACAGGGTAGAGCTGAAAATGGTTTTCTAGACCTTCGAGAAATACCGCCACCGAATTTTTTCTGTCGATATGGACGTTTGGCTTGATTGACGCTCTCAAAGTCTGGACCAGGTATCCAAATCCTTCCAATTGGCTTGTCATTTCTTGGTGTTGTCCAGCGGTTTCCATCCAATTTTCGGCCATTTTAGTTCGATAAGTGTTCGGGCGCCAATGTAGCGTTGCGCGCCTCCAACTTGCACGCAACCAAGAGGTGACTGTGAAAACTGGATAAAAGACAGAGTCTTGTTAAGGGTTTAAGTCCCTTTTTATTCAACGTAATAAATTACAAGTGCGTGCTCTTGACCCTCACAAACTGCGCCAACTCGGCGGTCAAATAAAAATAATAACCTGAAAAGAAACTAAAGACAAGACTCTAACTACGAGGCTCTCTAAAAGTAACTAACTCACCGCGTTTTACAATACCGCTGCTAATTCAGCAAACTTGAAGATCACTTGAACGATTAACACTACTTCCAGGCAAGCACACAGGCCGAAACGCAGGTTCTTCAATTTCTGGCCAACTACCTCCGCGCTCGTGAAGTAAGAATATCACACCCTCGAACTCGTTTCCTTTCTATTTAAATCAGAATACTTCCGCTGATAATTTGAATCCTTGCGCGTTCTACTAAAATTTACATACTCTGGCATTGGCAATTCCAGGGGAAAAGTAAGGCTTGACAGGAAAGGTAGTTTAAACTTAAAATAAATGTTAGTTAAAATAAATATAAACCCTACATTTGCCGCTGCCAGAATTTGGAAAACTTGGAAGCAGGTCCTACAAACGACCTGTTGTAAGTTTCTATAATTCTGAACTAACTGTCGAGAACCTCGTTTACACAAAAAAAATCTTATGTAACAAATTGTATACTAAAATTCTGTGTATACTTATAACTTTCTCTTCTTACAGCAACTTTTCCTGCACTTCATCAATCAATCTTGGTCTTTTCCTTCCAGCATCTGGAAGGAATAAGTATCAGTATCTTTCTAAATACATTATAATTTACACTTTCTTGAGACAATAAATTTTTGTTTTTAAACGATTCTTTTTCCTTAGTTATTGCATAATTCACATTCATTCAATTTTTCAAGCATTAATTTAACTTTACCCTGGCTCTCCACCATGTGTGGTGTCAAACGGGAATATTCGTGTTTCAGTCTTACAACACTTCCCCTAACCACCATGATTTGTTAGAATTCAACGACCAAATAGACACACCTTACTCGACATTCTACAACTCAATGAGCTACTTTAACATTCTTAAAAATTCAAGTGTAGGTGGAGAACCCTACAAAACACATTCATTCTAACTTACCCCTCATTCATCTTTAAACATGCAGGCTTTCGCTCTAAAGCATGACTTTATCTACAATTTAATACTTAAATTTTGACTTCATTGCTTTTGAGCATTTACTTTTAGCATCTAAAATTTTATGCTTCTAGACTAAATTCTACTTTTACATAACATTCAAGTATTTACGTACATTTACAAAATTTTAATACATATAATTTTTACAATTTA
Organism: Stegodyphus dumicola; assembly: GCF_044657685.1. Taxonomy (NCBI): domain Eukaryota; kingdom Metazoa; phylum Arthropoda; class Arachnida; order Araneae; family Eresidae; genus Stegodyphus; species Stegodyphus dumicola. The sequence continues at coordinate 65,895,363 of NC_140778.1, read as the reverse complement.
CCATACAATGAATAAGAGAAAATAAATTTTTACTTTACTCATTCTTCGCCAAGCTGGCGGCACTGAAACTAAAATTCTTATTAATACAAGAATACGAAGTTATTTTTTATCTTCGGCCAAATTTTGGCTTTAACATAACAGAATTAGTCTTTCGACCAACAGAAAATGCTTGTTCTTAGCTTTTATACTTAAAGAAAATGAAACTTTTGCCTTAGCTAAATAAAGTAAAACAAAACTAAGTCTCAACCGAGACATATTAACTTTCGTCAAAACATAGGACTTCGTACTTATGCATAACATTTCGGAACAAAAGAGAAAAAAAATTTTACAGAAGGTTTTCACTTATCTTTGAGTTTTCGATGCTTGAAACTCCGTCATTCGTTTTTGGCAATATTGGTCCCAAGTTAGAGGTTTCATGGACGTCAATCTTCTCCTTACTGACCTCCGAGTGTCGTCCAAATGAGTTTTTATTTTCCGTCCTCTGCATGCTTGCCTCTTGGCAGAGTAATCGTCTGGTTGTTGGCATTTCCGTTTTTCCCTGGGATGGCTGGTCTTGACGTTCTACGGTCTGGAGTCCTTCTTGAATTTCTTCTGTTCCTGATATTTTTGTTCCTCCTGTTGCCGTTTCAGTTTCCGGAACGGCGGCCCTGCTGGCACATGACTCTGTGGCCTTGTGCGCGTTCTCCTTGATGTATAATTTCTCCTGCGATCCGTTGTAGGTGCTGTTTTGCTCTTTACCACGGTTTCTTTACGCATTGCATCTGTATTCTTGTTTTTCTTAAACGCTGGAGTTTGAAAGTTATTTTTTCTTTTTGATACCGACGGCCGGGTTGTAGAAGGGCTAGGTCTCTCTTCGGTTCTCTGCGTCTTGGGTGGTGGAATAGTTGTAGTTATTTCTGGACCTTCTACTTCGTTTAGACTTGAGTCCTGCAAGAAACTTTTAAGGATTTCAAAATCATTTGGATTATAGTATTTTTTCACCTGGTCGGGACTTGCTTTACAGATTTCCCCTCTCTCGTTCTTAAGATATAATACTACTCCTTTGATTTCCTGAATTACATAGGGACCTTCAAATTTTGGAGCTAGCTTTGCCGTAAAATTGTCTGGGGCACTTGATAAAGAAAATTTCCGCTTCAATACTTTATCCCCAACTTTAAAATCTGCTTCACGGCGTTTTCTATCATAATATACTTTCTGCCTATTTCTTGCCGTATCCGAGCTTTTAAGCGCCTGATCAATCAGCTTTTGCACATCTTTTTGTTTAAACTCCTGCTCTCTTTGTTGCACAAAGAATAATTTATCTAAAGGCGTAATTAACTTTCTGCCTAAAAATAATTCTGCTGGGGTTTTTCCCGTAGTGTCGTGATTTGCCGTTCTTAAAGCATAAGCTAATTCATTTATGTAGCCATCCCAGCGCTTGTGATGTGTGCTAACGTAACTGCGAATTATTTTTACTATGTTTTTATTCACTCTTTCTGCTATGTTTGCCTGTGGTCTATACGGAACCATTTTGATATGGCGTATGCCAAGTCCACTGCATATGTTTTCAAATATTTGACTAATGAATTGTTTTCCGTTATCGCTAATGACTTTTATCGGTGCACCGTATTTTAAAATGTATCTGTGTAAGAATGCATTTGCGACTGTTTTGGCTGACGCGCGTTTAAGTGGAACAATTTCTGTCCATTTTGAAAAATGATCTACTATTACTAAAAGAAAACGATTTTTATTTAACTCGCTCTGGAGGAAGGGACCAAGATGATCTATGCCTAAAATTTTATTCGGTAATGTAGCGCGAATGCTATTTAAGTACCCGGCCGGGCTGTAATTAATATCATTTATTAACTGACATTGATTGCAGGACCTGACATACACCGTTACTATTTTGTATAATTGCGGGAAATATACCGCCTCGCGTACCCTTTTTAAAGTCTTTCTGACCCCTAAATGGCCCGCTGTTTTCGCGTCGTGTAATTCCTTCAAAATCGAAGCGAGGATGACTGGTTTGTACTCAAGATTTTCATTTGTTGCTTTCGTATAAAAAATAAATTATCTATTATTTCGTAGTTTTCTGCTCTATTTCTTATCGCATCGATATCTGTGTGCTCAAAGCTTTCGGGGTCTTTCAAATATGCATAGATATTTCCAAATTCAGGATCAGCTTTCAGTTCATTAATAATCGTATCTCTAGAATCTAAAATTTTTGAAGTCAACACAGCGCATTTAAGTTCATTTCCTTCATCGTCCAGTTTTATACGAGAAAGTGCGTCAGCAACATTGTTTTCCTTACCCGGTTTATATTTTATTGTGATATTATATTCTTGGAGTTTTAAAGCCCATCTTATTAACCTGGGCGTTAGGTTTTTCCCCGAGTAAAGTCTACCAACAGCCGCATGATCCGAAAAGACAGTTACTGGCGCTTTGCCGAAATAAACTCGAAATTTGTGTACAGCCATTAATACGGCTAATGTTTCTCTTTCTGTAGCTGTATAATTCCTTTGTGTCTGATTCAACGTTTTACTAAAAAATGCCAGAGGATGGTTATTTTGCATAAGAACCGCGCCCACCGCATAGTCTGACGCATCTGCTGAAATTTCCAGGTTTTCGTCCCTCCTCCGGGAATTTTAAAACAGGGGCATTAATGAGCGCTTCTTTTAATTTTTCAAATGCTGTGTTTGCTTCCGCTGTCCACGTAAATTTACCCCTTTTTCTTTTGATTACTAAGAGTGGTTCAACAATATTAGCGAAATCTTTTATGAAAGATCGATAGTAAGAACATAACCCAAGGAAAGAAGAAAGTTTCTTGGCGGTGTTGGGCGGTGGGAAATTCTTGATAGCTTTTATTTTTGAATCTTGCGTTTCTATACCCTTTTGCGAAATTTTATAACCAAGATATTTAAGTTCTTTAGTTGCGAACTTGCATTTTGAGGCGTTAATTGTAAGACCGGCCTCTTTTAATAATTTAAAAACTTGTTCGAGATCATTAATGTGTTGTTCCAACGTACTACTCGTTATAATTATATCATCTAGATAAATTAAAGTTGATTTTCCTAGGACAGGCTTTAGAACAATGTCCATAGCTCTCTGGAATGTTGATGGGGCCCCACACAACCCAAAGGTAGGTTTAATAATTATGTAAAAATGCATAAGTGCTCGATTTTGTTATAAACGCGGTTTTATGTACGTCTTCGGGTCTCATAGCTATTTGATAGTAGCCAGACGTTAAGTCCAAAGTAGACATGTATCTTGTCGATTTGATCTGTCTAATGATCTCGTCTATAACCGGCAAAGGGTAAAGTGGAAATTTAGTAATACTATTTAGTTTTCTGTAATCAATAGCAAACCTCCAAGCCCTTTTATCCGAAGGAGGAAACTCGTTCTTTTTCCTATATAGTACGACTGGACTCGCGTACTCACTATTTATGGGCGTTATTATTTTATTCTTTAACATCTCCTGAATATGTTCTTCGATGATTACGTCTTTTTGTTTGTCGTACCGATAAGGTTTAGTCCTACAAGGTTTTTCGGCATTTAATTGAATCTTGTGCGTGACTATTTGACAATTTCCTGGTTTTTCTGAAAACAAATGAGAAAAATTACTCACCACTTGCTGTATTACTTGCCTTTCATGGTCATTCAGATGGCTAAGGTCCACTTGCGGTGTCTCCACAGGTTCCACCATCCTCTGGTCCATCTCCAACACCACGGAACTGTCTTGAAAATTTAATTTGGCCCTCGCGGCCCTTAAAAACTCCATACCTAAAATAAGAGAATTTTGCAGATTTTTCACTACAAAAATTAATACTTTGAGGCTTTCCTCTTTTACCTGTAAGTTTAATGATAATTTCCCGATGCAATGACATGTTTTTCCTTGCGCCGCTATAATTTCCGTATTTTTGGTTTTAAATAATCGTACCCTATAAAAATTCTTTTTGAAGAAATTTTCACTCATAAAATTTCCTTCTGCTCCTGTATCGATGAGGGCTTCTACTGGTACATCGCTAAAACTTCCGGGGTCTGGACCCTCCCTTTCACAGGCCCCTCTACTCGTTTAAAGCTTTCCTTTCAATCTGTGCCTTCTGGGTACGCGGATGTTTATTTTCGAATTTTCTTTTTGGGTCTTGGCCTTCGAGTTTCGATGAGTTAGCTTGATAGCTCTTTTCCCCATAAGAGCGATTTCCATTTCTGGTTTCCTCATTTGAAGATTTCCTTCGGGTACTTTGATAATACGTTGCCTCTCTGGGTTCTTCCGCTATTCTGCGATTTTGAAACTTCACCGCCAATTCGAAGAGCTCCTGCAATGTGCTTGGGTTTCTAATTTCAAAGTAGTCTTGAACAGCGGGTAACAATCTTGGTAAGATTATTTCAATAATCTCCGCATCGGGTTTCTTCCCATACAGCATATCCGTCAGCTTAATTTTTCGTAGAATAAAGTCCGTCAACTTTTCTATATCCCGTTGATAGAAACTATATAGTTCGGCTTCCAGCCGTGCGCGATCTTTCACTATGGGGAAGGCCTTTACTAACGATTTTTTGAAATTTTCAAATGTTTATGTCTGGCTTTCAAATTCCCCTAATAAAAATTTGCCTATATTTTCCACCATAGCGCGGCCTGTCCTCTTAGTGCGGATGTGGCGATGGCAACTTTTTGTCTTTCAGGAACAGGGTAGAGCTGAAAATGGTTTTCTAGACCTTCGAGAAATACAGCCACCGAATTTTTTCTGTCGAAATGGACGTTTGGCTTGATTGACGCTCTCAAAGTCTGGACCAGGTATCCAAATCCTTCCAATTGGCTTGTCATTTCTTGGTGTTGTCCAGCGGTTTCCATCCAATTTTCGGCCATTTTAGTTCGATAAGTGTTCGGGCGCCAATGTAGCGTTGCGCGCCTCCAACTTGCACGCAACCAAGAGGTGACTGTGAAAACTGGATAAAAGACAGAGTCTTGTTAAGGGTTTAAGTCCCTTTTTATTCAACGTAATAAATTACAAGTGCGTGCTCTTGACGCTCACAAACTGCGCCAACTCGGCGGTCAAATAAAAATAATAACCTGAAAAGAAACTAAAGACAAGACTCTAACTACGAGGCTTTCTAAAAGTAACTAACTAACCGCGTTTTACAATACCGCTGCTAATTCAGCAAACTTGAAGATCACTTGAACGATTAACACTACTTCCAGGCAAGCACACAGGCCGAAACGCGGGGTTCTTCAATTTCTGGCCAACTACCTCCGCGATCGTGAAGTAAGAATATCACACCCTCGAACTCGTTTCCTTTCTATTTAAATCAGAATACTTCCGCTCATAATTTGAATCCTTGCGCGTTCTACTAAAATTTACATACTCTGGCATTGGCAGTTCCAGGGGAAAAGTAAGGCTTGACAGGAAAGGTAGTTTAAACTTAAAATAAATGTTAGTTAAAATAAATATAAACCCTACAAGCCCAAAGTGATTATTTTTTAATTATACAAAAATAAAATGATAAGTTTAAAATGAGCAACTATAAAGCTTCTCTCTAAAAATTTTTACAAAGTACATGTTACAATAATATGTGGATGAAGAAAAAATATTTTGGAGTTTGGAACATAAAATAAAAGTAGTGAACACTCTATTAAGGGTATCGAAAGAAACATGCAATTTTTACAAAAGATTTGTAAGGGCTTGGGGTAAAAGTATATTTTAGGGTACCCCTTGGCCAGAGTCGTAGCTAGGGTTTTCAGAGCCCAGGGACAACTGAAGATTTCGCACCACCTACTCCTTGCCAAGGATGAAAAACATTTAATTCTAAAATGTCGTAACATCAGTTTGGCGCCCCTTGGATTCTGCGCCCGGGGACAGATGCCCCCTTGACTCCTCTAGCTACGCCCCTGCCCTTGGCGAAACTTGACGATTTTTTACTGTACATGGATACTGAGTTTGTGCAATTCGTTGACTTCCTATTTTGGCTTGCAAAACGGCAATTTTTGGCATAATGCCAAAATAAAAAGACAAAAGAATTGCACAAACTCGATATGCATGTACACATCGACCTATCTTCACTTTAAAAAAAATACCAGAAATGCACAAAAATGGTATTGCGCACTTCCTTGGCTTTATCCATGTACACATCGACCTATTTTCACTTCAAAAAATCCCAGGATTGCACAAACTTGCGTTGCACAATCCCTTCACTTTGTCCATGTATACATCGATATATTTTCACTTAAAAATCAAAGGAGCACCCAATTCTACATAAGAGGCGAACAAAAATACATAATTTCAACAAACTGCATTTTAAACCAAACAATAAATTAACATAAAGAAAAAACCTCTTAAGCTGCGTTCACACTGGTCCGTTGGGGCGTCAAGCGTCAAAGCGTTTCCGTGTACGTTAGTTCACACCAGCGCGGCATGTTTAGCGTCAAAAGTGTTCATAGATGCACGCTAGATGGCTCTCTGTATCGAAAACTTGGGGGAAAACGTACTTCCTGTTTTTCGTACCCGCCAAAAATTCCCGCGCTTAGAGTTTCTTTCGCGTCCGATTCTTTTCGGGCTGTGTATTTTAAGTAAAAGTGGATTCTGTTTCAGCTAAATTGAAACTAATTTTGCTTCTTGCATTACGAAGAAAAAGAAATAAAAGATGGTGGGTTCGACCATATTTGAGAGACGACTGCAGCAAGGATATGCAGATAATTTAATTGAAGGGATGAGACTGAATGATATTGAGTTTTTTGAATTATTTTCGCATGACGCCTGGTCAGTTGGAGGAATTGTTAGCCCTAATTGGACCATCTATACAGAAGGAAAATACTAATTATCGTCAAAGTATTCCAGAAGAGATCGTTTGGCTGTAACATTAAGGTATATATAAATCTAACTTAGTTTATTTGCGAAATTTATGAGATACAACTCTGATATACGCCCTAATTTCACCAAATGTGGTGATATGTGTTCTGCGCTGGTTTTTGGCGCGATTGCGTGTTGTATGGCAATCCTGTTGACGTTGAAAAATCTTTCGCTGGAGTTCGTTGGTTCTTGTCATGCTTTGTGTCTGAGAAGCTAGGGGGGGAAAGATTTAATGGTGAAAGTTGTTGAATTGAAGTTCGGCATAAGGAAATATCGTCGTGGTTATCCTGTTGAGGGGCAATGGGTATTTGGAGGTGTGGAAAGAAGGTATGGGCGATTATTTTTAGTGGCTGTGCGTGATAGAAGTAAGGATTTGTGATTATTTGTTATTTTATTTATTTGTGAATCATAGTATGAATTTTCTGGATAGTGTGTCTGGCTGTCATATAAATACGATAGTGATTACGTGGCGGCTTGTTAAAGGCGGTATGAAATTGGTATTTCTGCTGTTCGAAAAAGCATTAATGGTAAGTGCATTTTATTTTATTCTTGTTCTTATTTTGTAGAATGTTATGTTCATTGTTTTTTCAGTATGAATTTCTGTCGTTATTGTTGTTTTTTTGAATTGTTTGAAATTTATTTTAGTTATTTTGTTGATTAGTGCGCACCGTCTAAATTGTGCAATTCGTAGATGTTTTTTAAAGTTGAAACAGAACGCTGTGTACATGGTATTCTTTGAAATTTATTGTTGTTATGTTAATTTATTAAAGTGAGGTGTGCGTAGTTCGTAAATTCGTTTGTTGCCTAAATTGTGCAATTCGTAGATGTTTTTTTAAGTTGAACATGGTATTCTTTGAAATTTATTGTTATGTTAATTTATTAAAGCGAGGTGTGCGTTGTTCGTAAATTCGTTCGTTGCCTAGATTGTGCCATTCGTAAATGTTTTTTTTTAAGTTAAAACATATCGCTGTGTACATGGACTCTTGTCAAATAATTTTGGTTAGAAACTTCACGGTTTTGCTATCTAAATTTTTTGTTTCGGATTTTTAGCTTAAATTGTGTGTTCAAAACGTGGTTTTTGCATTCGCGAAAACTGTGTTTTTGGAGACATTTTAGGCTTAAAGTTCGAAATGTAGACAAAAAATTTAGATAGCAATATGGCAGTGTAGAGTGGGCGCATATCAGAGTATTTCCATTTCTGAATGTCAATTAAAAATTTTTAATTGCATTTTTTAACTTCTGAGGTCAAGTTTTCCATAAGAAACAGCACTGCATATAAAATATTTACATAATGCGTGTACTTCCCTTAAATTGATTTAGTTAATCTAATTAAAACATATTTTGGTATAATGCGTGCAAGATTTATACAGTTACCAAATATTATACTTTTACAAGGCATGTAATAAAAAAATTATAGAACTTTTTATTAAAACATATTTTCTGCCTTACGTTTATATTTTTTTTATTTTGAATGTAATTGTAATTACCGCAATTAGTTATATATTAATGTCACTGTTTAAAATTAGTCAATTTTCTATAAAAGTTATTGAAGGAATTGTATTTTATACAGTCAAAAGTCGTTAATCCGGACTCGTCGGGACTTCGGCGATTCCGGATTATAGATCATCAGTTTAAATCTCGTAAGATGGCATGCAGAAATTCTAAAATTAAAAATAGGAAACCGTAATTTATGAAATAAAGAACAATTATGATCTAAAGGGTATCAAAATTTACAAAAAAAAAAAAAAAAAAAAAAAAAAGCGTAATATTTATTTGTTTACTTTATTAAACATTTCTCTCAATGTAAGTTGTTTAAGTTGCTTCATTTTATGTGATAATACTTTCTCTTTAATTCTATAAAAAGACATAATTTCTTGTTCAGTTACAAAGTTCCGCTGTTCAAGTCCCGTTAATTGCTGTGCCGAGAATACCGACTAACTTGTCAATCGAAATTTTTTCGTTTTCACTAACCTCTCTGTCACATTCTTCATGTCTTTATCCATTTTGGGAGCACTTCCGCAGAGAACCCGGTAAATGTAACCATCGCCAACTTTGGCGATAATAGTTCAAACCTGGTAACCCAGCGGATTTATCCTATTCGCCTGTTCGAAGTTTGCAACCATTCCTCTTGGGTTCATTTTGTTGAATTATCACTGTCGTTGTTCGCATTTGCAGCTTTATATTATTCTTCTCTTATTTATTATTATTTTTTCTGAATTTGTTAACAACGAATGGATAGAAATATTTTCGTAGATAGATGCCGGTTCTCGGTTCGGGATGAAAGGAAGAAAGTACGGCGAGAGGGGTGAATGTTAATTTGTAACACGGCTGTTCACGTTGTGTTCTTAATTATTAACAGCTCTAAGAACCAGCAATTTAAATAACTAAGTAATGCTTTTATTTTTATTATTGGTTATCGTCATCTAAAATGAGAATAAATCAATTTTCTTGCTTAAATTTTAACAATATATTGTTAATGCTTTTCTAACAATAACCTTTCAGAGGATGGCTGGTGTGACATAAATAGATGATTAAATTGAAATAAAAAATATTGATTATCTAAGATGACGGAATAGTTTGATGCATCACTATGGTCATCAAAATTAGCAAACCACTGCTGGTGTAAGGAATATATTGTTTTCTGTATTAACTGGAATTTAAGACAAATTTTTTTCGTTTATCACGTTTAACCGGTTAATTTCAGTACATTAATACTAATTTATATTTTTCAAATGAATTTTTATTTCCGTTATAAATGCTTATATATTGTCTTATACTTAATATATTCTTTTCTGTGCTAACTTGAATTTAATACAAATTTATTTAGTATATCACGTTTAACCCTTTAGTTTTACATCTACATGCATATTATCTGTGAATTTTTACTACCATATGCTTAATATATTGTTTTATCTGCTAACTTGAATTTACATGCACTAAAAATCACGTTTACGGCTCGGCTCATCGCCGATGAAACGCTAGCTTGGCGAGTAAAAATGCAACGGCCCCAACGGGTTCTTTCCCGAAGCGCCAACGGGTTCTCTGCGGATGAAAACCCTCCATTTTTGCTGCAACTCCACTTTTTGTTTGTTGGACATCGAAACATACTTTCGTTTTGTAGATCCTTTGGAAGTTCCAGCATCGGAAATTCTATTTGACATAATCGAAAGTTCAAGTTTACTTTTATAAAATTGCTCTTACAGTCTGCAAAAAATAATAAGTGGGATCCAATTCGAAGATTAAGGAACAACGCAATCATTAACATTAACTGAAATAGATAATTAGATAATTTTAGCTTACACCGTCCGTTATACCGCAGGCAAAAACGTATTCTGCACTTGCGCACACGCATATGCGCAGTAGTCAAGGTCTTACGCGCACGCGTGAAACGCCTGTGTGCATGTGCCGACGCGGCGCATGCGCAGAAAGTTTTTAGCTTTAAGGTTCGGATTCTAGATCATTCCGGATTATGGGTGTCCGAATTAACGACTTTTGACTGTATAACTTTTTCTTTATAAAATAGCTGGCAGTTTTTGGTTTGAATAATTAATTCCCATATTAATAAATTTGTTAATGCTCAGGTGTTCTTTAATAAAAGATTGTCATTCAGGTTAAACCTTTGGCTTTGTTTTTATAAAATTTGAGTCAAAACTGATCTTGCATTTTGAGGAAAACAGACAAGGTGTGATCACAATGCATAAAAGTATTTCATAAAATCAGCATCAATTCAGATTTGAATTTTCTCTTAATTTAAATGTCACATTCTGCCAAGCTTCCTTTCTGTATAAGTAAAAGTCATCGTAAAATTTTTAAACAAATTGCTTAATATTCACAAGTTATTAAACATTAAGAACTCTAATTTAGAAAAGAAAACATAAACTGTGTAGAATCTATGCAAAGTTCAAAATAAAGAATCTTGAAATCTAGCATTATTTACTTGCAACAATCTGCTGCTTTAGATTATTGTGTATAAATTATTGACCATATTTCATTTATAAACGAAAATTATGATTTATTATTATTAATAAACTTGAGAATTTTCTTTTAAATAATTTATATATTTTTAACAGTTGTCTACAGTATTTCATTTAGACTGTCCTGTTTGATTTCATATTTCCTTCAATAATTTTTAAAGCATTTAAAAACTAATCATTTAAAAAGAATTAAGAGAGTTCCAGTTAGAGAGACTATCACAAGTTTGGTAGATTATCAAGCAGTTTTTTTTTTTTTTTTTTTAAATTTTTTATGGACATTTTTCTTTCTTTGAGCATTTTATTGATATTATTATATACTCCCATTTTCTGCAATCCTGGCTTCATAAATGGTGATCACCCTCTCCTTTGTCCTGCCTTAACTGTGAGTTTCTTATTGAAATTTAAATGAAAGATATTTATGATAGAATGATGGCACTTGCAGACAGACATAGCTGTAAGACAAAATAATCCATCATGGACACAATCTGCACCCTATGTTTTTTTGTAAGTTTACATTTCAAGATAATAGTTAATACAAAGAAGTGAGCTGTGACATGTTAAATGGATGCAAGCAAGTGGAAAAGTATCATGCATTCAGAAAACGCCTATGAGAATGTCAAAAGGTTTTGCTTTCTAATGAAATCTTATTCACTGATGGGAATTCTAGTGAATTTTAAGCTGATTATATGTACAAACATTAATGTTTTTTCATTTAACATTCAAAATTTCCTCCAAATTAAGATTGTTGTTTTACCTATTTTTATATAATATATCGGTATGTTTCTCTTCCATTGATTGTTTATATGTTGGATAGAAATAGTAGTGGCCAGCTTTGAGGGAGGGAGTAGGATGACCAACCACATAACTGAATGCACAGAGGTGTTGTGTGGAATATTGCAAATTATTTCATCATACCATTAAGTACATTTTTGAAAACATTCTATTGTAATTTTTAAATTTTCAATTTTTAGGTTGGGATGATGAAAAAACTTTTTTGTGCAGGCCTAAATGCTACGAGGGCAACCTTTGTATAGAATTATATTTAGTTTGAGTTGCTAAGTAACCTGTTCTTAAATAAAAGACATTATTTTTTACACCTCATTCATGTGATTCTAACTTTGTTAAAACCAGGGCTGTGGAGTCACTAGGGAAAATGACCAACTCCTTCATATATATGTAAACCCATAAACATGGGTTACAGCTTATTTTTTTGATATAAAAGAAGTCGTAGATGCTAAGATCAAAACTGATGCATAGCAATTTTTTTATATTAATTAGCATTTATTATGAAATGGAAAAACTGGCATTAGTAATTTCTAAGAAAAAGTAAAACTTTGGCAAGATCTTCTTTGTTAGAGGACCATAGATCCGATTTGATAAACTTCTGAACTGAGAAGAATCTTTCCATGCTGACTTGAGTAGGAAGAAGAGCTGTTACTGTTACTTCCTTTAACTTCTCAGGATAGATTTTATTAAGTTCTAAAAGAGGTGTCTTGCAAGAGCAATCATATTTATCTAAAGGCCGTGTATAAATCTTGTTTGTATTTTTTCATTTTTATATCTAACGGCTCTTGGTTCTTTATTTTCATTCGCTTTGCCCAAGCCTTTTCAATATTAACCAAATATTTCTCAAACACTAATTTATCAGTGGAAGAAGATGATAGAGACTCAGTTGCAATATCTGCAGTTTGTCTGTCCTGATTTGAATACTCCAGTTGTTCTGAAAATAATTTCATTCTTTATGAAAGTTCATAGATGGCTTTCTTTGCCTTTTTAATTTGTTTGTCATCCAAAAAATTTCCGCGTTTTTGATCAACATATATTCAACACAGCGCGATCTTATTGTCTAGCAAACTAGTTTCTCTTTTCTTCATTGAAAAAATGATTCTTTCTGCAATAAACCCTCCATTTCAGAAAGAACAAACATTGCATTCTTCCAGTCTAGCCTCTTGTGAATTCTTCAGAATGTATCTTTTTTGTGGCCTATATATCGTGTTGAAAGGAGGATTTCCAGTTCTGCAAGATCATTCCAGTCTTTCTGTTAGTGAAATATTAGGGTTATTTACATCTTCTGAAAAAGTTCTTAATTCTAACAAACACTATATCATCAAATATGTACTTCCTTATCATGTTGCTTGATCAATAATTGCTCTTTTTCCTGCTCGCTTCCTAAGAATGGGATCAATTTTGGGAGTTCTTGCTGCTTACCTCAATTCACCAATGAGATTAGTAACTAAATGAATCAGCTTAATCAATAATGGAAAATATCACATCCATTCTACTCCCTTATATTTATTTACTAATATGTCAATAAAATAGAAAATAACTATTTATTAATGTATATAGTTCATAAATAAAAATATTAACTCAGTTTGTCATTAATTTTTTTTTCAATTCACTTTAATTTCATTTCAAATTCAAACTGTCCAACAAAAACTGGAGTCGGAGTCGACGTGTTTTTTAGCGACTCCAACTCTTTTTACCCAAAAATCTACCCGACTCTGACTTTACAGCCCTGGTTAAAACTTCTGAAAACTTGGCATTCTTCTCTCTATGAATTTTCTTCAATGTCCGAGCTGGTCAAAATTTATCTTGGTTTTTCTTATTAGATACAAAACCGATAAACTCTTGTAGATCTATAGAATATCTTTATTTCTAATTCACTCCACTCTTTAACTGATCAGAAGTAAAGGAATGCGATACGGAATGATTTACGGAATGCGATAAAAATATATTGAATTATTCCATTTTTGTGCTGTACAAATGTGTCATTGTTCTAGCTCTTAACAGAATTGACAGAAAATTATAAACATACTAACAAAAGTTTATTAAAACAAATGCTTACTGTAATGAGCTGCACATGCTTTAACGAATAATTCTACTCTATTTGAGACCATGTCGAAAAATGCTACTGCTATTAGTGACATGACCTTCAGCTTTTTATGAGAGGGGTAAAAAGTAATTTAACATGATTAATAAATCATTTATTTTGTGATTTGTAAATATATTACTGTAAAATTTATATGATAGTACATGACATTTTTTACACATTTTTAAGATTTCTTGCCAGTGGAGATATAATGACAAGCTTGTCATTTGCATTTCAAATGGGAAAGTCCACAGTCTCCCTCATAATAAGAGACACTTGTGCAGCTTTGTGCAATGTATTACAGTTTTGGAAGTTCTAAGTGAAGAAAAGTGGCTGTGGATTGCCTAGGAATATGAAGCTTTGTGGCAGTTCCCTCAGTGCCTTGGATCCATTGATGGAAAGCATGTCATCATTCAGGTATATATAACTGTTGTGAAATAAATGTAACTTTCACACACTACTCCCATAAGTAGGTTATGAAAAGTTTTTATTACATGTATATGTGTGCGTGTATGTAAATGTGTATCAGATAAAATTCTAACTTTAATTTGCAGTAGTTCCTTATTTTATGATAAAATTAATCCTAGTTTTTCTTTTTTTTTTTTTAATCAGTCTATACTTTAAAAAATGGCACTTGAGCTGAAAACTTTTTTTAGTTTATAAATAATTTTAACAAATATATTGTTAAAAGTTTGCAGTGTCATTTATGTTATTAAAATGGATGTCAAAATTTTATTTTTTGAACTATTATGGCATGTATTCCTAAGCAAAATTAAATTCATTACAGGCTCCACCATGGTCTGGATCTTCCTACTATAATTACAAAGGTTCATTCAGTATAGTTTTGATGGCCATAGCTGATGCGAAATATAAATTCATAATTGTTGACATCGGAGCTGAGTGATGGAGGAATTTTGTCTCCACCTTCGGTAAAGCTCTTGATGAAGAAGCACTAAACTCACCTAAAAGTTCTCCAGCTCATGGATCGCAATATTTATTGCCATACACTTTTATTGGGGATGAAGCTTTTCCCTTTAAAAGAAATTTAATGCGACCATATTCTGGTCAAGAACTAAATACAGAAAAGTATACTATCGAGAGCACGAAGATGCGTTGAGAACGCATTTGGAATCATGGCTGCCAGATTCCGAATTCTGCGCAAAACAATTGTGGCTGGTCTTATTGTGAAGGCCACTGTCTGCTTGCACAATTATTTATAATGTAAAGAGGAACAGATGCCAGCAAAAGAACGACAATATTGCCCTGGATTCACAGATACGGATGATGGCAGTGGCAGTATTCTAAAAGGCCGATGGAGAGACGAGAACATACAGAATTTAAGCAAAGTGTCTCGTTCTGCCTCAAATATGTACAGCAAGAATGCAGCTGCTGTTCGTATTGCATACACCAGTTACTTTACAAGAGAAGGGGCAGTACCATGGCAGTATGCTACAGTTTCAAAAAAATAAAATTTACAAATATTATGCACACTTTTACTAGGTTTCAAGCTTTCTTTCTTATTTATATGTATATATATATTGCCATATGATAATTTATATAAATTTTCTTTTATTTATCTAATTATATTTTATTTTGTCTTTGTATATGTGTAAAAAATGAATATTTTTCAGCATCAGAGAATGCATACTAAAAATTTACTTTAGAATGGCATATATGAGGGAGAAAATGACTGATGAAATCAAAAAAGTATAACTATATGATATATTAATAATATGCACAATTCACATCACACTAATTGTCTAAGTTACCAAAGTAAACTCAAGTGCGTTTATATAAGACCTTCCTAGTATTTGTTATTAAAAAAAATGTCTACTGTTTTTACAATCATAGGTGATGAGATTTATATAATTAATATAATATGAATATACATGATTTTTTTTTCAAATAAACTTTGTATTTACTGAATTTAAGATTGCATGTTCATAAGAAATTTAAGGAATTAGTTTTGCTCAGGAAATGTAAGTAGTGTACAAGTCTTGAATGAAATGTTTAATTTCTTGTTAGACAAATTAAACTTATTGATACACTTGACTAATAACACAATAATAAAGGATGTATTTAGGATTTATTCGTCATCCATCAAATCAAAAATAAAATTTGCAAGACCTCTTACAAGCTTTTATGGAGGAAAAGACTTCAACGTTTTGGATATTAACAGCATTGATGTTGTTGTGCTCCTGCGTTTCAAGGACAGAAGCAATGGCTTTGTCGATAATAATCATTTTTTTCCCCCAGAAGAATCTGAAAATAAATAAAAAATGCATTATTAAATAGTAATCTCAATCCTCACTGTGCATATTTTACTGAAAATATTTTAAAATTTGTTTCACTATTTGCTTTGTATTTGGAATATATACATGTGCATTTGAGAAGATTAGATTTTTTTTATTATTAGTTAAACATATTTTTGTAAATTAGCACATGTATATAAATAAAAAAATTTTCATCATCTAAACATGATGTATAAAAATAACAGTTTTTAATCTACCAGAATTCCAATTCATATTTTCATAAAGCAAGGTAGACTCAGATGCTGTTTCTTCTTGTATGAAATTTTAGCTTGCATATCTAGCTGCTTAAAATCCGTGGAGCATGATGGATTCATGCTTTGGGAACTCAAATTAGACCAGGTACTGAAACAATTGTAGCAGAGCAAAAAATGTTTAAAATTAAAATGCTTTTCAATATACAAAAAACCAAAAATAATTACATATGGGCCTGGAAGGAAGTCCAGCTTAGAATGCATATTTCTAAACTGTGCTAATGGAATAAACCTTTTCATTACCTGGGTCAATCAATAATTAATATAATTAGTGCATTATACCTGGAGAGATACTAAAATGTATTAATAAACCAAGCAAAATTGTACAGTGATTCTCTGATAGGATATATTTTCTAAAGATTTACACTTAAACTTTTAATACAGTGTTACTTTTAATTTGCTCTGCGACCGAGTTTCTAATCCGATCTACTCATCCTAAAACAGCTTCATTCTTGAAGAAAAATTTAGACACCATTAATCCATTCCAGTCCCCAAACAATAACCTCAGTTTTAAATTATATGTTTTTAAATAAAAAATGAATTACATGTTATACAGTTTTTATTCATTTTTTATGCACTGTATTGCATAAAAAATAAATAAAAACTGTATAAAACATAATACAAATATATGAAAAAATTTAAAGAAAAAAACTAGATTTATCAAGCTTAATTATTGCAATGATTGGGGCATTGTCTTCGCAATGAAAAACTTCTCTTATACAGTCAAAAGTCTTTAATCCGGACTCATCGGGACTTCGGCGACTCCGGATTATCGGTTTTTCGGGATTAGAGATCATCAGTTTAAATCTGGTAACATGGCATGCAGAAATTATAAAATTAAAAATATGAAACGGTAATTTATGAAATAAAGAGCAATTATGATCTAAAGGGTATCAAAATTTACAAAAAAAAAAAAAAAAAAAAAAAAAAAGCTTAATCTTTATTTGTTTACTTAATTAAACATTTCTTTCAACGCGTGCATGCGTAAAGCATACATTACGCATAGTCGAAATTAGAAAATTGCAACCAGAAAACTATTTGATGTGTATTTGTGATATTTATTATGACGAGGAATTTAATTTAAATCATATCAAAGACGGAGTACATCGACATGAAATACTACATTTAGTAAGGAATTATAAGCCGAATAAAATTAAAACATTAGCCCTGAAGATAAGGATAGTGCTGACAGATCAACTTCCAGTTCATTACGCGCCGTGACATTCACCCGCACCAGCAGAGCAGCGTGAAATTGATAAACAGATTTCAGAATAGTAAGAGAAACAAAAGGATATGCCTTTATCCATTTTTTGCAGTAATTCCACTTTTGGTTTGATGGACATCGAAACATGCTTTCGTTTTGTAGATCCTTTAGCAGCTCCAGAATCGGAAATTCTTTTTGGCATAATCGAAAGTTCAAGTTTACTTTTATAAAATTGCTCTAACAGTCTGCAAAAAATTATAAGCCAGGTCCAATTAGAAGATTAAGGAACAGTGCAATCTGCAACATTAACTGAAATAGATAATTAGATAATTTTAGTTTAGCTTATACCGTCCGTTATACATTAAACGCGCATGCGTTGACAGTCCGGATTAAAGAATTTTGACTGTATCATCTTCATTTATTACCCTTCTCCACATTTCTTTACAAAATCCAATAACTGGAAAATTTCACCTTTAGTTTGCAATGTCCAAAAACCTTCAAATTCGCGGCTATCATCTTCATCGTCCTCACAATGAAATATGGCAGCTGGCCATAAATTATGCCAAGCGTTTTTTAACGTATCAGGAGACACATCCTCCCAACACGCAATCGTAAATGCATTACACGCATGCATAAAGCATACCAAAAAAAAAAAAAAAATGTTTGTGGCTTTGAAGTCCGGATTATAGGTCATTCCGGATAATGGACGTCCAAATTACAGACTTTGTACTGTATGCATCTAGTATAAGGTAACCAAGGGAACTGGATAACAACTTGCTTTTTGCTTTGTTTCCAGTGCTAGCTAGTGGTGGCATTGCGAACCTTTCACTTAGGCCTATATGCAGATATGAAGATTAGCATGAATGCTGGCTCCTATCCCAAAGATCTCATATTCAGATATATCTATTTATTACACATTATTTTATATGCAAAACAATATAAACACAAATAATTTCAAATAAATTTGATGGGAGGGGTGAATGTTTTATCTTTTCCATAAAGTTGAAGTAAAACAACAGGAATAATACAGTATAAAGTCCAGACTCATTGGGACTTCGGCGATTCCAGATGGGATTTTTCTGTTTATTAGATCATCAGTTTAAATCTAGTAAGATGGCATGTAGAAATTATAAAATTAAAGATATGAAATTGTGATTTATGAAATGATCAGGTATTTATGATCTAAAGGGTATAAAATTTTACAAAAAAAAAAGCTTAATATTTATTTGTTTACCTTATTAAATATTTCTTTCAATGTAAATTGTTTGATTTGCTTCGTTTTTTGTGCTAATACTTTAGAATGTAAATAATATGTAGCCATATAATTTATAAATAATATGTAGACAGACATAATCTCTTGTTTAGTTACATTGTTGAAGTCTTGTAACTGCTGTGTCGAGAATTCTGACTAACTTATCAATTGGAATTTTTTTCGTTTTTAGTAACTTCCCTGTCATTTTCCTCACTAACGGTAGTCGTATTTTCTGGATCTAGAACCATAATAATTTCGCTATTCATTAACTGATTGATGATTGAGACGCACTGTCATCACAATGAAAAACTTCTTTTATATCATCTTCATTTATTACCACTTTTCCAAATTTCTTCACAAAATCTGTTAATTGGAAAATTTCACCTTTGTTTTGCGATATCCGAAAACCTTTAAAATTCAAAAGGCTATCATCATCAAATTTAGTTGTAGTTTGCTATTATTTGGCTATGCATCATGAGATTGCCGACTAATGACAAGTTGTTCCGTTAAATTTTATCTTGCTTCTACCGCGGCACTGAGACAATTAAGCCTGAATTGTATTAGTTTAGTTATTTATTATAGTTATGTCTATTTCTTACAGCTTAAGGCTTATCAGAGTTCTGAATAAATAAATTCCCACATATATTTAAGCCTTATTGAGGGCAGACGCTAGATATTTTACCGCCTCATGCAATCTCTGTGGGTCCTAAATTCTGCGACCCGGTGCGGCCATACGAGCCCTGGTGCTGGTTCTGGGTTTATGTGAATAACAAATCAGTTATTCTTAATTCAAATAGCCCTAAATGTTATCTTTGGGTCTAATGATTATCATCAACAAAATCTATTTTTAGCATATGGAAAGAAATCTTTGTTAAATTTTTCCTCGTCAACATATTTTAGCGCATTTAACTTAAATCTGTAATCATCGCCAAGCGTAGTGTCAACATAAAAGGTTACCATACTCCTTTATTATTCAACTGCTAACATAAAAAAATTTTTTAGGCATCGTTACGTGAGTTATTCCTCAAGTTCTCATGTGTGGATAAACATGTTGTGATGAAAGGAAAGTATCATACACATAAATAATAATTTGCCAGGTTTGCATCAGATCAAAGATGTATCTATGTATCGGTTTGAGATTTGTGCCAAAGCAGATACGCAGCAATGCAGCCAAATTACTGATTGTACAAATTTATGCTAAAATGATTGTTTCTTCAATACCCATGTATTTTATTTAGTGTCAAAGTAAAATTAAGAATAGAGACTCTTCACGTTTTATTATGCGCTGAGGTGGGAAATCGAATGCGCATGTGTAAAGCATACGAGAAAACGATGTTTGTGGTTTTGAGGTCCGGATTTCAGATCATTTCGGATATTTGACGACCGGATTTTAGATCATTCTGGATTTCGGACTTTGTACTGTATAATGTTTATATTTTATTCCCAGCATCAAAAGGTGAAGTTTTCAAATAATATTTTTTTCACAATATAAATAGGCACTCGTTTCTCTTAAAGTAAAACTTCTTAGTATATTATAAAAGAATTGCAGTTAAATGTTTGTCATTTGATGAAGGGTCTTATATACAAAAAAGAAAAAGGCGTAAATTTGAAAGTTCCTTGACCTGTTGAAAGTACTAATTCAGAAGTTAAACAACAAAAATCAGTGTTATATTTTCAAAGTTATATTATTTATAATATAAATTTAGCGTTATTTTGAAAATATAATGCTGATTTTTGTTGTTTGACTTCTGAATTAGTATTTATCCGACGTGTTATTGTGTCTTAACTGTTGAAAGTAATCAAATTTTTAATGTAAAAAAAGTGCTTTAAAATTCACAGAAACACTTCTGGAAACATATGTTACATTTTAACATGAATAAATTTGATGTTAAATTTCATTCAGATGTTTTGGTATATTACTTTCAGTGATGGTATTAATTTAATAGGACACTGATACTTATTTTCAATCTGTATATTTTCCCCTTAAGCATATCGAACATATTTTCAAACCATATAAACTCACACAAAAGAAACTATATATATTCTTAAAATAATAATTGCTTAAAATTACATTTTCAAATTAAAATTCTCAAAAAATGTTCTGTTAGGTAAAATAATATTGTATGTAGTTAATCATAACACTATGCAGGAATATTGTGGAAAAGGTACATAATTTAAAAATGTTACTCTTTATCATGTAAAAATGGCTCAAGAAATGTCATTAATTGATGCAGTGGCCACTCTCTTTTTCTTTTGACACTACTACCGCTCGTCTGTTTTAGTAATTGTTTTTCTTTTCTC
Organism: Stegodyphus dumicola; assembly: GCF_044657685.1. NCBI lineage: Eukaryota > Metazoa > Arthropoda > Arachnida > Araneae > Eresidae > Stegodyphus > Stegodyphus dumicola. The sequence continues at coordinate 65,874,379 of NC_140778.1, read as the reverse complement.
AAGCGATCTTGGAGCGATTTGTATAAAAACCAATCATAAATATAATGAGAAACTTTAATCTGTAGAAAAGTCATAAATCGTAATACTTTGTTATCTAAATTGATTAAAGAATATAACCTAAAAATGAAATGAAACATAGTATTCACTTAAGCAGTAGTATGAGAGGAAATTACGATATTTTTAACTTACAAATTCAGTAAATAAAGCTTTATGAGTTTATTTAAAAGTTAATTTTAGTGAAACTTAATTAGTTATATTTCAAGAATTACGTAATTAGCTCAAATAGAAAGAATTTTAATCAGTTTAAAATGGAGAAAAATTTTATGCCACTCACCTGCAGATCCAATGGCTTCAGTTATGCTGATCCACGCATTTCTCCTCATCAGGGAATTTTTATGATGTTTATTATTGAGATTGAATATATAAGGATACTTTTGCAATTCATTTATGAGAAGTTTGTCCATCACTAGAGAAAAAATCATTTTTTGTTGGTACAAAGTGCCAAAATGGGAAATGGCTTCCAAAGCTGCAGTAGTAAGCGGTTAAGTAAACAAACATAATCATTGGTTGGTGCAATCACGTGAATCGAGAAACTGACGCACCAAGCGTCCAAAAGTTGAAGTTAAATCAATTCACGCAGTCTCCGGCCATCCGACAAATGCCACCTTTGAACTCGCTTCTGATTGGTTAGCACGTTGCCAAGTTGGTATGAACGCAGCTTTATACATTTAAGCTCTACACAAAGCATATATCCATTCATCTCATTTAGAAATTTCTTCGTCTTCAGTCTGTGACACATAAAATTCCTTAACAGCATCCAAAAACTTCCTAAAATTATCTGAACTCAAATCCGTATATTGGCGTCCACATAAATTACGCTTCACATAGTGATCATCTGAACCTTTTTTCCTACAAACCCATTGAAATCCATCTGAACTGTCTTCATGTAGCCACTCAGATGGTATAGTGGTTAAGGGAGCCTGACTGCAATACGAAAGGCCCCGGTTTTTAATTCCAGAGAAGGCATGGATTTAAAATTGTCTGTCCCTCCATAGGAGGTAACAGTGGCCGCCTATTAGATGCTTCCATAACAAAATGGCTTCGACTTCTGGCCTTAGTAGTGGCCAATGCCATTATAGGCAAGTGTTGCCCACCCCCCAAAAAAACAGTCTTTACATTGGAGTATTTCCTTCCTACATACAAGACACTTATAATGGCTACTAAGTAAACCTTCATTTACACACCAATCAATTGATGCTCTTTTCCCCTTTCGTTCAAAATGGTACAGAAACTTCAAATTAATCTTAGTACATTCAGCCATTTTACCGTCTAAAAGATGAAACAAAACCAACACACACCAGAAAATCATAAAATCAGCATTATATTGTGCTTACAAAACATCCTATGACCTATGATTCAAAATTTCCCAGAATCATGCACCCAATTACGTCACAGTAGGGTTTCAATAACATTCAACTACTCAGACTACCATAAATGAAACAACTTCACGATAATATAAGGGGTACCTTAATGTCAACTCTAACCGGGCTTGGTGGTGTGTGTTGGTTACGAAGTACATAGCTTTTATGTGGTTTAGACAGTAAAATGGCTGAATGTTTTAAGATTAATTTGAAGTTTCTTTACGATTTGGAACGAAAGGGGAAAAGTGCATTAATTGACTGGTGTGTAAATAAAGGTACTTAGTAGCCATTTTCAGGACAGTCCGGAAATACGTAAAATGTTTTTGACTCTTATTTTTGTGAATTTTTGTGGCGACACTAATATACGGATTCTAGTTCAGATAATTTTAGGATGATGTTAAGGAATTTTGTGTGCCACAGACTGAAGACGCATAAATTTCTAAATAAGGTAAGTGGATATTTGCTTTGTGTAGAGGAATTTCGTTTTTGATGTTATTTTATAGTTTGATTTAAAATCCAGTTTATTGAAATGACGTATTTTTTGTTTGGCTCTACTGTAGAACTGGGTACTCCTGAGTGAGCAGTGCCAAGTTTACGCAATTCTCTGATTTTTTTTTTAAATGAAAATATGATGTGTACATGGAGACCGAGTTTGTGCAATTCTTTGAGTTGTTATTTTGTCTTTGTGTAGAGGCGATTTTTGGCGCAAAAACCACTGCTACACAAAGCCAAAATAACAACTCAAAGAACTGCACAAATTCGGTATACATGTACTGCTAAAAATAGCCAAGGGGCACCTGCAAATATATTTTTACCTATAATACTCTTGTAAGAAACTAATAGCACACCCTTGATTGTTTGATAGATCTCAATTATAGACTCTGAAAAAAGAACCCATTCTTAATACTGTGGCTTGTGGGCATACTTAAAATTTGTGACATCAGATCATTGCAATAATGATTAATCTGTGTTATGGTGCAAACTTGGGAACTATTTTACCTTTTTTAATGACTTTTTATTATTATTATTATTATTATTATTAACACATGAGTACCTAATATTCTTGACAGTCCAGTTTGGGCAAGAAGAATCTTTTCCAGGGCCACACAAATGTAATAAAAAGGAAATGAAGTATTGCATAAGTGAACACACAATTTTAACTGTTTTGTAACAAACCTGTTAACCCAGCCGATTTATCGTATTCGCTTGTTCGAAGTTTGCAACCATTTCTCTTGCGTTCATTTTGTTGAAATATCACTGTCGTTGTTCGCATTTACAGATTTACATTATTCTTCTCTTATTTATTATTATTTTTTCTGAAACTTTTAACAATGAATAGATAGAGGCCAGTTCTTGGTTCAGGATGAAAGGAAGAAAATACGGCGGGAGGGGTGAATGCTATTGTAACACGGCTGTTCACGTTGTGTGTTCTTAATTATTAACAGCTCTAAGAACTATGAGGTTTCCAACCTCTAAAATAATTTGTTTCCGTAGGCCGCAAAAATATGCATGTGCATTTTAAATAATGCTTTTATTTTTATTATTGGTTATTGTCATCTAAAATTATGAGAATAAATCAATTTTTATGGCGTAAAATTTTAACAAGATAACATATTGTTAATGCTATTAAATTGAAATAAAAAAAAAATATTATTGATTATCTAAGATGACAGAATAGTTTGATGCATCACCATGGTCATCAAAATTAGCAAACCACTGCTGATGTAAGGAATATATTGTTTTCTGTGTTAATTGGAATTTAAGTCAAATTTTTTTCGTTTCTCACATTTAACCGGTTAATTTTAATACATTAATACTAATTTATATTTTAAATGAATTTTTATTTCCGTTATAAATGCTTATATATTGTCTTATGCTTAATATATTCTTTTCTGTGCTAACTTGAATTTAATTCAAATTTATTTTCGTATATCACGTTTAACCGGTTAGTTTTACATCTACATGCTTATTATCTGTGAATTTTTACTACCATATGCTTGTTTTGTCTGCTAACTTGAATTTACACGCACTAAAAATCACGTTTACAAAATATCACATTTACGGCTCGGCTCAACGTCGATGAACCGCGAGCTTGGCGAGTAAAAATGCAACGGCGCCAACAGGTTCTTTCCCGAAGCGCCAACGGGTTCTCTGCGGATGAAAACCCCTTATTATATTTGCATGCTAATTTTTATTAGCTTATTATCCAGCTTTTATCACCTAACATTAACTTGTATATGATAAATACGATGCTTAAACAGCTTATTCTTACTTACGCATTTTCCCACCCCGATTCACTTAAATTTACATGCAATAAATATCATGTTTAACAAGTTAAATTATATTTTAATATGCTTTATATATTTTCCCTCCAAGCTTTCATTCATGTACACTAAATAGCATGTTTAATCATCTAAATTTGGCTTAGATTTGCTTAATATAATGCCTTTTCTATTAACTTTAAATTTAATATTATGCTCAACCAGCTAATTTGTATTATTATATAATCTTAAATGTTTTATTCCCCCCCACACACATAAAAAATAAATTAAACTTAAATATGTTTAATGTCATGCTATTTTGCTACCTATCAGGTTTAAGAAGGTACACTTGACTTATGTACGCTTAACGTCGTGTATATTTTGCTAAATTTTGTTGGCAAGCTTGAAGAGTAAAAAATGCAATGTCCCAATGGGTTCTCTGCAATAGTTAACACAAGAAAAGTTATTTTGGCATTAAGGATTTTAACATAGATTAATGCTATTTCAGTTTATTTTTGGGCTCTGCTCTTATATCCACCCTAAGATCACCAAATGTGGTGATATGTTTTCTGCGCTGCTTTTTGGCGCGATTGCATATTGTATGCCAACCCTTTTGACATTGAAAACTTTTTTCCTGTAGTGGTTTAATTGCTCATTGGTTCATGTCGTGTGCGTTTTGAAACAGCCTATGTTGCAACGAGAGACGTTATTGTAAGAAGGTCTGGGAGATTATTTTTAGTGGCTGTGCATCATAGAAGTAAGAAAACGGTGATAAAGTGTATTAAAGAGTGGATAGAGCCTTGTACAACTATTTTTTCGGATGGCTGGACATCTTACAAGGGTTAAGGAAAAGAAGATTTTGAACATTTATTTGTGAACCACAGTATGAAATTGGTATTTCTGCTGTTTGAAAAAGCATTCATTCATGGTAAGTGCATTTTATGTTATTCTTGTTCTTATTTTGTAGAATGTTATGTTCATTGTTTTCATAGTATGAATTTCTGTCGATACTGTTGCTTTTTTGAATCGTTTGAATTTATTTTGTTTAGTGTACAGTGCCTAGATTGTGCAATTCGTAGATGTTTTTTAAAGTTGAAACAGAATGCTGTGTACATGAAATTCATTGTTGTTATGTTAATTTATTAAAGCGAGGTGTGCATAGTTTGTAGATTCTTTCACAGCCTATATTGTGCAATTCGTAGATTTTTTTTTTTTTTTTTTTTTTAAGTTAAAACATATCGCTGCATACATGGATTCTTGTCAAATATATTTGATTAAAAACTTTACATTTTTGCTATCTAAATTTTTTGTTTTTCTTTCAGATTTTTAGCTTAAATTGTGTGTTCAAAACGTGGTTTTTCATGTGTGAAAACCGCGTTTTTGGAGACATTTTAGGCTTAAATTTCGAAATGTAGGTAAACAATTTAGATAGTAATATGGCACCTTGGAGTTTCTCGCCGAAAATGTTTGGCGACTTGAGGGTACATATAAGAGTAGTTCAAATTTTTTATGTTGTCCAATATCTCCTTTAGATTAAATTAACAAAAATATCTGTTGAATGCAAGTAAAAATAAACTTATATGTATGAAATTTAAAAATTACTGATTCAACATTTTTATATTTATGCTTCATATATTAAACATTACCAAAAAATTAATTATCAAGGTATTTGCAAAATTCATCCCTTAATCCATATTTCATATATATGCTAATTAGCATTTGTTTTTGGTCTCAGCAAATTTTTCAAATAAACGGACTGATACATCTCAATATAAAACCAGAAACATTTACATTAAGATAACAGACTTAAATTTAAATACAGTCAAAAGTCTTTAATCTGGACTCATCGGGACTTCCGCGATTCAGGATTAGAGATCATCAGTTGTTAAACTTTGGATTAGAGTAACTTGGCGATCTTTTGGTGACCAACCCTGCTACAGCAAACTGCTAGTTTTTGTTTAAACGCCATTTTGTTTTCACGAAGTAAAGGCAAGTTTTTTTTTTAACTCAACATTTTTTTCCAACAATCTGCTAGCCAAATTACGCTTATGCTAGAACTTTTATGGAACAAATGTGCTTAATCATGACGAAGATTAGGTGTGAAATTGGGAGAAAGTGCAGAATCACAAACTGCTAGCCACGTTTTTAAAAACTGCACATACACGTACCACGTCTACCTATTTTCACTTAAAAAGCATCCCAGAATTGCACAAAAATGGCATTGACAAGTTACACAGTCTTGACTCTTGACCATGTACACTGCTAAAGTCCTAGTTAGTAACCTTTATCTTCTTACCTAAATGTGTCCAAACTACCTGTTACCATATTCCAAAGATTAGCCCATCGGTTTAAATCTGGTATGATGGCATGCAGAAATTATAAAATTAAAAATATGAAACTATAATTTATGAAATAAGGACCAATTATCATCAAAAGGGTATCAAAATTTACAAAAAAAAAAGCTTAATATTTATTTGTTTACTTATTAAACATTTCTTTCAACAAACGCATGTCTAAAGCATACATTACGCATAGTCGAAATTAGAAAATTGCAACCAGAAAACTATTTGATGTGTATTCGTGATATTTATAATGACGAGGAATTTGATTTAAATCATATCAAAGACGGAGTACATCAAGATGAAATACTACATTTAGTAAGGAATTATACGCCAAATAAAACAAAAACATCTGCCCTGAAGATAAGGATAGTGCTGACAGATCAAAGACTTCTGTCCTGCATATAAGCATAAAGTACTTCACCGTATTTCGGCTAATCTTTGGATTATGGTAACAGGTAGTTTGGCGACATTTTGGTAAGGCGATAAAGGTTACTAGCTAGACTTTAGCAGTGTACATGGATAAAGTCAAGAGTGTGCGCAATGCCATTTCTGTGTAATTCTGGGATGTTTTTTAAGTGAAAATAGGTCGACATGTACATGGATACCGTGTATGTGCAAATCTTAAAAACGTGGCAAGCAGTGGGCGATTCTGCACTTCTCCCAATTTCGCACCTAATCTTCATCATGATTAAGCACTTTTGTTCCATAAAAGTTCTAGCATAAGTGAAATTCGGCTAGCAGATTGTTGGAAAAAAATGTTGAGTTAAAAAAAAAAAAAAAAAAAAAAAAAAACATGCCTTTACTTTGTGAAAACAAAATGGCGTCCAAAACAAAACTAGCAGGTTGCTGTAGCAGGGTTGGTTGCCAAATTTTAGCCTAAAAATCGCCACTTTACCATAATCCAAAGATAACCAGTACTTCAAACTATCTTTTTGACTAAATAACTTCTTACATACTTTACACCTATGATGTTTATCTTAACTCTGTGACAGCAGCTTATTCCATGATTTCTATGGGCAAAAGAAATCATAGCAAAATTTGCCCATCATGCAATAAAGGCGGGCATTCATTTTTTGCCTATAAAAAAAGCATATCAGACTGTTTCAATGTTTAGCCATCAGTAATATATTTTGTGCAGTGTTCAGACTTTAAATTACAATTTTTGTTCCAACACATGGGACCGACTGTTCCCAAATTTCTAATATTTGCATTAAGGGAACAGCTTTAGTGTTGGTCCTTTTGGCGATTTTTTGATTTGGCGACAAACGTCGGTCGCCAAGGTAGACCCGGCTTTGAAGATTGGAAAAAAATGGCGGATTGTCAACAAAACCCGATCTAGACTAAATAACAATCCTAAAAAATAAGCTCTTAATCAGAATAAACAGACTTTCTCTAATTTTCAACATTTCTCGAACTGTTATGATAAATTCTTGAAACACTACTGTAAATGAATTTATAGCAATTATTATGTAATAAGTAATGAAATTTTCAAAAGATTAATATTTTAAATTACAGAATATAATATTAATGTATTAAACATTAATATTTAAGTAGTTAGTTAATATTTATATTTTATTATATTAGTACTTAGCTAATATTTTAAATTTACAAAAGGTTAATTTTTATGTTTATGAATAATGAAATTTACAAAAAGTTAATAAATGCATTTCAAACTAATGTTACTTTAGTTTCTTAGATTCTGTTATTAAAAGAAAATTAAAAAAATATTTCAAAGTGAAGGAAATCAAATTAAATTATAATGGGCAAGTTTTGTACCAGTGTTAGAAATATTTTTTATGATTAAATTTTGTAAATGGTAAAAATATTAAGAAGTGTGTATTTTTTAATCCCTCAATTTATTAGAAGTAATTTATGATTATAATTTAAAAGCTAAAATTAAATTATCATAATGAGTAAATTTTGTACCAATGGTAATAATATAACAATCATCATAAATGATGATGATTTCTGTGAAAAATTCGAACAGTCATTGGAATCCACTAGTGGTGGAGTGATAGCCACTGAACAGTGGTAGTTCAGGCTGGCTATGGGAGTTTTTGTAGTTTTCCGTACATGTAATGTGAATCTGAGCCAGTTTCTCTTAAAAAGTACTTTATGAAGGTATCCTTCTTCTGCTAGCCAGCACATGTATTTATTTTCTATTCATGATTCTCTCTTATTTCTTAATTCTAAATCTTACTTCTGAAGTGAAGAAGTGTTGCATCTATAGGTCGAAATATATGGTCAATATGTTTGAAAAAAACCTGTTCAGTTTTGGAAAGCATTTAAATAAAATAAATAATTTGTATATGATGCAAACAAAAATGCATTACACTATTTCCTGTAGTGAACAATTAATCAGGGAACAAAGTATATTGTAGCGTTCCTTTATTTTGTAACCAGTTATTTTATGCTTGGGATCTTTACTGTCAATTTCCTCCATCCGATTTCTCACCAGAATCTAAATGAAGTTTTTAGTTTGTAAAACAAACCATGTTTTGCCTTTCGAGGCCATATTACTAGGTTCCTAGATAAGATAAGATTTGTAGTCTTCAGTCTTGCATTATAATTGCTGATAGTTGAATTCCATGCCGGTTAAGTTTTTAACCAACTTTACATTAAATTGATTTGAGTAGGCTTTGGCTACCAATTTATTTGAATTTAAATTTTACATTTGAACTTAATTTTTATCATAAGTTAACTTGTCACAAGTGGTTGATTGAGTCGTAAGCACAAAGTGTGCCTTCTGTTCTGTACATCTAAACTTTATAATAGAATAAAAGTATATCTTAACTTAATAAGAATATATTTAAACTTTATAATAATAACATTTAAAGACATTGAAATCAGTATCTAAGTGCTTGCCATGTAGTTAAATTTTTATATATAAATTGTACTCTTACTTTTATTATAGAGTTTTTATTACAAAAAATTCAGATTTCTGTTAGATAAAGTGTTTAAGTAATGTAGAAAATTTGCATAAAATTTTAAATAAAAAGTCAACTGTTATGTCAACATACTATTAATAAAAGTAATAATACTCAGTGAAGGTTATTCATATACAGCTGTTAGGTTGTAAGATTTACAAAATTTGAGAACTCTAAATTATAAGCAATATATTCCATAATCTAAGCAACATTATATTTTTTATAGTCAGACAAATTATAAAAACGTTATGAAAAGCAATAATGAAACCTGATTTTGGTCCTGATTTGAACCTATGAATTCATGCAGTTACACATCCCTATAGTTGTAATATGAGGCAAATAAGTATTTTTAGACCATGGCAATTTTAATCTCCTTAACAAAGGAAACCTCAAGAGTTTACCTCATGCTACTGAAATTTTTTTTTTTTTTTCTTTTCTTGGGGGGAAGGTGGAGTTTATAAAAATATGCAGAGTTGACATATGAAAAAATGTCAAGACTCATGCGATGTAAAATTAAAAGCACCAGTTTTAACTATTAAAATTTTGGCTTTTTAAAAAATATTTGGGTTTTCATCCGCAGAGAACCCGTTGGCGCTTCGGGAAAGAACCTGTTGGCGCCGTTGCATTTTTACTCGCCAAGCTCGCGGTTCATCGACGTTGAGCCGAGCCGTAAATGTGATATTTTGTAAACGTGATTTTTAGTGCGTGTAAATTCAAGTTAGCAGACAAAACAAGCATATGGTAGTAAAAATTCACAGATAATACGCATGTAGATGTAAAACTAACCGGTTAAACGTGATATACGAAAATAAATTTGAATTAAATTCATGTTAGCACAGAAAAGTATATTAAGCATAAGACAATATATAAGCATTTATAACGGAAATAAAAATTCATTTAAAATATAAATTAGTATTAATGTATTGAAATTAACCGGTTAAACGTGAGAAACGAAAAAAATTTGACTTAAATTCCAATTAACACAAAAAACAATATATTCCTTACATCAGCAGTGGTTTGCTAATTTTGATGACCATGGTGATGCATCAAACTATTCTGTCATCTTAGATAATCAATAATATTTTTTTTATTTCAATTTAATAGCATTAACAATATGTTATCTTGTTAAAATTTTACGCCATAAAAATTGATTTATTCTCATAATTTTAGATGACAATAACCAATAATAAAAATAAAAGCATTATTTAAAATGCACATGCATATTTTTGCGGCCTACGGAAACAAATTATTTTAGAGGTTGGAAACCTCATGGTTCTTAGAGCTGTTAATAATTAAGAACACACAACATGAACAGCCGTGTTACAATAGCATTCACCCCTCCCGCCGTATTTTCTTCCTTTCATCCTGAACCAAGAACTGGCCTCTATCTATTCATTGTTAAAAGTTTCAGAAAAAATAATAATAAATAAGAGAAGAATAATGTAAATCTGTAAATGCGAACAACGACAGTGATATTTCAACAAAATGAACGCAAGAGAAATGCTTGCAAACTTCGAACAAGCGAATAGGATAAATCGGCTGGGTTACCAGGTTTGAACTATTATTGCCAAAGTTGGCGATGTTTACATTTACCGGGTTCTCTGCGGAAGTGCTTCCAAATATTTTAAATATTGTGCTTTCCTAACACAAAGTAACTTTAAGAAAAACATGCAATTAATCCCTCCTGCCATCAAAGCTCTCATACCTACCAAATTCGTTAAATATGCGTGGACAGAAATGGCGGCATGTTTTAAGCTCAGTATTTAGTGTTTCCAAGGTTATCATAATTTTTCATTTATCTCTCTAAAATATCGCCAAACAAATTTCTCACCAAAAAGGACTAATACTAAAGCTACAATCGCATTAAGTTTCCAAACCGGCATGTAGATTTCAGACATCAAATAAAAATATACAATTTTTAAGTGATTCTGTTAAAAAAATCGAGTAGTCAGGAGGTTAATTGTAAAAGCATAAGCTCATTTAAAGTATGCTTAACACTACATGAATTTTTAGATACTACACACACCTAAAGTTTCTCTCCTGTGTGAATAATTATATGCCTGTTTAACTTATCCTTACGATTAAATGACTTCTTACATACTTCACATACATAAGGTCTCTCTCCTGTGTGAATAAGCATATGCCTGTTTAAATTTGGCTTAACACTAAATGATGTTTTACATACTTCACATGCATAAAGTCTCTCTTCTCTATGAATAAGCATATGCTTGTTTAAACCCGCCTTTTGTTTAAATGACTTCTTGCATAATTTGCACACATAAGGTTTTTCTCCTGTGTGAAGGAGCATATGGTTGTTTAAAGTATTCTTAAGTGTGAATGCTTTCTTACACACTTCACACACATAAGGTTTCTCTCCTGTGTGAATAAGCATATGCCTGTTTAAATGATGCTTATAATTAAATGATTTCTTACATACTTCACACACATAAGGTTTTTCTTCTGTGTAAATGATCCTATGGTTGTTTAAATTAAACCTTTGACTACATGACTTCTTACACACTTCACACCCACAAAATTCCTCTCTTGCGTGAAGAAGCATATGGTTGTTTACACTACTCTTTCGACAAAATGGATTCTTACATTCTTCACAATCATAACATTTCTCTTCGGTTTGAATAAGCATACGCCTCTTTAAAGTTTTCTTAATACTAAATGATTTCTTATATGCTTCAGAAACATAAGTTCTGTCCCCTGTGTGAATGAGCATATGTTTGTTTAAATGATGCTTTTGACTAAATGACTTCTTACATACTTCACACTCATAAGGTTTCTCTCCTGTGTGAATACGCATATGCCTCTTTAAATCTTGCTTAACAATAAATGCTTTCTTACATACTTCACACACAAAAGGTTTTTCTCCTGTGTGAATGAGCCTATGGTTGTTGAAATTATACTTTAGACTAAATGACTTGTTACACACTTGACAAACATAAAGTTTCTCTCCTGTGTGAATAAGCATATGCCTGTTTAATTTTCCCTTAACACTAAATGATTTCTTACATACTTCACACTCATAAGGTTTCTCCCTTGTGTGAATAAGCAGATGCTTATCTAAATTACTTTTTTTTCGAAACGACATCTTACATACTTTACAGACATAAGGTTGTTTCTCTCCTGTGTGAATAAGCATACAGTTGTTTAAACTACACTATTCAGTAAACATTTTCTTACGTGCGTCACACAAGGCTTCCCTTCTGTATGGAAAATTGCATGCTTATTTAAAACGGCGTCTAACCTGTATAACTGATTCAATACCTCATGTGTATACATGAGATTTTTTTCCTGTTCCCGATGTATGCCGCGCTATGTTGTTCGAGATGATGCACTATGTTATTAGCTACTGTTATTCGAGATTTGCAGTAACTAATGGTTCTTCTAATAAAATTAAACAGTTTTACATCTAATATTCCAAAGCACGATTTTTATTTTAAAAATTCTTAGAACAACAAGCTACGACGAAGATCAGACGGTTGCCTATTTTACAGTGTGAAATTGTGAAAGAATAATATATGTTTCGAACCTGGACAATGTTATTTCATTCGGGATCAGTTTTACACATAAGCGAGACCTCCATAGAGGAGGTTTACCGATCACGTGACAAAAAGTGTACTTTTTCCCATGATGCCTTTGAAATCGCTGTAGCAACTTAAGGTTACTGAAGTGTCTGGTAACAAATATGGAAAATCAACACTTCTCTGACTCCAATGGAACCAATATTTTATTCCTTACGAAGTTATAGATTCTTAATCATAAGCTTTATTTACATTTTACATGCACGTAGAATCGCGTGACAGAAATCCGAAGTTCGTTTCCTTCGTTCTTCGCGGAGACTAGAAGGTGTTGCCATTCCGCTTTAACTAAATTTAATTAGAAATTTGACGGAACTGAAGCGACACTACACACCCCTTTCCTAGTGACAGCGATTATGGAAGATAATCTTTAAAGTGACTGGGGAACTTCACATGTCTGCCGGTTCTAGTAGTCTTGGTTTTATGAAGAGTTTCTGATTTTTCTTCAGTGTTCTTGAGTGCAGGTGTTTCCCCAAGTTCCGCTTTCTTGGAATGGGAGTTTTGAAAAGGAATATCACAATCTTGCACTAGGAAACATGGCTTTAGTCTGTCTATTGAAACTCTTCTAACTTTTCCTTGGATTTCAATATCGAAGTACTTATCCTTTCTTGCTCTTACAGGATGCGGTCCAAGATAGACAGGCTGTAGCGACGAATTATTAATGTTGTTGTATAGGAATACGTGAGAACAGTTGGAAAGATGTTTAGAAACAAAGACTGTTCTATTTCCATGGGTGGTGGTAGAACTTGGTTTCATAGCTCTTATTATTTTCTGAAGGTTTTGAGAAAATTCAGACTCTTTCATATGAGGTACTGTTGAAAAGAATTCACCAGGTAATGCTAAAAGAGTTCCGTATACAAGTTCTGCGGATGAGCAACTTAGGTCTTCCTTGATGGCAGATCTTATGCCTAAAAGAACGAAAGGCAATGCTTCCAGCCATGATTTTGATTCGAGTAGATGACATTTGAGACTTGCTTTTAAAGTTCGGTGTTGTCTTTCGATCAGGCCATTTGCCTGTGGATGGTACGCAGTTGTAGCGTTTGTATGAAAACCAAGATATTTTCCTAAAGCTTGAAAAAGTTGGCTATCAAATTGCCGACCTTGGTCAGATGTTATGCGATTCGGAATTCCAAAGCGTGAAAACCAAGTATAAATAGAAGCTTTAGCAATAGATTCTGCTGATTGATCTTCGTCAGCCATTGTAGAATTCGATCACGCCGGGATACACCAGTGAAGTGTCTGGTGTGCAAATATAGAAAATCAACACTTCTCTGACTCCAATGGAACCAATATTTTATTCCTTACGAAGTTATAGATTCTTATTCATAAGCTTTATTTACATTTTACATGCACGTAGAATCGCGTGACAGAAACCCGAAGTTTGTTTACTTCGTTCTTCGCGGAGACTAGAAGGTGTTGCCATTCCGCTTTAACTAAATTTAATTAGAAATTTGACGGAACTGAAGCGACACATAAACGATGAATTGAAACATTTTAGTAATTTCGGTAGTTTCATCAAGTTTTATAGTAAAGACTGGATTATGTATTATATAGTGTCTGATATGACAAAAATTTGGTGAGAAACGGTATCTTTTTTTAATGCTATTGTTTTTAAATCGTTACTATATTTTTCTGCATGCATAAATGATGTCATTTTAATTGCTGAAGGAAGAATGAGCGATTCTCCAACTGTATGAGGTTTAAAATTTTTGCAATTAAATATGAAACTTTTAAGATGCCGGTAAATCCTTCTCAGGAACTGTTGTATATTTTTTCAAAAATACATTTTCATTTTTCATGCTCTCAGCTCATTCCTTAAAAAAATTCTTCAGATTTATTTACTTAATCTTTATGTTTAGTTTCTGAGGTACTTTTCAGTTTCACTGGCGCAAATCTTGCCAAGTAGACTTTGTTGACGACAACATACAATATACACATACATAAAAAATGTTAACAAACGTTAGTTCTAAGAATTTTTTATTTTGAAGGCACACGCGACTACTATAGTATTTTAATATCTTTTAAAATTTTGTAAAAAGTCAATAAATAAAGATAATAAATTTGTAAAAAGACATTAAGAATTTACTATGTTTTCATGGTTCAACATCCTGATTCGCCGGTTCGTATCACGTAACACCACGTGATCTCATCTCACGTAAACTACGCTACAAAAATCTAATTCTCTCAGTAACTATCTACATTAATTTCAAGTTAAATGTTAATTTGGAATAGAAGTTTAAATGCAAGAATTATTTCAATTCGTACAAATAGCTTACTGAGAAAATTATGTAAAACCGCAGTGCTTTACTTCGCTACTGCATTCTCATTAGAATTGATGAATTTAATACTTGATTTTGCCTTTTCTATATTTTTGCCTTTGGGTGAGTGGTGTGATTGCAGTCTAATTGTCTTAATTACCGCAAATGGTCTTGGGGCATAAATTTTAATTATCTTGTAAAAATTCTATGTAGTTGTATGCCAATATTGAAAGAAACAATCTAATAAGAAATGGCTGCGACTTGTTTTGAATATGAGGCGTAAA
Organism: Stegodyphus dumicola; assembly: GCF_044657685.1. NCBI lineage: Eukaryota > Metazoa > Arthropoda > Arachnida > Araneae > Eresidae > Stegodyphus > Stegodyphus dumicola. The sequence continues at coordinate 65,859,296 of NC_140778.1, read as the reverse complement.
ACGTTGGCAGCGAAGATATTCCGTTTGGCATCAGTAGTACCGTTGTTGGCGACTTTATTGTTTGCGACGGCAAAACGGGAAAAGTACTGTTTCTAAATATATTTTTAATTTCGCAGGTTTCATGCTTTCCATGTGCCAAGTTTTCACTGCATTTAACACACAATGGATATTCTTTTTCCATTGATAATGCAACATGTAAAATAGTATAAAATAAACTCTACTTGATATTTACTCAATTTTTTTTTTTTTTAGAAGTAGAAAGAGAGCCAATGGTTACATTTTTGTTTGCATTTACATTAATAGTTTTTCTCTAAGTTTATTTGATGTTGGTGCATCCATCTCATTTCTCTTACAAGAGATTTTGGGCCATTTAACCATCATGAACAAAATTGCAACGAAAACAAAATTGTTTTTATTATCCTTTGAGACACTACTGAATTTTCCAATGCTTAGGAATTGTTATGTGCTTACTTGACAACAAATTTGATTAGAAATAAGAAACATAGCTTATAAATGATGCGTATTACAATTACAAATTGCCTGCAAGACACTACTAAGATAGCCGAAAAAACTAAATCTTAGCTGCGCGTATGCAGTTGCTTTGAAATTTGATTCGAGCTGTTTGGAAATCATCAAACATAACACATAAATCAAGTGGAACGCAATAAAATCAGAATTAAAATATGGAAATGTTTAATTTAAAATTCCTGGCAAATGTTAAAAAACATCCGAAATTCTCTTCAAATTCCGTATATCTTTTATTGTCAAATAAATTTCTTTGAATTTGGTGACCCCCCCCCCCGCAAATTTGTTCATGACTCCCAGGTTAAAATTTTGTAAAAAAACAAGTTATCAATTGCATTTTGGCAAAAAAAATGATTTCAGGCTTGTCTTCAACAGAACAGCATACAATAGAGTATTTTCAAATTTACGGGAAAGTACGACTTATGTGAAAATTGATAAACATAGACTGTTCAATGTGAAAAGTGAATTACGGTTTAATATGTTATGTTCATAGCTTGTATATTTTGATTATCTAACTAAATACAGAATGATCTGTTCTTGCAAACTTCTGCTGGAATAACTGCTAGAATATCTATCCCATTTCAGATGAATAGAAAGCAAGTGTTGTATTCTTATTCAACAATTACAATACTCTTGCATAATACTTACAAGGAATGAGTTAGGTTTTTTAACTAAAGTGCAGTCAATTTTATTTCTTATTTACCTGGATGAAGTATCACACAATGCTGTGTAGGCTGGTGACCTAGCGATGATGACTCAAAATGCATCTTTTCATTCGGGCATAAACTCTTTATAAGAATATAACCATGCACTGGAGTCCTAGCTTCAGCAGGTACATTTTGTTGTGCTATGCAATCTCTGTGGGTCCTAAATTCTAAAAACTTATCCACTCCTAAATTCAAAAAATTTTGCTACTTGATATTTCTGTAAATTCCAAAATTTGCATACCTGCACTGGCTGTGGCCTCAGTTATCCAATGTTCCAACAAAATCAAATATTGTAATGTTATTTTAGACCAGACTTTCTTAAACTGTAGATCGCTACCCCCATCTACAGCAGGGGGTCGCAAAAAATTTTAGTAGTTTTGGTATTTCTTAAACTTAATATAATAATTTTACAATTACCCAATATTTTTACACAATGTATCTGAAAATAGATAAAGATAAGACAATACAGACAAAGAGAAAAACAAAAATGTTTCAACGCATTCTGTTTATAATATAAATGTTCATTTTACTTGCTTTCACGTGATGCTGTCATTTCGTCAGTTAATTAATTAAAATTTTCACATTGTTCTATGTCTTAAAATGAGAAATTAAAGATATGACCTAAAACTGCAATACTATCTTACAATACAAGTGAAAAAATTGACAGTTTCACTCGCACGTGTGTCAGATTTTCGCAATGCTTATGGAGTCCCACAAAATTTTTATAAATATTTTGGGGTCGTGAAAAAAAATCTATGATAAAAAAGGCTCACGACTGAAAAAACGTTTAAGAAGCTCTGATTTAGACCAATCAGTTTCCTGACGCCAACCCAATTTTTTGCCTCTTTTGTTTCTCAGCCGAATTATGTTTCTATGGGAATATTTCTATATTTTTACTGTTTCAGCTGAATGGAAAAACACGCTAAAATGTTTCAAATGACTATTAGGGGAAGAGAATCAAATACCCCACATTATTATTATCTCTATTTATCTCTTGTTTTGATTCTGAGTTATGTTTTTTGATAGAATTTTTCCATATTATAAATTTCAGTTCAACAAAAAATATTGAGGAAAAGCATGTACTAAAATGTTTCAAAATAAAAATGTGGGATAAATAAATTTATAAATTAGTTTTTTCTAGGAGTGTAGAAGTTCTTATATATAGTATATAAAGAAATTTGGAACCAACTTTTCACAAAGACTTAAAAATTGAAGTTCAAATGATCTTCATAAAATCTTATAAATGTAGAACAAGAATACTTAAAAATGTAAAAATTGACATGTTGACTGTCGCGCGCATTTTACGTGATTTGCCCATGACGGCTACTCCAAATTTTTATTATGCGATATATATTATGTCGAAATATTATCTACAGAAAATAATGTTATATAATCATGCTGGGGGTCACCAGGATACTCCAAACATCTGTAGACCATTTTTGTGATTTATAATTTAAATTTTTACGATTTATTATTGTTCAAACCATTATAGTAACAATGGTACTATTTAAAAATTTATCAGTATCAATATTTATTCTAGTTATGTATTTTACTATTGGTCGCGTTGCCAGTGGCACCCACGGCGCTGTAGCCAAGTCGAGTGCAGGTCACCGGTGACCCCCACGGCAGTCAACATGTTAAAATAAACCATCACAAAAAAAACCAAAAAAGTAGTATAAAAGAACAAGAAAGGTGAGGAATCCAACCAACTTTAACATAATATCATCAAGAGGATGTATGTCAAATTTAATTACATTTCCCCTTCTAAAACAAAATCCTTGCTTTTCTGTATCCAGAATCAGCTGATGAACCATTTCAATATGTTTTTTATCTTAATAGTTCACCAAAAAATTCTAGTCCTCCTCAAAGCGAAGGAAAATCATTGAAAATATCTTCCGATTTAAAAATATTTTTCTAATCTAAAAAGAAAGAAAGAAAACATACCCTTAAAAATGTAGAAAAATTAAAATCCTGCAGTGGAAAATCTTTGAAAGTTCAAAATTTAAACACAAAACTTTACTAGAACCTCTTATCAAACAGCAGTAGCAAAGGAAAATGGGAGGGGGAAGTAAAATCATTAAAAATATCTTCCAATTTAAAAAGATTTTACTAGTCTAAACAGGATTTTACAAATTTGAATTTCAATTTTTATTCTTTCTGAAAAATTGGTTCTAAATTTCTTTCTTTATATATTTACTGATCAATTTTTAGCAGCATAATGCACAAAAATTTTTGGAAGGATTATAAATTTTCCTTTTAAAAAATTATTTGTATATACATAGTCCAAACACATCTGTATACAGTGGAATATGTTTAACATGAAAACGCTTAAGGCAAAATATCGGTTAACACGAAATAATGCAACGGTCTCGACAAACTACTATGTATTTTCATGCATTTTGTTTCTCTTAACACGAAACAAAAATCGCTTAACACGAAAAGATATCCTTTCTGGAAATGAACAAAATACAGAAAACATTGGCATCGCTGGCGAGATTTAAGCGGGGTGTGAAATAAAAGAGAGGTGGTTTCACATGTTTCGTAGAAAAGAGGCTAATTTGGCTTTGAAATACCCTCGGAATAGTCTGTGACACAAGCCAGTTTTGTTTATCTACGGTACTTTCGGCTTCCACGTCTCATCAAACATCTCATCTCTCATCAGTTATCTTTGGAATTCAGTGATGAGTACATGGCAGTGTGAGTAAAAATTAGTGAGTTTGGCCCATATGTTGCACTGCATAGAATTCAGCGACTCCAAGGATAAATGAAAATTATTTTCATTACACACAATTCTCAAAAGTATCAGATTCTTCGGCGCCGAAAGAAATGAAGAAGTAGGCTATTGAAACTGAGCTGACACTGTTTTCTCAAACACTTAATGAAATGTTTGAGAATATTTCTGTATTAATGAATTGTCCTACTGTACTATCGGAAGAATTCGTTGCAGTAGTTTATGATAATGTGTGTACAGCCCCAATTATGGCAAAGTTATTTTGGAATTTGTACAAAGCTAAAAAGATATCATTGGTGCAGACTCTGATGACGAAAATAAAATTAATGCAGTTCCTGTTCCCACGTCATCCGAAATGAGGAATATCATAAAAAGTATGGACAGTTATTTAGAGGCACATTCCAATGGTGAAATGAATAACAAAATGTTTGACATTGAACAATTTGATGCTAAAAAAGACAATGCAAAGAAAAATATCAGATTATTTTCCCAAAACTCAATAAATGTTTTGTTTTTTAAAAACTTGAAAAATTTGTATTAAATTCCATCAAGTTCTTATGGATGTTTTTGTTTCATCGATTTTTATTAAATGCATGCATATATACATATCTATGTAAATAAAATGTACTTTACCAAGCTTAATTTTGTTGAATATATGCTTTTTTTTTCCTTTCAATATTCTTTAACACGAAAAATATTTCAGTCCCCGCAGTTTTGTGTTAAATGATTTTCACTGTATATCTGTTGCACATAAATCCCTTTCTTACATAAAATATAAATGTATGTATAAAATAACTAAATAAATTGTAAAGGAAGTTTAATTAGCAACTATGAAATCTTAAAAAAGTACATAGTATGAAATTTATAAAGGCAAACATTAAAAATAGATGAAAGTAAATAAAATTTAAATTATAAAATGTACTTTATAAAATTAATAATAAGTGGTTAAAAATATATTTTTTAATTACTTAAAATATGGAAGTTATTAGGCAGAGATTGTTGGATATAAAGTTACTACTACAAATTTTCAGATTACTATTCATATTTAAAGTCTCAACTTGCAGTCTTAATCCACATAACAACCATCGTAAAAATCACCCGTTATCATATTCCAAAGATCAGCAGCATACATTTTTTTCAAAATCGTGCATAATATTAAATAGTCAAGTTGATACAAATAAGATGAACTGTTTTTATGATTTTAGACTAATAGTTTATTCTTCCATTCACTTATTACAATATTTCATTTTTTATATGCTCGGCTATCCAAAATTTCAAGAGCTTTCTGGATTATTTTTTTGTTGAGTTTTTACTATACATACATTTCAGCATTTACATTGTCAAAATTGCACATACACATACTTGAAGTGAATTTACTTTTACAGCTAAACACAGGAACTGGAAAACAAAAAAGTACTTATTCGGAGATTGTATTTCTTTTTCGTTCATAAAAATCAAAGTTCATTACACAAACATGCATTCACACTGCACAAGCATGTATGGAAATTCTTAATACATTTAGTAATCCTGATAATTGATTACGCATTTAGTAAGTAAATCAGAAAATATTTTAATGTATAACAAATGAATAGTAAGTAGCTAAGCTTTTAGTTAGTAGTTAGCTTTTAGAAATAGTTAAGCTTTTATAAAACAGAGCATAATAACACAGTTACGAAGATATTTAATGTTATAAAGTTAGGTAATTTAGTAAATTTCAGTTGTTCACCAAAGAATTATGAAGTTCCTTGTATATCTTTATAAATGAACTTTATTGCTGTTTTAAGCAATTAAACAACTGTTCAAGTTATTTTAATAATTTTGAAATATATACACTAAAAGAAACAATAAAATGTATTAATCTATTTGTCAACCTTGATTTTGGCACGAAAGTCTGCAGAATGCTTCGTAGTTTTTAAGCACATAGAGGCACTGCAATTATTTCTTATTCCTTGATCTGAAGTTTTCTGCATTTTTTTTTCTTTTAATTTAAATTGCTGTATTGGCACACATACAATTTTTGTATAGTAGCTACAGATGTGGATAAGTTTTTCGAACACTTTCGTTTGTTTTACTGGCGTCGCTAAATTTTGAGATGAAATGCAGCACATTTATTGCTGAGTATCACCTTCCAGATTTTTCGAATTATTCTCCTCTTTCCTCAAATACACTACGGCGATAAAAAATAACCATTCACTAAAGATTTTGCGTAAATTCCCACTCATAATAATTTAAATTGCGAAAATCTCACAATTAGCACCTAAACACACTATTCAACAGCACAATTCTTTCGAAAGCGCGCCGTAGTAATCAAAAGTGGGGTAGGCGTCTTGCCAGGTGAAACTAGTCGATATTTCCGTGACGTCAAAAATTCGAAAAGTGGGGTAGGGTTTGGAAATACGCGGGCGGGGCAAGTATTCTTACTTCCTTCCTAGGAAACGCAACCCGCAACTAAATATGGCGATTTACGAGGTCTAGCTGAAATTGTGTGGCTAGCGCATGCGCAAAGATGGAGGAACTATCGGGATGATATGACAAGCGTCTACGGCCAGCAGGTCACGATGCGGAGAGCATGCGCAGTATGATCCGCCGCTTCTATGACCGGCATAATCACAAAGCCTACAGACCTTTTATGCTACGGTATGCAGCGTGGCATTGACTCCACAAGGTGCTGACAGGTAGTCCAAGGTATCTGGTAACAAGAGCGCTCACCAGTTGGTCCTGCAATACCCGCACATTGCGAGGGGGTAGCGTGGTAGCATGAATTTGTTTTTCCAGGTGGGACCACAATTGCTCTATTGAATTAATGTTAGATGAATTTGGAGGCCAAGAAATGAAAGTCACTGGAATGTTCCTCGAATCACTCCCTGACGATTCGACCCTTATGACATGGTGCATTATCCTGTTGGTAAACAACATCCCCTGACGGAAATACTGCTGTCATGAATGGGTGAACCTGGTCTGCAAAGATGTTCATGTAGCGCACAGACATTCTATGGGGATTATGGGTCCTAATGTGCTCCATAAAAACATTGCCCACATCACCAGCTTGTCTCCGTCCAACTGTGCATCTGGAAGCCAGTGTTTCGTTTGGAAATTGTATTGTACCCGCCTGTCGATGTGATGGACCAGAAAACGTGATTTGTTAGACCATGCAACTTTTTTCCATTCTTCTAATATTCAGTTCTGATGTTTCTTGGTCCATTGCAGCCGCAGCTCCCGATGATATGCAGTCAATGCAGGAACATGCTTCGGCTGCATATACCCATACGCAACAATGTGTGCTGCCCAGTGAGTTGAGAAACACTGTCTAGATTGCCACTGCTGTACCTCTTCAGTCAAGTCAAACAATGCATAGCAATCTCCTTTCTTCTCTGGAAGCAATGTGCCGGCGACTTGTCGTTTCATCATCCATACACCACTTTCGATATGTACTCACAACTGTATGCGAACACTAAACGCGCCATTTCTGGTATTGATGTTCCAAGTCGCTGAGCTATAATGATTTTACCTTTATCAAAGTCTGGTAAATCCGCTGCTTTTCCCAATATGTCGCTAATCGCGCTATGTTTGGAAATACTTTAATGCCATCCAACATCAGCTGCGCAGGCATAGTGGTTTTGTTCCTGGACGAGCTCATTATTATAGCTGGAGCGGGATCATAATATAATGGCTCTTTGGTGCATGGTTATATGTATATATATATAACTGCCAGAATTAATAGTCAGAACTCTAAAGCATGATGGCATAAGTTATACTATTCATACTACAGTGTGTTATAGAAGCATTATAAGTACAAAGAATGTAGAGAACAAAATGTTGCTTTAGTCATGGATGTTTAAAAAAAATGTTTGATATTAGAAAAACTGTTCAAATAAACTATTATTAACGGCAATACATGCATCACGATGATGGTGACTTTGAAAGATGCCCAGCATGTCTCAGCAGCAGCGATGCTAATTCTAATGACAGGAGAGTCAATCTGCATCTCATAGATGTGATCCATTGTCCTTTTGATGCATATATTGCTGCTGTTGGTTATCCATTTAAACAATTCTTTTAAATATAGGACACTATTTCTTGTAAATATCTGTGATTAAAATGACTTCTTGTTTTCATGTTTTTCATACTCAATGTGCTTTTGCTGTCTCATATCGCCAGCACCCTTAAATGCGTGACCACCAGTTCTGTTACACACTCTAATACTCGTAGTATACATATTTTGTTTGTTTGGCTGACATATAGCATGCAAGCTTTGATAATAGAGTATGTGAACGAATACCTCTTAGAAAGCCCTCTCAAAAAACAACCTTCCCACGAAGAATAGTTCTCATATATCTTGCTGTAAGCAAAACCCACTACCAAAAATTTCAGCCAATTTAAAATAAGTCATATGAAATACAGAATTTTTATTTTAACATAGTTACATAAATTGTAAGTTATAAATGATTTATGCTCAGAATTAATTTTTATTTAAGAAACAGTAGCACTTAATATGCAACATTATGAAGCTTCTCTACTTAATATAATTAAAATAATATTCGATCAATATAATTAAAATAATATGAGATCAATATAATTCTTTGCCGTGGTAGTTGACACCAGACAAATGATTGGAACGGTAAAAATGCTAGGTGGTTGAGAGTAGATATATGACTGCAAAGGGTTAAAATAAAAAAAATGAAACTATTTACAGTAAAGCATATAAGTTTGCTCGGGACTTCCCAACTATCTGCATCCCCACCAAAAAGTGCAAACTCATTACCGAAACTCGAGAGACACGTTTGGTTGGGACCTATAGGACGGATCAAAGTCTGCAGTCACATTGACAAAATATTTCGAGAAACGGAAAACCGTCTGGGAAGATGCTACGCGTTGACCTGGTTTACTTTACTTTTTTGTATACAGCATTTTACTATTGCATATATAGAAATATTTATTTGATTTATTTATAAGACAAAATTTAAACAAAATTTATTGCTGCTTTTCAGTCAGTATGCAATATAACTGTCAGATACTATAAATAGAAAGGCAAAATTTTTAATGACAAATTGTTCTTTCCATTTCATATTACTAAAATTAGGTTTAAGATACTGCAAAATACGTATATACGCTTTAGAAGTTTTAACTAAATTTTTATTTTATGCACAAAGTGAAATATAACATTGTATTTCATAGAATTTGAACAAACAGGAGTTGAAAGCATTAAACATGCCATACAGTATACAACTTTATTGCATGTATATATTTTTAAACTTATTATTATAACTATTTCAGGAAAGGAAACTCTAAAAAAATTAAATGTGCATTAACTTAGGTTAGAGTTTCAAAATAGTTTATTTTGAAAATTAATTTGATAAGTTAATTTGATAAATACGTTTATTTTGGAACTCAGCATTGCTTAATCCAGATATCTCTATGAATAGCAAATTAACCCTTAGCCTCTCGAGTGATTTTCTGCGAATCCCTTTAAAACTGTCGCTAGTTTTGGACCGAACTTCCCGTAAAATGTCGCGAAAATAACCCTAAACCTCTGAAAATTGTCAAGCAGTTCTTTTGTTATTTCCCATCCCTCCCAGAATTTTACTAATTCCCAGAATTTTACTAATGATTCCGCTAAGTGAGATTTATTACTAGATATTGTTCGGTAGATGTGAGCTCTCAAGAGAATTGCAAAAGGCTAGACTCTCCGTGATGACCGTCTTAATGCCGCAGGGTACAGCTGCGAAACGTAAAAGTTTCCTTCCCTTAAACAATCTTATCTCTACATATCTTCTCTACAAATAATAAAAGAAAGAGTCTGTCTGTGTGTGTCCCTTTCGTTCGCGCTGCGCGTAAGCTAATAGACCCACGGCTGCGAAATTTGGTACATAGGTACATCTACACAAGAGCCAGTGCACTTCGAAGCGATTTTTTCGAAATTCGAATTCGAATTTTTTTTATTTCATGTTTTGTGACGAAATCGTGTCATTTTGAAACATAAAAAGCTATAGGAAAGCGAGATTTTACTCTACACACTCCATTTTCACATCGTCATGAAACGTAGGCACTTAGCTATTTTACGAACTTAAAATAAATTTCGTGTTTCAATAAATCGATTAAATACGAATTTATTTAACAAAGGGAGCGTAACACTTTTTCAATGGAATTTTTTCTAAAGAAGTTTATTTTTAAAAATGTACAGTTTATTTTTCTTTGATTTTTGGACACATCAAACTTTCCTCCTTGCGAATGCTTTTACAAAACGAATTTTGGAAAAAGGATAATATTTTGTATTTAAAAAAAAAATTAAATGAAGCTTCCGAGTACACTTCTCACATCTTTAAAAATGTGATTTTGGCAACAATTTTCCTGTCTTATTGTTGTTGATAGATTTTTGATGAAATCGCATCATTTTGAATAGTTTCATTCTTTTAGAAATATGGGCTTGGCAACAATTTTTCATCGTATTTCTTATGTCACTTATTTTAAGAGATTGGTATATTCCATTGTCATTTTTATATAAATATAATATATTTTTATTGATTTTTTTTTGATAAAGTTGTTCTGTGGAGTAAAATTCTGCCCGGAATTTTATGTTTTTTGAGTTGCTCTCATGTTATTTTTTGCTTATTTCCCTGTTTATAAGATATTGAAAAGTTTTGCATGATTTTTGTTCTTCTACGGAAAGTTGGTTAATTTTTTAATTAGGATAATTAATATTTGTATTAAGAGATATAGCTTATTTCATTGTAATTTTTTCCCTTGAAAACATAAGATAAAATATCATTAATTATACTTTGCTTTTCAGAATTTTTTGTTTTTTGCATTCCTTTATTTTATTTATTGCTCATTTCAATGTTTTTAAGATTATAACGTTGCGCGCCTCTAACTAGCACGCAACCAAGAGGTGACTGTGAAAGCTTGTATAAACCACAGAGTCTTATAAAGGGTTTAAGTCCCTTTTTATTCAACGTACTAATTTACAATTGCGTTCTCTTGACGCTTACAAACGGTGCCAACTCGGCAGTCAAAATAAAAATAAGAACCTGAAAAGAAAGTAAAGACAATATTCTAACTACGAGGCTCTCTAAAATAACTAACTCACCGCGTTTTACAAAAGCCGCAGCTAATTCAGCAGACTTGAAGCTCACTGGAACAATTGCAACTACTTCCCGCCAAGTACATAGGCCGCAACGCGGGGATCTTTAATTCTCTAATACTACCTCCGCGCTCGATAAGTAAGAATAACTCTCTCACCGAACTCGTTTCCTTTTATTTAAATCATACTACTTCCGCTGATAATTTGAATGCTTGCGCGTTCTACTCAAATTTACATATTCTGGCATTGGCAGTTCCAGGGGAAAGTAAGGATTGACAAGAAAGATAGTTTAAACTTAAAATAAATGTTAGTTAAAATAAATATAAACCCTACATTTGCCGCTGCCAGAATTTGGAAAACTTGGAAGCAGGTCCTACAAACGACCTGTTGTAAGTTTCTCTAATTCTGAACTAACTGGCGAGAACCTCGTTTACACAAAAAAATCTTATGTAACAATTTGTATACTAAAATTCTGTTGCTCGTTATAACTCTCTCTTCTTACAGCAACTTTTCCTGGACTTCATCAATCAATCTTGGTCTTTCCTTCCAGCATCTGGAAGGAATAAGTATCAGTATCTTTCTACATACATTATAATTTACACTTTCTTGACACAATAAATTTTTGTTTTTAAACGAGTCGTTTTTCTTAGTTATTGCTTACTTCACATTCATTCAATTTTTCAAGCATTAATTTAACTTTACCCTGGCTCTCCACCGTGTGTGGTGTCAAACGGGAATATTCGTGTTTTAGTCTTACAATATGTAAATGTAGTTAAAATTTATAAATTTATAAACCTTACTCGACATTCTACAACTCAATGAGCTACTTTAATATTCTTAAAAATTCAAATGTAGGTGGAGAACCCTACAAAACACATTCATTCTAACTTCCCCCTCATTCATCTTTAAACATGCAGGCTTTCGCTCTAAAGCATGACTTTACAGTTTAATACTTAAATTTTGACTTCATTGCTTTTAAGCATTCACTTTTAGCATCTACAATTTTATGCTTCTAGACTAAATTCTACTTTTACATAACATGCAAGTATTTACATACATTTACAAAAGTTTAATACATATGCTTTTTACAATTTATCATAAAATGAATAAGAGAAAATAAATTTTTACTTTACTCATTCTTCGCCAAGCTGGCGGCACTGAAAGTAAAATTCTTATTAATACAAGAATACGAAGTTATTTTTATCTTCGGCCAAATTTTGGCTTTAACATAACAGAATTAGTCTTTCGACCAACAGAAAATGCTTGTTTTTAGCTTTTACACTTAAAGAAAATAATAGTTTTGCCTTAGCTAAATAAAGTAAAACAAAACTAAGTCTCAACCGAGACATATTGACTTTCGTCAAAACATAGAACTTCGTACTTATGCATAACATTTCGGAACAAAAGAGAAAAAATAATTTATAGAAGGTTTTAACTTATCTTTGAGTTTTCGATGCTTGAAACTCCGTCATTCGTTTTTGGCAGAATTGGTCCCAAGTTAGAGGTTTCATGGATGTTAATCTTCTCCTTACTGCCCTCCGAGTGTCGTCCACCTGACTTTTTCTTTTGCGTCCTCTACATGCTTGCCTCTTGGCGGAGTAATCGTCTGGTTGTTGGCATTTCCGTTTATCCCTGGGACGGCTGGTCTTGACGTCCTCCGGTCTGGAGTCCTTGAATTTCTTCTGTTCCTCGTACTTCTGTGCCTCCTGTTGGCGTTTCAGTTTCCGGAACGGCGGCCTTGCTGGCACCTGACTCTGTGGCCGTGTGCGCGTTCTTCTTGATGTGTAATTCCTCCTGCCATCCTTTGTAGGTGGTGTTTTTCTTTTTACCACGGTTTCTTTACCCGGTTCATCTGTACTTTTGTTTTTCTTAAACGCCGGAGTTTGAAACTCATTTTTTCTTTTTGATACTGACGTCCGGGTTGTAGAAGTGCTAGGTCTCTCTTCAGTTCTCCGTTTCTTGGGTGGTGGAATAGTTGTTGCAGTCTCTGGCCCTTCTATTTCGTTTAGACTTGAGTCCTGCAAGAAACTTTTAAGGATTTCAAAATCATTGGGATTATAGTATTTTTTCACCTGGTCGGGACTTGCTTTACAGATTTCCCCTCTCTCGTTTTTAAGATATAAGACTACTCCTTTGATTTCCTGAATTACATAGGGGCCTTCAAACTTTGGAGCTAGCTTTGCCATAAAATTGTCTGGGGCACTTGATAAAGAAAATTTCCGTTTCAATACTTTATCACCAACTTTAAAATCTGCTTCACGGCGTTTTTTATCGTTGTAGGGTTTATATTTATTTTAACTAACATTTATTTTAAGTTTAAACTATCTTTCCTGTCAATCCTTACTTTCCCCTGGAACTGCCAATGCCAGAATATGTAAATTTGAGTAGAACGCGCAAGCATTCAAATTATCAGCGGAAGTAGTATGATTTAAATAGAAGGAAACAAGTTCGGTGAGAGAGAGTTATTCTTACTTAGCGAGCGCGGAGGTAGTTATAGAGATTTGAAAAACCCCGCGTTGCGGCCTATGTGCTTGGCGGGAAGTAGTTGCAATTGTTCCAGTGAGCTTCAAGTCTGCTGAATTAGCAGCCGTATTGTAAAACGCGGTGAGTTAGTTATTTGAGAGAGCGTCGTAGTTAGAATATTGTCTTTAATTTCTTTTCAGGTTTTTATTTTTATTTTGACTGCCGAGTTGGCACCGTTTGTAAGCGTCAAGAGAACGCAATTGTAAATTAGTACGTTGAATAAAAAGGGACTTAAACCCTTTATAAGACTCTGTGGTTTATACAAGCTTTCACAGTCACCTCTTGGTTGCGTGCTAGTTAGAGGCGCGCAACGTTATATCGTAATAAATTTTCTCCCTATTTCTTGCCGTATCCGAGGTTTTAAGCGCCTGATCAATCAACTTTTGCACATCATTTTGTTTAAACTCCTGCTCTCTTTGTTGCACAAAGAATAATTTATCTAAAGGCGTAATTAATTTTCGGCCTAAGAATAATTCTGCTGGAGTTTTTCCCGTGGTATCATGATTTGCCGTTCTTAAAGCATAAGCTAATTCATTTATGTAGCCATCCCAGCGCTTGTGATGTGTGCTAACGTAACTGCGAATTATTTTTACAATGTTTTTATTAACTCTTTCTGCTATGTTAGCCCGTGGTCTATACGGAACCATTTTGATATGGCGTATATCAAGTCCATTGCATATGTTTTCAAATATTTGACTAATGAATTGTTTTCCGTTATCGCTAATGACTTTTATCGGTGCACCGTATTTTAAAATGTATCTGTGTAAGAATGCATCTGCGACTGTTTTGGCTGACGCGCGTTTAAGTGGAACAATTTCTATCCATTTTGAAAAATGATCTACTATTACTAAAAGAAAACGATTTTTATTTAACTCGCTCTGGGGAAAGGGACCAAGGAGATCTATGCCTAAAATTTCAATCGGAAATGTAGCGCGAATGCTACTTAAGTACCCGGCCGGGCTGTAATTAATATCATTTATTAACTGACATTGATTGCAGGACCTGACATACGCCGTTACTATTTTGTATAATTGCGGGAAATATACCGCCTCGCGTACCCTTTTTAAAGTCTTTCTGACCCCGAGGTGGCCCGTTGTTTTTTTTCGTGCAACTCCTTCAAAATGCTTAATCGAAGCGAGGCTGGGATGACTGGCTTATACTCAAGATTTTCGTTCGTTGTTTTCGTATAGAATAATAAATTATCTATTATTTCATAGTTTTTTGCTCTATTTCTTATCGCATCGATATCTGTATGCTCAAAGCCTTCGGGGTCTTTCAAATAAGCATAGATATTTCCAAATTCAGGATCAGCTTTCAGTTCAGTAATAACCGTATCTCCAGAATCTAAAATTTTTGAAGTCAACACAGCGCATTTAAGTTCATTACCTTCCTCGTCCAGTTTTATACGAGAAAGTGCGTCAGCTACATTGTTTTCCTTACCCGGTTTATATTTTATTGTGATATTATATTCTTGGAGTTTTAAAGCCCATCTTATTAACCTGGGCGTTAGGTTTTTCCCCGAGTAAAGTCTACCAACAGCCGCATGATCCGAAAAGACAGTTACTGGCGATTTTCCCGAAATAAACTCGAAATTTGTGTACAGCCAATACGGCTAATGTTTCTCTTTCTGTAGCTGTATAATTCCTTTGTGTTTGATTCAATGTTTTACTAAAAAATGCCAGCGGATGGTTATTTTGCATAAGAACCGCGCCCAACGCATAGTCTGATGCATCTGCCGCAATTTCCAGGTTTTCGTCCCCCTCAGGGAATTTTAAAACAGGGGCATTAATAAGCGCTTCTTTTAATCTTTCAAAAGCTGTGTTAGCTTCAGCTGTCCACGTAAATTTACTCTTTTTTCTTTTGATTACTAAGAGTGGTTCAACAATATTAGCGAAATCTTTTATGAAAGATCGATAGTAAGAACATAGTCCAAGGAAAGACGAAAGTTTCTTGGCGGTGTTGGGCGGTGGGAAATTCTTAATAGCTTTTATTTTTGAATCTTGCGTTTCTATACCCTTTTGCGAAATTTTATAACCGAGATATTTAAGTTCTTTAGTTGCGAACTTGCATTTTGAGGCGTTAATTGTAAGACCGGCCTCTTTTAATAATTTAAAAACTTGTTCGAGGTCATTAACGTGTTGTTCCAACGTACTACTCGTTATAATAATATCATCTAGATAAATTAAAGTTGATTTTCCTAGGACAGGCTTTAGAACAATGTCCATAGCTCTCTGGAATGTTGATGGGGCCCCACACAACCCAAAAGGCATGCGTAAAAATGCATAAGTGCCCGATTTTGTTATAAACGCGTGTTTGTGTATATCTTCGGGTCTCATAGCTATTTGATAGTAGCCAGACGTTAAGTCCAAAGTAGACATATATCTTGTCGATTTGATCTGTCTAATGATCTCGTCTATAACCGGCAAAGGGTAAACTGGGAATTTAGTTATGCTATTTAGTTTTCTATAATCGATAGCAAACCTCCAAGCCCTTTTATCCGAAGGAGGAAACTCGTTCTTTTTCCTACATAGTACGACTGGACTCGCGTACTCACTATTTATGGGCGTTATTATTTTATTCTTTAACATCTCCTGAATATGTTCTTCGATGATTAAATCTTTTTGTTTGTCATAGCGGTAAGGTTTAGTCCTACAAGGTTTTTCGGCATTTAATTGAATCTTGTGAGTCATGATCTGACAGTTTCTCGGTTTTTCTGAAAACAAATGAGAAAAATTACTCACCACTTGCTGTATTGCTTTACTTTCCTGGTCATTCAAATGGCTAAGGTCCAATTCAGGTGTCTCCACCGGTTCCACCACCCTCTGGTCCATCTCCAGCACCACGGAACTATCTTGAAAATTTAATTTGGCCCTCGCGGCCCTTAAAAAGTCCATACCTAAAATAAGAGAGTGTTGGAGGTGTTTCACCACAAAAATTAATACTTTGAGATTTTCCTCTTTTACCTGTACGTTTAATGCTACTTTCCCGATGCAGTGACATGTTTTTCCTTGCGCCACTATAATTTCCGTATTTCTGGTTTTAAAGAGTCGTATCCTAAAAAAATTCTTTTTGAAGAACTTTTCACTCATGAAATTGCCTTCTGCCCCTGTATCGATGAGGGCTTCTACTGGTACATCGCCAACCAGGACTTGTATAATTGGTAGCTGTGAGTTTTTTACGATGACTGTATTTAGATGTCTATTTGAGGGTTTTTCTAAAACTTCCGGGGTCTGGACCCTCCCTTTCACAGGCCCCTCTAGTCGTTTAAAGCTTTCCTTTCAATCTGTGTCTTCTGGGTACGCGGATGCTTATTTTCAAATTTTCTTTTTGGGCCTTGCCCTTCAAGTTTCGATGCGTTAGCTTGATAGTTCTTTCCCCCATATGAGCGATTTCCATTTCTTGTTTCCTCCTTCCTTCTGGTACTTTGAGAATATGTTTGCCCTCTCGCTCTTTCCGCGATTCTGCGATTTTGAAACTTCACCGCCAATTCGAAAAGTTCCTGCAATGTGGTTGGGTTTCTAATTTCAAAGTAGTCTTGGACAGCGGGTAACAATCTTGGTAATATTATTTCAATAATCTCCGCATCGGGTTTCTTGCCATACAGCATATCCGTTAGCTTGATTTTTCGTAAAATAAAGTCCGTCAATTGTGCTGTATCCCGTTGATAGAAACTATATAGCTCGGCTTCCAGCCGTGCGCGATCTTTCACTATGGGGAAGGCCTTCACTAACGATTTTTTGAAATTTTCAAAAGTATACGTCGGGCTTCCAAATTCACCTAGAAGAAATTTGCCTATATTTTCCACCATAGCGCGGCCTGTCCTCTTAGTGCTGATGTGGCGATGGCGACTTTTTGTCTTTCAGGCACAGGGTAGAGCTGAAAGTGGTTTTCTATACCTTCTAAAAATACGGACACCGAATTTTTTCCGTCGAAATAGACGTTTGGCTTTATTGATGCTCTCAAAGTCTGGACCAGGTATCCAAATCCTTCTAACTGCGTTGTCATTTCTTGGTGTTGTCCAGCGGCTTCCATCCAATTTTCGGCCATTTCAGTTCGATAAGTTTTCGGGCGCCAATATAACGTTGCGCGCCTCTAACTAGCACGCAACCAAGAGGTGACTGTAAAAGCTTGTATAAACCACAGAGTCTTATAAAGGGTTTAAGTCCCTTTTTATTCAACGTACTAATTTACAATTGCGTTCTCTTGACGCTTACAAACGGTGCCAACTCGGCAGTCAAAATAAAAATAAGAACCTGAAAAGAAAGTAAAGACAATATTCTAACTACGAGGCTCTCTAAAATAACTAACTCACCGCGTTTTACAAAAGCCGCAGCTAATTCAGCAGACTTGAAGCTCACTGGAACAATTGCAACTACTTCCCGCCAAGCACATAGGCCGCAACGCGGGGATCTTTAATTCTCTAATACTACCTCCGCGCTCGCTAAGTAAGAATAACTCTCTCACCGAACTCGTTTCCTTCTATTTAAATCATACTACTTCCGCTGATAATTTGAATGCTTGCGCGTTCTACTCAAATTTACATATTCTGGCATTGGCAGTTCCAGGGGAAAGTAAGGATTGACAGGAAAGATAGTTTAAACTTAAAATAAATGTTAGTTAAAATAACTATAAACCCTACAAGATATTGAAAAGTTTTGACTGATTTTTTTAGAAAACAAAGTTCTTAACCTCCTTTATACCATTTGAGTTCTTAAGATTTTGCAAAGGGAATTTGGTTAATTTATTTATTAAGATAATTAATATTTGCATTAAGGGATATTGCTTATTTCATTGTAATTTTGTTATACGTAATAACTTTTTTATGAAGTTGTTCTGCAGAGTAAAATCCTGCGCTGTTTTTAAATTTAACGTTTGGAGTTTCCTTCAGCCATTTTTCCGGTACATTTAAAAGCCAGACGAAGGCTCTCAGCGAAGCTGCTAGTTTTCAAATAAATTGGTTTTAAAATTTACCCGGTTAAATTTTAAATTATTACGCATTTTTAACCTAAGTAACCTAAATCTGTATGTCACGGATTATCACCGGAATTTCAAGGCAGACTGATTAAACTGCTATCACTAAAATTATATTCTGACAAATATCTGGTGCAATTTTCATTCCTTTTGAGATATTGCTGAAACATTTCATGTTATTTCCGATTTTCTGTATTTTTGTCATTAATTAAAAATCTTTAAAACCTTCAGCATTTTCCTATATTCTTCAACTGCATGCAACTAATAATTATTTTAATAATTTCTTTTTTCCTTAATTATTACGTAGTTTTAACAGAGTAATAAGCGAAACATTTGGGTGTTTTTTAACCCACCGGGCGGCTCGCATTCAAATCTATTTACGTCTCGAAAACTGCAGTAAAAATTAACCATGTTTACAATTTTTTTTTTTTTTTTTTTTTCATTTAGAGTTAACCAAAATTGTCCTGAAAACGGCCTTTGTTAGATTTTCTTCCCCCCTCCTTGAAGGGCGATCAACAAGTCGTTTCACTTAAGTGATGGTTTCCTACTGTCCTTTGATTACCGCCTAGAGGGGATTAAGCAGATGGGCTGCTTTTGCCCTTACGGAGGAAGGAATACGTTTTGTGTCCATGGTTTGGTTAGACGAAAAAAGATATTTTTTTCTGGAAATACAAAACAGAAAAGGAAGTTTTGTATTGCCTTGTTACTAATTTTGTGCATATTTCTAATCTTAATTGCTTATCAGAGCCGTGCCAAGATAATTTTTCACCTGAGACAGAAAGGTCAATGCGCGTCCATATAAATATAAAAATAGCTACACTTGTATTAAGCAAAAGTAATTGTATTAAATCAAAATGTCATAACTCTTATAGCATAATTATACCATAATTCTTAAAGTATTTTTAATCGTAGTTTTATAAATTCAGAGAAATAATGTAGTCAATTATTTATAATTTTCAAATGAAAACGTTAAAAAATTCGTTTTTGATAAATAAGAAACAACACTGAAATGCATATTGCATTAATTTCCAGGTTTTCTAGCAATTTTTTTTTTTTTTTTTTTTTTATTGATTTAAGTTTGACGAAGCCTATTTCCCCTAATAATTAAAGTAATTTTCGAATTCGTATAGCCAATTTGGCGCCTCTTCTAGTGATTCACGTGAGCCCGGCTTTGTTGCTTTTTAAGTATAAATTTTATCGATTTTTATTGCGTTTCGTTATTTTAATGTACGTTTATAGAATGTTAATTTGTTTTTATATGCATATTTCAGTAATTTATTTCGTTTATCTTGTTTCATATTTATAAAAGCGGAGTTTACCTTTATCGCATTTATTGGTTGATAGAAGTTATGAAATATTGAATATTTTGAAACAAGTTTCAGTCATAATAACCTTATTAAAAATTTTCTATTTATAGACAAGATGTCACAGATACCTCTCAGTTTCTGAACTAAATTACATGGTACTGAAATTCGGTGATTCGGTGAATTTTCATATGATTATTTTTGACAGAAAGAGTTACCTTACATAAATCACAAAAGAACATTGTTTTAATTCTTAATTAAATATAGCACTTGTATTAAATTGCTAAAATTCATTGTTAGGAAAATCTCGCTCTAAAAAATTAGACACTTTTACCTTTAAAGTGGAATTTTTGTGGTTTTCTCTGTGCATAATGTGGGCGCGAGTAAGTTTCTCTTAGAATGTCCTCCACTGAGGCATTCCTCCCTTTAGGCAGATAGCTCTCGCGTGCTTTGAAGGAAAAATAAAGCAAACCAAAACAAAAGCTTCAAAATTGGTGTTTAACATTTTTTTGGGTTCAAATACGCAAATTACTTAGAGATCTCAATTCACATTATCAAATGTTATTATTTAAATAAATAAAAGCAAGCTGAGGATTTCCATTTAAATTGTTTGTTTTAAAATAAAAAATAAGAACGGTAAGTTTTGAATAAATCTTGTCAACATCAAGCAGGGACAGGAACATACCAATGTAAAATTTAATATTAAGCCAAAAAGAAACGCTTTGAAGTAGATTTTGGATAAAACTTAACCAAATTAGTCAAAGACAGGCCTTTCTTCAGTAGAAAGAAAAAAATGTTTCTGAAGTATTTGTGTATTTATTACATAAATGTTTTAATGCTTCCATAGCACTGCTAATCGATAAAATTTATTTGATGAAAAGTAGGAAGTTTGCTTTTAAAATTCCGATTTTTCAACCTTTTTCAGTGACATATGTGGCATTGAAAAACACGTCTGGCCAGAAGGCAGATTAATGGCTGAAAAATTCTTAGAATTTAAAGAGGCATCGAACAAGAAAATTTAGGTAAGGCGAATTTCTAAGAATTTGGCACTTGACAACGGCAAAAGTTTTAGAATGTAGAGAGCTACAGAATTTAGGCAGGGCAAAATATTTTAAATTTATAGAACATCGATCAGTAGAATTAAGATCCCACAGCGATTGCACTGAAACAAATTGACCTGCTTCTCGATTATGCGGATGGACGTAGATTAACTTCCGAAAGCTCAGTGAAGCAAGAGCTATACATAATGCAGCTATTTACGATTTCTGCTATAATAAACTGAAATTTAATATAATAATTTAGCACTATATATCAGTTTACGAAAACATGATGATACTTTTGAGAAATTTTCTTTAATTCCCCAGTACACTAAAAAAAAAAAAAAAAAAAGTACAATAGATTATATAATGATATTACTAACAAAATGATGCCGATGACGCATTTAATTTTTATCTTTTTATTAATCTAAATAAATATGTCATTGAGTTTTCCATAACTTATAGTTTTGCAAATTAAAAATGTTCAATAATATAATATGTGATTATGGTATTATTGGTATGGTACTATTTAAGGCAAAGCACACGAGGGTTATCTGCCTAAATGGAGGGATGCCTTCGTGGATGACTTTCTAAGGGAAACTGGCTCGAATACACGTTACACATGCGGAAAACCACGAAAACGACCATGCAGCCAGCCCGTTCGCGGGATTCGAACCTCGGACCGAACTACCAGTGTTCAGCGTCTTTACCGCTCTGCCGCTGGTGGGTAATATGTGATTATGAAAGCTGTGTAAAAGAAGAAAAATTCTTGCACATTCGTCAGACAGCATACGATGGGCACCTGCTTGAGGAAAAGGATGCGTTTGTAGATGACTTTTTCAGGGAAACTGGTTTGGTATATTCAACCTAAAATTCACCAAAATACCAAGCAACGAACGCATTCGCCGGAATTCAAACTTAGGCAAAACTGCCAGTGTTCAGTTGCAAAAGAGAGTTAACAACATAAACAGCCAACATGTCTGAAATTAGTATTTATTGCATCCAACAGTGATATGATTTTCTGATATAATTTAATGGAATATCACTGTAAAAGAATGGGAATCTTTTTTTTTTTTTTTTCCTTTTGTAAGGAGATTTTTTTCCGCTTTGTTTTTAACATTTGGTTGAAATGCAAATTAAATAAATATTTACAAATGCAGAATATTGGATAGTTATTGATGATTTCGAGATTCAGTTTCTGAAATCCATTTCATGTGTCATTTCCTTAAAAAGGTGATACTGAAACCAACTTTCGAGGAGTAAAATGATTACTAGAAAAGAGTTTCCGATTTCTTTCATTCTTTTATTTTCATTATAAATTTATCCCGTAGTTCTTAGAACATTCTTCTATCCGTAAGTAATGATTTGCTTTCCGAGAAAATTTTCTGAAAGGAATAAATTACTTAGTCTTCAAACCATGGGAAAATCTTGCCATCGCCGGTACTTAATTCCCTTCATTTACTGAGATAACCTGCTTTGTTATAAGTATGGTACTTGTTTTCTGATTTTTACTGAATTTGCATGCTCAAAGCTATCTAAATAAAGAAACGCTATTTTGAATATCAGGGTATGAGTACATATATGAAAGGGTTATATATTTTTCAGAATTCCCCTATGATGAGCTGTTTATTCTTAGGGCAGAAAGAGGAAAAAGCTTGCATACATCGCCATTCCCGGAAACTAGACAGTACCGAAAACATTACTAGACAGTCCGGTTTACAATAGAGTTTATCTGATTCCTAGTTGTAAAAGCTGACAGTTATAAATTGTTATGTTCATGGCGACCTTCAGAAGGCATCAAATTACTTCAAAAGTTCCGCTGCTATAAATTTTCAGACTGCAATATTGTTCCTTTAAATTTTCGAAAACACCTATTTTTTTTAAGTATTTTTCGGTACTTATATTAATATTGATACAAATAATATAGAAAGCCCCAAACGTAGCTATGATGTATTTCAATTTGTCCTTAGTATTTTCTCACATATAGTATTAACACTTTGTCTACACGTTTCTAATGTTTCACCATAGTAAGCCTTCTCTTTCCGAATGTATTGAGTTCCTTTTCGCTTTCGTTTTCTGCTTCTTCTTTTTTTAAAAATTTTATTTATTTATTTATTTATTTAATGTTCCCATATCCTGAGTTTTACTCTAGCTATTAGCTACAGTAGCTACTAGGTAGCATTTATTATAGTACCTTCATTATATTCATATAGCTACTAGCTAGCATTCATTATAGTACAAAAACTAATATAGCTTGTCAATATCAACACATTTTTATCTTCAATAAAATCCACTAATTCGATTGATGCTGTAAGAATTACAATTTAATACTTTAACCAATTATTCTGATTATAGTGATTTAAATTCGATTTTAGGCAACATATGCATTCTTTCAGAAAACGCGATATATTGAGCACCGCTGTTACAAGTAAATACTGTACATTCAACCATTTCATAATGTGTAATTGTAGCATAACTTCTTTTCGAGTGCTTGCACTGAGAATCTCCTTCAAGTAAACCTTAATGGAATTTTATTTCATGAAAATTTAGTAGAAAATTTAGTAGATTTAGAAGTATTATAAAAGCCTCAGAATTATTTCCACTGCAAACATTTATGAATTATGCAGAAAAATATATAAGAAAAACATCAATGAGAAACTATTATCGAATATACATTTCATGACAGTAGTAAAACATTTTTTTCAGTACCGACGGTATTAAAAAGCTCAATATTGTGATAAGCTAAATAAAATAAAACGGTATTAAAAGTTTAATATTGTGATAAGTAAAAGTATATTAATCTATAACACTCATTTGATATTTTTGCCATTAGAACTATAATGTAATTCTAACCGTTGAAGTAACATTATATTTGTATTAACTAGAATTATAATTATAATTTCAATTAAATTTATCAGTACTCGTTGTTTCCTGCACCTTGAGGGAGACGCATTTTTTTTTTTTTTTTTTTTTTCTATTATATAAAATACTGTCCTCAGAAAAAAATTGTCTCTAGACATGAATCTGTCTCCAAAATTAATGGATGAGGTGAACAGAAATAATCTTGGAACAGCCTTTGGGCAAGTGCTGCGAGTATGCGAAATGTAAGACTGTAATTAAACTTCGACCATCCTGGAGACTACACTTTCTTAGAATATTGCCATTCGACAAATTATAAGACCTTCCATTTATCTTTAAAGTTTAAGCTATCTGTTATTGACTGAGAAAAGCTGGTAATTCATTGTAGTTACTTTGTAGTTAAAACTACAACTAATGCAGTTATAATTGTAATTGTGCCGCCCAGATGGTATAGTGGTTAGGGAAGCCTGACTGCGATACCGAAGGACCTGGGTTCAAATCCCGGAGAAAGCATGGCTTTAACTGTTCGTCCTTTCATAGGAGGCGATAATGGCCCACATATTAGATGCCTCCATAATAAAGTGACTGCAACGTATGGCCTTGTATAGACTAATGGACTGTGTTGCACTGTAACTGTTCCCAATCTGCCATTGGGGAAAAAATAAAATAATAATAATAATAATAATAACAATAATTGTAATACAATGATTGTTCGAATTACAATATAACTTCAAAAGCAATTAGATTTTTCGCTCAGCAGAGTAATAAGTCGTCTTTTGAATACTACTAGTTCAAATCGGATGCCCATTTTGGCAAACAATCTAAATGTTTAGATAGCTCCGTGGATTTCCTTATGTGTAACATGAATACAAATCATTTTATTTTAGAAAGTTCTCTATGAGTGCATCATTCTTCTTAAACGTTTCGTTGCATTCAATTAAATAAAGATCTTTTCCTGCTTTTATTAACGGGTGATGTGAACATGAGCCAGTTTCCCTTAGAAAGTCCTCCACAGAAGCATCTTTGCAGTCTTTACCGTGATCCAAATAATATGACAATCACAGGTGCATAAGAAAATTGTACTTTTATTTGTTCTTACGTGAAACAATGATGGAAAATAGTTCATGCAAGTACTTTCACTTGTAACTGAATAATGCATTTTAACTGTTTAAGGAAAATGTGTGTTATGTTGAATAAAAGACCAATTCGTATTTTTTTTTCCAATGGCAGGTAGTAGCCGTTTATAGACATTGATCACTACTAAGGCCAGTCATGTTATTAAGGAGGGAACTAATACGTGGGCCACCGTTGCCACCTATGAAGAGGACGAACAAATTACATTCATGCCCTATCCGGGATTCGAACCCAGGCTCTTCGGTACGACAACCAGAGTCACGAACCGCTTTACCGTCTGGGCGGTAATTCATAATAAATCGATTTAGTAAAATGTCTAATACACACAGCAATTAAGCATACTGATTGCTGATCAGAATCCTTTTTTACCAGCTAAAGCAATAGGTTGGATAAACTTATGAGACTTAGTTTAGTCCTTGATGATCTCCTTTCTGAAAAGAAAAGGATAAATGTAATTTTTATGATTTATTTCTTGTGTAATGTAATCAAGACAAGCGTCCCGTAACAAATCCTTTGCGAAAACATCCCTTTGCACTGGCATAAACTCTTTGCTTGCTTTCCCTTAATCTTGTAATTTAAGTTCACATGTATATCGTAGATCATAGACATACATATTTGCTTACTAACGTTATGTGCATTTCGGTCTATATAAAATATTTCCTTTAAATAAACTCCTATTTATGCTGGTACCACAAACTACAATATATGTAAGATGATTCAGAAGACATGACAGAAAATATTAATATTTTTCTTATAGGAGATTATCCCGTTGTATTATTTAAAAACTCATTATCCAAAATGCAGAAACATTTCGAATATAATATTATTGATGGTAATTTTCAAATATTATCACGATTTCCTTAGCCTATGTCACTGAAATTATAAGGGCCAGTTGTTTTTCTGATTAAATAGTTACAATCATCTGCTGCGCAATTTTAATTAAGAGGTCATCACAATTGCATTGTAATTTTTATTAGATTATATAATTACAGTTATACTGTTTATTCAATTAGATTTCACAATTAAAATGCAATTATAATTAAAATGCATTTGAGTAAATTGTATATGTAATTAAAAATTGTTACATTGTAATTACAAGATAATTGCATAATATTATTCCAATTACTATGTGTTTTCAATTGCATTCTGCAATTACATTTGCAATTAAGATCATGATTTTCCTGGGCTACGTAACTGCTTTTATCAGAAACAATCGCTATCCTAATTACATTATTATAATTACTTACTGGAGTTACAATGACAGTGTAATTGTAATTAGATTATATGATTGCAGTTGCATTGAATATGAAATTGGATTTCACAAATATAGAGTAATTGTAATTTAAATGAAATTACGTAAATTGTAATTGTAATTAAAAAAGCAGCTACTTTTTAACTATAACTACTTAGTAATTGCATAAGTTTATTACAATTTCATACTACACTTAGAATTACAATTATGATCATAATTTCACTATGTTAAGTAATTCTAATTATCAGAGACAATTACTTTCCTAATTACGTAGTTATAATTACCTACTGCAATTGCAGTTAAAATTACGTTGTAATTAGCTAATATTACCGTAGTTGTGATTAGATGCAATAAAATTTGTAATTGTAATTAGATTATATAATTATAATGTTTGTGATTATCATTGCATTGTAATTGTAAGACTTAAGAATTAAAATGCAATTACATACATTATTGTTGCATTTAAAAAGTACTTACTTTCTAATTATAATTGCGAAGCTAATTGCAATTGCAATATAATTGAAATCACATATTTCAAAATATTGTTGCAGTTTCTTGCAATTTTAATTTTAATTCCAATTACATTTTGCCAAACTGCATCTAAAATTTGGAGAATAATTAGGCTGGAAAATGAAAATTCTCTTTACGAACATAAACATTTAAGTTTACAATAGCTGGTATAAGCACAGAACAGCTGGAAGTTTTGAACGAGCTATTTATTCCGAGGTGTTATTCAAAACCTAAAGATAAAACCCATTTGCCCCTAGCGAATAGATAGTTTCCTCTCCTCAATTACCTCCCGCAGAGAAAAATTATCACCTGTCAGTTTACATTAAGAGCAGAGAGGGGAGAGCACTCTGAGACAGGCCGTATATATGCTGCTTTGCCGTTTCGTGCCAAAATTTAAGTTTACGTATATATGCTGCCTTGCCGCCATGAGGACCAAAATATTTGGACGCATATATGCTGCCTTGCCGCTATGAGAGCCATTATTTTCGAACGCATATATACGGCCTGGCCGCCTGGAATGTTAAGGGTGATAATATTAATATTAAATTTGCATTTTACTTTTTCATATACATTCAAGATATTCAAAAAGGGAATTATAACTTGAAACCGTTTTCAGTGTATCATAAATTTATTGATTCAAATTAAAAATTCTTGCTTTCCTATCCAAGAAACACTAGTAAATTTCATCTGAAATAGGAAAGATGAGACATAGTAATAACAAACAAAGAAATTAATTTGGAAGTCAAAGAACAAAAATCAGCGTTATATTTTCAAATTTTCACAGGACTAGTTTCGATGGTTTTACCGAACCATCATCTTCAGCTGCAAAAGCGCAAATGAACGAGATAAGATATAATGAAAATTAGATTGTGAAAATTTGAAAATATAACGCTGATTTTTGTTGTTTGATTTCCAATTTAATGTTTGTTCGGCTTGTTATTGTATCTTAATTAAACAAAGCAATATTCTTACTTATTAGCTTACAATATAATTTATTCAGTGTGTATGTGTGTGTGAGTATGGCAAAGCCTCGAGGGCTATCTGCCTAAGAGGAGGGATGCCTTCGTGGTGGACTTTCTAAGGGATACAGGCTCGTATACACGTTACACATGGGGAAAACCACGAAAACGCCCATGCAGCCAGCCAGTTCTCGGGATTCGAACCTCGGACCGAACTACCAGTGTTCAGCGACTTTACCGCTCGGCCGCTGGTGGGCCCTATAATTTATTCAATATGGTATTTTTGTAAAGAAAGAGTGTTGCTGTACATTTGGTAAAGTATAAATAAGCATTTCATTTAATAATTATAAAATTTATTAATTATATAATAATTAATCATAAGAATATGAATAATTAAATATTTTTTCGGAGATATATTTTCCGGCGATATTTTTTTTCTAGGGATCCCAGCATACATTTTTGAAGCATTATGCTCTAAATAAATGTCTTGTTTGAACATAGCATTTATTGTTGACAAATTTCCAACCAAAGGAAATACCTTACTAGGGAGGCTATTAAAACAAAAATTTTTATTAGAATAAATATTTTCGTTATTTTAATACTACTAATAATATACAAACATTAGTTTAAGTTCACTATAGTTGAGTGAATAAGATTGCTGGATCTTGGTAGTTTGTTGTTGGCAACCGAACAGTTTAGCTGCTTGTGGTCTTTATGATTTTCCCGATGCGTAACGTGAATTCAAGCTAATTTTATTTAGAAAATTGCCCACGAAGGTGTTCTCTTAAAGCAGATAACCCATGACTTCTTAAAAACTGCAAAATATAATCTGTGGATATTTTCCGTTATACGATAACACGAAGAAGATGATTTCCTATACGAAACATATGATCAGCGCTGTTATTGCGCGCCGTTTAATTAAATGCATCCATCTTATTCCTTACAATTAATTTTCCTTTTTCAAAGAAAGATTGATTTCAGTAAAATGTACTATTTACAATGCGTCATTTTATTTTGCTCGTTTTTTATGCAAATATTCAAATTCAGATAGATATTGCGTAAGTTCAGAAAGCCAACTAGTCTCCAAGCGGTAAGATAGCTGAGCATCGGTAAATTCTAGCGGCTGCATGGGAGGCTTAGGGGTTTTCCATAAGTACAATTGATTGTGAATTAACAGTTTGTTTCCCACAAAAAAAAAAAAAAATCTACACTGAAGACTTCCTTTCCCTTAGACAAATAGGTCCTGTGTGCTTTATCATAATCCAAAATCTTAAGCGTATAAATCTTTTATCTTAGCCGATGATGACCATAAAATATTTTCTATCTGATGTGTCAAGTTAGCACAATTGTATATTTCTAACGAAAATTGTTTGGCTCATGTTACCCTATAATGAAAAAAGATTCAAACCGGTTTTTAGCTTAAACAGTATTTTCATTATTAATTATATCACGAATTTTATCAATAGTATTCTTAGTATTAATTGCAGGCATGTATTCAAGAATATAATATACACAAAGCTGTGTCTAATGATTACGGCTATTTTTATATAAAATTTTATAGTATAAAAATTTAGGTTCATAGGTCAGCCATATTTGAAAGAGTACTTGTGTATTATAAGAAAAGAGAGAGAGAAATTTAAGAATAAAAAAATTTACCACGAAGTAATATAAAAATGCAATAGAATACAAAAGAGTACAATTCTATTTCATGTTTTGTGGATATACTTGAAGACAGAAACATGTTTCAGCTGTATTCGTTCATCGGCAAAAAACTTTTCATATGAATCTATTTTTTTCAAATCTTTCACTATACAAGTAATACAAAAGCAGTATAGGAATTTCTTTTCTTAATACCCAACCGAAGAGCTGAGGGGACGTACAATGATTAACATACAATGGGTGCCTTGAATTATTTTGTTTTACATGCAATTTCCTTATATATGTAAAACAAAATAAATTTTCACCCATTCCAAGATTTCAGGAACTCATAGAGAGAGAGAGAGAAATATCTACAACAAATTTTATTGCTGTCTGACTGATTGCTTCGGGAACAATATATCTTCCAACTCAAGCTTTCAATCTTCAAGCTATTCAAATACGAACGCTTCTCAGCAAAGCCATTTGGACCGAATCTGCTTTGTTAAAGAAAACCTTTTGGGGTAAAATCATCCACTTCATCGGGTTTTTCAAACAAAGCAGTCAGTGGTCCTATTACTACCTGCTGACCTAGAGAAATTTCTCAGAAACTTTTGTTCGAAAAAAACGAGTTTTATATTTTAAGAATTTCCATTCTGACAGCAAGATTTTGTTATTTTTCATATATAGATGAAAAGAAACTAATTTGTTTTTAATAAAGAAGAAAAAAATTAATAAGCTTATTTAAATTTTTTACACAGCACCGAGTAAGGAGACAAAATTTAATTTTCTTTATAAATATTTTTCTCAGACAATACTTTAGTCTTCTTCAAATTACGAGTATAGCGCGTTAGTGCATGCATTTTCAAATCAGATTTATTTAATTAATATATATGGATATGCCGAACAAGCACACTTTCGCACACATACACTGTATACTAGTACATACAGAAAAATGAAATAAAATTTGAAAACAAGCAACTTAAAAACTACTGTATTGAAAAATTATTGAAAATTTGTTTTTACCTTAATTTTGTTTTCGTTATACACATTTACTTAATTTTATTTTCTTATATGCATCTTTTAGTCTTTTTGAAAAATTTTTAGATTTCTTGAGTATGGCGAAGGAAACGAGATATATCAGCTGAAGGCAATGAATGTCTTCATGGACGACTTTCTAAGTAAAACGTACTCATGTTCATGTTACACATAGGAGAAATCACAAAATTCAACCAGTTCGTTTGTTTGGGTTCGAACATGAGTCGAAATAGCGATAATCAGATATCTTAGCCAGGAGGCCATTGATTGGGTTTGACAGATTTGGAAACCTAATAAATAGTATTTAATAAATATAATATTATTAAACGAATCGGCTTTATATAAACCAAAGAAAATTCTTATATCGAACACAACTAAAACTCGATATAACTTGCACTGATAAACTGATGTGTAATAACACTGATAAATTAAAATACTAAACGGAATATACATTAATTCTACATAGATAATTTTTTGTAATGTATTTCGCTGGGAATGTCTGGCTGCAAAATCCTGATTATATATACCCTTATTTTAAGGTTCTCACATATCTGATGGTTTGACTTTTACCTCAAAACACAAAGAATCCACAAAATTCAGTAAAATTAATAACTTTATTTCCCTGTTGAAAATTCTCTGAATCTTTTCAAATATAAAACACACGCGCCAAGCAGTTTGCTTTAAATAAGTATATGCAGCAACGAGAAGATGCGCTTTTGACAGCAACTCGTTTCGAAAATCGAAAATTTTTCTAAATGTAAGAGATGTGTCGCTTAAATTAATTTTTCATTAAACAAAAAAACAAAATGGAATCGCATATTATTAAAAGAATTTTATTGATAATTCAGATTCTGAAAACAAGAACATTGTTGTTATAAAAAACAAAGAAAAAATAAACAACATATTTCATTCAACGGGGCCAAATCTGGCGCATGAACTTTTCAACATACAAATATTTGAAGCATGTTATGGATAAAGGTTTATTTGATTATGGCAAAGTACTCGATGGTTATTTGCCTAAGGTGAAGGATGCCTTCGTTCGTGGACTCCCTAACGGAAATTGGCTTGCATACATGTTACACATATGGAAAACTAAGAATATCATCCTGGCAACCAGCCCGTTTGCCGGGATTCGAACCCCGGACAGAAATACCAGTTGTTCCGTTAGACTCCGCTCAGTCGCTGGTGGGCTGTCCGATAACGGAAAAGTTCAAAATTTCATATTAGATGAAAAGTGGTAGCATAGTATATAATTCGAAGTTATTGCCATTTCAGTGATGTGAAGAGATTTCAAGAATGTTTTATTATTTTATTTAGCTTATGACATACTAAATAAAATAATTAAACATTCTTAAAATCGCTTCTCTTAACATACTGGTAGTTTCACCTGCATTCAAACCCCCGTGAACAAGCTGATTGCATGGGCGTTTTTATGGTTTTAACTTTTTGTAGTGCGAGATTGTTTCCTTTAGAAAATCTGTCACGAAAGCTTACCTCCCCTTAGACAGATCGCCTTTACGTGCTTAATAATCTAACAAGCCAAACCAAACACAACCCGAGCGAGTAAAACAACCAAGCGTAGTCAAGGCACGTTATCATGAAAAGCTAACTAAAATTGGCTCATATTCACATTAAACATGGGCAGCAAAATTTCGCTAAAACTGGTATGCAGGCAATCCATTCGTCAGGATTTGAACCCGCTTCAAACTATTAGTATCCAACGATTTTACCGCTACTTCGTTGGCGGCCTTTTGTAGTATCTATAAGAAAAGTAATCGCAAAGACACAATCATTGCGTACCGACGGATGAATTAAGTTCGGAATTTAAAGAATAACTTTCATTCGTGCTATTGCTGTTAGCACTGACATTTGGACAGATGTTAATTTATTTTAAATTCTTTTAATTTAATTAATTTATATCTTTAAATAATTGATCTTCTGACTGTAATTTTTTGTGCGCAGTATATCTAACCCTTCCGTACACTAACTGTTTTAATTAATTTACACTCCGTTAATTTTAAGGGATTTTATATCGATAGATTTCTTTCCAAAAATGTTTCAAGGATTACATATTTTATTTTTTAGATTTCAAAACATTTTGTATTTAAAATCTTAATAATAAAATTTTTTAAAAAAATATTTCCAGAAATTCCTTCGTCGTATTCATTTATTCCATTTAGTTGAAGTTTCGAGTAGAATATCTTCCTTTCAACATTCACATAATTTTTATATGTCAGTTCGCCATTTCTACGGAGCATAGAACCACACATACGAGTACAAAACTCAGACATGCTGAAAGCACAGTTTTAACATTTAAGAATGTAAAAAAGAAGAATATACCATTATAATAACGCGCATTTGAAATACGAAGGCAAACAAGAAAGCTGGTTGCAACATTTTATATTTTTTCCTGACGAATCAGAAATTGTAATCATTTTTCAATACAAAAATAAAATATTTGATTCTATAACATATAGGCATAAAGGCGTCCTCCGTTACAATTCTTATTTTTTCTTGTTTCTACTAAAATTCGGCAATGTATTATAACAACCTCGGATCCTGTTTGACTTTCATTTGTATAAAGTACCACTAGGCAAACAGTTGTAAAACGATTTATCTTCTTTCGCAAACTTTTAGTCGGCACACAGATAATACATACCTGCTGTCTGACAAAGATACTTCACTCTAAGGACTTTTTCCTAAAGTACTCTTTTCAAAGAGACTTCACACCCTATTAAGACCTTTGTGTCAACTGACAGCCGCCTGCAGAAAGGTAGGGGAAGGAAGACCAGATCGCGTCGTCTAAACACGTCTTAAGCAATCTTCGCGACTATGCGTAATGTATGCTTTACGCATGCACGCATTGAAAGAAATGCGTGCATGCGTAAATTTATGCATGCCATCTTACCAGATTTAAACTGATGATTTATAATCCGGAAAAATCGATAATCCGGAATCGCCGAAGTCCCGACGAGTCCGGATTAACGACTTTTGACTGTATATATATAACCTTCTTCAATTTTTATATGTAATTTATCTTATGAGAAATACGATATTCTAAATATGCTTCATTAAAAAAAAAATCTTGAGGATAAGTAAAAGAGCCTGTATATAATATTTTTCCATTTTGCAGGTGTGAAAGCAGTTACGTGGAAAACAGTACTTACCATACATTACTTTTTTTTTCTAATTTTCAATCAAAAGGAACATGTTTCTGTGCTTAACACTCCTTATTCACTGTCACTGTCAATCACTACAGTAGTTGGCTGCACTACCAGTATCAATTATCACTAGTACTAGCATCCCACAACTGGTCACCATGACCAGCAACCACAACTAGTACAATACTATGAAACGTTCCCCGAAAAATGTATTTTATGCTCAATCATTAAATACATTTTACTGTGTTGCCAGCTGTTTGTATGCATCTATTTCTAATCATTTGTATGTATAAGCCACGTCCCTGAATTTCATATGCTTTTTCTGAAAAAAAAAAGGGAGTTTACGCTCGAGAGACTACAGTACATAGTAAACACTAACTTTCAGGAATTTTTGTGGATAATTCTGCAAACAGTTATGTTTATATCACACGAATAATTCAAATTAAACTCTGCTCTGCTTTGAGATGTCATAGATGCAAATTTTATCCATGTCTATTGTCAGGAGTAATTACTTTTAATGATTTTTCATTTGCTGACAGATTATACCAATTCTTCACTTGCTGGCAAACATGCATATTAAAGAAAAAAAAAAAAAGCTTAATTTCAACATATGCTGTCATTTCTATTTACAACCAATATCTCGAAAGTAATTTCAAATTGACAAATTTTAGGTACCTAAGTCTTCAAATACAACAGAATTATAAACATTCATACTTTATCCAGGAATTTCTACCAGAGAAATAGCATGAATTTAATTATCAAAAGTCCATTCAAATGATATTAATAAAGAATGGATAATAATAATAAATACTATTCATTAAATTATTATCCATGTTATGATTAAGATTTAAAGATTAATTAAGATTTAAACTAATTAAAAGATTAATTAAGATTAAAGATTAATTAAGATTTAAAGATTAATTTTTTATTACTTATACAAAGCTTACGCCATTCAATTGACTATTGTTACTATTTTTAAATAAGTGAAAATAATTTTTTCTTTTTTTTTTAAAGTAATATTTTTACTGGGCCCCTCCCCCTGCAAAAAAAAAGCAGATTCTTGATATTGATTTGATGGTTTCGTAAAATTAATTCGTGAAGTTTGTTTGGAAAGAAAATCAGCATTTGAAGTAAATAGCAATACAATATTTCCAGCTTTTTCAATAAATTTATTCTTAAACACAAAAACAATTAACAGGAAGAAAATGATAGTAATAATTATACAAAAATAATAAACAGAAAGAAATTAATAATTTACACAGAAAAAATAAAATTTTTGCAAGCATGCATTTTAAGAATTTTTACAATAAAATGAAAAATAATGGATGGGATCAATCATCTACAGGATCATACATAGCGTGCATGATCCTGAGCTTAATTTTCACTTTACGAGTTTCATCCATATTTTTCAATTTATTTTGCAAACTCATTAAAAAATGCATGTCATCAATGTAGATTTCTTGCGGGATCAACTCATTATTTCGTTCAGATACGATGTGCTCCATAGTAAAAAAAAAAGTTGCCTTCGATGTACAACGAAATTGTCTGCAGAAAGCCGCTTCGCTCTTACTGGTCAATGCTTATCCCAAACTCGCCATAATGTTGAAAACTTACAACCTTATGCTGCGAGCCTAAACCAGATTTTGTGACTTAGCACAGACTGGTTGGCTTTGGCAATGGAGCTTGGCTTTAACAACTTATGCCCTTTATGCCCCCGTCTCAACGCAGCCTTACAGGCCACACATTAAACAAAAGCTTTTAATGAATGGCAGTTCAACCTGAAGAAAGAAATTAAATCACCATTTAAAAATTAATGATCACAGTAACAATATAAAGGTTTAGCACCCAGCTTATAAATAATCCTGCTCTTTCAGAAAAAATTGTCATGACAATAGATTTAGGTATATAATTTATTTCTGTAAAAAAAATGTTACGCCTTTCTAGCAAAAACATGAACACACATATTTACCGGTTCCCAGACAAAACCCACTGGACGAAAGCGCACGTGACAAAAGCCCACAAATGAAAGCCCACTATGATAATTGCCCACGCGACAAACACCCACAGCGATGAAAGTGCACATTGATTAAAGCCCACATTGATAAAAGCTCGCATAAATATAAACCCACGCTGATAAAAGCCCACACTGATAAAAGCGCACATAATCAAAAGGCACTTATGCTTTTTTAATTATTTTTATATATTTCTAATTTTAATTATAATAAATGGAGTATTCAGATCTGAATTTTAATGTCTCTATGTCTGTATATTCTATCACTACTTTATTTGTTTAATTTATTAGTTTGAAAGCAAACTTTCTACTCTCTGATTAAGTGATTAGCTATAACGTTTCGATGATAAATCTGAAATTGCATTTTATTATTTATTTACTTATGTAACTTTGGTATGTGTATGTAAAAATGAAAAATATCATTGTGGAGTTTCTCACATGCTATTTTTAAGGTAATATGGCTATGTTTCATTATTAAAACTATTAACTTTTTCATTAAAAACACTCGAATTTTATTTTATTTGTTTTTAGTTTTTCCTTTAGTTTCTTTTTAGTTTAGGAATATTAAAACAATTAAACATAATGAAAACTTGGCTAGGAGATATTTTATTCTTTACTTTAGACTGAGCTTAGTATCAAAGTTTAAACATATTTCTCATTGAAAGCTGTTTTGAATGTAACAATTATTCGGTTCACGGTTTTAAAGGATATTGGTTGTAGATATGGTGGCCTTAGAAATGTGATATTCGCTGGCAATTTTCGTTTATGTTCACAAAAAATGCAGGTCTCTTTCAAAAGGTGACGTCTTAGAAATGTCGTCAATAGATATAATTCACTATAATTATTTTCTAATGGATAATGGAATTAACTTAATCTAATGTCAATTAGAGAATGGCTATTTACAATAGGGAAATTTAAAAGCACTATAACTGTAATTTTTCTTTCACACTCAGCTGTTATATAAGATTAGCTGCTTTCTGTGTATTTTTCATGTTATATAACTGATATCCATGCGTCTTGAACAAATATACAGCAAATGCCAGACAAATTATTAAAAAATTTCAATTTGATCTTGATTAGGAGGGATTAAAAAATTGCTGGTATGATACAAAGTGTTTGTCAGCGAGATAGCAGTAAAAATGTTGCACACTGGTAGTTCGTCTTGGAGTTCGACTAACAGATTTCCGCCATTTTAAGCAAATAACCCGCGAGTGCTTTTCTCATTCTAAATAATTCATGTTAGGAATACAATTAATTTATTTTAGAAATTAATTCCAGTTTGTTAAGGCTAGATAAATAACACCCATATACTTAAATATTAAGTAAATAATTTTAAAAATGTGCCCATGCGAACAATACGTTAGAAAAAGATCATACGTTATCTACTTTGTTGTTCTAATTATAAGGGTAATTAATTCATAAGTTCTTTAAGTTATTTAGAAAATAATTTATAAGGTAATTAAACGGCAACTGGGAGCGCAGTATTAATATTATTTAAATAATTATGAATTAATTTGGTAATACTTAGTTATTTAATTTTTAAATCATTAATAATTTTAATAGTAATTTTATTTTCTAAAATGTTTTTAGTATAGCGAAAATAGCATATGGTTTATGGCAACCTGAAGCCCGTCTCCGGTAATTAAATAATTATGATTTTAATAGTATTTAGATGTCTAATAGATTTTAATAGTCTAATAAATAATAATATTTTGTTCTAATAAATAATTAAACAGCGAATGATCATACGGAACAACAAACAGCATATGAGCGTACGCACCACGTCTGCTGACAAAGTTACGTGATCAGCACGACGAATCATTTGCAAAGTCACATGACAGCCAAAGCAAAGTATTTACATATAGAAAGAAAACGTCTTTTCGCTTTTCCCTTTCTCCCTAGCGTAGTGAAGATCTAAACTAGCAACCTAAACTCTCCTCCCACTTTATGGCGCGTATCGCCCAAGTTGGCGAACTCGATTTCAGAAAGTTGGCCAAGTGCAGGTTATCTAAGTATCCCCCCAAAAGCCAATAAATTTGTAAACAGACATTAATTTAAAAATTTACTTTACTATCATGGTTCAACATCCTGATTCGCCGGTTCGTATCACGTGACCCCAAGTTATCTCATCTCACGTAAACTATGCTACAAAAATATAATTCTCTCAGTAATTATCTACATTAATTTCGAGTTAAATCTTAATTTGGAACACAAGTTTAATGCAACAATTATTTCAATTCGTACAAATAACTTACTCAGAAATTATGTAGAACAGCAGTGCTTTACTTCACTAGAGCATTCTCATTAGAACAGTGGCGTAGCAAGGGGGGGCAAGGGGGTGTATGATGCCCCGGACGCCGCTCTCAGAGGGGCGCCAAATGGTCTCCCAACAAGATTTTCATATCACTGTGGTTTTTTTGGGAGAAAAGGGGGCATCAAAAAGGTATTTTGCCCTGGTCACCAGTTATGCTCGCTACTCCACTGCATTAGAATTGATGAATTTAACCGATGATTTTGCCTTTTCTATATTTTCGCCTTTGGGTGAGCGGTGTCATTGCATTTTAATTGACTTAATTACGGCGAATGGTCTTAAGGCATAAAATTTAATTATCTTTAAATATTTTACGTAATTCTATGCCAATATTCAAGAAAAGAATTAATCTGGTAAGAAATGGCTGCAACTTGTTTTGAAAATGAGTAAAAGGTTACTAGCAAAGATATTCCATTTGGCATCAGTTGTATCATAATTAACGACTTTATTGTTTGCACCGGCAAAATGGAAAAGTACCCAAAAAACATAGAAAAGTTTTACATATGGATTTCTTACCTGCATTAAATTTATTTTTCAATGATTCATTCTTCCGAATGTCTTCCTACATACTTTATATGCATGGACGTGTCCCCAATTTCAATGAGAACATTTTAGATCTCATTTTTCTTTTGCAATGCAACATGAGGAAACCCTGTATTATATTTCCAATGTAGCATCAGGCAACCCTTTTGTGAACGTTACGCTCTGCAGCATGGATATGCTACTGTAGCTAGGTAATCATGGTCTTCAGGATATTTACAACAAAAATAAAAGTACCTAATACACTATTTCATCACATGCCCAATCCATCACACTTAAATCAATAAACAGAAAGCTGTGGTAGGTATCTGCATTACATTCAGAAAGTTGTGATAGGTATCTGCATTAAATTCAGAAAGCTGTGATAGGTACTTGCATTAAATTCAGAAAGCAAATTTAACACAAAGCATACATAAGTTACAGTACATATATGGGTGAGTTATTTACCCATGCTTCAGGCAGGATTTCCTTATTAGAAGCATTTTAAAGCAGTAATAAGGATATGATGATATTCTGCATTTTACTAGGTGACAAATATAAAGACTGAACACCTACGAATAAGCAAAAATGTACTGAAATCTATATGCGTACAGCTGTCATAAAGCAAATAGAAAACTTATATGCTCAAGAAACTCTAGTTTTACGTGAAAAGTAAATGCTGCTTCAAATTAGTAGTTACTTAAAATCACTTTGGATTTATTTTGCATATACAAAGTTGTTTTTCTTGTGGAAACAAACAGATGGGCTCTAGTGTAGAAATGGGTGCCCTTCGATCGTCCACAATTTCTTGTAAAATTTTGGCGATAAAATCTCATTCCTGCTTACCATGATAGTTTAACTTTGTTTTAGCCTCCTGATTTTTAAAAATAAAAATAGATTGATGGACAAATTTAAGGCAGTGCGCAATGCCTAGTTTGTGCAATTCTAGGATGTTTCTTTAAGTGAAAACAGATTGATGTGTATATGGACACAAAGTTTGTGCAATTCTTTGTTTTCTTATTTTGGTTTTGTGTAGCGGCCATCTTAAAATTGTCTTCCTGGCGCCGATCTTGGCGTCAAAAAAGAATCGCCAAAAACCAAGGGGCACCCAATTGTAAATTTTTACCAACAGATGGTTTAGTATTTACACTGATCAAATTACAAGTTACCCTCCCTCACACAGGGTCAACTTTATGCCATTTTATTTAATTAATTTAGGATTTGCATATGTATACTGGTTGCCAACTTTATGCCAACCAGTATACATATGCAAATCCTAAATTATCCCACTCAGCACCATTGAAATCTCTATGAATGTTACCAACCCTAAAGTCTGCTCTAGAAGCCTGCCTTGTAGGAATGAACCAAACTTGACTTCACATAAAGAGGCTTCGGTGCTGCATGGACAATTCCTTCCTGCCCTAGTAATTAAAGACTGCTACTAATTTAATACCTCAAAACACACAAGACATCTTCAATACAGAAAAATTGGTTTGTATAAATTCTTTTACCCATATGAGTCTAAGACTTCTCTCCTCTACGGTTATAGATGTTTAAATTACCATTTAGAATAAATAAATCTTTACACACATAAACGGGTTCTCTAAAATATGAGTATGAATATGCTTTTCTTATTATTCTTTCCTCTAAATCACTTGTTAAGATAGGTGACACAGATGTAACTTCTGTCTTACATATAAGCATAAAATACTGCAAAGTATCTTTTTGACTAAATAACTTTTTACATACTTCATATGTATGAAGTTTCTCTTAACTCCAAAACAGCAACTTATTCCGTGATTTCTATGGACAAAAAAGAAACATAGCAAAATTAGCCCATCATGCAATAAAGACGGGTATTCATTTTTTCTTTATGAAAAAAGCATACCAAACTGCTTCAATGTTTAGCTATTAGTAATATATTTTGTGCAGTGTTTAGACTTTAAATTACAATTTCTGTTACAATGAGACTGAGTGCCCCCAAATTTCTAATATTAGCATAAAGCTTGCAAACTTGTATGTGGATTTCAGATATCAAATAAATAATGTACAATTTTTGAAGTGATTTTGTTAAAAAAATTGAGTAGTCAGAGAGTTACCTGTAAAAGCATAAGCTCATTTAAACGATGCTTAACACTACATGAATTTTTAGATGCTACACACACCTAAAGTTTCTCTCCTGTGTGAGTAATTATATGCCTGTTTAAATTATTCTTACAACTAAATGATTTCTTACGTAGTTCACACACATAAGGTTTCTCTCCTGTGTGAATAATCATATGGCTCTTTAAGTTATAATTATGACTAAACGACTTCTTACATACTTTTCACACATAAAGGTTTTTCTCCTGTGTGACAGAGCCTATGGCTGTTTAAATGAGACTTTCAACTAAATGACTTGTTACATATTTCATAAGCATAAGATCTCTCTCTGGTGTGAATAATCATATGCTTGTTTAAACTATCCTTAAGTCTGAATGCCTTCTTACATACTTCACACACATAAAATTTCTCTCCTGTGTGAATACTCAAATGCCTCTTTAATTTATCTGTACGACTAAATGACTTCTTACATACTTCACAAACATAAGGTTTCTTTCCTGTGTGAATGAGCATATGGTTGTTTAAACTACTCTTTTGACTAAATGACTTCTTACATACTTCACATTCATAAGGTTTCTCGCCTGTGTGACTAAGCAAATGCTTATTAAAATTACTCTTGTAACAAAATGACTTCTTACATATTTCACACACATAAGGTTTTTCTCCTGTGTGACAGAGCATATGGCTGTTTAAATGAGACTTTCGACTGAATGACTTGTTACATACTTCACATTCATGAGGTTTCTTGCCTGTGTGAATAAGCAAATGCTTATTACAATTACTCTTGTCACGAAACGACTTCTTACATATTTCACACACATAAGGTTTCTCTCCTGTGTGAATAACTATATGATTGTTTAAATTATGCTTTTGACTAAATGACTTCTTACATACTTCACATTCATAAGGTTTCTCTCCTGTGTGAATGAGTACATGGCTTTTTAAATTAGACTTTTGTCTAAATGACTTCTTACATACTTCACACTCATAAGGTTTCTCTTCTGTGTGATGAAGCATATGTTTGTTTAAACTGTCCTTATATCTAAATGGTCTCTTACATACTTCACACACGCAAACGCAAGGTTTCTCTCCTGTGCAAATGAGCCTATGGTTGTTTAAACTACACTTTTTTGTAAATGACGTCTTACATACTTCACACTCATAAGGTTTCTCTCCTGTGTGTACATGCATATGCCTGTTTAAATGCTGCTTAACATTAAATGATTTCTTACATACTTCACAAACATAAGGTTTCTCTCCTGCGTGAATTGCCATACGGTTGTTAAGCTACACTGTTCAGTAAACATTTTCTTACATACGTCACACAATGCTTCTGTTTTGTATCGAAAACTGCATGCTTGTTTAAAACGGAGTCTCGCCTGAACAACTGATTCAATACCTCATACAGACCAGGTTTTTTTTTTTCCTGTTCCCGATATGCTATGTTGTCAGACGGACACACAAAGTAGACAGATGTCTTTTTTTGCACCCGCTAAGTCTTTCTGCACAGATGGGCGAAAAACCAAGCATAGGTGCAAAGAAAAGGTATATAGAAAGGGGGCAATTTGAGGAGAGTAAAAAGGAACTTCGTACATTTTTTACGAGTTCAAAAGGCCAGAAAGAAAAGATGCGTCAAAATAAAATTTAAAATAAATGGCCCAAAAATAATAAAAAGGGAAAAAAAGGGGGCCTATAGAAAGAAAAGGAAAAGAAGTAGAAAATATCCTAAAATACGATTGTGTCCATGACAGTAGTTAAGGAGTCCATCTGCAAAAATTAGTGTCTTTAAGAAGCAAACTTTAGCTAAGTTTAATAAAAAAATAATAATAAATAAATGAATAAATTCCTACATGGTAATGTGTATGCCCTTATCTTGAGACCTAACTAGAAAAAACATATATCATCACAGAGACAGAGATGTACATAACATTTTAACTAAAGTAACATTAAATATTACCGTTCCCAAAAAATTCATGCATATTTCAGAAAAACACTAATTGACAAAATCATAAATCCATACACAGTGTGAGAGCATTTCAGCAAAAATAAATTATACAGTTTATTTTTCTTAAATATTAGTTAAATATAAAATTAATTTATTAATTTAACCGTTGTAATTTATTATAGTACAAGTTTAACAAATTCCGTCACACTGTATTTTTATTTGCTCATAATTATAAGTTTGAGACCTGAACAAAAAAAAAAAAGTCGGTGATCTTAGTTACAAAAATCACAATCTATAATTATCGATGGTCAAGAGATCCCCATTTTTCCCTCGCAAGAAATTCCTAAGGACGAAAAGGGGGGGGGGCTTCGAAGGGTGTGAGTTGCTGATAAGAACGGACTACTGATAAGTAAGGCTCCTCTAAACCAGGCTGAATCACCAACTTTTCTCTCTTGGCGAGGGAGTGAACGCGCTGCCAATTTTTGCGCGTTTATCGCACACGCTGGCTGAATGTCTGCTATTTTTTTAAAGATTTATTTTATAGACGCGCGGCATTCAGCGCATATAAACTTTTCGGATAATTTATTAATTCTCGAATAGTATATAGACGTTTTCACCTAAATAAAAATTTCGCGTATATTTTGTAAACATATTCAAAATAACTTATTCTTTAGATGTTTCAGTTTCGTTAGCAGACTATAATAAATAAGATATGAATAAAAACTTTCAATAGTGTCAAATGGGGAAATAGTTAAAGCGTAGAGTGTGCAAATAACTTTATCTTAATGACATTTTAACAAAAATATCCATAAAAACACTGTAAATTCATACTAAAAAAATAACTTAAGAATATGTTGTCATTTAAGTCTGAGGTATATGGAAATAATTGTGCAAGATTCTGAAGAAACACTTTCTTTTAAATGTGTGAAATATTTCATAACATATATGGAAGAAGAAAGTACAGCATTCTGTGTTTTGGATGCTTTTCATCAAATGTAATATAAATACGAACTAGAAACCGTAATAAAAAGTCCTTCCTCTTCAATCAGATCACCTTTGTGTTGCATTGTATTTGTAATATTTCTAAAAATCCAATTTTTACCTAAATTAAAAAACAGTTATTCCATAAAAGATAATAACTTTGATCGTATATAGAATGAATTTTGTAATTTGAGTTATGTTACAAAATAATTCATAGTTTATATATTTTATAATTTAGATAAAACCTGTCCAATTTAAGAATGTGTGTTAATCACATTCTTAAATTGTAAAAGGACGACTTAACCACATGTAATTCATTTCAAAGCATAAAAGAAAGCTTATTTTTTATTTTACACAGCAACAGCATTTTCATGCAGTCAAGTGTTTTTAACTGCTAGTTATTATACATAATACTTAATTTTAAATCCATTCTTATTAGAAAGCATAACTAAGAAACTTTTTTTTAAAGCACCACAGTGATTGCAAAGAATGTCGTTAAATTTACAAAAGTATTGAAAATATATTGAACAGCATTATAACAAGAAAGTACTGTACAAAATATGTAAATTTAGCATAACTTCTTTTTTAGTATTTGCATAGTTTCCTCCAAATGAACCTTAATGGGAAGTTATCTTGCGAAAATTTAAAAGTATTAAAATGGCCTCTATTTAAGATGTAACTGCATTTATAATTATTTTGTAATTGTGAATAGATTATATTATTGCAATTAGATTATGCACTTACAATATAATTGCATAAAGTAATGAAATTAAGAGTTCACAGATACAATGTAATATAATTACAATGCAATTACCTAAATTGTAATTATAACCACTTATTTAATACCACAATATTATTACAATCACAATGTAATTTAAATTGGGTACTATATTTGCATACCCTCCACTCAAAAGGAGGTACTGATAAGCCTGGAAGTTATTATCAACAAAAAGCCTGTTCAGGACAGTTTGATGACAATTTCCACCGGGCGAAAAGTACATTCTTAAGCCCAGGCAAATCATGACAATAAAAATCATTTAGTCTTATGATTGACTATATTTTAAACCCTAAATCTGAATTCTGCATTAAATTATTTACCTATATTTTAACATACTTTATGAATTATTAGAAGCGATATGGCAAATATCTTCTAAAAATAACTGTAAAATATCTGTATCCATTAATTGATTCAGATACACACTTTTATTATTTAAGTATATCAAAATAACAGTTTCATGTTCCTGAAATACAAAAATTATGGAAAAAGTTAAAG
Organism: Stegodyphus dumicola; assembly: GCF_044657685.1. Taxonomy (NCBI): domain Eukaryota; kingdom Metazoa; phylum Arthropoda; class Arachnida; order Araneae; family Eresidae; genus Stegodyphus; species Stegodyphus dumicola. The sequence goes on along the minus strand of NC_140778.1, from coordinate 65,814,729 downwards.
TAATATTCTTAGAAGCATATGATATTAGTCACCAGATGCAAAATTATAGTTAATTTTTTGTCCTAAATACAATTTTATTACACAGTAGTCAAATGTGTAACTTAATAACATGTTATATAAAAAATTAATGATAATAAGTTTATCAGAAATGAATTAATTCTGCAAATAAACTTTCTGCACTTGAAAATTTTCTACACCTGAGGGGAGGGAGAGATCTAGTAAAATTAGATTTATTATAACTTCAGTTGGACCAAACACCTTCTCTCTATATATATGCATCACTAAAGAAATAAATAAAATTATCATGCTTAAAAAACAGATATACCATACCAGTTTTTTTCCCCTTATTACCCTTTACATTGAGAAATAACAAACAGTACAACACTGAAAAATACTATCCTTGAAATTTTGTTTAAATGAAGAAACACACACCATCTTTTTATTTAAGCATTACACTTCAAAAACAGATACACATACCAATTTATTTTCACTAGCCTTTATACTGATAACATGCCATATAAAAATGAAAAGAATTATCCTTGAAATTTAGATTGAAGTAACGCAATGGGAAAATTTATGCACACGGACATCTTTTTTCTATTGCATGTTGTCTGACATGATCCACAAGTGCCTAAAAATGTACCCAAAGAAACGCATTTCAATATTAACAAAAAATTGTTTACAGATTAAAATTCATTCATTTCATACCAGTATTATAAAGATCATGCATGAAACAAATCTGCTTTCCCATACTTTTAAGTAAAACTTTTATACTGGAAAATAGACTATATTTCTATATATTAGAAACAAGAAAATACTAATTTGAATGTTCTGCATTCATTTCTAAATCTTTACTCCATTGCCAAATTGTATAATACTGTGATTATAAATAAACTTGCACAATCCTTGCAATTATTGAAGTCAGATTATATATATATTGTCTCACACTATTCAATTTATTCTATTGACTTCAGATGTCAATGTCAAAATTCTGGAAGTTATTTTAACCAAGAAACAGTAGTGGGCACCGTGCATAAACAACTCATCTAACTTTTTAACAATAGTGATTATAAAATAAAGAAAAAATTATATATCATTCCAACGATATTGCAACTATAGTATAATGTTACATATATCTTTAGCAAACATTCAGATTTTATCTTGACTTTCCAAATTATTATTTATTTTTTAATAAATTTCAATATGCTAATGATTTTCATGTTACATTAGTATAAATTCCACAATTAGCACAGGAAAACAAAATCCGCGCTTTATATTAGAAGAGAAATTTCTTTTCCACATTCAAAACATCTACATTGGCGATGTTTGGCGACGGGTACATTAACCCTAGACTAATTTAATTATAGCTATTATTACAGAAATTAGCAGATACTCAGGTTATTGTACACAAGAATTTCACTTTACTTGCACATTATAAACATCAGAGAAGATATAAACTCTAAATGAAGGCGTAATTAACATTATACTTACTTCAGCGCCTGGACCAGGTTTCCAATTGTCTCTTCGGCAATTATTTACCCATATTTTTCTTCTTTCTTCATTTTTAGGAAATTTTACCAATGTATGACCTTTCCGTGAATGATTTGAACAAGTAATAGCTGTACATCCGCCCATTTTACACAAAAAAAACACAAAAAATTGTTGCACCGTAACTACAGAGCCGCCATTAAATCTCCCATTTGGGAGCGCGAATGCCTGATGATTCAGCCTGGTATATAGGAGCCTTACTGATAAGGAATGTGGCGTCTCTACGGAATAGTTATGAAGAAAAGAACCACATGACTTGCTACTATTACTAACTATTGTATAATGCTAGAATCTTATGAAAATAATAAATAAAGAAATTTAATGGCACTTTAGTGATAGAGAATAAGATATTGTATAGAGAACAGAATGTTACTTATCTGAATATTCCGTGTCAGGGTTTCTTTTGGATTTCTCGTGTTGATAGTTGTTTCACATGGTTGTGGCTGTGTGCAACAACAAACTATGAGTATTGGAATTTGCCAGTACTTTTAAGGATGAATTCATAACATGCCATAACAGCCAATTTTTAGATAACAAAAACATTTAATCACATCACAATAGTAAAACTTAATTAGTACAGTTGACAGACAATCACGTTAAAGTAAAACGAGCGACCAACCTCACCGACGAGACAGACAGACAAAGTAGACAGATATCTTGTTTTGCACCCGCTAAGTCTTTCTGCACAGATGGGCAAAAAATCAAGCATAGGTGCGAAGGAAAAGTATATAGAAAGAGGGGCAATTTCGTATTTGAGGAGAGTAAAACGAACTTCGTACATCTTGTACGAGTTCAAAAGGTCAGGAAGAAAAGATGGGACAAAATAAAATTTAAAATAAATGGTCCAAAAATAATAGAGGCGGAAAAAGGGCCTATAGAAAGAAAAGGAAAAGAAGTAGAAAATATCCTAAAAACGATTGTGTCCATGAGTGTAGTTAAAAGGAGAAGTAACTGTCTTCATTTACAATAAATATTTACGGTGTTAAAATGCTTCGTATCAAGGTATTTAGCATGGTATAAAGTAATATGTATGCTTGCATCCTGAGATATCAACAAAAGTCATCAAACAAAAGTATATATTAATTTAACCAAAGTAAGTTATGCTACTTTCATTCTCAACATTTTCATACATTTTTCAAAAAACAGCAGCAGACTAACAACATAGAACCATATACAATACAAGACCACAACCGCACACACACACACAATATATATATATATATATATATGTGTGTGTGTGTGTGTGTGTGTGTAAATTACTGAGTATATGTATTAAAAACATAAATTAAACAGTATTTATTAATTTAACTATCATAATTTATTACAAGATTAATTATTTTACTATCATAATTTATTACTAGTTAATTAATGTTAGTATAACACAATGATGAGGCACACTGTTATTTATATAAGCTTATAGTTCTAAGAATTCATTTAAGGCGGTGAAGAATAAACCATCCCTTACATATGAACATTTAACAGATAGCAAAGAACAGTATGAGAAAAAATCAGTGAGGTATAATATTATTTAAAGGCGAAACTATATTCAAGCGATCTAAAAAGAAAAGAGAATCCAGAAGATCCGAGAGGGAAATAGCGCGATGCCCAAATTTTCCCTCTCACGAGATTCCTTAAGGGCTCTGTAAGTGTTGACAGACGTGAACTGATAACGTTGGCGTCTATTTGGAGTTGATACACAAAGGAAGCCACAAGCAATGAGCAATTTCAAGTATTTTTTAATGCTTTAAACTGATGAAAAATTTAGATTTATTGATTTTAAGGCACTTATTTATAGAAATTTGATTTAGTTTAGATTAAAGAAAAGTACTTATCTTAAAATTCCAGGCTTTTGGAGTATATCCTTACATTGTCCGCTGTTTTATTCTCGTCAACATCGGACCCGAAATTCATTGGAATGATATAGGTGTTGTAGAAAAAAACATTATTTCAAATTAATTTAATTGATAATCACCCAAGAGGAAAGAAAACTTTTTTACTTTTTTACGGAGCGCAGCGATCGTGCTGCCGCTTGCCTCGGTGATCACAGCCACCCCTCCCGCACCGACGAGACGAGACGTGTCACCTTCGGTAACAGTTAGTGATAACGGCGCGCAGTTGGCGAGTACAACAGATATTTACAGAGTCGCCACACTACTCCCCCTCCAGTGGCAACGAATTAAAAGTACCGAGGGTTAAATCGGACTCTACGCCCGGAACGTGTATGCTGAGGAGCACTTGTTTTCTGGGATCCGGGCACAAGAACTGACGTAGTAGCAGATGTTGATGTAGACCCAATAGATGAAGGTATCTTCGAAGGAGGTGGGACTGATGTACCAGTCTCGACAGTTTGTGGTGCTAAGATAAAGGCTGGTTTGAGACGATTAAGGCTCACCACTGTCTCTTTGTCGCCGATTAGTATTCGATAGTTCTTGGATGTGCGACTTAGAACTAGGTGTGGGCTTGTATAGGTAGGCTCCAAGCACGTTTTTGATGCATCCCACCCTAAGAACACATGTGAGGATGTAGCGAGTTCTTTAGGAACAAACACAGGTCTTGAAGAATGTATGCTTGTGGGCTTAGGGTATATAGCAGCCATGGTTTCACGAAATTGTTTGAGGAATGCATGGGGATGAACATTGGGTGAGTTTTTTGCGGGATTTATAAAATCTCCCGGTAAACGTAAATTGGTACTATAAACCATTTCAGCACTTGAAGAACCCAGGTCCTCTTTGATAGCCGTTCTAAGTCCTAACAACACAGTAGGAAGGCCATCAACCCAGTGAATAGCAGTATGGCATCTAATGGCCTGTTTAAGAGAGCGACGGAACCTCTCGACAAGTCCATTGGAATTCGGGTGGTACGGTGATGTACGAATCTTTTTAGTTCCCAAGAATTTTGTTAGTGCAGTAAATAATTGAGATTCGAACTGAAGTCCTTGGTCCGTGGTAACGTACTCGGGTACCCCAATCCATACAGAAATCCATACAGAAAAAAGGTTTTTGCCACAGTATCGGCTGACATACCTACAATAGGGATAGCCTCTGGCCAACGTGTGTATCTGTCGACACACGTAAGAAGATATGTATAACTTAGTGATTGGGGTAAGGGTCCAACCAAATCGATATGTACGTGGCTAAAGCGAGCAGATGGTAACTCAAAGCGTTGACATGGAGTTCGAGTGTGCCTGTGAATTTTTGATTTTTGACAGTCTGTACATGACTTTGCCCATGCAGCGATGTCCTTCTGCATACCAGGTCATACAAAACGCTGTTGAATTAACGTGCGAGAAGCACGGATGCCAAAATGGGATAAATTATGGAGGCCGCTGTGTTGTATTTTATACGTGTTGGGTACGTGCTCAGTGATGATTACAAGATGTACACAAACATCGTTTATTCTACATTACTCATCTACTATTCTATATTACAGTTATAGTTAAAGATAATAATAGATACAATTACAGTTACATGTATAACATCTCCCTTTTTTATAAAAAATAATAATAGTAGTAAAATTAAACATATTCTTTTAAATAATAAGGTTTCTTAACAGTCCTACCAGATCGAGTGACGTAGTTATGTCCATTTGAAAAATTTGATGATACTATACCTCTTTCACTATTTGGTGACACAACACTTCTGTTAGATTTTGAAGGACTTACAGGCACATATAAATTTGTAGTGCTCCTACTATTTTCATGTATCTCGGGTTCATCTATAACTTCATTCTCATAGTTGTTTTGTATTGCAAACTCTTCCTGATTAGTTCCTTTAAGAAGGTCTCTTCTGTTCCTTTCTACAATTCTTCCATCTGTTCTTATAATCCTATATGAACGTGGTCTTTCTGCTTCTTCTATAATTTTCCCTCTTTCATTTAGTTTTTTCCCTTTCCTTTTATGTAAACATGATCTCCTGTTTTCAGTGGTTTTAATGGTCTTGCATTCCTATCATAATAACTTTTTTGTAAGGTTTGTCTCTTCAGTAAATGTTGTTTATGGTCTTCATATCGTTTAGCTTGGACAAAATTCTCTTTTATAGGCATCAATCCATTTACTTTTCTTCCAAACATCAATTCTGCAGGTGACTTAATTTCATCTGAAATAGGAGAGTTACGATATTCCAGTAAAACTAAATATGGATCCTTGTTGTCAACTACAGCTTTTTCTAACATTCGCTTGACAGTTTGAATATGTCTTTCAACCATTCCATTAGATTGTGGGTATTTTGGACTTGAAGTTCTGGTTTCAAAATTCCATCTTCTTGCAAAATCTTTAAATTTTCTTCAATTATATTGTGGACCATTATCCGAATATACTATTTTCGGAATACCATGTCTTGCAAAAATTGATTTCAATTGCTTTATCACTGCTACACTTGACAAATCTTCCAAATGTCCAATTTCAACATATTTGCTAAAATAATCTATAACTATTAGATAATCTCTTCCTTGAAAGTAAAAGAGGTCTGTTCCCAATACTTCCCATGGACCATTAGGTATTTCTTTAGATATCATTGGTTCTTTAGTATTAGCTTTTTGTAAACTTAAACATGTTTGACAATTCAGTACCAAATCTTCAATTTCTTTGGACATTCCTGGCCAATATAATATTTCTCTTGCTTTGATCTTGCATTTTACTACTCCTAAATGACCATAATGAATTCTGCTTAACATATCTTTTCGTAAACTTCTTGGTACAACAACACAGGAATTTTTAAATATTAATCCATTTGCTTCTGATAGTTCTTCTCTGAAGTTAAAATATGGTTTTGCCAGTTCTGGAACCATACATTTTTCATCTGGCCATCCAGTTTTAATTAATTTTCTTAAAACTTGTAGTTCTTCATCTTTTTCTGTTTCCAGTTGAAAAACTTCCATTTTACCATTAGACATTGGTATACATTCTACAACTAATCCAACATGAGCTTCTATTTCTCCTTCAAAGAAATCAGATCCTTCATCAGTGAATGATCTTGATAATGCATCCGCTATAAAAAGTTCTTTTCCTGGTTTATATTTTATCTCAAACTGATATGGATGTAATCTTATACGCATTCTTTGTAGTCTTACAGGGCATTTATTTAATGGCTTTTTAAAAATTGATTCCAGTGGTTTATGATCACTTTCCACAGTAATATTTTTTCCAAATATATACTGGTGAAATTTCTCACACGCAAATAAAATAGCTAAAGTTTCCTTTTCAATTTGAGCATAATTCTTCTGTGTATCTGTTAATGCCTTAGATGCATATGCCACTGGTAAATTATTCTGCAGTAAGACTGCTCCTAGTCCTTCTTGAGATGCATCTACAGATAAAACTACTGGTATGTTTATATCATAATACTGTAAAATTGGTTTATTTACCAAGACATCTTTTAGTCTTCTAAATGCTTTTTCATGTGTTGCATTCCAGTTCCAGATAACTTGTTTTTTCAACAAATCTCTTAAACATGATGTCAATTCTGATACATTAGGTATAAATCTAGAAACATATGTAATCATTCCTAGGAAAGTTTCTAATTCTTTCACATTTTTTGGTGGTTTTATATCTAGAATAGCCTTAATTTTGTCTTCATCTGGTTTTAAAGCATCTTTAGAAAATATTTGTCCCATATATTTCACTTCATTCAGCCCAAATTTACATTTATTTAAATTAATTTTTCTCAATTTTTCTCTGGCTCTGTCCAACAACTTCTTTAATCTTGAATCGTGTTCTTTTTTATCATTACCCCAAACTAATAAGTCATCTATATATATTTGAACTCCTTTTAAATCACTAAAAATTTCAGAAAAACTTCTGTGGAAAACTTCTGGTGATGAACTCAGTCCATATGGCAACCTCAAAAAACAATATCTACCAAACGGAGTGTTAAATGTAGTAAATTCACAACTTGAATCTGACAGTTTAATTTGCCAAAATGCTTTGTTTGCTAAAATACTAAAGACCTTTGCATTTGTCATTTGAGATGAAATTTCTTCAAAGGTTGGTATGTGATAATGTTCTCTCAGTGTATTTTGGTTAAGGTGCTGAGGATCTAAACACACTCTTAAATTTCCATCCTTTTTCCTTACTACCACTAATGAATTCACGAATTCTGTTGGTTGGTTAACTTTCTTTATAATACCATCTTTTTCCATTCTTGCTAATTCCTTTTTTAATGGATTTAATAAGCTAAGTGGAATTTTCCTACAAGGTTCTATTTTACCAACAGCTCCTGGTTTTAATTTAATATGATATGTATATCCAGTTAAATTCCCAGTTCCTTTAAACAAATCTTGATATCCTTTTAAAAGTTCTGGTAACCTTTCATTAGAATCAGGATTTACTGTACAAATCCTTTGTATTAGGCTTAATTTTTGCAATGTAGGTAAACCTAAAATAGCTGGAACAGTTTTATCACATGCTACGACTTGAAATTCTACTTCATCCTTGTCCCCTTTTGATGTTTCACATAATAATTTACATTTTCCAACTACATCAATCGTAGTACCATTGTAATTATTTAAAGTGACTTTTGATTTAGTCAAACATTTCTCTCTTAAATTTAGGCAATGGTAGCACATTACACTGAGCTCCAGTATCCAACTTAACAAATAAATATTTAGATATGTTTACTTTTAGTTTTTCAAACCATTCGGTTTTATTTTTAGAAAATGGCTTTATATCTTCTACTGACCCTAAAATATATTCATTACCATTATTATGTAACTCATGCTCTAAATTATTCTGTACAACATTAACATTTTTAAAAGTGCACATTTTAGAAAAGTGATTTTTCTTTTTACAGTACAAGCAAATCTTATTATAAGCAGGACAGTTGTATAACTTATGAAAAGTTCCACATTTTCTACATGGTTTTGGATTATTGTACTTATTTCCTTGATAGTTTGAAGAAGATTTAGTACTTTGTTTTACATGATAGTCTTTCTTACAAGGCTGACTTTTTTCCTCTGAAGGTCGAAATTTATTACGTTTGATAGCTTCTATTTTATTTTCTTCAGTTAAAGTTTTCAGCTGAAGTTCTGCTAATTCAGAAGCTTTACACATTTTAATACATTTCTCCAATGTTAACTGATCTTCCCTTAATAATCTATCTTTGAGATTTTTATTTAGAATTCCACTTACTATTCTATCCCTTATTAAACTATCTTTTAATTCTGCAAATCCACAGTTGCTACTTAATTTCTTTAAATCGGTTAAGAAATCATCAAACGATTCACCTACATGTTGTGTTCGACAGAAAAATATATGTCTATCAACACTTTCGTTTGCTTTCGGTATGCAAAAATTTTCGAAAGCTTCAATTACTTTGTCAACATCCTTCTTATCTTCTTCACTTAAATTAAAAGTATTAAATTTTTGAAGTGCTTTTTCACCAATTATATGCAATAAAATAGCTACTTTAATTTCAGGTGATTTAGTAATACCACCAGACGCTAACATATAAATTTGGAATTTTTGTTTCCATTTCTTCCAATTTTCGCTTAAATTTCCTTCGAAACTTAGATTACTTGGTGGCTTTAATCCATCCATATTTAATTTAGGACTTTAAATACTTTATATATACGTATTTTTAGCCACTTCCAATAATAATAAACAACTCACTTACCAGCGATATAAGTTTCGATTTCACAGTAAACAACTTCCCATGATGTTTTTGTTTAGAACATCTTTACCGAGGCTGCATGGTTCTTCAAAAAAAAATTTTCTTTTTTAATCAACGACGAGCTGCGCCATGTGTTGTATTTTATATGTGTTGGGTACGTGCTCAGTGATGATTACAAGATGTACACAAACATCGATTATTCTACATTGCTCATCTACTATTCTATATTACAGTTATAGTTAAAGACAATAATAGATACATTTACAGTTACATATATAACAGCCGCTAAAAATACCATGCCGGAATTTCAGTGAAATGTATGGCCGCACGACATTACCTTGCACATCGCAGTACAGTGAAAGATATGGTTCTAACTGCATAGGTACTAAATTAAGTCCATGAAAAGACTTGTCAGACAAAACATATTGCAATTCTGGGTCCTGTTTCTGACATTCAGCAATGGCGGAGAAATCTGTTGTTGATGGCAACTGAACCTCTTCAATTCTGGACAGAGCATCAGCAACTGTATATTGAGGGCCTTCCACATGCCTAAAATCGGTTGTAATCAAGATGATGCATTTGCCTGGGAGAAGCCTTGTCAGGCTTTTGTCGAAAAGCGAAAATTAGTGGCTTGTGGTCGGTATAGATAGAAAACACACGACCTTCTATCATGTGACGAAAATGTTTAACAGCCTCATATGCACTAAGAAGTTCGCAGTCGTACGTGCTGTATTTTGATTGCGCTGCAGAAAATTTTTTCGAGAAGAAAGCCAGAGGCTTCCATGCTCCGTCTACCAGTTGCTGCAAAACCGCACCCATAGCCGTATTAGATGCGTCAACCATTAATGCTAAAGAGTGCTTAGGAGGATAGCTAAGAGCTGTTGCCGACGCTAAGTCATTCTTGCATTGTACAAAGGCTGTACTGGCATCATCAGACCAAATAATTGGCCGTGTAGCTTTCTTTTTACTCCCAACCAAATATGTGTGCAAAGGTGCCTGCTTTTCAGCGGCATGAGGAAGAAAGCGACGATAAAAATTTAACATGGCCAGAAAACGACGCAGCTCCTGAACAGTTTTTAGCTCTGGGAAATTTTGAATTGCAGTGATTCTGCACTAAGTGGGCGAACGCCCTCCGAAGAAACTTCGTGACCAAGAAATGACACTTTAAATTTCCCGAGAACACATTTTGATGGATTAATGACACCATAAGACTGAAATCGGCCAAGGACTATGCAAAGGTGTTCAAGGTGCTGGTTTTCAGTTGTCGAGGCTACCAGAATGTCATCGAAATATGGGACACAAAAATCTAAATCTCGAAGGATTTCATTAATAAAGCGCTGAAACGTTTGCGCAGCGTTACATAACCTGAAAGTCATGACAGGAAATTCGAATAATCCAAAAGGTGTTATTACAGCAGTTTCTTGTATATCAGGTGGATTGACAGGGATCTGGTGCTAAGCACGAGTCAAATCTAACGTAGAAAAAATATTTTTGCCTTCCAAGACTTGCATGCAGTCCTGAATATGAGGAACCGGATATCTATCAGGCAAAGTAACTGAATTAAGACCGTTAGGCTATTGCTCAAGTAGTTTGTGGAAAGGAGAATTACCGGAAATTAATTTAATTCCAAAATTAGTGGCATTTCCAAAGCTACCTACCGCGGACAATTGTGTGATGAAATCTGGCCTTAAGCCACGACTACTAAGGGCATGCTTCCCCTAGAGTCGGTGTCCTAGCTCTAGTGTAGAATTGGATGCCCCTTCGATTAGCGACAAATTTTTTTTAATTTTGGCGATGAAACCTCACTTCTGGTATCATGATAGTTTTAACTTCCTGATTTTAATTAAATAAAAATAGATTGATGTGTACATGGACAAATTTAAGGCAGTGCGCAATGCCTAGTTTGTGGAATTCTAGGATGTTTTTTTAAGTGAAAACAGATCGATGTGTACATGGACGCAGAGTTTGTGCAATTCTTTAACTTCTTACTTTGGTTTTGTGTAGCGGCCATCTTGAAATTGTGCTTTCCTGACGTCAAAAAAGAATCGCCAAAAAACAAGGGGCACCAAATTGTAAACTTTTCCCAACGATTTAATGTTTGTTTCGGAATATTAAGGATTACTCTAATGTTTCAATACAAAATTTGATCTAGTCGGATATAAGTTACTGATGACTGGAAGATGCATGTAAAGTGCGGTTTACAAATTATTCTGCATATTGATAATCAGAAACTTTTAAGTGATTATGACTTAAATCATCTAATATATAAAATGTACTCGCGGGAATTAAACCGAGTGAAGTTAATGTTAGGTTAGTGAAACCAAGTGCTAATTTGTGTCAGTAATTAATGTAGTAAATATTTTTAATCAAAATGCCACCAACTACCATTTCAATGGATTAACATAGTGTGTGTCAAGAAATCCTTAAAATACACGTCATATATATCTATCCGAATATTTACAGCATTGTTAACTGTGATTTGATTTCTTTACTGGATTCAATATGCTTTCTTAAATAAACTTCACTTTATTATTAGAACGTAAAGAGTATAAAGATGAAAAAGTGTGTCCAATCTAATGAACATATTGAAATGTAATTTAGCTGTGAAACTACTGAAGTTAAATGATGAAAACCTTATTTAATAAGAATTGAATATATTTAAGATATGTTACCAGCTCTGATATTTCAAGATTATTCGATATGCTTATCTATGAAGATTAAATCACTATTAACTGACAATTATGCTTCTGGTAAAGCATATATCTGGAATTTTCATTGTTCAGTATGCATTCTTAGAAAAAAGTTCATTGTTTTCCTGAAATATAAAGAAAATAGTACTGAATAACTGTAAGTGCTTAGTGTAATAGACCTACTGAAATTTAATTTAGCTATAAAACTGCAAATGCTAAATGATGCTGAACATGATTTAGCTAGAACTGAATTTAGTAAGATATGTTACCAGTTATGATATTTCAAGACTATTGAAAATGCCTAACAATGAGATATCATTACCAGTTCTAAGGTGTAATGTTGAATTGAATCCAATAAGTATACTTTTATTTCCAGGAAACATACTTTCAAGTGAATTGCTTGAATGTGTGTTTATAGTTCTTTACATCTAGTTAAATACAGTAAAACTTACATAAGCCAAAATTGAACAGATTAAGAAAAAAATTTAACTTAAAGCAACATTTCAAATTTTACATTTTGACATAATGAAGACTGATTACCCAGAGTTCCACTGATGATTGGACTCTATAAAATATGTCTTGAACCGACAATTATATATATATATATATATATATATATATATATATTTCTTTTTGAAAAAAAGCATTTAATAATTATTTTCTTACATTAGTATGTATTTTTAACTGTTAAGTTTGTGCATTTCAAAAATCTAATCACATGCAGATTATTATATTTCCAGTTATTTCCAAATTCATTAAAAGTATTTTTTTACAATTTACTGCCTGATTTTGTACTTTAATTATTGTAAATATGCTATGTAACTTATATTATGATCTTTATTGGCAATTGAAATTAAATTATTAGTAAGAAATTAATGATAAGATGCATTACTGATGTATCTAATAAGATATATTATTGATGACAGTACATAAAAATAATCAAAACTGTAAGATATATGGTTAAAAGGTACTATTCTATTTTCGGGACTAGATTCAGAAATGTATGTATGTATGCATGTATTGTACATGTGGGTATACATTCACACTTACTTATACACACATGCATAGGCTCACCAGTGGCCGAGTGGCAAAATCTCTGAACACTGAGTTCAAATCCAAGTAAATTGTCTGGCTTCATAGGCGTTTTCGTGGTTTTCCCCATTTGTAAAGTATATACCAACCAGTTTCATTTGGAAAGTTCTCCCTTTCTACAGGCAGTTAGCCCTAGTGTGCTTTGCTATACTAAACTAAAATGAAGCCAAAACCACTCATAGATACATACATTACATCTCTGAATCCTCTCCCAATAACAGAAGAGTACCAGTTAAAATTGGGCTTTTAAAGATATGTGAAAAGAGTTTTGAATTAAAATCCAGACTACATTTCATTATCTTGTAATAAATATATTGGACTTAAGATCACATTGTAACTATTTAAAATTAGTTCCACTAAGCTGTCAGTAATGCTCTATATTTACATTAAATACTGAAATCAAGATCAGAATGTTATGAATTAGTATTATTGTTGTTCACATAATTGCTTCACAGAAGTCCATTCTATTATCCGTAATTGGTTAGAGTTGACTTTAAAGTACCCCTTGTATTATCGCGAAGTTGTTGTTTCGTTTATCGCCAAGTTGTTGTATTATTTATGGTAACCTGAGGAGTTGGATGTTATGGAAACCCTGTTATGACGTAATCATTTGTATTATTCTGGGAAATTTTGAATCATGGGATGTTTCGCAAGGGCTTTTGTGGTATGTGTTGCTTAGGAAGTACATTGCTTGTTTCATTGTTTAGACGGTACAATGGCTGAATGTAGTAGGATTAATTTGAAGTTTCTGTACGATTTGGAACGAAAGGGGAAAAGTGCATTAATTGACTGGTGTGGAACATGAAGGTTTACTTAATAGCCATAGTCTGGAACTACGTAGTATATTTTTATGAATTTCTGTGGCGACGCCGATATACAGATTGTAGTTCAGATAATTTTAGGAAGTTTTTGGATGCTGTTAAGGAATTTTGTGTGCCACAGACTGAAGATAAACGAATTTCTAAATAAGGTAAGGGAATATTTGCTTTGTGTAGTGCTAAAATACATAATAGGTTTTTCCTTTTTTGTGTTATTTTATTGTTTGGTTTAAAATGTAGTTTATTCGATTATGTATTTTTGTTTGCCTCTACTGTAGAAGTATTTTTGTTTGCCTCTACTGTAGAATTGGGTGCTTCTTTGACTTTTTAAGTGAAAAATCTATCAATGTGTACATGAACAAACTCAAGGGATTGCGTAAAGCATAGTTTTTGCAATTCTCTGATTTTTTTTAAGTGAAAATAGGTTGATGTGTACATGGATAAAGTCAAGGGAGTGCACAATGTCATTTTTGTGCAATTCGGGGATTTTTTTTAAAGTGGAAATAGGTCAATGTGTACATGGATACTGAGTTTATGCAATTCTTTGACTTGTTATTTTGGTTTGTGTAGTGGCAATTTTTGCGCCAAAAATCACCACTATGCAGGCCAAAATAACAAGTCAAAGAATTGCACAAACTCGGTATCCATGTACCGCCAAAAATCGCCAAGGCGTACCCAAAATATACTTTTATCCCGTAATTTAATATCCGTTCTTAACAAATAAGAACAATGAGATACTAATTATCACATTTATTTATTTACAAGTTATATGAATTGCAATAATTTCCTTTTCCGATATCTTCTTTTACAAAATACTTTCAGTCTATAATTCATTTTTTAAATGATAATTTCACTTCATCATAAGTAAAATATAAGCACACATTATTGATGAAAAATTATTTAATTAAAATGTTCAAAGTGTATGTTACAGAAAACATATTGACATTTATTAAAACTTATTTATTTATTATAGTGAAATCATCAAATTCCCAGATTAATAGTTTTGCTGAGTTTGAAAAGCAGAGGTCTAAGATATCATGTAACATTTATTTACATAAGAATGACTGGTACTTTTCCTTTCGCCAACGCAGATCTCGCCAAGCAGACTTTATTGGCGACAACACACAGTATACACATAAAAAATGTTAACAAATGTTAGTTTTAAGAAATTTTTATTTTGAAGGCATAAACATTTTAATATCGTTTAAAATTTTGTAAAAAGACATTACCGTAATTTCCGGAAGAAAGGCCGCATCAGCTTAAACGCCGCACTCGAGAAAAATGGCGGGAAAAAAAATTAAAATTACACAGAAACGCCGCAATAGATTAAATTGCGCGTGACATCGTCGTGGGCCGTATAGATGCAAACTCAACCTAAGTCCTGATATATGATATACCAGTTAAGAAAAGTGCATGAAATGAAACCATAACTGAAAAAGAAATTAAAGGTAAGAAATGTTTAGCTTCTGTGCCGTTTAGAGACATTTTCAAAAATTTCCCGCTCCCTTCTTACTTAAAAACTATTCAACAAGTACTTGTACCCAAACTGATGGGATCTGTATTTGGCAGAATGCCAAGATAAATCCATTCATGCTGAAGGGGAAATACGTCAGAGTTCGTTATTGCGAGGCAGGTGAAGTCGTGTCCGCCTTTGAAAAAAATTGCAGAAAAGGCAGGGGTGGGGAGAGGATGGGTCCTGGAATCGAATGGCAGAGGAGAGAGACTATTCAAACTGATGAGAATGTTGATTTGAAAGGGGGAAGAATGTTATTGTTCTGAGATCTCGTTTAGGGTGAATAAGGGATGCAGGTCCGTTCAAGGGAAAGAACGTAAACAAAATAACGTTCGCAAAAAGCAACTGAGAGGTCTTTTGTGTGGGAACAGCACCAGTCTATGCACAATGACAAGGCCATCCAAACTATGTACAATGACCATCATAGGAAATATTTTATTTTTAGTGCACCTAAACGCCGCATGGGTAGAAACGCCGCACCCGCTGAAAATTTAAGTTTTAAACACGTAAACGCCGCGACGTTTCTTCCGGAAATTACGGTAATTTAAGAATTTACTATGTTTTCATGGTACTTCATCCTGATTCGCGATCTCATCTCATGTAAACTATGCTACAAAAATATAATTCTCACAGTAATTATTTACATTAATTTCAAGTTAAATCTTAATTTGAATTACAAATTTAAATGCAAGAATTATTTCAATTTGTACGAATAGCTTATTCAAGAATTATGTGAAACCGCAGTGCTTTACTTCGCCAGTGCATTCTCATTAGAATTGATGAATTATCCTTCAGGTGAGCGGTGTGATTGCATTCTAATTGACTTAATTACTGCGAATGACCTTAGGGCATAAAATTGACCTATCTGGTAAAAATTCTATGTAACTGTATGCTAGTATTGAAAGAAACAATCAATTTGATAAGGAATGGCTGCGACTTGTTTTGAAAATGAGGCGTAAAAGGTTACCAGTGAGGAAATTCCATTTGGCATCAGTTGTACCATTTTTAGTGACTTTATCGCTTTCGCAGGCAAAATGGAAAAGTACCCAATGACTGTATGTACATAATGATTACAAGTTATCTTTTACTCAGACATTTCATGCTAACCTGCTTTTATTGCATTGGAGTTTTAAAAATAAGTATTTTTAATGATTTTTCTACTACTGTTTCGAAATTCTGATTTTTATGCCATTCAGAAATGATTTTCTTCCAGTATACAGAATTAAATTATTTATTTCTGGAATCATCATCGAGTAATTTAAAACATAATATTTAGTACTATTACAAAATTTAAGAACCCCAAAATATTCGTTTTAAAGTTTTTAACGTGCTGCTTTTCATCACGTTAAAAAAAAAAAAAAAAATTCCAAAACGTAAGCTTGTAATATTGAAAAATTTCTATCTTAAGTAAATTTATTGTCACTACATAATTTCTGCACAAACTAAATATTACAGTATATAAAAGAATACAGTATACTGCATGTAAAATTAATGGTACGTATTAGCACAACCACCCTGGCTTAATTTGGATTTAACATATGAAAAGGTAAAAGTTACTGATGATGGTTTTCTCAACTTTTCTTAAACAGATACTCAAATTATTGATATTTATCATAAGTTGGCTTACCAAATGCATTTCCTTTTAGAAATTTTTTGGCAAAATTTTGTATTCCTGTAGAATTTTCACTGTAGTTTTTTCCATTGTTGGCAAATTCCAAAGTGCATATTTTAAAATTAAATTTGTTCATAAAAATTGTTGAAACTTGGAATACAACACAAAGAATGTATACAAAAGCGGCGACATTGCCCTATTTAAAGGATTATGAGCATGATTGCCAGAGTTTGGCATATTTAAAAAATTTGACGAGTTCTACCAAGTTGGTTGCGAGTAATGAATTAATAACTTTGAAATATGTGCATTTTTACTGTTAGGAATATAAAATTTTGGTACTTACGTATTATCGCAACCAGGTTGGCGCTATTTCTAAGTTTGAGTAAAAAAGTATGAATAGAAAGAAAATGTACATTTATTAATTACAGATAATTTTTAATACAGTTTTTTATATTATTTTGTTTTAAAATATAAAATAGCAATTAAACCCTTCCGGTTTCGAATTTGAATAAGTTGCAGAATTATTTTTTCGGCGGAAATCTTTTGGCTGTTGCTTTTAGCACTGATTGAAAACCGTATTCGCCATAACCATGTACACGTCGACTTATTTTTACTTAAAAAAACATTCCAGAATTGAACAAAAATGGCATTGCGCACGCTCTTGACTTTATCCATGTACACTGCTATTTTCTCATAAATTACAAATTTTGCACGAAAATGCAGGAAAATTTTGCGAATCTCCACATGCTCTTTTTACAAAACTACGTATAACACGTAGGGTTGTCGTAAGTAGAGTCGCCAAATTTCGCAATTTTTGCGAATTTTGGCCTGGTTGCGTTAATACGTAAGTACCAAAATTTTTACTTGTAATTAAAATCTGAATATGCTAATTATTTATTTGCCCTCTTATGTAATTTTGATAAATTAGCCACTATTTATTTTACATCAGTAATCTTCAGACTAATTTTAAATTTAGTTTCAGTGTAAATTTCTTTTGTTCTCTGCTTTCTTATGTTTAAATTGACATCATGTAAAGCAAAACTGTTAAAAAATATATGAAAAGCAAACAAATGAAAGAGACAGATATGAAAATTTATAAGTTCAGTTTCATATATATTCTGTACAGTAATACCCTTAAATTAATTAATAGGTGAGACTAATGAAAAGTGCAACTTCACTTACAGGATGTGTGAGAAAAATACATACAAACTTTCACAAATGATATCTATATATTGGTTTCAAAGTTGAATTATCTTTATAATATATAGTATATTTCCTTATCATGTTGGTACTCTCACATATATGTGACACATGACAGTGAACCAAAATGGATTTGGAGGACTTTGACGGATGTTGTGTAGTACAGAAAATGGGTTAGGCTAGAGGTCCTTCATCAAAAAATTATGGCAGAATGTGCTAAACATTGTTCAAATAACTGCTCAGTATTGTGCTATGTGTCTAGCTGTTAATGGCTACCGCTGTAACACTTTGAGCAATTTAAGTAACTGTACAGGTTCATATTCAGGAATATTATATTAAACTTTTCTCATGGTTTTCCTCAAGTGTAATGTGTATAAGAGCCAGTTTCTCTTTGAAAGGCCTCCACGAAAGCATCCCTCCTGTTAAGCCTATGTATTATTCCACCTATGCATTATCCGAATGTATTACGAATTACGCCAAAGCTCTGAACAACACCCAGTACACCTTACCCACAGCACAGAGTGAGGCTGAGTTAGACGCATTAGTAGAAGAGTTCACTGACACCTTAAAAACTGCTCTATCTAATAACAGTAAAGAAGTTCCTCATAGGAAACGTCCCAGAGATCCTCAAATCCAAGCTCTGATTATACGAAGAAATAGAGCGAGGAAGGAATGGCAAAGATCGCGTTGCCCTAATGACAGAAGGATCCTTAATCAAATAAATCAGGAGGTCAGGTCCCTTACTAATTCACATGCACAAATAGACTGGTTTAATTGTTTGGATTCTCTTTCCACTGATGACCAATCAATTTCGAAAGCAGTTTCCAAATTTAAAAGATGCTACACCACCATTCCGCACCTTAACAGCCGTAACGGAATCGCCTACACCAAAACTGAGAAATCTGAGTCACTAGCTGATAATTATGCATCTCAGATTTGCACTCATAACATCTCTAACCCACATACAGAACTCACAGTTAGCTTTACAAACAATCAGTACTTCTCAAAAACAAACACAGACAACATTTGTCTAGTTAAACATTTGGAAGTTATTAGATATATCGAGAAAAGAAAAGTTAGAAAAAGCCCAGGCTTGGATAGCATTAGTACGAAGATGATTCGCCAGATGGGTCATGTGATGCCGTTCAAGTTCACCAACATCCTAAATCATATGCTGACTCTAAACTACTTCCCCAAAAGATGGAAAACTGCTGTGATAGTTTCGATGGAGTTTGGCTAGACGGTTTAATCTACAAACTTATCACCATGGGCTTCCCAGGATACATCATAAACATCACTAAATCTTATCTCTATGAGAGAAACTTTGTAAATGAACTACAAATATGCATTCATGCACCTGAGGCTTGGCTTAAAAAGTGGAAAATTCTAATCAACGTGGACAAGTTGGAAGCCGTCCCGTTTACGAAGAAAAGAATAATCACAAAAGATAACTATGTATGGAACTGTTATCCTGTGGGCTAAGATGCTTAGTTGAGATGCTTAACTGTGCTAGCTTATACGAGTAAATAGTGGGAATTAGTTAATCTCTTGGTCTTTTTGCGCTTTTCATTGTTTTTTTCGCCTAGCTTTGGATTTTTGCTGCGTGTACTCTTCTTGTTACAAATATGTCGTAGTCGGCTTTTTCGTAGTTGGCATTTCTTCGCCCTCTTTTCAGTTAATGAAGTAAGCACTATTATATTATGGTATTACTACTGGAGATGTTTTATGTACCAAACAAAAAAAAAGTAATGACAGCTGCCGTTATTTTCCAAATTCGAGAGACAGCCCCTATACTTTTCTTTTTTGAGTATGTTTGACTTTTTGTCCCACACTTACCATAAGAGAGATGTTGAATGTTGTTAATGAAGGCTGTCAAAATGCACAGGAATACAAATTTTTTAGGTACCAGGAGGGATTCTACTGTGGCGGACTTCATACAATCAATATGGAGCAAAGTCTGACGAGAATTGATAAATAAACAGTCTTTTGAAAATGTATCCAGGACTCCTGCTTCTTTTCCTATTATTGGACAGCTCACCATGACATGGCAAATAGCATGATCCTACCTTGGGTAAGCCACTGTACTACTGAAGTATTCTCTTAACACGCACCACGTTAATGACCCCACAAAATTTCCTACTCAGACCAATCCTTAAAATTGAATTATGATTCTAGGCTATAAACTGTTTGCAAATATTACTGAATAAAATTTCCAATTCAATCTGTAAATCTAGTTAATTAAAATTTTTCTTTTATGCAATCATTTTTTAGATGTTATGCAATAGATAATGATATATGAATACTCTGATACTATATCCAACTTTCGAATACAGTCAAAAGTCGTTAATTCGGACACCCATAATCCGGAATAATCTATAATCCGGACCTCAAAACTAAAAAATTTCTGCGCATGCGCCGCGTTGGCACATGCGCACAGGCGTTTTACCAACACCGACTCTACTACAAGCCAGATGGCGGTTTTGTGACGTCACAATTTGTGGTCATCGGGGATTTGATGCGTCGTCCGTTGTAACGAACGAAGCATGCTTGTTGCTATCGCTATTTTACAGTGTCCTTTTGTTGACATATTTGTTGGTCGATTCCGACTTAATTTTGACAAATATGGGTGGATGTGTTGCATCAAATTGTTCCAATCATTCAAAAAATAAGTTTAGGACGTTTCGCCAAAAATGAAGAAAGATGAAGAAAATGGATAATTAATTCTCGTCAAAATCAATGGATTCCGGTCTCAAAAGCATGTTTTTGAGGTAAGTTCAGCTTCGAATTCTCTCATAGAATGTTAGAATAAATTACTGTTCGTATTTCTTTAAAACGTGCATTTTCGTTTAACTATCATTTATTAATGATCAAATGATTTTATAAATACAAAATAAACTGCGGAATGTGTGTGTGTTTGTGCAGTAAATTATAGCCGATACTGTTTGTGATGTTTCTTTTATTATCGTTTGTAAAATTGTACACTACATTTCATGTAAATTTTGTGCTTGGTTAGAAATGTGATACGACTTTTCGTGTTTCAATTTTACTCTACGATTGGTAATTTAAAGTCGCATGCTATATTTTGATGTATTGTCACCAAACCTATTGGTTTGCACCTTTGTTAAAAATTGGATACATAGTTATGATCTAAATTATAAATTATTTAGGTTTTTCGTTATATTAAGATAAATAAATAGTGTATTTGTCTAGGCATTTTGAAGAAGTATTAATTTAAATATTCTATGCATCATTTTGATCCTATTATCATGCTTTTATGTTATAGTAAACCTTCATGTTGTATTTCTAACTATAGTTACTTTAAATTTATTTTCAATGTGTGAACAGGAAATATGTTTTAATTAGCAGTATTAATTAATTAATTTTGCAAATTTAGGGGGGATTTAAAAGTCCTCCTGAAATTTTTAAATTATGCTTTCTATGTGAAAAAATAATTCAAAATTTTCGAGACAAAATAATATGTGGAAATATAACTATGGATGAAAAATTTATAAATATGCAAAAGCAGAGGAGGTAAATATTCCCTCCTGTTACAATATCAAAACAAAGATCACAAAATGTTTGACTGCATGTGGAATTTTTTTTTTTTTTCAAGAAGCTTATTCAAAATAAAAAGCAGCATGAGGAAAGTTTTGAAGCTCCTGCTTTTAAAAGGAAGAAACTAAATTAGAATCTGAATCGGCAGTTTAAGAAGTTTTTACTGTTCAGTTCTGTCTGTGAAAAAGTACATTAGTTATTGCTGAAAAATTGTTGCTTATCTCTTAGAACAATAGTTAGACCCACGAGTAGCTGAATGGTTAAGGTTACTGAATGCTAAGAGTACATTTTCTGTTCTTTTTCTGAACATGTTGGCTGCATGGTTTTTTTTTTTTTTTTAGTTTTTTTTACGTATAATGTGAATACAAGCCAGTTCTCATTAGAAAGTCCTTCACCATGAGCAGATAGCACTTTTGAGCTTTGTGATAGTCAACTAACCAAACTGTTATGAATATTAGATAATAAGCTTAACATTGGTGAAGATCTTTCTCGTAAATTTGACATGGAATATCTCTTGGTCTGCTAAATCAAATTTACTTTTGTGTGACCTTAAATTAGAGGCACCAATCGTGAATCTGTTTTGGCATGTTTTTAAGAATTATAAATGAAAAATTATTGCTACTGTGGAAGAATGCTCAACTAATGTTACTTACTTTAATCAATTCTTATAGTATTGTAATAGCTTGCTCTGTTGCAAATTTTTCGCTAACCAGAAACTTTCAGTAGTGCATTTCCTTTAATTGTGTTTTTGTTTATGCCCTTTCAGTTATAATTCTTATAATCATAGGGACAATGAAAGTATTTAATTACTTTATATTTAAGAAATAATTAAGTTTTTTTTATTTATGGTAATATTTTGCACAGATTATAAAGTAAACATTTCACACAAGAGAGCATATATTTTCGGGAATATTGTTTAAAGTAAAAATGATTTCAGTTTTTAAACATTATATATATATATATTAAGAAAATAAAATCAGGCTTTAGTGTAGAATTGGGTGCCCCTTTGATTAGCGACAGTTTTTTTTTTTTTTTTTTGGCGATGAAACCTCGTTTCAGGTTACCATGATAGTTTTAACTTTGTTTTAGCTTCCTTATTTAAATGAAAATAGATTGATGTGTACATGGACAAATGTAAGGCAGTGCACAATGCCCAGTCTGTGCAATTCTAGGATGCTTTTTTAAGTGAAAACATATCGATGTGTACATGGACACAGAGTTCGTGCAATTCTTTTTTCTTCCTTTTACTTACTACATGCTCCGCCTTTAGGCACTACAGGAAAAGGAGGAATGCCCCGTGGAGGTCTTGGTAAAATCCTAGTATATGGTGCAGCCTTGGTGCAATTTTGAAAATTATCGCCAACACCAAAATGACCCGTTTAACTACTCATCGTATATGTCCCGTTTACTGCTCATCATAAAGTGGGCAAAAGTAGCCAAATCCCTTGTGCACGAGATACTAGGATTAAACTGGTAAAATCCTAGTATACGGTGCAGCCTTGGTGCGATTTTGAAACTTATCGCCAACACCAAAAATGACCCAAAGAACGTCTATGTATATACTATACACTATATACATAGTATATGCTATGTATAACTATATATATTCTTTGAATGACCCATTTACTACTCATCACATATGTCCCGTTTTTACTGCTCATCATAAAGTCGCCAGAAGTAGCCAAATCCTGTGTGCACCGGATACTAGGATTAAACCGAGGTCTTTTTAAGGTAAACTGGCTCATATCTACGTTACACATGGGGAAAGCCATGAAAACGCTCATGCAGCCAGCCCATTTGCCGGGATTCGAACCCTGGACCGAACTACCAGTGTTCAGCGGCTTTTACCGCTTGCCCACTGGTGGGCTTGTGCGATTCTTTGACTTGTTATTTTGGTTTTGTATAGCGGCCATTTTGAAATTGTGCCTTCCTGACGCCGATCTTGGCGTCAAAAATGAAGCGCCAAAATACAAGGGACACCCAGTTGTAAACTTTTACCTAAAATCACTACTCATCATGACACCAAATTTTTTAAAATGAATTTAGATCAGTAAAATATTCAAGACTATGCAAATTGTAAACAAAAACCAATGCACGTATAAAGAATTCTTTATTTGATTGCAGTCTTAATGTGACATGTCAGAATACTTTTCATATTTCACATTTTATTTATTCATTAAAAATTAAGTTTGTTTTCATTTTAAACTTAGTTTTGGAAAGGCATAATAAATTATTATCCAGAATATAATATCTGTTGTAATGTCCATAGATGGATTTATATTAAAATATAAAATTTTATTTGTTAGAAAATAATACAAATTTTCATAAATTCAACTGCTAAAGAAAAATACACAACAGTACATTTATAACAAATTTTATTACAGCATCTTTACACCTATCATTATAACTGAAATCCGACACAATTTATTGTGTGTTGACACAAAAGAAATACAATGCAAGAATATAAAACTCGATCATTATAAGAAATGAACATTCGTAATATGAATCATTTATTATCTTCATAATAAATGGTTTTCTCTCCTTTTAATGCAATATTCAGATATAGAATCCCGTACAGTTCTGTTATGGAGAAGCCATCGGCAAATTTTTTGCTAAACTCGCCATGAGACTGGTTCATATGAAGTCGCCAATGTTTACTTCTAAAGTCATTATAATGTTAACTGTGTTGTATTTTATATGTGTTGGGTACTGCTCAGTTATGATTACAAGTTGTACACAAACATCGTTTATTCTACATTACTCATCAACTATTCTATATTACAGTTATAATT
Source organism: Stegodyphus dumicola (assembly GCF_044657685.1). Taxonomy (NCBI): domain Eukaryota; kingdom Metazoa; phylum Arthropoda; class Arachnida; order Araneae; family Eresidae; genus Stegodyphus; species Stegodyphus dumicola. Next base: position 65,790,305 of record NC_140778.1, on the reverse strand, counting down.
AAGATAATAATAGATACAGTTACAGTTACATATATAACATCTCCCTTTTTTATAAAAAATAATAATAGTAGTAAAATTAAACATATTCTTTTAAATAATAAGGTTTCTTAACAGTCCTACCAGATCGAGTGACGTAGTTATGTCCATTTGAAAAATTTGATGATACTATACTTCTTTTGCTATTTGGTGACACAACACTTCTGTTAGATTTTGAAGGACTTACAGGCACATCTAAATTTGAAGTGCTTCTACTATTTTCATGTATCTCGGGCTCATCTATAACTTCATTCTCATAGTTGTTTTGTATTGCAAACTCTTCCTGATTAGTTCCTTTAAGAAGGTCTCTTCTGTTCCTTTCTACAATTCTTCCATCTGTTCTTATAATCCTATATGAACGTGGTCTTTCTGCTTCTTCTATAATTTTCCCTCTTTCATTTAGTTTTTTCCCTTTCTCTTTTATGTAAACATGATCTCCTGTTTTCAGTCGTTTTAATGGTCTTGCATTCCTATCATAATAACTTTTTTGTAAGATTTGTCTCTTCAGTAAATGTTGTTTATGGTCTTCATATCGTTTAGCTTGGACAAAATTCTCTTTTATAGGCATCAATCCATTTACTTTTCTTCCAAACATCAATTCTGAAGGTGACTTAATTTCATCTGAAATAGGAGAGTTACGATATTCCAGTAAAACTAAATATGGATCCTTGTTGTCAACTACAGCTTTTTCTAACATTCGCTTGACAGTTTGAATATGTCTTTCAACCATTCCATTAGACTGTGGGTATTTTGGACTTGAAGTTCTGGTTTCAAAATTCCATCTTCTTGCAAAATCTTTATATTTCCTGCAATTATATTGTGGACCATTATCCGAATATACTATTTTCGGAATACCATGTCTTGCAAAAATTGATTTCAATTGCTTTATCACTGCTACACTTGACAAATCTTCCAAATGTCCAATTTCAACATATTTGCTAAAATAATCTATAACTATTAGATAATCCCTTCCTTGAAAGTAAAAGAGGTCTGTTCCCAATACTTCCCATGGACCATTAGGTATTTCTTTAGATATCATTGGTTCTTTAGTATTAGCTTTTTGTAAACTTAAACATGTTTGACAATTCAGTACCAAATCTTCAATTTCTTTGGACATTCCTGGCCAATATAATATTTCTCTTGCTTTGATCTTGCATTTTACTACTCCTAAATGACCATAATGAATTCTGCTTAACATATCTTTTCGTAAACTTCTTGGTACAACAACACAGGAATTTTTAAATATTAATCCATTTGCTTCTGATAGTTCTTCTCTGAAGTTAAAATATGGTTTTGCCAGTTCTGGAACCATACATTTTTCATCTGGCCATCCAGTTTTAATTAATTTTCTTAAAACTTGTAGTTCTTCATCTTTTTCTGTTTCCAGTTGAAAAACTTCCATTTTACCATTAGACATTGGTATACATTCTACAACTAATCCAACATGAGCTTCTATTTCTCCTTCAAAGAAATCAGATCCTTTATCAGTGAATGATCTTGATAATGCATCCGCTATAAAAAGTTCTTTTCCTGGTTTATATTTTATCTCAAACTGATATGGCTGTAATCTTATACGCATTCTTTGTAGTCTTACAGGGCATTTATTTAATGGCTTTTTAAAAATTGATTCCAGTGGTTTATGATCACTTTCCACAGTAATATTTTTTCCAAATATATACTGGTGAAATTTCTCACACGCAAATACAATAGCTAAAGTTTCCTTTTCAATTTGAGCATAATTCTTCTGTGTATCTGTTAATGCCTTAGATGCATATGCCACTGGTAAATTATTCTGCAGTAAGACTGCTCCTAGTCCTTCTTGAGATGCATCTACAGATAAAACTACTGGCATGTTTATATCATAATACTGTAAAACTGGTTTATTTACCAAGACATCTTTTAGTCTTCTAAATGCTTTTTCATGTGTTGCATTCCAGTTCCAGATAACTTGTTTTTTCAACAAATCTCTTAAACATGATGTCAATTCTGATACATTAGGTATAAATCTAGAAACATATGTAATCATTCCTAGGAAAGTTTCTAATTCTTTCACATTTTTTGGTGGTTTTATATCTAGAATAGCCTTAATTTTGTCTTCATCTGGTTTTAAACCATCTTTAGAAAATATATGTCCCATATATTTCACTTCATTCAGCCCAAATTTACATTTATTTAAATTAAATTTAACATTCTTTTCTCTGGCTCTGTCCAACAACTTCTTTAATCTTGAATCATGTTCTTTTTTATCTTTACCCCAAACTAATAAGTCATCTATATATATTTGAACTCCTTCTAAATCACTAAAAATTTCAGAAAAACTTCTGTGGAAAACTTCTGGTGATGAACTCAGTCCATATGGCAACCTTAAAAAACAATATCTACCAAACGGAGTGTTAAATGTAGTAAATTCACAACTTGAATCTGACAGTTTAATTTGCCAAAATGCTTTGTTTGCATCTAAAATACTAAAGACCTTTGCATTTGTCATTTGAGATGAAATTTCTTCAAAGGTTGGTATGTGATAATGTTCTCTGAGTATATTTTGATTAAGGTGCTGAGGATCTAAACACACTCTTAAATTTCCATCCTTTTTCCTTACTACCACTAATGAATTCACGAATTCTGTTGGTTGGTTAACTTTCTTTATAATACCATCTTTTTCCATTCTTGCTAATTCCTTTTTTAATGGATTTAATAAGCTAAGTGGAATTTTCCTACAGGGTTCTATTTTACCAACAGCTCCTGGTTTTAATTTAATATGATATGTATATCCAGTTAAATTCCCAGTTCCTTTAAACAAATCTTGATATCCTTTTAAAAGTTCTGGTAACTTTTCATTAGAATCAGGATTTACTGTACAAATCCTTTGTATTAGGTTTAATTTTTGCAATGTAGGTAACCCTAAAATAGCTGGAACATTTTTATCACATGCTACGACTTGAAATTCTATTTCATCCTTGTTCCCTTTTGATGTTTCACATAATAATTTACATTTTCCAACTACATCAATTGTAGTACCATTGTAATTATTTAAAGTGACTTTTGATTTAGTCAAACATTTCTCTCTTAAATTTAATTGTTTAAATTTAGGCAATGGTAGCACATTACACTGAGCTCCAGTATCCAACTTAACAAATAAATATTTAGATATGTTTACTTTTAGTTTTTCAAACCATTCGGTTTTATTTTTAGAAAATGGCTTTATATCTTCTACTGACCCTAAAATATATTCATTACCATTATTATGTAACTCATGCTCTAAATTATTCTGTACAACATTAACATTTTTAAAAGTGCACATTTTAGAAAAGTGATTTTTCTTTTTACAGTACAAGCAAATCTTATTATAAGCAGGACAGTTGTATAACTTATGAAAAGTTCCACATTTTCTACATGGTTTTGGATTATTGTACTTATTTCCTTGATAGTTTGAAGAAGATTTAGTACTTTGTTTTACATGATAGTCTTTCTTACAAGGCTGACTTTTTTCTTCTGAAGGTCGAAATTTATTACGTTTGATAGCTTCTATTTTATTTTCTTCAGTTAAAGTTTTCAGCTGAAGTTCTGCTAATTCAGAAGCTTTACACATTTTAATACATTTCTCCAATGTTAACTGATCTTCCCTTAATAATCTGTCTTTGAGATTTTTATTTAGAATTCCACTTACTATTCTATCCCTTATTAAACTATCTTTTAATTCTGCAAATCCACAGTTGCTACTTAATTTCTTTAAATTGGTTAAGAAATCATCAAACGATTCACCTACATGTTGTGTTCGACAGAAAAATATATGTCTATCAACACTTTCGTTTGCTTTCGGTATGCAAAAATTTTCGAAAGCTTCAATTACTTTGTCAACATCCTTCTTATCTTCTTCACTTAAATTAAAAGTATTAAATTTTTCAAGTGCTTCTTCACCAATTATATGCAATAAAATAGCTACTTTAATTTCAGGTGATTTAGTAATACCACCAGACGCTAACATATAAATTTGGAATTTTTGTTTCCATTTCTTCCAATTTTCGCTTAAATTTCCTTCGAAACTTAGATTACTTGGTGGCTTTAATCCATCCATATTTAATTTAGGACATTAAATAGTTTATATATACGTATTTTTAGCCACTTCCAATAAAAATAAACAACTCACTTACCAGCGATATAAGTTTCGATTTCACAGTAAACAACTTCCCATGATGTTTTTGTTTAGAACATCTTTACCGAGGCTGCATGGTTCTTGAAAAAAGATTTTCTTTTTTAATCAACGACGGGCTGCGCCATGTGTTGTATTTTATATGTGTTGGGTACTGCTCAGTTATGATTACAAGTTGTACACAAACATCGTTTATTCTACATTACTCATCAACTATTCTATATTACAGTTATAATTAAGATAATAATAGATACAGTTACAGTTACATATATAACATTAACTTTTTTAAGAAAATGTAAAAGAATGTCTTTTCAAAATTGGCAATGAGAATGCAAATTCCAAAGACGTAATGGTCACTTGTATTTCAATCAACAGGCCTTCAACACAAGTTTCCCATATTCTATTATAAAATCTCTGGTTTCAATGATAATTGTAAGAGAATACATGTCAATATAGAATAATGACAATACACCAATGGCATTTTAGGAAAAAAAAAAGTTTGCTTATTATCAATAATTAAATTCACAATTATATGAAATAAAATAAATATACCCATTACATGCATCACAAGGTAATTTGTTTAAGAAATATTTTTCCATTCTTATGATACTCAGTTTCATAATATCCACAATTATCTGGGACTATTTTACTTCTTCAGCACATAAAGCTCTTGCAATAACCAAAGATCTTTCCATCTATTTTATAATACTGACGATTTGTTACACAAGACACCACACTTGACAACAAATTTATATTACCAAATGAAGAGTTTTTGTTGAAAATAAGGAGGATGAATTATTCCAATACTTATATTTGGAATTAAATCATGCACACAATCAAGTTCTAGATATTCCTTTGTTAATCATTTTCTTTATCATTCAGGACTGATCGATATTCTTGAACAGAGTGGTGTGACAATGGATATTGCACATATTTTTTAGTCCACAAAGCACCAATTCTTAACTTCAACATACTAAGATATATCCTATGCATTTTTACACCTGAGAGCCATTTCATGATAAAAACACTCCTTTCTTCGTTATGAATATCTGAAACAAACAAAGAAAAACAGAACAAATTTATTTTTTAGTCTTTAAAATCATATATCATATAACTATTATACAGGTGAAATGTTATAAAGACCTATGTATGTAACTTTGTAAAGACTTATAAATTAATATCATAATACAGTCAAAAGACGTTAATCCGGACTCGTCGGGACTTCGGCGATTCCGGATTATCGATTTTTCCGGATTATAGATCATCAGTTTAAATCTGGTAAGATGACATGCAGAAATTACAAAATTAAAAATATGAAACCGGTAATTTTTGAAATAAAGAACAATTATGATCTAAAGGGTATCAAAATTTACAAAAAAAAAAAAAAAAAAAAAAAAAAAACTAAACATTTATTTGATACTTTATTAAACATTTCTTTCAATGTAAGTTGCTTCGTTTCATGTGATAATACTTTCTCTTTAATTCTATTAAACAGACATAATTTCTTGTTTAGTTACAAAGTTCCGCTGTTCAAGTCCTATAATTGCTGTGTTGAGAATACCGACTAATTTGTCAATCGAAATGTTTTCGTTTTCAATAACCTCTGGGTCACTTTCTTCACTATCGGAAGCGAATTATGACGAGGAACTTGATTTAAATCATATCAAAGACGGAGTACATCGAGATGAAATACTACACTTCGTAAGGAATTATAAGCCAAATAAAATAAAAACATCTGCCCTAAAGATAAGGATAGTGCTGACAGATCAACTTCCAATTCGCTAAGTGAAATTGATAAACAGATTTCGGATTTCAAAATATACTTTCGCTTTGTAGATACAAATTACATATTAGTAAATATATATCGGAAATTCTATTTGACATAATCGAAAGTTCAAGCTTACTTTCATGAAATTGCTCTAACAGTCTGCAAAAAATAATAAGCCGGATCCAATTCGTAGATTAAGGAACAACGCAATCTGCAACATTAACTGAATTAGATAATTTTAGCTTACCTCCGTTCCACATTACACGCGCATGCGCACAAACATATTTGCAGCCGTAAAGGTCTTACGCGCACTCGTAAATGCCTGTGCGCATGCGTGAACGCAACGCATGCGCAGAAAGTTTGTAGCTTTGAGGTCCGGATTATAGATCATTCCGGATTATGGGTGTCCGAATTAACGACTTTTGACTGTATATTTATAGAGCTTGGGTCAAAATTATTCTTATGAAATATAATTATTGCTGTATGTCTCTTTTTCTTTTTAATAAACAACAAGGTGTTAGCCGAGGTTTCCAAGCCTCGTTACCAAAGTGTACGTGGTAGAGCCTTATCATGTCAGGAAAAGTGCAATGACAGAAAAGGATACCGGGCATCCCTTGCAGTCACACTTCATCATTCTTTATTTAATTATTTCAATAACTTTTCAAACTTTTAGTCTGTTTGCTTATTTTTCATGTTCCAAAACGAAAATTCCCTAGGCCATTTCCAAGTCGTTTTCCAGTAGAAGCAGTCCGGCTAATTCTATCTTTGGATTTCTTAACAGTGAGATTTTTCATGGGGTGGGGTAGTTAGCCCAACACCCAACCCACAACCTGGAGGACCAGTTCCCTGATATAATCCCCAGGGGCAGGATGCCCGGCTATACCCCAGACGCTGGGTACCCACTTTAGTCGCCTTTTACGACATGTATGAGCTACATTGGGACTATTCTTTCACACCCGGTCACCACACGGGTATATTAGTAGATTGATTTGTGCTTATTCACTGTGAATAATGTGAAGAGCAAATATTACTTGAGCTGAACATGTAGTACTATCCAGAAAGAGTCCATACAATTATTGCATAAATAGAAATATTAGAGTTAGATTGTGCAGAAAGAAGACATTATGGAATTTGTCTTCTTTCTACACTACTGCACTATGCCATGTAATATGTTCTTTCTACACTACTACACTATGATTACACTATGCCATGTAATTGCAGGATACAAAATCTTAAATAATGACGAACATTTTAAGAAACACATTTGAAATACAAAATAGAAACTTTGGGAATTTGAGAAGTAACTGAGTATAACGAAAATTTTAAATAATATAAAATCTTCAGTAATACCAAAAACTTGGTTAAATAACTAAATAACCAAAGAATAATATCTACAAGTCCAGAATAAATTATGATATTTAGCATTTAAATGTATAATAAATATGCTTCTTAAATCTCAGCTGCTCAGCAACGATGACACGTAGATATTTAGCAAAGGCGCTTGTGTAAATACAATATAGAAATTTCAGGACCTTGAGAAGTAACTTAGTATAAAACAAATTAAAAATTATATAAAATCTTGAGTAATATTAAAAACTTGGTTAAATAACCAAAGAATAATATATACAAGTCCAAAATAAATTTTGGTATAAAGCAATTTAAATGTATAACAAACATGCTTTTTAAATCTCAGCTGCTCACCAAAGATGACACGTAGATATTTAGCAAAGATGCAGCTTGAGAGAACTTTAAAAATTACTTTTAAAGACAGCATCAATGTTACTTTGCAAGTGTCTGAAGTTTTTTTTTTTTTTTTCTTTATTGGACTTAATATCGTCATTTTTCCTATTGCAAAGATTCTTGAGCATGATATTTGTTGATATCCAAATTATCAGTTTGCTTATACTTTTGTATGACCATTATCACAAATAATATCATCAAAGAGCATTTCTTTTAATTCTAAAATTTTTAAAGTCAAATTTGCTACAATTTTCCTCTGATTTTGTTCCAACAAAAAATCTTTATATTCTTCACTACACAGCTTATTTACAATTAAATAATTATACATAATTATATTTACAATAAATGGTTTTGGCCACCTGAGTCCACCACGATCAAGATTCTTTATAAGATCATACGTTTGATCATGATTAACTGTGGAATTTATTGTAATGTTTTGTTTGCAGTTACAGCATTTTACTTTCTTTAAAACTGCATGACAACAGTAACCACCCAAATAAGTCAGAACTGGCAGATGGCTACTAATTCCCTTCACATCACATGATGGGTAATATACTGTATTATCTAATTCTATAATATCATGAAGATTATCATCATATTCAAATGATGTTAAAGGGACAGTAGTATTTTTAACAATCAATTCTAACTTAATACTTGATTGTATTCTTAATTTTTTTTCACATTCTAATAACTGTCTCATTGAAATATGATACTGAGAACCAGAAAGTTGTCTGTATTTACCAAACCGGGCTTCAAGAGCATCAGTCTGAATTTTGACTGGAAGTATATATTTCATTCCAAGCTCTTCAACACAATATCTAGTCAACTCCAGTATACCATAAGTAGTTTGTTTAAAAGCTGCATGAGTTTCTTTTGTAAGCATGCCTGTTGAACATTTCATTGATTCCCATGCATCTAACCAGTTAAGAAACTGATTGAGGAAAATTACTTTTGGATCAGAATCATCTGCTGTTAATGGCTTCATAAATTCACTCTTTTGATGTATACCTTTAAACATAGTTTTAACATTCATAATATCCCACCATTTGCATATTATGGATATAAACTCAGATGTATCTGAATAGTGTGGTATTTCATGCAAAGGACCCAAATGAATCAGACCTTCAATAGTAAATTTATTGAAAATCTTAAGAACCAGTTTAATGTTTTGTTTCTCTAAATTAAAAGGTGAAAGACATTCTAGAGTTAAACCATTAGAAAATGTAATCAGTTGGTCATTTTCAATTTCATGTAGCCTTCTCAAAGACATAAACGAAGCAGTTTTGAAGTGCTTATTTGAAAGACCTTCAATATTTGGAAAAAACATACATGTACCAGGATTTTTCTGGTTCAGCCAATTGTTCCTTATATTTTTAAATAAATGAACTGCATCTATTATGTAGAAAAGAGGCCTATTCCCATTCATTGGATGTTTGTAAACAAATGAATTACGTGGTGGATTTGAAAACAAACTCATGGCTTTTCTATTTATTGCATTGTTGTCTGTAATAACACAAATAACAATAATTCCCATATTTTCAAGACCTCTAATCACTTTTTTAATTACATAATGTAATGTTTCAAAATTTATTGTGTTAACAGGCATAATATGTACTACCTCTTTGAATGAAGATTCCAAACTGGATATCATAAAAGCAAATGCACTGGTTGCCAGACTGGAAGAATCAAATGCAGCCCCAACGACAGAGCCTCCTTTGTAATCAAAATATGGCTGAACATAAATTTCATCTACCAAAAGAATCACTTTTCTTTCTCGATCCTCAAGGAAAGTTACACGATTTTTTATATATTTAAAAAAATTTTCATCAATAGTTTCATTACACGGCGACAATACTAAATTGCTACAAATTTTTTTTTAAAGTAGAAGGATGAGGCATAATAATACTGCCACTATCCCTTAAAAATTTATATGCATGTGGTGATATAGTATTTAACAAGCATGCTAACACTAGGACATCAGGATTGTATGTAAAATTATTTTTAGGGCAAAGTAAAAGATTCATCAGGTCTTGCAAAAATTTAATAATGCTCTCATTTTTGTCGTTAGAGATAGTTTGCAGTAATTCATTAATTATATCAATTGTTATGGTTAATTTTGAATTTAACTCTTTGGTTTGAAGATTAGCCAATTTATCTAAAACAGTCCTAATTTCATTAAAATTTGTAACTTTATGTGGGAATGTGTAAGGAGATAATTGCATAATCGATTTTTATTTAATAAATACAGACATTTCTTGATTGTCATTCACAACTACAGAATAATCAAATGATGGCCCAGGACTAAAAACAATATGAATAAAGCAAACAGTTGAGGTATCTGGAACTGTGTATACATGCCAAAATGCTGATATTCCATAGCGATCAATACATGACAAAATATCATTAGAACAATTAATTTTCAAATCATTATTATACATTTCATATTCTTTAAGGCTTTCACGCAATGCTTTCTGTAAATTATGGCACTCGCGGGCAGTTTTTTTTGCATCAGGATCTTCTCGTACAATGGTGCTACTTTTTGAACTGTATACAGATGGATAGTCCTTAAATATTGATGGCACTGTATTTTCTTTTAATCTACGCATCTGAAGTGGAGCAGAAATTAAAATTCCATTCTTAGAATCAATAGCTGAAGCTTCAACTTTAAAATCACTTTCCTTGAAATGCAATTCACAAACCTTTAGAGAAAATTAAAAAAAAAAAAAAAAAACCTTATGTTAATAGTAATAGTTTAAAAATCAGAGGGTTCATTCTGAGCATTTGTAGTAAAGAATATTCATTTCACAGATAGAACCAGAGAATATTTGCAGTGATTAAAGCTCTATTTCAATCCTTTATTTCTGTATATCCTGGTTTATGTAACAAAATATTATCAGTTAAAAATTTCTGAATGAACCCTTATATGTAATTAGAATCTACACTATTAATTAATAACTCTACTTTACTTACCTTTGAACTCTTTTTGGGTGAAAAGTCTTTCCGTTGGATTGCAGAAAGCCACTCTCTCTTCAAATCTTCATTTTTAGGAAAGAAGAATACAGACACTTTTGGTCCTGTTGGGTAGTTTCCCTTACATAATGGTACACAGCATCTACCCGGCATTTTAATAACTGAAATGTTTTTATTTAAATTAATATATAAAAGGGAGTAAATAGTTATGTATAAAATATAAATTAATTATTTCTAAATATAAAAGGGAGTAAATAGTTATAGTGTATAGCTAATGGCATGTAAAATTTTAAGAATAAGCTGTGTTAGCTTATATTATAAAATCAAATTTATACAGGTCCATAAAAAAATTTTTATTCTGAAACAGATCAGGTAATATAATTAGGCAAAGCCCGTTTATTCTACGATGGGCTGACACAACATTATTCAAAAAGAAATTATACATAGCACAGCAGCCTTGTCTCTACCAGAAATAACACATGTATACTAGAACATACGCCTAAAAACGTTGATATAATTAGAAAAATATAAATTTACAGAAGTAAAGTAATGTATTCTTACCTCTCTAAAATACATCCAACCTTAAAACCATAAAAAAATCAATGTATTCTGCTTGAGCGTTCGCACAACGTAAGAAGCTTCAGCAATCAGCAAAGAGCCACTGCATGCGTTCCGAAGTTTATTATGACCAGAAGTCGTGACGTCACACGAATTTTCGAACCGCGCGCTTAGGCTTGAAGTAGAGTCGGTGTTGGTTTTACGCGTGCGCGTAAGACCTTGACTACTGCGCATATGCGTGTGCGCAACTGCATAATACGTTTTCGCCTGCGCGTTTAATGTATAACCAAGGCCATCTTATACTCAAGGCCTGCCAGTGTGAAAATATTCTTTTGTGTTTTCGGTTGCCTGCGTGATATTCCTACTGACCGCAAGATGGCGGTACAATTCTGCTACACTTTGCGATGTTTACAAAGATCGGAAAAGTACCAAAAACGAATTCTGTCTTGTTATATGCAAAGTTTAAAAACGATTAATCCATAGTAGTCAGAAATTGTTGATTTCTTATTAGTAAAAATATTTTAATTAGAAGGAAAGCATGGAATTTTAAGCTATCTCACCTTTTTTTTTTTTTTTTTTTTCACACATAAACACCAGCTATTTGATCTCGATTTTAATTCCTGCTTTGATCTAGACATGCGCTATTCTGAATTGTACGCATTACAACTACTTATTCTAATTTAAAGGTAATTCAGAGTATACACCTTATTTTTTAATTATGTATATACTAAGAAGTTAACAGATAGCTTCAGATCATGTACTATTTCAGTGAAAAATCTTCAAAATATTTCTATCGGCTGTACTGGGCCTAAAATTAATTTAGTATCCCCTATCAAAGATGTAATTAACATATTAATACACCGTGATCTAAAATTTGTATATCTGTTTCCACGACATTGGAGTAAAAATATTATTTAAAGAGATTAAAGTAAGAATATTACTTAAAGAGATTAAATTTTACATACTGAAGAATTTTTTTTAATTATTAAATAACTGTTTTTAGGAAATCTTAAACAATAAAAGTTTAAATAATGCAGATTTTGATCTCTGTGCAGTATTTGCATTGCAGATATTCAAAGACATTATAAAATTATTAGTCCCCCCCCCAAAAAAAAGGTCTTACTGTCACATAGATTTTGAATGAAACTCAAACCCAAAGTTGCTTTTTTGACTAATTTTAATATTACACAGGTGTGTTTCTCTTCACTTTCATTTGTATTCTAAATTTCATTGATGTTAACATTAAGAAACTAGTAATTGAATTAAGTGCATTGCAGCAATTTACATTTTCAGTGTTAGAGAAACTTCAATTTTTTCAAATGAAAATAATGAAATTTTTGATAAAGCTATTGATCAAATCAATCTGTTTGTTATAAATAAAAGAGACACAGGCATCATAAAATATATCTTACCAGCACACAAAAAAATAATAACTCTCATAATCACAGTATATACTTAAGAAAAGTTCAGTTCTGTATATCAAGGATAAAATTTGAAAACTTGCAATGGCTGAATATAAATAATATATTCATCCCACAATGCTAAGTAGAATGAGGTATATACACAATTTTAGATATATATGCATTTAAAGTTAGGCAAAAAAACAAGCTTATTAAATGCATCACTTAAGTATACAGCAGGTAGACATTTTTACACACATACAACATTTATCAGAATGACATGTGTACAAAATTTTATTTACAAAATTTATTTATTTACACGCTGGCAGCTTGAGATACTGATATAGTTCATTATCAAGAATAATGTATACATGAAATAAAATTACTGAATTTCACAAAACAATATTATCGCTATTAAGAACACATACACATGAGTGCCATCTTGATACATTACCTACATGACATAAATCCATGTGTAGCATTCCCATTCCAGATTAATCAGAAGAAAGTTCCACACAGAGTTTTGAAAATAACAGCATTAGATGCACAGAGATTTCAGAATTAAATAAGCAGAATGAGGAATTTCAGAACTGAGTTCGATGAGGTATATGCACAATTTTAAACCTATGTGCATATATAGTTAGACAAAAAAACAAGCTTATTAAGTATAGCCCTTAAATATACAGCAGTTAGACATTTTTACACACATACAACATTAATCAGAATGACATGTGTACAAAATTTTATGGCTGGCAGCGTGAGATGCTGATATAGTTCATTATCAAGAAAAATGTATACATGAAATAAAATTACTGAATTTCACAAAACAATATTATCACTATTAAGCACACATATACATGAGTGCCATCTTGATACATTACCTACATGTAACTACCTGACATAAATCCATGTGTATTATTCCCATTCCAGATTAATCAGAAGAAAGTTACAAACAAAGTTTTGAAAATAACAGCATTAGATACACAAAGATTTCAGAATTAAATAAGCAGAATGAGGAATTTCAGAACTGAGTTCAATGACGTATATACACAATTTTAAACCTATATGCATAAAAAGTTACCCAAAAAAACCAAGCTCGTTATGTTATAGCCTTCAAATATACAGCAGCTAGCCATAAAATACACTTTTTGTTAATAACGAACCACGTTACAAATAGTGAGCGTATAGCAAAATTGTAGCAGAATGCGAGCGCCACCTAGTGATGAATTTCGCGAAAGCCACTGAAAACTGGGAACCGGAATTTCATTCAGTCTGGCAGGCCTTGAGTATAAGTTGGCCTTGGTATAACGGACGGTGTAAGCTAAAATTATCTAATAATCTATTTCAGTTAATGTTAATGATTGCGTTGTTCCTTAATCTTCGAATTGGATCCCGCTTATTATTTTTTGCAGACTGTAAGAGCAATTTTATAAAAGTAAACTTGAACTTTCGATTATGTCAAATAGAATTTCCGATGCTGGAACTTCCAAAGGATCTACAAAATGAAAGTATGTTTCGATGTCCAACAAACAAAATGTGGAATTGCTGCAAAAAATGGATAAAGACATGAAGAATGTGACAGAGAGGTTAGTGAAAATGAAAAAATTTCGATTGACAAGTTAGTCGGTATTCTCGGCACAGCAATTAACGGGACTTGAACAGCGGAATTTTGTAACTGAACAAGAAATTATGTCTTTTTATAGAATTAAAGAGAAAGTATTATCACATAAAACGAAGCAACTTAAACAACTTACATTGAGAGAAATGTTTAATAAAGTAAACAAATAAATATTAAGCCTTTTTTTTTTTTTTTTTTTGTAAATTTTGATACCCTTTAGATCATAATTGTTCTTTATTTCATAAATTACGGTTTCATATTTTTAATTTTAGAATTTCTGCATGCCATCTTACGAGATTTAAACTGATGATCTATAATCCGGAAAAATCGATAATCCGGAATCGCCGAAGTCCCGACGAGTCCGTATTAACGACTTTTGACTGTATATGTAATTCTGACATTCATTAATGTTATTTTTAAAAAAATATATTGTTCAGCAGTATACCCTTAGTAAAACTTCAGGATATGCCTGAATACTGCACATTCTACTTACAATAATATGTTAATTAAAAATCTTGAAGACACATTATTTAAATGTCTGTTGTTTTCAGCATGCTGATTTGAATCTTGAAAATATTGCCTTCCCAATAGTTCAATTCAGAGTAAATTGCAATTAAATGGGTTTTTTAAAATAGTTTTCGATATCAATTCGAACCGTTATAAAATTATATAGACATGTACACATTCAGCAGAAGTACTTTTAAGCCACAAACAAAAAGAAAAGGTTTGGTTTGCTGTATTTAATTACACCAAACAACTTGCGAGCTATCTGCCTAAGGTTAAGGATACCTTAGTTCTGAAGGAAAACTGGCTTGTATATATGTTTCACGTGGAAAAACCAGGAAAATGCCCATGCAGCTAGCCTGTTGCCGGGATTAAAACCCAGGACCAAACTGGCAGTGTTTGGTGTCTTTTGCTGCTCAACTGCTGGTGGGAAAGAAAAAGGTGCTTGCGAATTGAACACTAATTTAACGAATAACTCTAACTTCCTATAGCTCACCCCTGTGTGTAACAATATAAAACAATGCTGTTAAGATTGTTTCGGGATTATTTACATAATTACTGTTACATTCTTATTAAATTTTTGTTATTTAATTGAACTTATTTCTTTCACAGCAAGTCTTTAATCGTTGAAAAAGGGATATTAAATTGAGAATAAACAAGTGAATAATTACTGCAAGAGAAAACAGACTTTAGTTTTACATAGGTAACAATATTTTTTAAATACCGCAGCAAGCATACCTTAGGTATTTTGGTATTAAACTGGTAGTTTTGCAACAAATGTAATTAGAGTCTATTAGTAAATAATCAGTTCAATAAATGAAAATAAAAAATAGGGGATCTTTTCTAGTAAAAGATAACACATGCAAAACCTTTTTTTTTTTTTTTTTTTTGTTTCTTCAAAAAAGCTACATGTACCAATTTGAAACTTAACTGCGAGAAAATATCATCTCATTATAACTGTGATAAAATTTTTCTAAATATAAGAAATTCATCTTTTAGGCTATTGAATGGGATAGAATGTTTTACTTTGAAAACTTATTAACTACACTTAATTTTTTTTTGGGGTGGAACACTATTGTAGGTAATGAGAGTAATATATAATTTAACCATGACCAACAGCTCAATGTCTTCATATACTATATCCTTTGAAGGAAAAGAGCACATGTACTTTTAAAATAAAAAATATCTCCATTATATGTTTAGTTAAAATACTGCATTTATTGGTTAGAAGTTAGTTCAAGCAAGACAAAATTAAAGATAGATTGAATTAGTTTCAATATTTTTTACTCTATATTTAATTATGAATAATATGCAATTCAGCATAACCAAGTGTTCAGAATACTTAATTGAATTCAAATCAGATTTCTATTTTAAAATCTTATGAAATCAATTTGAAACATATTTCTCAAATAACAAAGATATTCAAATTTTTAACAGAAAATGATAAAATATCAAAATCAAAACTGACATCTGATTCATAAAAAAGAATAACTCATTATGATTGTAAAGAAAATTTACTGACTGAAGCAAAAAATTCTATAAGCTTCATTAAAATTTCGCCATAGTTTATATCAAGCTGTGTATCTAAGCATTTTACAAAATGAGAGACGCGAAGAACCTATTCTAATTAAATTTAACATATATACAGCAAGTATTATTACTAGTAATATGATTATTTTTCTAAGCGGGAGGGACTGAAAAATATCTTCAAATTAATCATTCATAAAAAGTACTACTACAAGCCTTACAGCATGAAAGCTGTAAACCAATTTTATAATTTGAGGAATAAAATAGAATCATTAGTGAGCAAAACATTATAACATTGATAACACAATCCATCACATTAAAAACATAAAAATTTTTTCATCCACTAGTAATCTTAGCCGCCTGGCTACTCAATAAATGTTTACATTTGGAACCGCTAAGATGGAAGAGCAGCGCTATCTAGTAAACGTGACATTTTAGGGCCCGTTTTTCTACTAGGCAGTTTCCCCTCCTTTATTACACTCCATGGTCCAGTCACATTTGCAGAAAACCTTGTTGTCTGCTTGTCTGTTGCTGCTGGACATATGTTCTACATGCCTGATGTCTTTTTCTAATGTACACCGATCCATGCGCTGCCACTGAATCTTGTATCGCTGCTGATGACTGCTCTTTCGAACACCTATTTTAAATTGTTAGTAATTTTTTTTTTCTTTACTTATCTTTTCGGTTTCCTGTGATTCATACTGCTTTATGTGTGCTAGCGCTGTAATGCGTCATTACCGCACACACATTTCTATACGAAATCTGCTCGTTCAGGTTTTCTCTACCTGCCTTTACATTTTTGAAATATAGTTTGAACCATCCTGTATGCTAGGTAGAGCCATCTCATGAATGTAGCTTATTATTAATAAATCATCATTTTGAGGAAGTGGATTGAAATTTTATGTTTCTTTCCATTGATATCATTCTGGCATTCAATTTATGTTATGTGGTGATCATAATAGTATTTTGTCTGAGGACATTGAAACAGTTTATTAGACCAAGCTATTTAGACTTTTCGGTAGATATGTAGAGGCATTAGGTATTTTTTAAAAGCAGGAGAGATGAAAAACGAGCAATACCCTTGCCGAGACTCTCGAATACGCACCGAGTGTGCTGACCACTACAACACGAAAGCATGCTAAGAAGGCTGGAGAAATACCTTATAGATATTCACAGAATATCATAAAATTTGGGCATGAGAACGGGAGATCATTAGAACAAAAAGGGAAGAAAAAAAAGCAATGGAAAAATGTCTTACTAGTAAAAAAATATTATGGAATACAGCCCTTAGAATAATTAGAACTATCTCTATGGTCTCTCATTCTTCAATGTTCAATGGTATAATTTTTTTTTAATATGAAAGATGAACGCCATAAGAGATAAATAATTTTAAAAAAGCATTCTTAAATATTCGATTGCTTGTATAAGACGACTGTATTAATGAATTTATAGTGTAACTATATTTTTTTCTTTTAGGTAAATCATAAATGTTTTTTTTAAACATTCTACTTCAGCAGTAGTGATATTTTTAACCCTTAGAATAATTTGTAAAATACTTTCAAGTTGCCCCACACCCACCCACCTGTAATTTATTGTGTTTTGCAGATTTTATGCCCTTTTCTTCCTTTTTATTTTGTTCTGCAGATACTGTGTTCTTTTACAATCCAGCAAAGAATAAGCAGATCAGCGATATTTTGTTAGTAAACACTGCTTGTTTCACGTCTCTGAGTCCCATCGCATTTGTGTTTTTTCATACTTTATGTTTTGAAAATGTGTTTACTAGAGCATTTCAAGCTCTCTTTATGATAATTATGAAATTAATTCAATTAATAATATTACGAATATAATATTTTGCAATCATATGTATAATTTGCAATTCCGATTTTACAAGAAATTAACAATGTCCACAAGATTTTGCAAGAAAATATATGATTTAGTACTTTGCAGCTTAGTCGCACTTGATCAAACAAACTATAGGCTTGTAAACAATCGTTCACGAGTAATTTAGTCAGGTAATTTTTTTAAATATTAACATGCAAAATATAGTACTGATGTTAAATAATGCATAAATTTTAGACTTGATTTTGTTTTAATTAGGTAAATAAAGAAATTTCTGACTTAATATACATTTACCTTTTTTTATCTCATAAATTTAATCATAAACAATTGTTCAAGAGTAATTTAGTCAGGTAAGTTTTTTAAATATTAACATGCAAAATATAGTACTGATGTTAAATAATGCATAAATTTAAACTATCCAATAGTTTATCGATCCAATAGAATGGTGTCCTCACACCTGGGTTCAAAGACCCTACCCCCTGTAGAACAAAAGTATCTTCGAATTTTGAGAGGAAAGAAAAACATACATATATAAAGCATTACAACATACATAATTATTATTATTATTATGAGTTTTTTTTAATAATAATAAAAAAATTAATTATATATTTTTTATATTTATAAATATATATAAATATTTTTTTACACACATATATATATAGAGAGAGAGAGTAATAGAGTTCACTGAGAACAAACAAGAATTGCAAAACTCTAATAGAATGGGTTAGTGTGAGTCTCTGTGTGCCAAGTGAGATACGTACAATTACATTGACATAAATACAAATACACAGACATCAAAACAGAAAAGTACACATTACATATCCATACATTTAGAATGGCAAGTGGCTGATTTAAATTATCAAGATCATTATAGTCATATATACAGATTTTGATTGCAGGATTGTCAATATTATTTTGCATCTCATGAAAATTCTTCGCAATGTTATAATAAAAAGATCTTAGTTGAACAATTTTTAGTTCCTCATGAATTCTATTATTTCTAACATACCATGGGGAGTTAGTAATTTGCCGAAGTACTGCGTTTTGTGCAGTTTGGAGTTTTTTACGATGGGTTTTTGAAGCAAATGCCCATGTGAGAGCATTGTTGAAGATCACGCGAAGGTAAGGGACCTGTTTAGACCAAGGGATGTCAGTGCCATAGAATTTTAGGTGACAGTTGATTTTCTTCTTTTTGGTGAAAAGCACAGCTTTAGTTTTCTGAACGTTGACTTCAATTTTCCATTGTTTAAGCCAACCCTCTAGTGCTTGTATGTGTTCTTGCACGTGTTGGACTACTGGACGAACAAATGCACTTCGTGCTAGGATCGCTGTGTCGTCAATGTACATAGCTAATGTTGTGTTTGGTGTTGTAGGGATGTCGTTCACATAAATATTGAAAAGGGTAGGTCCAAGAAGATTGCGGCCCAACAGCGGCCGAGCGGTAATGTCGCAGAACACTGGTAGTTCAGTCCGAGCTTTAGATTCCACGAACGGGCTGGCTGCATGGGTGTTTTTGTGGTTTTCCCCCTGTGTAACGTGTATACGAGCCAGTTTCCCTTAAAAAGTCCTCAACGAAGGCATCCCTCCCTTATGACAGACAGCCCTCGAGTGCTTTACCATAATCTAATAAATCAAACCAAACCAAGACTACCTTGTAATTATGTAAATAAAGAAGTTTCTGACTTAATTTACATTTACCTTTTTTTTTATTTCATAAATTTAATCATAAACAATCTTTCAGGAGTAATTTAGTCAGATAAGTTTTTTAAATATTAACATGCAAAATATAGTACTGATGTTAAATAATGCATACATTTTAGACTTGATTTTATTTTAATTATGTAAATAAAGATTTTATTTTAATTATGTAAATAAAGAAGTTTCCAACTTAAAATACATTTACTTTCTTTTATCTCATAAATTTTGCAGGGGAAAAGTTTTACATTAAGCTCGACATAAGGTTTATGTATTCTGCATTAAATATTTACATTCGCTCATATAATGATTTATGTTTATTGAAAATTGTTTTTTTCATTTTATGAGGCAAAAGTGAATTTAGAGAATTTCAGCATTGGTTACAATTTTCACCCTTCTGCAGAGATTGGTATAAAAGCAAAACACATTTTGTCGAATGTCGAATTACAGTATTGGCGTAGAACAGTGTACGTTTATTTACTAAATGGCATTCCCATCATTAACTTTTGCTAACTTTTTTAGGATCTTAACGTGTTCAAAAATTTACTGTACTATTACAGTAATTTACGTAATAGTATTTACTGTACTATTATGGAAATTACATCTTTATATGTTACATGAAGGTGATTAAATTGAATACAAACTCAACCAAAATACTTACATGTCTTTTTACTAATATTTCTAGTAATTTTATTTTTATGAAAAATGGAACCAGGCTTTGATGATATAAAAGGACTGAAGGTCATTTGTGCTCTAAATTCATTAAGCATGATATATAATGCAGCCCATTAGTTCTACAGCGGTAATGTCGCTTAACAGTGATTGTTCGACCGTGGTTCAAATCGCAGCAAACGAGTTGGTTCCAAGAGAAATTTCATGATTTTCCTCCACATGTAAAGTAAATGCGAGACAGTTTCCCTCAAAAGTCCTCCATGAAGACATCCCTTCTCTTAGACAAATAGCCCATATGTGTTTTATCATGATACAAGTAACCTAAGAAGAAATGAAGGGAAAATGCAGTAGACATAAGTTGATCAAGGGATAGAACAATTATTAATAGATGTAGCAGAACAATTTTGAAATCATTTCTTGGGTACAAATTTCTGGGAGTTCTAAATCGGCGAGAGTTCTTAAATGTTAAATAACTTCAGTGCCTTTATTGAATTTTAAAACTGGGTGGACTGAGTTGGATTTATTGAATCTTAAAATTTGTGATTTTAAGATTCAATAAATACGAATCATTTACAGTAGTGCTTGAACAATTCTGAAAATTCAAAATTCGCGAATCCATAGGCGACGTGCATGATTAATTACATCAAACGCTTCTAATAATTAAAGTAAAAACTCTAAACTTGGGGAGGGGACTGTACAAAATCTATGCATATTTAGAAATACAAGAAGATTTGACAGTTGAGGAAAATTGAAAAATATAGTAATTGTCACAAAATATGAACAGAAAATAATTATAATGCATAAATGAAAAATTTGCTCCTTTCTTTTTGTTTATTTTCACAAATTTTAAAAAATGATATAAATCTAAAATTTTGTTACTTGGGAAAACTGCTATAAATTAAGTGTATAACATGCGAGAATGGTTTTGCATACGAAAATGAGATTGCAACATGTTTCAACCAGTTTTAACAAGCTTCAGGCATTAAACAGTTCCATAATTATGATTTTCTCATTGTAAATGCACTAAGTTTAAATCTGTCATTAAATAACTTTGGCATTTACAGCCTGAATATTGAAAATTACCATAATTAAGGATTTTGAATTTTTGCTATAACGTACGTGCAGAATAATGATCAAATATTGACTCAACGCTTTAATACGAATACAATAATCTGAATGGACTGTAAAAGATTATTACTATTCTTATTTGTATTGAAAGTTGTTATACGACCTTGAAAAACCAATATTATAATTTATAAGGCAGACATGTTAAATAAACTGAAATTATTAAATGCCACAAAAATACAAATATAATGAGACTTTTCTAAGGCGACCACTAACGGCTTTAAGCGTTTCGAGCCACTTATATAGGTGGTTGTATTAGTGAGGCAAATGTACAAAAGCCTGTTTATTTATGTTGTAGCCAGAAGCGTAGCTAGGGTTTTCAGCACCCAGGGACAACTGAAGATTTTGCACCTTTTTTTGTGTACCAAGAATGTAAAACATTTAACTCTAAAATTTCATAACATCAATTTGGCACCCCCTGGATGCTGCGCCCGGGGGCAGCTGTCCCTCCTTGCCCCACCCTAGCTACGCCACTGGTTGTAGGAAACACTTTTAAGAGTTAGTCGTCATGAGATTCTCTGTACTTACATATAAAACAGTTACAAATAATATGTCTTAGTAAAACGATCGGACATATTTAGGCTTTTAAAATGATGTCAAAAATTTTAAAAAGGAAATCTAACAGAAAAGTTGTTGAAGTGGTTAATTTAAAGCAGTTACACAATTTACAATAAATAAAACATTCATTAAAGCAACACAGGCCTCAGTGTGAAAGTAGATTAGCATGATCATCAAATCAGATTTTTTAGGTTATGTCAAAGTAGCTAAGATTATCTGCCGTTGCTAGTGATCGAAGGTCATCAAAGTTATTCTTTGAATTTCTAGTCTATTTTATTACATGATTATTCATGCTCAGATTTTTGGAAACTAGGGATAAACTAAAAATTGAAATTCTGCATAACCAAGTTAAATAATTAAATTTATTTAATTTTCCGTTCTGATACGTTTTAGGTTCGGCATATGAAAAGCTCAAACGTATGATTTATTTGGAGCCCAATTTAGAGAGTAAAATGAATTTCTTTAATTTGGTTTGGTTTATTTGATTATAACAAAGTGCACGAAAGCTATCTGCCTAAGAGAAGGGCTGTCTTCGTGGAGGGCTTTCTAAGGAAAACTGGTTCGTAACCACATTATAGGTGGGAAGAACCATGAAAATGCCCATGCATCCAGCCTCTTTGTTAGAAATCAAACCCATGTCTAACTGCCAGCATTCAACAATTTAACCACTCAGCCGCTCATAACTTTCGTTAAGCTTTACATGTAATTGTAATGAATGTAACTACTATGAGTAAAAATCCTTTCTAAGATACCTATCCATATCTCTTGTTGATTTTGGTATTCTGTGGAGGTGATCATCTTCGAGAGAGATCATGTTCAGTACAAGTGCTTGTTTATATTTTTAGAAATGCTAGTCACTTTTGGAAGTCATCGTCTTAGGAAGGTGGTCGCCAACCATGTATGGGCTACTAGATGGTCCGGATCTGGGTGGATCACGCACTGGATCATTGTAAAAAAAATTCTAAAATGTTTAGATATAAATTTAGCAAATCCATAAAAATAATTTGACTTCCACTTCATGTTATGTCCACTGCCTTGAGATTATTTTACCCCTAATTCTTTTATAAATCAGCCTAAAAGGTGCAGCACATATTCAAAGTAGTCAAATCTAGCTTGACTAATTTATCTATGTTATTGAATATGTACTGCCCCTTTTAGGCAGATTTTGAGGGTAAAATAATGTCAAAGTAACGGACTTCACATGAAGTGGAAAACAAAATTTTTTTTAAATTGATTTGGTAAAGAAAAAAGTTCGATAATTAATTTTTATAATGAATATAACACATTAAGAGTTCATATTTAAAATAATTAAACTTCTTCATTTAAAAAAATAAATTAGTATGCAAAACAAACAGGTTGAATAACATAAAATTTGAAAGGGCAACCTTTTTTCCCTACGGCCACATTTTTTTAAAGATATATATCTAAAACATTTCAACTGATTTTTTTTATATTTTAAATTGTGGAAATATATTTTTATAGTCATTTTTATGCAATACATAGCTTAAATTAAACTTGAAATTCTTTCTTTTCTTCTGGGATAGCATATGTATGCAAAATTTGAAAATGGGCCAATATTAATATTATTGGAATATACATTTCTTTAAATTAATAATATTGGTACTTACTGGTAATTTATCCGTGAATATTTTTCATTTGCCATGTTTTTATGGCAATTCCATCCCTCAGAAGTGAAATAACTTGCATAATGTTTGATGAAATTACTAAAAAAAGGGGCAAAATATTAGAGTGGACAATAGTATATTTATCAACCAATATAATACATATTTAACATATGTCCATTTGATTGGTCCTGGGGAAATGAAAGCAATATTGTGTTTGCTAGCCTTAACTGAAAACAATAGTAAATTGATTAGCTTTATCTCAAGCAATGTGAGAAAATGTATTATTATTATTTTTTCCCCCAATTCTAGAGCACTGTATAAATATCCAAGATAAACTTTCAGTTACTCAAAATTCTACGTTAATTTACTTAGCTTTGATGAGATTTTTTGTTCAAAAACTAAAAACAAAAATTAATGGAAATAAGTTTTAAGGGTGCTAAAAGAATATTTAGATTTGGTGTATTGGTATATCTTTAATTATGGCAAAGCACACTAGGGCTATCTGCCTAAGGGGAGGGATGCCTTCGTGGAGGACTTTCTAAGGGAAACTGGCTCGTATACACGTTACACATGGGGAAAACCACGAAAACACCCATGCAGCCAGCCCGTTCGCGGGATTCGAACCTCGGACCGAACTACCAGTGTTCAGCGACTTTACCGCTCGGCCGCTGGTGGGCAATATTTATATTTGATTTGAATGCGTGAATATCCATGTTGCTATCTGATTTTACACAACCCTTTCAAAAATTCAGCAACTGTTGGTGACAATATTTCCTTAAACTAAGATGATAAAGACAACAGCCATTTTCAAAAATAGTGACATAATAAAAATTACATAAAACAGCAACCAACAAAATTAAAAATCTAAGAAATACCGATAATAATCAGATACACAATTTTTTTCCTCGACTCTTCTGCCCATGCATACAGTGATCTGCTTTAGCTTCAAAATACAGCAGACAATTGCAGAAACTTGACATAGTGCACAAATTGGCACACTTTATTATTACCCCATATACCATTACATGCTTTCATTTTTAAAAAAATCTGAAAATTGAACCAATTTGTACTGCACATGCCTTTGTTTTCTCACGTTATATTTCAATCTGCTTTTGTTTTAAGGAAAAACAGAATAGAATAAGTTGCAGCATCTGCATACAAATCTGATCATTTCTAAAATACCACTTCATAGAGCGTGAATTTTTGCATTCTCCAATATCAGGCAAAATGTCATATTTGTGAAGTTCATCACCCCGTTTACTTCTCAGTCTTTTTATAATTCCCTAAAATATAAAAATTTGCTATTTCATCAAACACTAATAAAAAGAAGTACTGATGAAAAAAAAAAAAAAAAAAAGAGAGAGAGAGAGAGAGAGGATGATTTAAATTAAAAATCCAAAACACGCACCTTATGTTCTGCTTGCATCTATATACTTGGGTGGCCAGATAATATCTCTTTTCTATATAGTGGGTTGTATAGCTTGGTACTATAGCCTGTTGCCTAGTGAATTCTTTTCAGATTTGGGCAGATAATCAGAAGTGTCCTATTTATTGAACATGTAGATGTGTTTTCAATTATATTAAAGAACCAAATTAAAAAATAAACTATTATTTAAACCCAGATAGCAGCCAGGACGTAGTAATACCCATAATAACCACATATTATTTTACTTTTCTAACAGCACTGGAGCAATTGTTGAAGTTATTTTGGTTTCTCCTAAGAAAGAAACAATTTTAAACCAATCTTTTTGCATAACAATATATAACAAATCATTTCATGTGGAAAGATATATGTGTCGCCAGGCCTAAAGTATGTGTGTTGACATTAGCTGTTATAACATTGTTTATGTTGTCAAGGAACATATTATTAATAAAAAGCCTGTAAATTGTGTCAACATACATCACCTTCTTTTTCCAAAATAACCAGATGCATTTCTTTTATTTAGAAAGATTTTACTACAGGCAAACTTACTTCTTGGTGAATGCATGTTTTCTTGCTAGAAATAAGCTGGCACACACATCTTTCTAAAAAATACTGTTTTAACTGAAGGGTAATAAAATGGAAAAATCTTTATTTTTTAATTATTTATTTATTTTTTTCATAAGGAGATGGGATCCCTTCTACTATAGACAACAGTTGGCAAACAATTTTCTACATAATGATGTATGTGCCAATGTCGGCTATTGGCTACATGAAAAATTAAATCTTATCAATTGTAGTAATTTTTTAAAGTATCGCAGTTCTTATCACTTACCGTAGTATTTTTTTAAGAAATACCATTAATAAGTAGTTATTAATTAATAAAGTCTCATTTTATTTGGCTCTTCTCTGTTAAAGTAAAGCTGCGTTCAAACTCGTCTGTTGGCAAGAAAAGCATGGGAAAAAAATAACACTTTACAAGTGCACCAATTTGCACCAGGGCTGAAACTTTTCCTTTAAGATATTTCATACCTCTCCAGTAGATGGTTCTGCATATTCGAAACTTCACAGAAACTGTGTATTTTTGTGTGTATTTTAGCTTCCTATAGTTATATTTTTTTTTAATTAAAATCGGTTCAATTTCTGATATATCAATACTTATTTAATTTCTTGTTTTACGCGCAAAAAGAAGCAGAAAGTGATAGGTTATATTAATATGCAAGAGATGACTTGACAGAAATTACTTTTAAGAGGGGAGTAGACGACACGAAATGCTTTTCTTTTAATTAGTTTAGCATGATGCATCATCAATCTGAAAACTAATTTTCATCAGAATATACCATAAAAGCATCGTTTGAAGGGCAGAAAAAGCATATAAGAGAAAAGAATCATTGTCTTCACCTAACTTATTTTATTTGTGAATTTTTTCGAATGATAGTTAAAAAATTTTAACTGCATCTTTCAGTTTCAGGGAGTGAGGTTTTCATGGATTTCAAGACACTACAAAATTTATTTCATGATATTATCATATTGTTACGTTCTTTAATGAAACTGTTTACTTAGTGTAATAAAAAATTATACATTTTATACTGTCTTTAGTACAATGTTATAAGGTTACCAAATATCACACTCGGGAAAAAAAAAGGATCAGTTCCAAATAATAGTAACAATAATAATAAATAAAAATTTCAAAATTTTCTAAAACATATTTTCTGCCTTATGTACACATTTTTACCCTTAAATGTAATTGCAATTGCTTCCTTCGTATATTAATAAGGAGTCACTGCCTAAAGTTTCATTTTATAAAATCGCTTTAGTCTAAAAACTCATTGAAGTAACTGCTTTTATATAATATTTCTTCTGTTCCGAGAACTAAATTCATTCTACAGTTAGCAAATTTCCTGATGTTTATTAAACTAATGAAAAATTATTACCAAAATTAAACCTTTGGCTTGATTAAAGTCTGTGGAAAACAAATGGTCATGAACTTTAAGAAAAACAAACATAAAGCTATTAAAATGCCTAAAATTATTGAATAATATCAGCTTTAATACTTAATGTTGAATTTTTTTCTAAATTTAAATGACATATACCAGAAAGTTTTCTTTCCATATAAATAATAGTTTTCCTAAATTTTGAAATAAATGATTTAGTTGTTACCAATGGTTTAAAACTAAGAACTTACTACATTTTTAAAGTTAGATAAAGAAGCAATCTTATACTCATATTGCTTCTGCTAGTATGGTGTAATCCAAAAAGGTTTTTACACAGATCAACTTGTGATTTGTGAAAGAGGATCGTTGTTATAAGAAAATGAACATAGAACCGAAAGTCATCTTTGTAGTAAAAGATGGGGAAAATCAAGGCCCGAGCTTAACACTATGTGGTATCTGCTGAATTATACTCTCTGCAAGTTACCTCAGAACCGAAGGGGGGGGGTCATCAGTAGAAAACTTGTTTTTAATCTTCCTCTTCAGAAAACAGAATAAGTATCAGTGATGTTTTGACGTTAACCATAAACTTTAAATATATTTTTTTAAATTATAATTCCACTGAAAAGCCGCCCTCATGGGACTTGAATCAACATTGTTCGCCACTGGAGGCCCATGTGGCAGACAACAGATGGATCTAAAAACAACCTTCAATTAGTGCAGT
Organism: Stegodyphus dumicola; assembly: GCF_044657685.1. NCBI lineage: Eukaryota > Metazoa > Arthropoda > Arachnida > Araneae > Eresidae > Stegodyphus > Stegodyphus dumicola. The sequence goes on along the minus strand of NC_140778.1, from coordinate 65,762,445 downwards.
TTTTAGTAAAGTGCAAAGTCCAGGATTTTGAAATCTACCATTTTCACATGACAAACTATTGCCCTAGGTTATTATCAACCATATCTCATTTATGGTTGATAATTATGGTGAAACATACTTAATGAACATCAAAATTTTCTTTTAAATAATAAATTTAATTACAGTATTAACTTTTAAATTAGAATTCTTAATATCTATAATTCTAATTAACTGATAATTATGATTATCCACACCCTACAGAAAAGTCACAACAAAGTATTGAGGTAATGCAGGATGTTGCAAATAAAGATTTATTGGTATTCTACAAATTAGCTGCACATGTGGACATATTACCTGTGTAAATAGAATCTACATATTATCTGACCCTGATGCTTGCAGATTAATATTGCTTCAGTGAAACTTAAGTATTTTAACATGACAATGGACAGCATACTGTTGCTCAATTAAAATCTTCATGCATGGCATTTCTTCTTATTATTTTAGGAATACAGTGTCAAGTTTGTGCACTTCTCTTACAGTTCTTGGAGCAGTCATTTGTCATTTCAAGAACAACAATGCAAAAAACCAAGAAGTATGTATATCTTGTATGGAAACAGAAGAACGTAAAAGATAGGCAGCACTGAATATATTATTAAAATAGATGTAAAGATAACCAAAAAATATTTCTCCCCAAAGTTACCAATAACTGACGAATGCTTTTCAGTGTCACTGAAGACTTTTCAGCGACTTTTCGCTTGGAGTGTGGATAATCAGAATATAGCACATATTTTTATAATTCTGCAGCTATACATCTGATGCACTGTTCTGAGTATTGGTGCAGAGTTATTTCTTCAGAAAAGCTTGCACAATAAAATGTAGGGTTGACAGTAAACAGTAAAGAAAATTCTCTAATTCTCAGAAAATCCAATAAAAGGGTCTAATTTCCACAGTATCTTTTCTAAGAGTGAAACTATACAAAAGTAATTTTCAGAAAGAAAATCCAGCAGATAATTTATAGGAATACTTTTTTCGGCATGAAAATAAACATAATGACCATGATCCATTCAGGGAGATTTTAAATGTGTTTGTTTCCCGAAATTCCATAACACATTGTTAAAGAAGATTTACCTAACTTTGTGACAATTTGATACAAACAGATTTTTTTTTTCTTTCAGGTTAAAAGTACTTAGCAAACATTCGAAGGGTTTTCAAATGGTGTCTTGTGGTACTTCTGCCGTTCTGAAGAACTCAATTAGCACTCTATATTTTGTGTACGAATTCCTGTGATGTGGAAATTGGAACACTTACACTTACTCAGCATCATATGATACTCTTTAAGAAACTAACAGCACAGTCTTCATTGTTTGATAGATCTTAGGTCTACTAAAACCCAACATAGAAATACAGACTCTGAATAAAGAACCCATTCTGGTTAATCTTTGGATTATGTTAACTTGGCGATTTTTTGGCGAAAATTTGGCGAAGAACTCTGCTACAGCAGCCCTCTATATTTTTTTTCGCCACCATTTTGTCTTCACGAAGTAAATACATGTTTCTTTTCTTTTTATTTACTGAACACTTTTTCCAACAATCTGCTATCCGAATTACACTTATGCTAGAAATTTTATGGAACAAAACTGCTTAATCATGACAAATAATCAACAAATAACTGCAAAATTCGGAAAAAGTGCAGAATCGCAAACTCCTTGCCGCGCTTTTCAAAATCGCACATACACATAAACCATGTACACGTCAACTTATTTTTACTTAAAAAAACATTCCAGAATTGCACAAAAATGGCATTGCACACACTCTTAACTTTATCCATCTACACTGCTATTTTCTCATAAATTACAAACATTTGCACAAAAATGCAGGAAAATTTTGTGAATCTTTAAACTCGGTAAAAAGCACATATATGAAATTATGAAATTACCTGATCGCGAAAAAGTATATACCCTTTCCACGGATGAACATTTCCACGTATAAAATAAATAAAATATCCAAAAACTTTTACCTCTAAATTATCTATTATATTATAAACGTCATCAACAAATTCATACCGCAAACATTACAAATGGTTACAAATATTTAGTGTCAAATATTTAAATTATTTCCATGCACGTTTACTTCAACTGAAACGTATACCAAATTGCTACAAACATAAAATTCACAAAATAACTATCATTTAATTAAAATATAACTAAACCATGTACACGTCGACTTATTTTTACTTAAAAAAACATCCCAGAATTGCACAAAAATGGCATTGCGCAGACTCTTCACTATATCCATGTACACTGCTTTTTTCTCATAAATTAGAAAAATTTCACGAAAATGCATGAAAATTTTGTGAATCTTTAAATCCGGTAAAAAGGACACATATGAAATTACCTTATCGCGAAAAAGTATATACCCTTTCCAAGGATGAACATTTCCACGTATAAAATAAATAAAATATCCAAAAATTTTACCTCTAAATTATCTATTATAAACGTCACCAACAAATTCATAACGCAAACATTAAAAATAGTTGCAAATACTTTGTGTCAAATACTTGAATTATTGCCATGCACGTTTACTTCCACTGAAACGTATACCAAATTCCTACAAACATATAATTCACAAAATAACTATCATTTAATTAAAGTATAATTAAATTAAAAAACACTACTTAAAATATAAATAAGCACATACATTAAATTAATAAAAATTAGCTTACAATCCTAATTACTTTAAACTAAATCATTGCTAATAACGATTTTCCAATAATACCATATTACTTTATTTACTCCTTACATCCTACAAATAATGCATAAAAATAATATCCTCAAATAATTAAGAATACTAACTTACCTAATCTTTTTCAGAATCTTGATTACGTGGCGGATAAACTTTTCTTATTTCCTCCGCTAAATAAAGAGCAATCGTATGTGTGCCTGTTTCAGGATCTTTAAAATCATACTTATAGTTCATAGCAAGATGTTGAAAACCTGCATCCTCCAAACAGACTTAATAAAACTTAATAAGCAATCTTTACTTCCATCTCGCACAACCTTAAAAAAACACTTATTACTGCCCCTTTCAATCCCACTAAATACCCATTTCGAATTCACTTTAGATAGGGCCATGGGATCCAAAAATTAACCAACACTGTTTCACACAACACAGAATAAAGCTAAATACAAAATTTCCAGATTTCCCTTCTTTTCCGATTAAAGAACTGTAATTCGTCCATTAATGTCACATGACATATCTCATGATCTCTCATTTCCCTTACACAAAATAATGCGTAATCGGAACTGAGTACTTCTCACATTATTCCCAAAGTCCTAGGTAGTAACCTTTATCGCCTCCAAAATGTCGCCAAACTACCTGTTGCCATATTCCAAAGATTAGCCGCATTCTTAATACTGTGGCTTGTAGGCATACTTAAAAGTTGTGATATCATATGGTTGCAATGATGATTAATCTGTGTTAACAAGCTGAATATATTTTCCTACAAGCTTTAATTCATATACACTAAGTAGCATGCTTAATTAGCTAAATTTGACTTATATCATGACTTTTCTGTTAAGTTTACATATAACATCATGTTCAAACAGCTAATTTGTATTTATATAGGCTTAAATATTTTATTCCCTCTCTTCCATAAGAATAAATTAAACTTAAATATGTTTAATGTCATGCTATTTTGCTACCTATTGTAACTTCTTGTGTAGTTTGTTGAATTTAATTACTTCTGTACTTTAAAAGAAGACTCAATTAATGAGTATAACTCAAGAATTCAAAACTTTTATTATTACATTTTTAAACAGTTCACATGACATTCAGCTAGCACAGTAACACGTGCATCAATGCTAAGTTAAAGTTATTTTTTTTAGTTACAGTTGTAGTTAATTTAAATATACATCGCATCCCTTCCTCCAGTTTATAAACAATAATAAAAATACCAAATAATATCAATACAAGTATATTTACAATATGACATACAATAACAAAAAAAAAAGTTACATAAAAATGATATATGCAATACGTTACATTATTTTATTCCATGATAAAGTCTCTATATCTTGAAGGTTGTCTAATCAACCGTCCACTTCTTGTTATTGTACTATTGGATAGATTATTCTGTTGATTTCCTATATTAACAGGCACAGAAACATTCTCAGGGCTTCCATTTGAATTTTCCTCTTTATCTAATACTATATCATCATAATCATTATTGACTTTGTAAGGTGATTTTGAAAATTTTATGTGGCGTCTGTTTCTTCGCAATATTTCCCCATTTGAATTTCTTACAATATAGGATCTAGGAGCTTTATGTTTTGAAATTATTTCACCTTTATCCCATTGCCCAGTTCTAAAGTTGAACAAGGTTATACTATCTCCAGGTTTTAACTCAGGTAGTTTCTGTGCGGTTCTATCATAATAATACTTTTGCCTAGCTTGAAGTGCACGAAATTTAGAATAAGGTTTGTTTATCTTAGTATTTAACAATTTATTACTGATAGGTAATTTTGTCCTTAATCTTCTATTAAGTAACAGTTGTGCAGGAGACAAATTTATTCCACTAATTGGAGTATTTCGATATTCCATTAAGCCTACACTTATATCTTGCACTTTCCTCATGATATTTTTCACTATTCCTACAGCTTTTTCAGCCAACCCATTACTTTGAGGATATCTGGGGCTACTAAATTTAAGTTCGAAATCCCAATCTTCAGCAAATTTCTTAAATAAGTAGCTATTACAGGGATTATTGTCGCAAACGACTTCATTTGCAATACCATACCTGGCAAAAATGCACTTTAACTTTATCATAATTTCATTTGCTGTCTTATCTTTTATGCTAAAAACCTCAATCCATTTAGAGTAATAATCGATAACTACTAAGTAATTTTGATTACCATATTGCAAGATATCAAGGGCAATTTTTTCGAATGGTTTAGTTGGAATTTCATGTTGCATTAGAGGTTCTTTTTGATTTCTATTTCTGAATTTTTCACATATTTCACATTTGGAAACAAGATGCTCAATGTCATTTGTCATACCTGGCCAGTAAAAAATTTCACGGGCTCTACTTTTACATTTCTCAATTCCAAAGTGCGCTTCATGAATTAATTGCAACATATCTTTTCTCAAACCATAAGGTACAACTAATTTTTCATTAATAAATAACAAGTCGTCATTAACATAAAGATCTTTTTAACTTTAAAGTATGTTTTTACACTACTATCTACTTTTTTGTAACATTTAGGCCAACCCTCTTTAATATATTTCATAACTATTTGCAAATCTGGATCTGATTCAGTTTCTTTCCTAAATTGCACCACTCTTCTGTCACTCATAGGCAAATATTTTGAAATAATGTGAACAACATTTAGAATTTCAGGATCATCACTAATAGTTTCATTCACAGGATATGCTCGTGACAAAGTGTCAGCAAAAAGCATTTGATTACCTGGAACATAATTTATCTCAAAATCATATTTTAGTAACTTTAAGATCATCCTTTGCATTCTAGACGAAATTTTATGCAATGGTTTCTTAACAATTGCCATTAACAGTTTATAATCACTTTGTACTGTGACTTTCCGTCCATAAACAAAATTGTGGTACTTTTCAAAAGAAAATACTATGGCCAATAGCTCTTTTTCGATCTGTGCATAGTTTTTTTCACTGTTAGTCAAGCTGCGAGACACAAATGATACTTTAGATACATTAGGTATAAATTTTGACAGAAAATTTAACATTCCTAACAACCTCCTTACTTCAGTTTTTGATTTTGGTGTTGGCATATCAATAATTGCTTTAATATGACTAGGATCGGCTTTTACACCTGACTCAGAAATAATTTGGCCTACATATTTGACTTCCGGTACCCTATATTGTAATTTATCAGGATTAAATTTTATATTTAGAGACCTAGCTCTTTCAAGAACCTTAGAGAAAATTATATCATGAGTAACCTCATCAGATCCTGCAATTATGATATCATCAAAATAAACTTCCACACCCTCAATATCACCAAATAATTTTTGGTTTCTTTTCTGAAATATTTCTGGGGCGGAGGATATTCCAAATGGCATTTTATTAAATTTATATCTTCCATAAGGCGTATTAAATGTACATAGTTCAGAACTAGCTTCATCTAGTGGTACATGCCAAAATCCATCTACTTAAATCTACAACTGAAAATACTTTTTTACCTTCTAACCTACTAATTATATCATCTGGAGAATGAATTTGATAGTACTCCCTTTTAATTACTTTATTTAGATCTCTAGGATCCAAGCATAATCTCAGACTCCCATTAGGTTTTTCAACTATAACCAAACTTTGAACCCAATCAGTTGGTTTATTTACTTTCGATACTATCCCTTCTCTTTCAAGTTTATCTAAAGTATCTTTTAATTTAGGCTGTAAAGCCTGAGGAACACGTCTTGGGGGGTGTATTACTGGTATTGCATCATCTTTAAGGGTTATATGATATGGTTCATCAGGAAATTGCCCTGTGCCTATAAATACATCTTGATACTGAGCAATTAAATCATTTTTATTAATGATATTGCATTTTAAAGAATCAATCCTTTCAATTAGCTTTAATGCAGAACAAGCTGTTAACCCTAATATAGGCTTAGATCTTACATCAAGAACATAAAATTGTAGATACATTCTTAAGCCTTTCAGTTGAACAATTAATTATAAGAGTACCTTCTGGTTTTAACTTAAAATTACCATATGCAGTTAAGAACAAATCAGTTTCATTAAGTTTAGGCTTAAGTTTAACATTATTTAAAACATACAAAGGCAAAATATTTACTTCTGCACCAGTATCTAACTTAAAATCAACCTTGAAATACTTATTATTTACATACATTGTAATACTTTTCACCCATGTTTCACTTATCTTGTGAATATCCTTATTTACTTCATCAATAGAATTTGTTAGATCTTTAATTGATTTTGCACTTATTTTAAATTCAGTATGCCCGTTTACTGGTGGATTCATCATGTCAACAAATACACTATGTTCATTATATATACTAAGTTCATTATTTGGTATTCCAACTTCATAAATGTTCTTGGGACACCTCGCGGCAAAATGGTTCTTTACTTTGCATTTCGCACATGTTTTTCCGAAAGCTGGACAGTCCCGATATTTGTGCCTTCTTCCGCACTTCTTGCAGTCATATTCTAGTGCTGATTGCTTCTGCTGAGACGATAATTTCGGTGGCACTGACTGTTTTGATTGATGCTGCTGTTTTCTATATTTCTTCACGCTGTTCACAGTCGCTGGATCATCTTTCATGTTCCGGAGTTGCTCTTTGCTTGTTTCAGCGGCACGGACTATTTCTATAGCTTTTTCTAATCCTAGGTTAGATTCTCGAAGCAAACGTTCGGTCAGACTCCTATCCCGAATGCCTAATACAATATGGTCGCGAATCAATCCATTTTCTTGTTCAGCAAACTCAAAAGTTGACGCTAAAGTCTTTAACTAAGTGACATAACATTCAATTGTTTGTCCTTCTTGCTGGCTACACGAAAAGAATTTGTAACGTTCATATACGACATTCTGCCGTGGTGAACAATAATCTTCAAAAGACTTCAAGACCTCTTCGTATTTCTCCTTATTCTCAGGTGGTTCAAATCAAAACGTGTTATAAATTTCGAGTCCTTCAGTACCGAGTAAATTCAAAAGGATTGCAATTTTAGTCTTATCTGGCTTGGCATCTTTTTCCATTGCAAGTAAATAGTTTTCTAACTCTTGCTTCCATTTTTTCCACTTTTCTTTAACATTTCCAACGGAGAATGTTAGCGGAGCAGGTGGTCTGAAATCCATTTTGCTCCTGACACCATGTAACTTCTTGTGTCTTCTTGTGTAGTTTGTTGAATTTAATTACTTCTGTACTTTAAAAGAAGACTCAACTAATGAGTATAACTCAAGAATTCAAAACTTTTATTATTACATTTTTAAACAGTTCACATGACATTCAGCTAGCACAGTAACACGTGCATCAATGCTAAGTTAAAGTTATTTTTTTAGTTACAGTTACAGTTGTAGTTAATTTAAATATACATCACACCTATCATGTTTAAGAACGTATGCTTGACTTATGCATGCTTAATATAGTGCATTTTTAGCTAAACTGTGTTGTCAAGATTGATGATAAAAAAAGCAACATCACCAAATGTTCTCTGCAATAGTTAACAAAAGAAAAATTATCTTCGCTTTAATGATGTTCACAGAGATTAATCCTAATTTTATATGGGTACTACTTTGGTAGACGGTTGCACGGATTTTTGGCGATTTACGTTGCCACGATTTTTGGTGTGATTTTTACAAACGTCAGCCAACTTGAAAAATGCTGTTTTTACGCACAGTAAAGTATCCGAAACTTAAAATAAATAAATATCATTAAAAGTAATGGATTAATTTTTTGTTGAAAATGTCGTTTTTTAGGATGGCAGGCAAGTGTAAATAAATACATTTACTATGAGTATAAAATAATAAAGTAAGGTTATCATTACTTTCATATAGCAAAGAAGAGAATAAAAACACCGCTATAAAAACATTGCGCCAACATTTAAAAGAATTAGAATTCGGAATGATCTATAATCCGGATCTCAAACCTAAAAACTTTCTGCGCATGCGCCGTGTTGACACATGTGCATAGGCGTTTACGCACGCGCATAAGACCTTTTACGACTGCGCATATGAGTGTGCGCAAGCACAGAATACGTTTTCGCGTGCACGTTTTATGTATAACGGATAGTATAAGCTAAAATTATCTAATTCAGTTAATGTTGATGATTGCGTTGTTCCTTAATTTTCGAATTGGATCCGGCTTATTATTTTTTGCAGACTGTAAGAGCAATTTTATAAAAGTAAACTTGAACTTTCGATTATGTCAAATAGAATTTGCGATGCTGGAGCTCCCAAAGGATCTACAAAACGAAAGTATGTTTCGATGTCCATCAAACAAAAAGTGGAATTTCTGCAAAAAAATGGATAAAGACATGAAGAAGGTCACAGAGAGGTTAGTGAAAACGAAAAAATTTCGATTGACAAGTTAGTCGGTATTCTCGGCACAGCAATTACGGGACTTGAACAGCGGAACTTAGTAACTGAAGAAGAAATTATGTCTGTTTATAGAATTAAAGAGAAAGTATTATCACATAAAACGAAGCAACTTAAACAACTTACATTGAGAGAAATGTTTAATAAAGTAAACAAATAAATATTAAGCCTTTTTTTTTTTTTTTTTTTTTGTAAATTTTGATACCCTTTAGATCATAATTGTTCTTTATTTCATAGATTACGGTTTCATATTCTTAATTTTAGAATTTCTGCATGCCATCTTACGAGATTTAAACTGATGATCTATAATCCGGAAAAATCGATAATCCGGAATCGCCGAAGTCCCGAAGAGTCCGGATTAACGACTTTTGACTGTATAGGATATAATTAACATTAAAACATATGGACAATATATCTCAGCAATTTTTTAAAATAGTGCATTAATTTTTTTAACAAAAACTGAAGTATACAATTATAAAATAAAAGAAAAATATGTAATTACATTTTTTTTAGTCATTTAACCTGTTGTTTATTGATAAGTACCACAAAAAAAATCAAAATCATAATTTAGATAACATCTTTCAAGACATCTCTGAAAGAGTTCGAAGATATGAATTAAATTTTAAAACGGTGCGGAAATGCACAAATTTTTAGTAACCAATCAGGGAGCTGATTACAGCTCGTTAATGCACAAATATTGGGGATGTTTCTATAACCAATCAGAGAGCTTATTACATCACGCCTAGAATTAAAATTATTAAAAAATTCATACATAATAAAATCATTTTTTTTTAAAAAGCCAAAATTAAATTGTATTTTAATATTTAACAGCCATAAAAAATGTTTAAAACATGAGATTAAATTTATACCTATTAAAACCAATTACTTTTAAAGTAAGGTGACGTCATTGATTACATAATCCACACCATAAAATTTCATAAAATATGATAAACAAAAAAATTTTTATTTCAAATAAAAATGCAAAATTAAATTGATTTTTAATATTTAGAAGCCATAAATAATATTTAAAACATGGAATTTATGCACAATAAAACACATTATTTTTTAAATAAAATGACAACAAAATATCGGTTATCATAAATAAATTATCCAGCAATGGGTTTACCATAAGTTATATTACTCGCCAAAATCCGTGTAACTGTCTACCAAAGTAGGACCAATAACTTAAACTTGCATTGCCGTTCTAAAAAAACAACCTGATAGGAGCTGCAAAACAGGCTCTACGTCAGCTGCACGAAAGACGCTCTTGTGACATACAATTCGGCAAGAAAGTGATCGCTTCCAGAAGTAGCTCAAAATTTCTTTTTTTTTGGATCGATGTTGTCCAATACGTCTTTTAGATTTGATTAATAAAAATATCAGTTAAAATGAATTAAGTGGGAGTAAAAATAAACTTATATGTACTAATTTTAAAAATTACTGGTTCAACATTTTTATATTTATGCTTCATATACAGTCAAAAGTCATTAATTTGGACACCCATAATCCGGACCTCAAAGCTACAAACTTTCTGTGCATGCGTCGGGTTGATGCACGCGCATAGCCGTTTATGCGTGCGCATAGCATTTATGGCTTGAATATGTGTGTGCACATGCGTATAAAACATTTACGCATGCGCATTTAATGTATAATGGACGGTATAAGCTAAGCTAAAATTATCTAATTCAGTTAATGTAGCAGACCACGTCATTCCTTAATCTTCGAATTGGATACGGCTTATTATTTTTTGCAGACTGTTAGAGCAATTTTATAAAAGTAAGCTTGAACTTTCGATTATGTCAAATAGAATTTCCGATTTATATTTACTAATATGTAACGGATCTACAAAGCGAAAGTATGTTTTGGAGTCCATTAAACAAAAAGTGGAATTGCTGCAAAAAATGGATAAAGGCATATCCTTTGTTTCTCTAACCATTCCGAAATCTGTTTATCAATTTCACGCTGCTCTGCGGGTGTGTGTGTGTGTGGGGGGAGAACGCCGCGGCACGCAATGAATTGAAAGTTGATCCATCAGCACTCTTCTTATCTTCAGGGAAAAAGTTTTTATTTTATTTGGCTTATAATTCCTTACTAAATGAAGTATTTCATCTCGATGTACTCCGTCTTTTATATGATTTAAATCAAATTCCTCATCATTATAATTCGCTTCCGATAGTGAAGAAAGTGACACAGAGGTTATTGAAAACAAAAAAATTTTGATTGACAAATTAGTCGGTATTCTCGACACAGCAATTATAGGACCTGAACAGCAGAACTTCGTAACTAAACAAGAAATGATGTCTGTTTAATAGAATTAAAGAGAAAGTATTATCACATGAAAAGAAGCAACTTAAACTTACATTGAAAGAAATGTTTAATAAAGTAAACAAATAAATATTAAGCTTTTTCTTTTTGTAAATTTTGATACCCTTAGATCATATTTGTTCTTTATTTCATAAATTATGGTTTCATATTTTTAATTTTATAATTTCTGCATGCCATCTTACCAGATTTAAACTGATGATCTATAATCCGGAAAAATTGATAACCCAGAATCGCCGAAGGCCCGACGAGTCCGGATTAACGACTTTTAACTGTATTAAATATTAACAAAAAGTTAATTATCATGGCATTCACAAAACTCATCCCATAATCCATATTTCACATATATGTTAATTATCATTTGCTTTTGGTCTCAATAACTTTTTCAAATAAAATAAGGGAACAATACATCTCAATATAAAACCTCAAATGTTTATATTAAGATAACATTAGACTTAAATTTAATTATATATACTGATGATTTCAATGTTTTTCTACCTATGTCACTGTTCAGAGTGTAAGTAATTTATAAGAAAGCATTTCATGTTATAATTTTTTAAAAATGAAAATTTATTAAATAAAATAAACAAAAATACATAGAACAGTTTTGGATAAATATGTAATACATATGGATTTTTTACCTGTATTAAACTTTTTTCAATGATTCATTCTTCTAAATGTCTTCATATATACTTCATATACATCGGTTGCTCTGCTTGGCATGTCCAACATTTGAGATCTGATATTTCTTTTGCAATGCAAGATGAGGAAAACCTGTATTTATTTCCAATGTAACATCAGGCAACCGTTTTGTGAACGTTATGCACTCCAGTATGGATTTGCTACTGTAGCTAGGTAATTATGGTCTTCAGGATATTTTCATCATAGATAAAAGTACCTAATACACTATTTCATAACATACACAATCCATTACACTTATATCAATAAATAGATAGCTGTGATAAGTATCTGCATTACATTCAGAAAGCAAATTTAACACAACCATCACACTTAAATCAATAAACAGAAAGCTCAGATAGGTATCTGCTTTAAACTGAGAAAGCAAATTTAACACAAAGTATACATAGGTTAATGTACACGTATGGCTGAAACATTCAGCCATGCTTCAGGATTTCATTATTAGAAGCATTTTAAAGCGGTAACAAGCATATGATCACCATAATGCATTTTACTAGGTGACAAATATAAAGACTGAAAACTTACGAGTAAACAAAAATGTACTGAAATCTATAAGGAAACAGCTGTTATAAAGCAAAAAGAAAACTTATATGCTCAAGAAGCTTTAGTTTTACTTGGAATAGTAAATCTTCTTCAAATCAGTAAATCCTTAAAATGACGGGATTTACTTTGTTTTGGGTTTTTCTTTTGGGGAAACAAATAGATGCTTTATTATTTATACTGACCAAATTACAAGTTACCTCCCTCACACAGGGTCAGTTGTCACATTTATACCACCCTGCATAACACATGGAAATCCTAAATTCTGCCACTGAGCATTACTGAAATTTCTATGAATGTTAACGACCCTAAATTATGTCCTACAAGCTTGCATCGTAGAAATGAAACAAAACCGACTTCACATAATGAGGCTTCATTGCAGCATCGACTATTCCTTCCGGCACTATTAATTAAAGACCGCTATAAATTTAACATCTCAAAACACCAAGACCTCTTCAGTATAGAATAGTTGCTTTGTATAAATTCTGCTATCCATACGAGTCATGACATTTCTCTCCTCTGTAGCTATAAATATTTAAATCACTCTTTAGAATCTCTGTAGCTATAAATATTTAAATCACTCTTTAGAATAAATAAATTTTTACCTATATAAACAATTTCTACGATATATGAGTACGAATATGCTTATTTAAATTACTCTTTCCTCTAAATCACTTGCTAGATAGGTGACATAGATGAGACTTACCCTTACAACTTAATGATTTCTTACATACTTCACACACATAACGTTTCTCTCCTGTGTGAATAAGCATATGCCTGCTTAAATTCTGCATAATTCTAAATGCTTTCTCACATACTTCACACACACAAGGTTTCTCTCCTTTGTGAATGAGCATATGGTTGTTTAATCTACACTTTTCACTAAATGACTTCTTACATACTTCACACACATAAGGTTTGTCTCCTGTGTGAATAAGCAAATGCTTATTTAAATTACTCTTTTCACGAAAGGACTTTTTACATACTTCACACACATAAGGTTTCTCTCCTGTGTGAATAAGCATATGCCTCTTTAAATGTTGCTTAACATTAAATGATTTCTTACATACTTCACACACATAAGGTTTCTGTCCTGTGTGAATGATCATATGGTTGTTCAAATTAGGCTTTTGCCTAAATGACTTGTTACATACTTCACACTCATAAGGTTTCTCTCCTGTGTGAAGGTACATATGACTGTTTAAACTACACTTTTGAATAAATGACTTGCTACATACTTCACACACATAAGATTTCTCTCCTGTGTGAATAAGGAGATGCATGTTTAAACTTGCCTTTTGATTAAATGACTTCTTACATAGTTCACATACATAAGGTTTCTCTCCTGTGTGAATAAGGAGATGCATGTTTAAACTTGCCTTTTGATTAAATGACTTCTTACATAGTTCACACACATAAGGTTTCTCTCCTGTGTGAATGTGTAAATGGTTGTTTAAATAACACTTTTTTCTAAATGACTTCTTACATACTTCACACTCGTAAGGTTTGTCTCCTGCGTGAATAAGCAAATGCCTATTTAAATTACTCTTTTCACGAAAGGACTTTTTACATACTTCACACACATAAGGTTTCTCTCCTGTGTGAATTAGCATAGAGTTGTTTAAACTACACTGTTCAGTAAACATTTTCTTAAATACGTCACACAAGGCTTCTCTTTTTGTATGGAAAATAGTATGCTTGTTTAAAACGTAGTCTCATCTGAGTAATTGATTCAATACCTCTTGCACATGAAGTCTTTTCCTGTTCCCGATGTATGCCGCGCTATGTTGTTCGAGATGATGCGCTATGTTGTTAGCTACTGTGGTTCCGAGTTTTGAAAGAACTAACCGTTCTCCTAATAAACTAAAAATAAAGGAGTTGAAATTGTATGCTTGTTTAAAATGGAGTTTCGCCTGAATAACTGATTCAATACCTCATGTGCATGAACTTTTCTTCCCGTTCTCCATGTATTCTGCGCTATGTTGTTGCCAAATCCAATGGTTTTTAGAGCTGGAGCAAACAGCATGTATTCGTTACTGAGTAACGGGTACATCGGTTGACTCGAAGTACCGATTCGGTACTCAAAAATTCATTTCGTTACTATACGATATCGTTCGTCGTACGATGCAGTTTATTCGAGTACGAATCAAAGAATCTCTAAGAGTACGAATGATGACGGGCGGCTAAAACCCGCCGGGAACTGGAGAAATTCAACCAATCAGAGAGGACCATTGCGCCAGGAACTTTTGGCTTCATTTTCCGATCGCCAAACACAATTTTTGTGCAAAACTAGCATACAAGAAAGCACTTGTTAATGTTATGGTAACTTGTTTGTACTTCTTGGGTAGAAGTAGTTTATTTGTTTTTGTTATTTTGTGGTACGCTGATATGATTTCATATTTAATTTATTGTAGGGGCGATAAGTGAAGTATGTAACTCTTAATTTCGGAAACAAATACAAATTTATATTCCACTCAATTTGCTATCTCGATACCGAATAACTTTCTGATATGCTATAATAATTGATAAAAATTATTCTATTGCGAAATTTCATGGCTCTTTGTGTATTTCAAAATGCTTGGTGATATCTAGGTTCTTATTATTTCATGTACTGTAAACATCGTAAAATTCAATAAAGAAAAATATTTTAAGAATACGACTTTTTTTTATTTAAACTACTTTTAAAACTTTAAGAAATCTATCTTTTGTGTATTTTTCCGTAGGCAAAACTATACTAACAAAAGCTCCTAGTAAAATATAAAAAGTATAATGATTATTCAGAGAATCAATACAGTCAAAAGTCGTTAATTCGGACACCCATAATCCGGAATGATCTATAATCCGGACCTCAAAGCTAAAAACTTTCTGCGCATGCGCCGCGTAGGCACATGCGCACAGGCGTTTTACGCGTCAGCGTAAGACCTTGACTACTGCGCATATGCGTGTGCGCAAGTGCAGAATACGTTTTCGCCTGCGCATTTAATGTATAACGGACGGTGTAAGCTAAAAATATCTAATTGTCTATTTCAATTAATGTTAATGATTATGTTGTTCCTTAATCTTCGAATTGGATACCGCTTATTATTTTTTGCAGACTGTAGGAGCAATTTTATAAAAGTAAACTTGAACTTTCGATTATGTCAAATAGAATTTCCGATGCTGGAACTTCCAAAGGATCTACAAAACGAAAGTATGTTTCGATGTCCAACAAACAAAAAGTGGAATTGCTGCAAAAAATGGATAAAGACATGAAGAATGTGACAGAGAGGTTAGTGAAAACGAAAAAATTTCGATTGACAAGTTAGTCGGTACCCACATAGCACAAAAACATCCTTGGGATATCCCAAGGATGTTGCTCGCGGGATATGCGCACATCCTCGGGACATCCCGGAATATCCCGCGAACCTCCTAAACACCTCCTCCCGAGTGCTTAATGTCACATCCCGGGATATCCTCAGGACATCCTAACCAAGTCCCATCGACAGCGTGCGGGATGTTATTAGGATATGAACTCCTACTTACTACATCCTCAGGACATCCCGGGATATCCCACAAACCTCCTAAGCACATCCCATTATATCCTAAAAACATCCTATCTATGTCCCATCGACAGCATATGGGATGTTATTAGGATTTAAAGTCCTACTTACTACATCCTCAGGACATCCTGTAATATCCCTGTTTCCTCCTAAACTCATCCGCCCGAGTGCTTCATGTCACATCCCAGTATATCCTTAGGACATCCTATCTAAGTCCCACCGACAGCGTATAGGATGTTATCAGGATTTGAAACACTAGTTACAATATCCCTTTAACCTCTTAAATACATTCTCTCAACTGCTTAGTGTCACATCCCAGTATATATACAGAGGAAAATTCCAGTGAAAGTATGTGAAGGTGTGATGATCTAAAACCTACTTTTTTTTACACAGATAGTCTCAAATCGTTCTCCTATGGTTACTATGGAAAAATCAGAAATGTTGAAAATATTTATACAACTTATTTTGTTTTTAAATCTGAATTTGTGACTATATTAAAACTGAGCAAGGAAATTAAAATGAATTATTAATACAACATATTAAAACTGAAAATTTTGGTCTTATTTTTAAGATATTAAAAATCTTTTGATCATTTTTAAACATCCAATAGCCCCCAAATTGAATTATTCATAATTAAATTATCTTACAAAATCAGTTTCTAATTTCAGTTAATTTGTATTAAAAATTGAATAATAAAATTACCCATTTAATAATCTTTACATAAATGAATCATCTTTCTTTAAAACATGTAAGGAATTTATAGTGTTTTGATGACACTGTTGGGAAATTGTTAAAAGGAATAAATTGTATTTTTAAAACTAAATCAATTCCTAGCCTCAGAATAAATAAATATGTTTTCGTAACATGAGAATGCTGCAGGCTTTTTTATATATTTAATATTTAGTTGTAAAAATTTGACATTATGTTAACAATTCTTTATATCATTCAAAAGGTAGCTCAAGAAGCTCTTCTAAAATTCTATCTTTCTGCTCACACAATTAAAAAAAAAGTCTTAAAGGCCTCAGAATTTAGCAGTCACTCAAAGAGGCTAAAAGTTCATGAATGCATAGATTATCAATACAGATGGAGCAGTGGAAATAGCAAAACATTTTATAAGATACTGACACCAGAAAGTTATATATCTTCTATATATTTGAAAAATGAAGAAACATATCATGTAATTATGTAGAAATACTAAAATGTTTTCAATTAGATATATCATGAATTAAATGCATTTTAAATCAATCAGATTAAAAATTTAAAAAAGCATTGTTAAGAACTGTGTGTAATGCTTTTAAATAGCTTGGCTTGTTAGTCAATAATATATTAGATTTTAAAGGTAAATATGTTAAATTTTGCCAAATGGCAAGACTTGAATGAAAAGCGAAACAAGTTTACGACTGACGATATGAAGTCACATTTCAAAACTAATAGCCCTTTTAGATTAAAAAAAAAAAGTTCTGAAAATAATTTGCAATGGTTCATTGGTATTATTTTACGCAAAATTCAGTAAAATGAAATTTACCCATTGAAATCAGCACCAAATTAAACTTTGTAAATTCTAGCGCATGTTAAAGGTTGTCTCATCCAGAATTTTATTACTAACCATTCATTTCAGAGCAAAATAAAACAGTAATTGCCATTTATATGACAATCAATATCAAAAATTTAAATCTGCATTTTACACAACATAGAAAAACTTCAAAAGATCTACTGTTTACCATGCAATTAAGCCATTTTATTCTGCTATCAACTCTACCAATTATTAATTCCATTAAGTATATTGAGTTTACTCTTTCTGCTCAATATATGCAATGTAAAATTTTCCATAAATTTATTAATTCATTTTATTTTGAGGTGAGCTTTTATTCAACTCTCAATGTCAACGAGAATGTTTAGTTCATTTTTTATTCGGTCTCAAAAGAGAAATCAAAATACGTGCATTTATGAATCAAAATACATGAGAAATCACAGTGAGAAAAGCACTGCTACCTTAAACTGTGATTATATATAACAAATGCAGTGAATTATAGTTAAAAAAATAGTGAAAATATTTATATTTCTGAACTATTTCATACATAACATTTTCAGTTTCGCATATGTGGCAATTTAAGAACTTTTTTACGTATACCAATTTTTTGAAATATCTGCAAATTTTTGTATCTTCAAGGAAAGCTTATTCTTTCACCTTTAGTATATAAGTAATGATAATTTACCAGATAAAATTACTTAATGGGGAATACAGAAAAATATCTAACCACTTACCTTTGTGACTTCATCTGCAAAGAGACTAAAAAAGTAGTTCAGCTAAATCTGCTATAATAAATATTTATAATAATGCTAAATTATGCAATACCTATTAATATAACAAATTTTTGTAAAGCTATTTATTTGGATGAAAAATAATACATTCAGAAATTTATGGCACTATACTATGATTAACAGAGGAAAAACACTTTTCAAAATTCAAAATAGTTTTTATTAATCCAATTTATCACATTTTATTTGAATTCATGAAAAACAATCTTATATCCATGTATTCTTATGTATATAAGAACTCTTGATAAATTGGATCTCTGTCATTGCCTTTCACAGCACCTAAAATAAAAAAACATTCACAATTACTATATGTGAATATAATTCATAATTAAATTTAAACAAATGACTATTAGAATGCAAATTAAAGGAAGCATTTAAAATATTTTAACATTTAGTACCTATAAACAGAGTAGCAATTATTTGATTTTTCGATTATAGTAAAATAAACATGGGGGATGCCTTTTAAAATTTTTTATGTCAGAAAATAAACTCAAACCACCAGCTGAACATATGAGCAGTTTTATCAATCAGCCACTGGTAGGTAACCTGGATACTGAATCAACATATAAAGTTGCCAAGATAAAGAGAGAAACAAAATTATGATAATCACATCTTACCTATTCATAAAACTATTTTAAATTTAATGTGTAGGCAAGTCCAAAAAGAGTGAGAATGAATTTATTTTGCAACACAAAGTAAAGTCTTGCAGGAGCAAAATAAAACTTGTCTCATGATATTGGCAAGTAAAAAATAATTAACTGCATCTGGTAACATTTATCTGACAACACATAAGTAATTGTTAGCTATGTGCAGAAAATAAAATCTGATCAGGGGCATAGCTAGAGGGGGGCATCTGTCCCCGGGTGCAGAATCCAAGGGGTGCCAAACTGATGTTAGAACATTTTAGAATTAAATGTTTTCCATCCTTGGCAAGCAGTAGGGGGCGCGAAATCTTCAGTTGTCCCTGAGCGCTGAAAACCCTAGCTATGACTCTGAATCTGACCATGTTAATGCAATTTTAAACTTTTGAATTTAACCGCAGAAATTTACCAAAGAAGTACTTGTAACAGTAGTAAATGAAGGTGTGGCTAATCTTTACTGTATGGTACACCTTGGTTTCTGTCTGAAAAAAAATCGCAAAGTGGTATTGGTTGTTTGTGAAATGTGGAAGCCCATTGCGTCAAATAAGTTTTTCGGTAACCCTAATGTTGATAATGTTGGCGAAAGTAGCCTTTGGGAAAAAAAAAAAAACTTTTTTTTGTCAATAAAAAGGAGTTATTTCTGCAAATATTGCCAACGTGTTGTGATAAATTTAGTTTTGGGCTACTTTTTTTAATAGTAAACCTTTTGTACGGTCCCAGGTTTTTGGTTCTTACCATTCTTTTCAATTGCTGTGTTTTGTTGCACGGAAGTGGTATGGTCTTGTATTTTGAACATGCTATTTATTATTTTGGTGTGGGTACCATCGTTTGAGTATGTCTGAGGTGACTAAGAGACGAAAAATTTAATTGAATTGCTTACCTGGAGGATGGTGGTGGGAAGCCTAAACATATGCATGTGAAAAAGGTATGTTAAAAAAATGACGTTTCATTTATTTTTTTGTCTCTGTGTGTTAATTTTTGTTAGAAGATTTGTTGTTTAATGTTTTTATGTTAGAAAATATGTATTTTTGGTAACTTATTCCTCTCTGTGTATTTTTGGTTGTCTGTGTGTTAAGACAGTGGCGAATTTTTTCTGGTAACTATGATATTTTTAACTTTCTGATTTTCTTAAAGTGAAAATAGATCAATGTGTACATGGACAAAGTTAAGGCAGTGCACAATGCCCAGTTTGTGCAGTTCTCTGTTTTAATAGGCCGATGTGTACATGGACACAGAGTTTGTGTATGTCTTTGACTTCTTATTTTGGTTTTGTGTAGCGGACACCTTGAAATTGGTGCCGATCCTCTCAGGTGACGATCTTGATATAAAAAAAAGAAACGATTCGCCAAGGGTTACAGTAGAGTAAATTTTCACCAAAGATGTTCTACCATAATCACCATTTCAGTGGTTTAAACACTAGTGGAGCAGTATGCAGAGATGAAGATTTGAGTTTTGTTTACACAGCATGATGGTTTAGGCACTCCAGCCATTACAGTGAACAAAATTATAATAAACATAGCCACAATAATTGTCTACAAATATTGATGTATAACACTGCATTAACTAATATATTTCTTATGCTAGTATATACAGAATCCTTAATCGAAGGGAAAATCAGAAGACTGTGCATGAATTTTCCTTTAACTGAAACATGGATTTGACCATACAAATCTCAGTCTTACAGGACATGCCACACTATGCAGATAGACAGTAAAAAGTGCTTGTGTTGTTTTTATTTGTTAGAGGTATGAAATAAATACACTTCTAGATTTTAATTTTTTCTTTTCTTGTTTTACATTTGGATTACCTATCAAAAAGTAAGGAATTTTGATATTATTACAATATCAGAGTTAAAATAACAATTATTGGACATGTTAAAGTAATGAAAATTTTAAATTAGGTTAAAAAGTAACCCTTAATGTGGCATATTTTTGAATTAAACTCTATCGACATTAAAAACAACAAAACATCCTTCTTTATTAAGGACTTTAATTAACTAATTTTAAATACGGAGCTATGAATGAATATTTTTCCCTTGCATGTTATAATAACTGAAACAAAATAACTCTGATACAGTCAAAATTCCTAAATGCAAGTACATAAAATTTACTTTAGCAATTTAAAGAGATGAGACACACTGAACACATGAATAAATTTCTATCAAAGAATAATTTATTAAATTTGGCCCATTCCATAGTAAACTTTAACCATTAGATTACATTATTACACCATGTTAT
Source organism: Stegodyphus dumicola (assembly GCF_044657685.1). Classification (NCBI taxonomy): domain Eukaryota; kingdom Metazoa; phylum Arthropoda; class Arachnida; order Araneae; family Eresidae; genus Stegodyphus; species Stegodyphus dumicola. The sequence continues at coordinate 65,741,084 of NC_140778.1, read as the reverse complement.
CAGTTTGAAAAGCAAGTCATATGCCAGATCTTGGATGTAAAAGAAATGCACAAAATAATATACAGATTATTGAAAAATGATGTATACCAATGCTTATAAATATGATTAAATGTAACAGAAAATTTACTGTCACAACCACATTTTTAAGTGAAATGTATTATTTTAACATTTTACAATATTTAAGGTATGGCATTAAATGCAACATTATGTGCCTGGATATAAGTTAGTAAATTAAAAAATAATAATAATAATAATAATAATCAAAGAATGAATGTCATGAAAAATTTCAAAAACAAGCAGAATTTAATTTAGAAGACCTTTAGACACTTATGATAAATAAATTTGAGAATTCTTCACCCAAAATTAAATTATAATTAACTAAAACCAGTTTGACTGACCTTCTACAAAATCCTTCAGCTGCAATTTTTTCTAGCTTGAAAACCAAATTCTTCTCCACATGGTAATAACATCTTAACCAGTTGAAATTCCTGCAGAAAGTTTGATAACACAGTAATAGAATTAATAGAATAGAACAATTAACACAAAAGTATAGAACATCATTTAAACTTAACATTATTACAAATTTTGGTGCTTTCTGACTATCTGCAAAGCTGTGAAAATTGGCAAAATGGTTAGTTTATGGTTCATATCTACTGCTCTGTTCACAAGTAGTAATTCAAATAAGCACTTTATAAGAAACAAGAAATTTTAGGATGCACACACACAAAAATATATACATTGGGTCAATATTCACATATTTTTCATTCAATGGAATACTATTCAGAAATAAAGATTAAATATAAAGCATGTAAATACATGTGTGTGGTATGCATATTCATAGTTTGCTATTATCGTGTGCATACTCTTGCTGTTTTAGCATAAGTTGAAGCTGTGAGGGCAGATGATAAGAAAGTATCAGAATTTTTCATGTATAAGAAAAGATTGCCCTGACAATAGTATCTCAATTGTTTAGCACTGACATTTACATAGCGCATTAGAAATATATAGTAATATATGTAGAATAAAAAGATAATTGCATATTATTAATTCATTTTTTTAAATGCCAAACTTTAACAATTCTTTCACATATAATTAACAGAATTCTTTCACATGAACATCTAAAATCCATTCTTAACTAAAGAATAAATAATAAAAACATGTAAATTTCTTATCAAGCCCATCATTTCCGAAATGTCTACTTCTGAAAGTTCCCAGCATTTCTCAATATATTATTAAATTACTAAACTAAGCATCAATGATCGTCATGTTCGCTAATGTGGCAATATCTTTCACACTTCTTTGTTACCACAAGTAACAAGTAGGCTTCAATAAATCTTTAACTGTTACATGCTACTTTTGTCTAAAATTTGTACAAATAATAAAATTAAATGAGCTCTTTATAATATGCTCAAAGAAATAATTTTGTATGAAAATTTGTAAGTTATATATTGGCCTGATTAATGATTCAGGAAATAATTCGGGTTTTCAAAGTGCTTCCAATAATTCAAATTTCAGCTTGTGTCAAAATAAAATCTATAACACAAAGATAAGCAAATTTCCTTATGAACAATGCATTTTAACATTATTCAATCACTGGCAATCACACAATACTGATTGCTTCAATAAACATTACTGTAACTGTATTATTTAAAAGACTGTAATGTTTTAATTATTTCCTTAATTAAAACATTACAGTCTTTTCCTCCTTCTAACACCATAAGAAAACCCAGATAAGAAATATAAATATATCAGTAAAAATAAATTATATTATTGAATGACACTTTACATTAATTACACTTATGCATATATTATTTTATTATAAATTATTTCAAAATCAAAGAAGAGAAGGGGGAGAAACTTTAATATTGACATTTCTAAAATGATATAAACATTAATCATTTAGTACAGTTTGTTATTTCAGGCAAAAAGAATTCACTTTTCTGGATAGCATTTATATTTCCATCTCACTTTCAATGAAACATTAACAGAAATGTATATAATTTAAACACCAGTTTTTTTTTATTTATCAGACAGATTATGTCAACTCGAAAAAACCTATCAGTAAAATTCGGTAGTAATAATTCTGAATGTTAGGCAACTTGCAAGATTCAACAAAAATTATCAATACTTTTATTATAATGACAATACTACAGTAACAAGAACATAAAATTAAAGTGCATATAACTATAAAATAAGCCAGCATATAATAATGGTGCATTGGTTTCTAAAACAATGGGAAAAAAGACATGTATTATGGTAGCTATTCATATTCTTCAGCTTTCCTAATATTCTCATGTTCACTTTACATAACTAAAGTATCTAAAATACAATAAAAATGCAAACAATATTTATGAGAAAATGTTAAAAGCAATCATAAGCATTTGATTGAATGACCATATTTTGTCTTCCTGCAAGTCGAATCTTAAAATGATATGCAGTTTGAAAAATGCTTAATCCTTTTATAAAATATTCAAAAAAGATTAAAAAAAGGTACTGTTCTGTTATCAGGACCGGGTTCAGAAATGTATTTATGTATGCTTGTATATTTGTATGTTTGTGTGTCTACATATACACATCTATGCACATACTTACGAACACAGGTTCATACATTTCCGATTCTGGTCCCAATAACAGAACAGTACCCCCAAAAAAACTTGAATTACAAACTAGATTAAGATAATGTTTCAACCATACATATTTTGGACAAAACAATGCAAACTCTTATTTTTATACAATTTTTCAAACTATTTAACATAAATTTATTGCTGCAATAAAATAATAAGCAATCTGATCACACATATTATTCTGAAACTGAATGCATAAACTAGACTAAAAAAAATTCAGTCATAAACATTTGGATAGCAGGGCAAATTAGATATTTGAAAAGACAGCCAGCCATTGAGATACACGTAATTCACGACAGAATGGTAACAATTCATAAAGCTGTGAAACATTTAACTGTAATTAGAGGGAAAAAATTTTCCTTATGAGGTATTTCTCCCGCTGTCCTAGCGTGCCTTCGTGGTGTAATCGTTCTGCACGCTGGGCCGGTATTTCAGAGGTCCGTGTTTCGATTCACGGCGAAGGCGGTTGCTAATTTTTCATCTCTACGTCTTCCCAAAAAAATCCTAATGTCTCTACAGTGGCGCCCGAATTAAAAAGGTGTTGGATGAGGTATATCCACACCCAGGATTTAGTGATTGGATTCCCTTAAAAAAAAAAGTCGGCCTTTAAAAAGAGAAGTAATATAAGGTATTTCTCCCGCTTTCCTAGCCTGTCTTCGGCCCACCAGCGGCCGAGCGGTAAAGTCGCTGAACCCTGGTAGTGCGATCCGAGGTTCGAATCCCGCGAACGGGCTGGCTGCATGGGTGTTTTTGTGGTTTTCCCCACGTGTAACGTGTATACGAGCCAGTTTCCCTTAGAAAGTCCTCCACGAAGACATCCCTCCCCTTAGGCAGATAGCCCTAGTGTGCTTTGCCATAATTAAATACACCACCACCACACCTAGCGTGTCTTCGTGGTGTAGTGGTTCTGCACACTGGGCCGGTATTCCAGAGGTCCATCCTTCGATTCCCGGCGAAGGCAGTTGCTAATTTTTCATGTTTCCTGCTTCCAAAAAAATACCTAATGTCTCTATACCCAAATTTAAAAAAAAAATTCGTTTCCGTAATTAAATATATATATATCTAATTTTATCTATATTTGTAGTAGGGTTTGTAATCTGTAAGTAATTATACATGTAATTTATACATTTTTTATAAAAAAATATATGTTATTTAGAATTTTGCAAATATTCTAGAAAATGCTAATCCATTGAAAAAAATCTTTTCCATGACTAAATAAATTTTTAAAAACGTCAGAAAAAATAGCAGTTAAAATTAATAACAAAATAACAAGAATAAATCATCAATCATATCAATATTTTTAATGTACAGCATTTAGAAACAACTTAGTAAAATACATATGAAAAATAAAATAATGTGCAAGTTTCAGATGTGCAATGTCAAAAAATTAAAACTGGTAAATTTGAGAACAAATATCCTCAAAATGTTTGACAACGAAAGTCCTCCGGACAATGCAGAATGAATGTCCTCAGGATGTGGAATTGGTGAACTCCTCAGGACATCTGAGAATCAACATCTTCAGGACATCCTGTCATATCCCGGGACATAGCGACTTAAATAAGACATCCTCAGGATGTTAAATTACGATCTCCTCAGGACATCTGAGAATCAACATCCTTAGGACATCCTAACTATGTCCCGGGATATTGCGACTTAAATAGGACATCCTGAGGATGTTTTGTGCTATGGGGGTATTCTCGGCACAGCAATTAACGGGACTTGAACAGCGGAACTTTGTAACTGAACATGAAATTATGTCTGTTTATAGAATTAAAGAGAAAATATTATCACATAAAACGAAGCAACTTAAACAACTTACATTGAAAGAAATGTTTAATAAAGTAAACAAATAAATATTGAGTTTTTTTTTTTGTAAATTTTGATACCCTTTAGATCATAATTGTTCTTTATTTCATAAGTTACGGTTTCATATTTTTAATTTTAGAATTTCTGCATGCCATCTTACGAGATTTAAACTGATGATCTATAATCCGGAATCGCCGAAGTCCCGACGAGACCGGATTAACGACTTTTGACTGTATATTAAAATGTTGATGTGGGATAACTCATAAAATAACCCAGTAAACCCATAATCAGGTAACCCAGTAACTCCCAAAAGAAAAAATAATTCAGAAATTAACATGAAACTTGTTTATGCATTATTCTTCATCTAAATAATTCTATTTCATTTCATTGTGTTATGTAAAAATAAAGATGTATTTTTTTAAGTTTTGCAACATTAGCGTAATCAAGTAATTTGTATTCATGACGAGTCTGTGGAGCATTTTACACTTGTATGTGTTGCTATATACATTATTTTCTTTTACTGTCAAGATTTTTCTGAATAATATGCCATAATTTATCACCTTAACTAGTCCCCAGAGTTTGTAATTATATTTTAAGAAATCACACAGTCTTTAATCTGCAATTTTAATTCCATTTCCTTATGATTTCAGATGTCATGTATTAATCCCTAGCCGAAATTCTGTAAGTTTTCTTGAAATCCAAAGCATTTTCTTTTTCTATATAAATAAAATATTCCAATAACAGCTACCAGCATTGGATGCCTCTAATTTTTATTTTGTAAGGAGTAACAAATTTTATACTGTTGCCTACACATCTACTACCTATGTTCCTATAATTTGGTATCATTTCCGATTGTGGAATTATGGTGAGTTTTCATGATTCTGTATTCTTTCAGTAGAAAAATATCAAAAAATAAATTTGTTGTTTTTTGATAAATAAATTTTTTGTACTCATAAATCAGAATATGCATAAAAATATTACAATTAATAAGAGACTGTACGATTTTTTAAAAAGATTCTTGAGTTTTATACCAATGGTAGTAAATGAGAATGTTTTTTTATCTACTTAATTGATTATTACAAAGCATAAAAATAGTATCTTCTTGAGGGTAGAAGACTTTCATGAAGTATATTTAACAGAAATTGACTTTTGTTCATGTGACACACGAGAAATATCCCATGCAGCTAGCCTGTCCACTAGTGTTCAAACTACCAATGCTCCTTAGTCTTATCCACTTGTCTGCTTATAAATACTAATTATGAAAGATGGTAATAATTTTTCTCAGTGTGAAATCTTATCACAAAGAATAGGCTAAACAGATTTTACGGTACTCTTCTGTTTTCGGGATTGGATTCAGAAATGTATGTGCGTTCATGTCTGCATGTATATATGTATGTGTATACACACTTGCATATATACATACATTTCTGAATATGGTCCTAATAACACTAAAGTACTGATTTTACTTATACAGTCAAAAGTCGTTAATCCGGTCTCGTCTGGACTTCGGCGATTCCGGATTATCGATTTTTCCGGATTATAGATCATCAGTTTAAATCTCGTAAGATGGCATGCAGAAATTCTAAAATTAAAAATATGAAACCGTAATTTATGAAATAAAGAACAATTATGATCTAAAGGGTATCAAAATTTACAAAAAAAAAAAAAAAAAAAAAAAAAAAAAACCTCAATATTTATTTGTTTACTTTATTAAACATTTCTTTCAATGTAAGTTGTTTAAGTTGCTTCGTTTTATGTGATAATATTTTCTCTTTAATTCTATAAACAGACATAATTTCATGTTCAGTTACAAAGTTCCGCTGTTCAAGTCCTATAATTGCTGTGCCGAGAATACCGACTAACTTGTCAATCAAAATTTTTTCGTTTTCACTAACCTCTCTGTCAGGTTCTTCATGTCTTTATCCAATTTTTGCAGCAATTCCACTTTTTGTTTGATGACATCGAAACATACTTTCGTTTTGTACGATCCTTTGGGAGCTCCAGAATCGGAAATTCTATTTGACATAATCGAAAGTTCCAAGTTTACTTTTATAGTATTGCTCTTACAGTCTGCAAAAAATAATAAGCCGGATCCAATTCAAAGATTAAGGAACAATGCAATCATCAACATTAACTGAAATAGAGAATTAGATAATTTTAGCTTATACCAGCCGTTATACATAAAACGCGCACACGAAAACGTATTCTACACTTGCGCACACGCATATGCGCAGTTGTAAAAGGTCTTACACGCACGCGTAAACGCCTATGCGCATGTGTCGACGCGGCACATGCGCAGAAAGTTTTTAGCTTTGAGGTCGGGATTATGGATATCCGAATTAACGACTTTTGACTGTATATACATATACATGAGAAAGAAATTTTGCATTTATATAGAAAACGAGAAAAAATGTAATCAGTTTTTTAAATGCTTAGAACGCACTTTCATTTAACATCGAACTTTCTTTCCAATTCAAAATATGTGAATCCACTCCTTTCTTCATTTTGCTATCTTGTTTGATATTTTTTGAGCCAAAAATGCGATGCAAGCATAACTCAGGTTCCTTCTAAGCTCATGAATTACACTGGGATACACAACAAAACGTGTGGTCTGTATTTCTAAGTTATACATAATGCCCACAACAATAAAAAATAAGTGTTTAATTACTTTTCATCACAACACGCTTCGCAAACTACATAGTACTGTCAAACATAAATACCATTTTTTTATGTTTCCACCTTTTAGCCACTAGATGGCGTATCAGAGTGCTGGAACCGCAGATTGTCTGTAAAAAGGTAACTATCAAGCCAATAAATATTTTTATTTTCTCAAATTTTAATTTTCAATATTTGCTATGAGATCTCTCTCACATCTGTTAATTTAGACAGATGATGAAATAGATTTTCTGTTCATACCAATAATAAAAATAACAAAATTATTCAGAAAGATGACAGGGGGGCAAAATTTAAATAAAGAAAATAAAAATCTTAAAAATTGAGTCTACATCACCATAAAAACAGTGTGGCATGCTAGCTATACAAAAGCCTGATAGCCATCACTAATCCACCATTTACTTATTTCAGATGCTGTTTCTAGTACTGCCATAAAATACAGTACTGGACAAAAAAGCAGTACAGCAAGATATCCTTCACTGATGACACCCAGAATTATAGGATAGCGGTTAATGTAAACGACAGTTCTGGATATTGACTTATCTGGTAAGAGACAGGAATGCATAATCATCTCACAAATATCCCTGATTATGATTACTTTTATAGGAGGTGCATCATGCTGCAAGCATATATGGAAAATCAGATACAGTAATTCATGAGTAGTATTGTAACCTCCTACACAGCTGTTAAAAAATAAAGATACTGGAATGGCCTATGCATGTATACATATGTAGAAAGGCCTACATATTATCAAAATCTAAATCTGACTGAACACATATAAGATGCTGGAAATGTCTTGTGGTACGTATCAGAGTCGTAGCTAGGGTTTTCAGCATCCGAGGACAGCTGAAAATTTCGTACCACCTTGGGTTTACCAAGAATTAAAACATTTCATTCTAAAATTTTGTTATTTCAATTTGGCGTCCCCTGGGTACTGCACCAGAGCATAGATGTTCCCCTCTAGCTATGCCATTGGTCTAAATCAGTCACGAAATGTTCAGCAGTTCAAGATGGTATTGACGGAGGAATGGGAAAGGATATCATAACTTATTGACAACATAACATTCTAAGGTGACAACATCCTTTACTGAATGTTATTTTATTGGTTTATTCTACATTTGGACATACAGCGTCTGTATACTAATATGGACCACTCATGTATGAAAGTACCATTCTTTTATTTATGTATCTTTCGTGCTTTATTGAAATATAATATGACATTCATTTACCTAGACAACCTTTATTGGACACCACTTGTGTTAACTTTAACAGACCAATGTATATATTATATATTGCTTTGAAATATATAAAAAGAGTCCTGTTATGAAATTTAAATTTACTTATACACTCACGTTTGTGAAAATTGCAACACCAAGAAGGAATCGTCATAATTGAATGCAATTTAATACACAGTTGAGTGGTAGTGGTACAAATAAATGATTAAATGTTCAAAGCAAACAAACAAGAACAAGAGATCAGAATCGGTATTTTGTGTGGCCACCACGCGCCGCAATAAGTGCTGCTACACGACGTGGCATGGAGTCAAACAAAGTTTGAATGTCTGACTGAGGAAGAGCATTCCATATCGTTTGTACGTTGTACCAAAGTTCGTCTGCAGACGCAACAGGACGAGGATCACGAGCAAGACGCCGACCAATTGCCACACATGTTCAATTGGCGACATATCCGGGGAACACGCAGGCCAAGGAAGAAGCTGTACCTGCTGCGCTGCAAAGAAGGATTTAACAATCCGAGCAGTATGAGGGCGGGCATTGTCCTGTTGAAATACAGCGCCTGGCAAGCTTTGAAGGAAGGGAACAGCTTCGGGCTGTAGAACTTCACGGATATACCGGTTGCTGTTCAGATTGCCCACAATTCGTAGCAATTGAGATCGTCTATGATATGCTATGGCGCCCCAGACCATAACTCCGGGTGTTCGTCCACTGTGGCGTTCGATAATGCACTCCGGAAGGTGGCGTTCACCGGCATAGCGTCTGACACGAATGCGGCCATCATGGTACCACAAATTAAAGCGGGATTCGTCAGAAAACACGACATGCTGCCAATCAGCACGCCAGTCTCTATGCTGATTGGCCCATTGTAGCCGCAGGCGGCGATGGTCGTGCGTTGGGGGATCCTGTATAAAGGAGTCCGTGCGCGCAGTCCACACTGCAGCAGACGTCTACGAATTGATGAAGCACACAATGAAACACCTGTAGCTATTGACCACAGTGCTGCCAATTGTCTAGAGGAAGCTGTACGGTCCGTCCACGCCATGCGGACCAGGTGTCTATCATCGCGAGCTGACGTCACATTTCGGGGTCCACTCCCGGATTTCCGAGTTGTCCGACACTCGTCCGTCCACTGCTTCCAAACGCGCATCACTGTGCTGCTGTTACGCTGCACACGAGAGGCTACTGCACGATACGACAATCCAGCTTCACGAAGGCCGATGATTCTCCCTCGTTCAAACTCTGTAAGTTGTTCAAATCTCGCTCTCTTTCGTCGACGAGGCATAAGTACAGATTGAGTTAACGTTTACCACTAGCAGATAACCACCGATAACCATACACGCCTCGCTACAGCCGTCTATTTATTCGGATCCATCAGCCGTTCAGAGGGCGCTGCTCAGCATACGCATACGCATGCGCTACGGATTTGCAATTCTAATCATTTGCATATCATGCGCTACTTTGCATTTCCTGAAAATTTCAGCTCACTCGCGTAAGTCCTTCATGGTGTTGCAATTTTCACAAACGTGAGTGTATATATATAATTTATAAAAACAAGTGAAACATTTTCTTACCAGCAATTGCTTGTTGATCTTGCTCTGCAATTGGTAAGTGGCCCAGAAGATTATCATGCTTGTAGTGACATTTATTATAAATGACATCAACATGCATGTCAAAAATTTTCGCTGTTATACCAGCCGTACAATAAAAGCCAAATTTCCTTGTACCTTGAAATTTTAACTGGCGTTTACCAGTACTCCCAGATATGTATACCCCACTTCTGTTGCAAATAAATTTAACTGTTGAATGATTTTTGAATTTTTCTTCTCCTCTAGGCAATATATATGAAGAATTTGTTGCTTTTTCTTCTTCAGCAAGCCATTTATAAAAATCTAGAAATAAAAATTTTCATTCAAAATATTTTTTAGTTTCTTGTAATACACAATTTTCAGAATTAACATATTCCTAGCTTATACCATTCATCAGAAAACACTGTTAATTTTAATATTTATAGAGAAGTTTTGTACAACTCAGTATGAATGATTATTTAAAATTTATTCATTAATATATTCAGTACTATTAATGAGAGTTAAAATTTCATTCTTATATTAATACACTACAAATGCTAAATACTGTGTGACAGAACAGGAACAAGTGGGCAGGACACCATAATTTTATCAACAGTTCACAGCTATAGTTCCATCTCACTCTGCCCCAGTTTTCATGGACACAGCTCTGCCCCAGTTTTCATGGAGAACACGCTGGGGGTCAAATCAGACAAATCCACATAATCTTTTAAAAGAACTTTTGGCTCCTTTCATATTTGCAGTACACATAGGGAAAATCTTGAAACCTGTCACTCAAACAGTACATTTGCTAGGATTTAAACCAAGTCTCATTAACAGTGTTACCGCTCATGAGACTCTTTTTTTTTTTTTTTTTTTCTTTTCATGAGTATAAATTCCTAGATATAATAAGTTACGAGGTAGTTTTCACATTTTGCATTCCTCACATTACGCTACTGATATTTTTAAAAAAAACGTCTACCAAACCCATGACATATATTAATCACTGATACATCTGCTATGTTTGCAAAAATATTGTACCTAGTCCTCTGTGAGAAAATATTATAATTGTGAAAAAGAAATGTGATACACTTCTGTTATCAGGACTGGATTCAGAAATGTATACACACATGCATGTATGGATGGATGAATGTGTTTCATATGTGCATGTATGTAGTGCATATGCATATATATATACATTTTTTATTCCAGTCAGAGCTGTAGATAGGGTTTTCTGAACCTGCGGACAACTAAAGATCTTACTCCCCTCTTGTTTGCCAAGAATGGAAAACATTTCATTCTAGAAATTCATACAGTTCGGTGCCTCCTGGATGCTGCGCCCAGGGACAGATGTTCCCCCTTGCTCCCACTCTAGCTATGTGCCTGAAAACATTAAGAGTACCAGCAATATAAATCAAGTATTTTAATTACATTAAGATTTAAATATAAAAGTTGATAGATATAAGTATAAAAGTTGATAGATTTAAATATAAAAGTTGATAGATATAAAGATTTAAATATAAAAGACTTTTTGAACACACTATGCACATTTGTTATGAGTTAAAATTGGAAGGGTGTTCTGAATATTATTAGATAAATAATAAAATTTTTAAAAATTATACCGTAAACTTTTCAGCCCACTAGGGTCAAAGTGGTAAAGTTATTGAATACAAATAGTTCGGTACGAAATTCGAAACCCAGTGAACGGGCTGGCTGCATACATGGTTTTGGGAATTTCTCCATGTGTAATGTGTTTATGAGCTAGTTTCCCTTAGAAGGTCCTCCATGAAGGCATCCCTCCCCTTAGGTAGATAGCCCTAGTGTGCTTTGCCATTATCAAACAAAGCAAACCATACCAGTGAACGTTTCAAAAGAACAATATACTGAAATTTTGCTATCATGTTATTCATAAGGGATAAAATTTCTTCAAAACTCAACAGCATAAAAAAATGAAAATTAAAAACATAATTTATTAGTATTTGGAAACCTTCTGAAATAATTAAAAGTTTATTAAATTAATAAAAATGCTAACCTTCCATAGACGTAAACTTTAAAATGACTTTTTCGTGTGCATTTGCTACGTCTTGGTCAGAAAATAAATGTTGTCTGTAAATTTCAACACTAAAAAATGAAGAAGAACATTCGATTCATCGAACAGTTTTTGATTTTTCTGATGAAACACCGTGAACAAGTCGCAAGTGTTTCACTTGTATCTTTTTTGTCTTAAAACTTTTATCACACATTTCGCATTTTACACGAGTATCCTCCGAATTCTCCATATTCATTCTGCTGCCTTTAAAAATAAAGATTGCAAAATTATCGCTGATCTAAACAAATGAGATAATATCAGCACAAATATAAACAAAAACTTGCTTTGTTTTTGAGCGCTTGAGAAATGAACAACTTTTTCGATTGTTGGCGTAAAAAATTGATCGCCAAAAACAGTCTCCAGCGGTGTCTAATTCTGATTGGTTGAATTCCTTCAGTTCCCGGCGGGTTTTAGCCGCCCGTAAAGCATATCAGCTATTCGTCATCGATGGGGAAAATAAAGTCTGGGCCATCTGAAAAAGCGGCGACCTTTAAAATTAATTCATATCTTCGAATTCCTTCAAAGATGTCTTCAAAGATGTTATCTAAATTATGATTCAGATTTTATTTGTGGTACTTATCAATAAACAACAGATTAAATGACTCAAAAAATGTAAGTACATATTTTTCTTTTATTTTATAACTGTATACTTCAATTTTTTTAAAAAAAATTAATACACTATTTTCAGAAATTGCTCAGATAATTATTGTCCATATGTTTTAATGTTAATTATATTCTATATAACGTATTTTAAAGTATTTGAATTTAATAATATTCTAATTCTTTTAAATGTTGGTATGATGGTTCTTAATTCTATATTCAATTTCAGTAATATTTTAATCTAATTAAACGTTGGCTCAATGTTTTTATAGCGGTGTTTTTATTCTCTTCTTTGGCCCACCAGCGGCCGAGCGGTAAAGTCGCTGAACACTGGTAGTTCGGTCCGAGGTTCGAATCCCGCGAACGGGCTGGCTGCATGGGCGTTTTCGTGGTTTTCCCCATGTGTAACGTGTATACGAGCCAGTTTCCCTTAGAAAGTCCTCCACGAAGGCATCCCTCCCCTTAGGCAGATAGCCCTCGAGGCTTTGCCATAATCACACACACACACACATTATTCTCTTCTTTGCTATATGAAAGTAATAGCAACCTTACTTTAGTATTTGTACTTAGAAAATACTTTAGTATTTGTACTTAAAACCTTACTTTAGAAATGTGGTAAGTTTTTTAATCGTATAAAAGTTTGTAAATAATTTATACTCATAGTAAATGTTATACTCATATAATTTTATACTCATAGTAAATGTATTTATTTACACTTGCCTGCCATCTTAAAAAACGACATTTTCAACAAAAAATTAATCCATTACTTTTAACAATATTTATTTTTTTTTAAAGTTTCGAATACTTTACTATGTGTAAAAACAGCGTTTTTCAAGATGGCTGACGTTTGTAAAATCCGCGCCAACGTAAATCGCCAAAAATCCGTGCAACCGTCTACCAAAGTAGGCTGCAAAATGCAAATAAGCTCTGTTGTTGATCGTGGAAATTTTACGTCATCTGCAATTATTATTTTTGGTGGTTCGGCATATGTAACTGAAAGTTCTAATCCAAATGTTTACTTCTATTTACTTATAGTAAGTATGTTTCATACAGATGCCCTTAAAGGAACTAATAGTTGTATGAAAGATATTAAAAGTAAGCATTTAAAAATTTGTGAAGTTTGTAAGAGGTGTTATACTTCAAAGCAATCTTTTTGTACTCATAAGAGTAAATGTAAAGGTTCATCTGGTTCAGTAGAAATATCGGGTACTAAACAGTCTGATGTTGGAACAATTATAATAAATGTGTTAATGATGATGAGGTTGAACTGTCTAGCAGAGTTAGTGGTAGTTTCCAAGTAAAGTGTGTGTAACATGTGAACTGTGTATGAAATCCTAAATTTCATTTGTAATAAATGTCACAAAAATTGTGAAATGTGGTAAGTTTTTTAATCGTATAAAAGTTTGTAAATAATTTATCAGACTTTCAGTTGTGGTTAGAAAGTGCTAATTCATTCAATTCATTTAAGAAATGTTGTGGCAAGAAAATTAAGCCACTAAAACCTATCACTATTACTGTTGTCAGTTTTACATAACACAGACTAAACCAACAAGGCTGTCAAGAGAAAAATGTTAAAGGCACTATACCTGTAGATATCAATTGTCCTTCAAGAATTTTAATAGGGAGCTAATTTCATTAATGTTTTTTTTTTATTCAAGTCATAATCACGATCTGTGTTTTGAAAATACAAAATTTCAGCAATTAAGTTGTCATGATCAGATTAAAGCATGTGTGCAGTTAGGTGTCCATGGTAAAAAGATTCAGGATATTATTACAGATGGGCTGTGTTCTTGGCAAAATAGAGATAGCTAGGATGTTATAATGCAAAAGTGCATAAATTGTTAATACAAAATCATTAGCATCATCATTGCATTCGCATAGTGATGTTATTTCAGTTGCCATTATGATTGAAAATCTTAAGAAAGAATCGTACAATTCTGTACTTCTTTATGTACTTATATAATTTATTCATAATGTGTAATGAAACATTATAAACAGAAATGTCTGCTGTGTGTATCTCTGTTAGCATTTATTGCAAAAAAAGAAAAATTTTGAAACTTTTTTCATATAACAAATTAATTACAATCTAGGAAAGCCAGTCAGCGGCTACAGAATACTTACAGTTTAACCTAAATCATCTTCCTAGGGATTGAAAAAAAACTGGCTGCATGAGGCTTTTGTGGTTTTCCCCATGTATAACATGAATATGAGTCAGTTTCCCATAGAACGTTTTCCATAAAGATGACCCTTTTAAAATAGATCTAACAGTTAGATGGATAGAAAGGCCAATAGGATCAAAGGCATAATTATTCCTACTATGCAAAAGAGCTGCTTTAAGGCAAACTTTGAGAAAAAGAAATTTAAATTCATAATACTTAGCAAAGTTAGTAAGTTTAATGCACTGGCATATGTATTCTTATTATGCAAAAGAACTCCTTTAAGGAAAATTTTAAATGAATTATGCTATAAAAATTAAGAGTAGCTCATTAATCTTAATTCACTTTTGTCACAAGATTAAAAAAGGTTACATGACACTTTTTAATACTATTCGTTAATTTGTTGTCCCAAGTAAAGTTGAGAATGACTAAAAACTAAACAATGTTCTGGTTATTCACCTATTTTATACTGTAAATCATATAATATTAAGATAATAAATAGTGTGAAATCAAACAAAGAAAACAACCTTTAACAGGAATTTTAAATAAAACTCTCAGCTTTGAGCATTACTATATAAAAAAATTTTGCTTCTGTGTCAAATTCCCTCAAAGTTTGTAGTTTTATTTAACATTCAATCTATGACTGTTTCTTTGCCTAATATTGCATTATAGAAGTATAACATTTTTAAAGTATAATAAATCATATATAATGTAATAAATTAGAAAAAGCACACAAGTAATTAGACGCATTTTCAAGAAAAGAGGGACTGAAAAATGTTAGAGCTGGCATGTGAGAATCAATTTTATTAGATATGTCCTGACTGTATCTTGGACAGCTCTGTTCAATATTCAGTTTTCTACTGATGGCCCACTTAGCTCAAAGAAAGAATTTCATATGTATAGTAATGTAATGCAGTGATACTATGTTGATTGAAAATAAATCACGAAAAAGTATGCATTTTGATTTTTATTCATATCTTTATGTATGCACAGAATAAAGAACTTTTCCTCCCAAAAGGGATTTTGTTCATGGCGTCTGTACATACATATGTATTTATCTCGCATAACACAAAAAGATTAGCCACAAAATATAAAAATTTTCTATATGGAACGGCTATAACGCCTAGTTGTGCATCTCCCTTTTTTATTGTAACTGCCAGTATCAAACATATACTTATCATTGAAATGATGAAAATATTCGCATTTTGGCAATGTTAAATTTTTTTTTAATTAATTTTCGACAAATATCACACCGGTACACAAGAAATCTAACTTTTAATGCACTCTCCAAGTCTGGAAAAATTGGCAAAATATTAAAATTCAAAATTTGCAGTTTTGTTATATCATTTTCAACTTTCTTTAAGAGATCAGTTAATTTAGACTAATCTGAGGAAATAAGTTTAAATGAAGTGCGGCAAACAATGTGTATAAATTAATAGGAAGTCGTGGTGTCTATGTGAATTAAATTTTATTATATATATATATATGTTTCTGATGATATATTTATTTAAATGTTTGAATTTGTGCTGAGCCAGAATACATAAAGCAAAAAGTGCATATACCTGTGAGAATCTCTGTTAAAGGTTTAAAATGCCTTTTTTATTGCAATAAAAAATTTGGATTATGGTAACTTGGCGAAAATTTGGCGACCAACCCTGGTACAGCAACCTGCTAGTTTTTTGGGGGGGATGAAATTTTGTTTTCACGAAGTAAAGACATGTTTTTTTTTTTTTTTACTCAAAATTTTTTTCCAACAATCTGCTAGCCGAATTACGCTTATGCTAGAACTTTTCTGGAACAAAAGTGCTTAATCATGACGAAGATTAGGTGCAAAATTGGGAGAAAGTGCAGAATCGCAAACTGCTTGCCGCGTTTTTAAGAACTGCACATACACAGTATCAATGTACACGTCGACCTATTTTCACTTAAAAAAACATCCCAGAATTGCACAAAAATGGCATTGCGCACACTCTTGACTTTATCCATGTACACTGCTAAAGTCCTAGCTAGTAACCTTTATAGCCTTACCAAAATGTCACCAAACTACCTGCTACCATATTTCAAATATTAGCCAAAATTTTAACTGCATCTTTCAGTTTCAGGGAGCGAGGTTTTCATGGATTTTAAGACACTATAAAACTTATTTCATGATATTATCATGTTGTTACGTTCCTTAATGAAACTGTTTACTTAGTGTAATAAAAAATTATACCTTTTATACTGTCTTTAGTACAATGTTATAGGGTTACCAAATATCACACTCGGAAAAAAAAGGAACAGTTTCAAATAATAGTAACAATAATAATAAGTAAAAATTTCAAAATTTTCTAAAACATATTTTCTGCCTTATGTACACATTTTTACTCTTAAATGTAATTGTGATTGCTTCCTTCGTATATTAATAAGGAGTCACTGCCTAAAGTTTCATTTTATAAAATCGCTTTAGTCTAAAAACTCATTGAAGTAACTGCTTTTATATAATATTTCTTCTGTTCCGAGAACTAAATTCATTCTACAGTTAGCAAATTTCGTAATGCTTATTAAACTAATGAAAAATTATTACCAAAATTAAACCTTTGGCTTGATCTGTGTCTTGACCTTTGGCTTGGTCTGTGGAAAACAAATAGTCATGAAATTTAAGAAAAACAAACATAAAGCTTATAAAATGCCTAAAATTATTGAATAATATCAGTTTTAATATTTGAGGTTGAATTTTTTCTAAATTTAAATGACATATACCGGAAAGTTTTCTTTCCATATAAATAATAGTTTTCCTAAATTTTGAAATAAATGATTTAGTTGTTACCAATGGTTTAAAACTAAGAACTTACTAAATTCTTAAAGTTAGATAAAGAAGCAACCTTATACTCATATTGCTTCTGCTAGTATGGTGTAATCCGAAAAGGTTTTTACACAGATCATCTAGTGATTTGTGAAAGAGGATCGTTGTTATAAGAAAATGCACATAGAACCTAAAGTCATCTTTGTAGTAAAAGAGGGAGAAAAACGAGGCCCGAGCTTAACACTATATGTTATCTGCTGAATTATGCTCTCTGCAAGTTACCTCAGAACCGAAGGGGGGATGTCATCAGTAGAAAACTTGTTTTTAATCTTCCTCTTCAGAAAACAGAATAAGTATCTGTGATGTTTTGAAGTTAATGATAAACTTTCCTGTAAATATATTTTTTAAAATTATGATTCCATTGAAATGCTGCTCTCATGGGAATTGAATCAACATTCTTCGCCACTGGAGGCCCATGTGGCGACAACAGGAGGATCTAAAAACAAGCTTCAATTAGTGCAGTTTTAAGTAAAGTTCAAAGTCCAGGATTTTGAAATCTACCATTTTCACATGACAAACTACTGCCCTAGGTTATTATCAACCATATCTCATTTATGGTTGATAATTATGGTGAATCATACTTAATGAACATCAAAATTTTCTTTTAAATAATAAATTTAATTACAGTATTAACTTTTAAATTACAATTCTTAATATCTATAATTCTAATTAACTGATAATTATGATTATCCACACCCTACAGAAAAGTCACAACAAAGTATTGAGGTAATGCAGGATGTTGCAAATAAATATTTATTGGTATTCTACAAATTAGCTGCATATGTGGACATATTACCTGTGTAAATAGAATCTACATATCATCTGACCCTGATGCTTGCTGATTAATATCCCTTCAGTGAAACTTAAGTATTTTAACATGACAGTGGACAGCATACTGTTGCTCAATTAAAATCTTCATGCATGGCACTTCTTATTATTATTTTAGGAATACAGTGTCAGGTTTGTGCACTTCTCTGACAGTCCTTGGAGCAGTCTCATGTTGACAACATTTGTAATTTCAAAAACAACAATGCAAAAAACCAAGAAGTATGTATATCTTGTATGGAAACAGAAGAATGTAAAAGATAGGCAGCACTGGATATATTATTAAAATAGATGTAAAGATAACCAAAAAAATTTCTTCCCAAAGTTACCAATAACTGACGAATGCTTTTCGGTGTCACTGAAGAGTCGATGACTTTTCGCTTGGAGTGTGGATAATCAGAATATAGCACATATTTTTATAATTCTGCAGCTATACATCTGATGCACTGTTCTGAGTATTGATTGCAGAGTTATTTCTTCAGAAAAGCTTGCACAATAAAATGTAGGATTGACAGTAAACAGTAAAGAAAATTCTAATTCTCAGAAAATGCGATAAAAGGGCAGTTCATAGGTTGCAACTATTTCTCTAGCACTGACATCGCTTTGTTTTATTGATCTCAGCAATTTGCACATTGTATGATACTCATCAGTGCCTTTACACATTTAATTTAATCATCTGTTATGTGTTACTACTTTGTCTAATTTCCACAGTATCTTTTCTAATCTATCCAAAAGTAATTTTCAGAAAGAAAATCTAGTGGATAATTTATAGGAATATATTCGTGGCATGAAAATAAACATAATGACCATGATCCATTCAGGGAGATTTTAAATGTGTTTGTTTCCCAACAGGGTAATATCCATAACTCATTGTTAAAAAAGATTTACCTAACTTTGCGGCAATTTGATACAAAGATTTTTTTTTTTTTTTTTTCTTCTTTCAGGTTAAAAGGTACTTAGCAATCATTCGAAGGATTTTCAAATGGTGTCTTGTGGCACTTCTGCCATTCTGAAGAACTCAATTAGCACTCAATATTTTGTGTACGAATTCCTGTGATGTGGAAATTGGAACACTTACACTTACTCAGCATCATATGATACTCTTGTAAGAAACTAACAGACTAAAAGGCTTAATTGTTTGATACATTTTAGGTTTATTAAAACCCAGCATAGAAATACAGACTCTGAATAAAGAACTCATTCTTGATACTGTGGCTTGTAAGCATACTTAAAAGTTGTTATATCATATGGTTGCAATGATGATAACAAGCTAAATATATTTTCCCCCAAGCTTTAATTCACGTACACTAAGTAGCATGCTTAATCAGCTAAATTTGATTTTTATTTGCTTAATATCATGCCTTTTCTGTTCAGTTTACATTTAACATCATGTTCAAACAGCTAATTTGTATTTATATAGGCTTAAATATTTTATTCCCTCCCCCCCACACATAAGAATAAATTAAACTTAAATATGCTTAATGTCATGCTATTTTGCTACCTATTGTAACTTCTTGTGTAGTTTGTTGAATTTAATTACTTCTGTACTTTAAAAGAAGACTCAATTAATGAGTATAACTCAAGAATTCAAAACTTTTATTATTACATTTTTAAACAGTTCACATGACATTCAGCTAGCACAGTAACACGTGCATCAATGCTAAGTTAAAGTTATTTTTTTTAGTTACAGTTGTAGTTAATTTAAATATACATCGCATCCCTTCCTCCAGTTTATAAACAATAATAAAAATACCAAATAATATCAATACAAGTATATTTACAATATGACATACAATAACAAAAAAAAAAGTTACATAAAAATGATATATGCAATACGTTACATTATTTTATTCCATGATAAAGTCTCTATATCTTGAAGGTTGTCTAATCAACCGTCCACTTCTTGTTATTGTACTATTGGATAGATTATTCTGTTGATTTCCTATATTAACAGGCACAGAAACATTCTCAGGGCTTCCATTTGAATTTTCCTCTTTATCTAATACTATATCATCATAATCATTATTGACTTTGTAAGGTGATTTTGAAAATTTTATGTGGCGTCTGTTTCTTCGCAATATTTCCCCATTTGAATTTCTTACAATATAGGATCTAGGAGCTTTATGTTTTGAAATTATTTCACCTTTATCCCATTGCCCAGTTCTAAAGTTGAACAAGGTTATACTATCTCCAGGTTTTAACTCAGGTAGTTTCTGTGCGGTTCTATCATAATAATACTTTTGCCTAGCTTGAAGTGCACGAAATTTAGAATAAGGTTTGTTTATCTTAGTATTTAACAATTTATTACTGATAGGTAATTTTGTCCTTAATCTTCTATTAAGTAACAGTTGTGCAGGAGACAAATTTATTCCACTAATTGGAGTATTTCGATATTCCATTAAGCCTACACTTATATCTTGCACTTTCCTCATGATATTTTTCACTATTCCTACAGCTTTTTCAGCCAACCCATTACTTTGAGGATATCTGGGGCTACTAAATTTAAGTTCGAAATCCCAATCTTCAGCAAATTTCTTAAATAAGTAGCTATTACAGGGATTATTGTCGCAAACGACTTCATTTGCAATACCATACCTGGCAAAAATGCACTTTAACTTTATCATAATTTCATTTGCTGTCTTATCTTTTATGCTAAAAACCTCAATCCATTTAGAGTAATAATCGATAACTACTAAGTAATTTTGATTACCATATTGCAAGATATCAAGGGCAATTTTTTCGAATGGTTTAGTTGGAATTTCATGTTGCATTAGAGGTTCTTTTTGATTTCTATTTCTGAATTTTTCACATATTTCACATTTGGAAACAAGATGCTCAATGTCATTTGTCATACCTGGCCAGTAAAAAATTTCACGGGCTCTACTTTTACATTTCTCAATTCCAAAGTGCGCTTCATGAATTAATTGCAACATATCTTTTCTCAAACCATAAGGTACAACTAATTTTTCATTAATAAATAACAAGTCGTCATTAACATAAAGATCTTTTTAACTTTAAAGTATGTTTTTACACTACTATCTACTTTTTTGTAACATTTAGGCCAACCCTCTTTAATATATTTCATAACTATTTGCAAATCTGGATCTGATTCAGTTTCTTTCCTAAATTGCACCACTCTTCTGTCACTCATAGGCAAATATTTTGAAATAATGTGAACAACATTTAGAATTTCAGGATCATCACTAATAGTTTCATTCACAGGATATGCTCGTGACAAAGTGTCAGCAAAAAGCATTTGATTACCTGGAACATAATTTATCTCAAAATCATATTTTAGTAACTTTAAGATCATCCTTTGCATTCTAGACGAAATTTTATGCAATGGTTTCTTAACAATTGCCATTAACAGTTTATAATCACTTTGTACTGTGACTTTCCGTCCATAAACAAAATTGTGGTACTTTTCAAAAGAAAATACTATGGCCAATAGCTCTTTTTCGATCTGTGCATAGTTTTTTTCACTGTTAGTCAAGCTGCGAGACACAAATGATACTTTAGATACATTAGGTATAAATTTTGACAGAAAATTTAACATTCCTAACAACCTCCTTACTTCAGTTTTTGATTTTGGTGTTGGCATATCAATAATTGCTTTAATATGACTAGGATCGGCTTTTACACCTGACTCAGAAATAATTTGGCCTACATATTTGACTTCCGGTACCCTATATTGTAATTTATCAGGATTAAATTTTATATTTAGAGACCTAGCTCTTTCAAGAACCTTAGAGAAAATTATATCATGAGTAACCTCATCAGATCCTGCAATTATGATATCATCAAAATAAACTTCCACACCCTCAATATCACCAAATAATTTTTGGTTTCTTTTCTGAAATATTTCTGGGGCGGAGGATATTCCAAATGGCATTTTATTAAATTTATATCTTCCATAAGGCGTATTAAATGTACATAGTTCAGAACTAGCTTCATCTAGTGGTACATGCCAAAATCCATCTACTTAAATCTACAACTGAAAATACTTTTTTACTTTCTAACCTACTAATTATATCATCTGGAGAATGAATTTGATAGTACTCCCTTTTAATTACTTTATTTAGATCTCTAGGATCCAAGCATAATCTCAGACTCCCATTAGGTTTTTCAACTATAACCAAACTTTGAACCCAATCAGTTGGTTTATTTACTTTCGATACTATCCCTTCTCTTTCAAGTTTATCTAAAGTATCTTTTAATTTAGGCTGTAAAGCCTGAGGAACACGTCTTGGGGGGTGTATTACTGGTATTGCATCATCTTTAAGGGTTATATGATATGGTTCATCAGGAAATTGCCCTGTGCCTATAAATACATCTTGATACTGAGCAATTAAATCATTTTTATTAATGATATTGCATTTTAAAGAATCAATCCTTTCAATTAGCTTTAATGCAGAACAAGCTGTTAACCCTAATATAGGCTTAGATCTTACATCAAGAACATAAAATTGTAGATACATTCTTAAGCCTTTCAGTTGAACAATTAATTATAAGAGTACCTTCTGGTTTTAACTTAAAATTACCATATGCAGTTAAGAACAAATCAGTTTCATTAAGTTTAGGCTTAAGTTTAACATTATTTAAAACATACAAAGGCAAAATATTTACTTCTGCACCAGTATCTAACTTAAAATCAACCTTGAAATACTCATTTATGGTTGATAATTATGGTGAATCATACTTAATGAACATCAAAATTTTCTTTTAAATAATAAATTTAATTACAGTATTAACTTTTAAATTACAATTCTTAATATCTATAATTCTAATTAACTGATAATTATGATTATCCACACCCTACAGAAAAGTCACAACAAAGTATTGAGGTAATGCAGGATGTTGCAAATAAATATTTATTGGTATTCTACAAATTAGCTGCATATGTGGACATATTACCTGTGTAAATAGAATCTACATATCATCTGACCCTGATGCTTGCTGATTAATATCCCTTCAGTGAAACTTAAGTATTTTAACATGACAGTGGACAGCATACTGTTGCTCAATTAAAATCTTCATGCATGGCACTTCTTATTATTATTTTAGGAATACAGTGTCAGGTTTGTGCACTTCTCTGACAGTCCTTGGAGCAGTCTCATGTTGACAACATTTGTAATTTCAAAAACAACAATGCAAAAAACCAAGAAGTATGTATATCTTGTATGGAAACAGAAGAATGTAAAAGATAGGCAGCACTGGATATATTATTAAAATAGATGTAAAGATAACCAAAAAAATTTCTTCCCAAAGTTACCAATAACTGACGAATGCTTTTCGGTGTCACTGAAGAGTCGATGACTTTTCGCTTGGAGTGTGGATAATCAGAATATAGCACATATTTTTATAATTCTGCAGCTATACATCTGATGCACTGTTCTGAGTATTGATTGCAGAGTTATTTCTTCAGAAAAGCTTGCACAATAAAATGTAGGATTGACAGTAAACAGTAAAGAAAATTCTAATTCTCAGAAAATGCGATAAAAGGGCAGTTCATAGGTTGCAACTATTTCTCTAGCACTGACATCGCTTTGTTTTATTGATCTCAGCAATTTGCACATTGTATGATACTCATCAGTGCCTTTACACATTTAATTTAATCATCTGTTATGTGTTACTACTTTGTCTAATTTCCACAGTATCTTTTCTAATCTATCCAAAAGTAATTTTCAGAAAGAAAATCTAGTGGATAATTTATAGGAATATATTCGTGGCATGAAAATAAACATAATGACCATGATCCATCCATTCAGGGAGATTTTAAATGTGTTTGTTTCCCAACAGGGTAATATCCATAACTCATTGTTAAAAAAGATTTACCTAACTTTGCGGCAATTTGATACAAAGATTTTTTTTTTTTTTTTTTCTTCTTTCAGGTTAAAAGGTACTTAGCAATCATTCGAAGGATTTTCAAATGGTGTCTTGTGGCACTTCTGCCATTCTGAAGAACTCAATTAGCACTCAATATTTTGTGTACGAATTCCTGTGATGTGGAAATTGGAACACTTACACTTACTCAGCATCATATGATACTCTTGTAAGAAACTAACAGACTAAAAGGCTTAATTGTTTGATACATTTTAGGTTTATTAAAACCCAGCATAGAAATACAGACTCTGAATAAAGAACTCATTCTTGATACTGTGGCTTGTAAGCATACTTAAAAGTTGTTATATCATATGGTTGCAATGATGATAACAAGCTAAATATATTTTCCCCCAAGCTTTAATTCACGTACACTAAGTAGCATGCTTAATCAGCTAAATTTGATTTTTATTTGCTTAATATCATGCCTTTTCTGTTCAGTTTACATTTAACATCATGTTCAAACAGCTAATTTGTATTTATATAGGCTTAAATATTTTATTCCCTCCCCCCCACACATAAGAATAAATTAAACTTAAATATGCTTAATGTCATGCTATTTTGCTACCTATTGTAACTTCTTGTGTAGTTTGTTGAATTTAATTACTTCTGTACTTTAAAAGAAGACTCAATTAATGAGTATAACTCAAGAATTCAAAACTTTTATTATTACATTTTTAAACAGTTCACATGACATTCAGCTAGCACAGTAACACGTGCATCAATGCTAAGTTAAAGTTATTTTTTTTAGTTACAGTTGTAGTTAATTTAAATATACATCGCATCCCTTCCTCCAGTTTATAAACAATAATAAAAATACCAAATAATATCAATACAAGTATATTTACAATATGACATACAATAACAAAAAAAAAAGTTACATAAAAATGATATATGCAATACGTTACATTATTTTATTCCATGATAAAGTCTCTATATCTTGAAGGTTGTCTAATCAACCGTCCACTTCTTGTTATTGTACTATTGGATAGATTATTCTGTTGATTTCCTATATTAACAGGCACAGAAACATTCTCAGGGCTTCCATTTGAATTTTCCTCTTTATCTAATACTATATCATCATAATCATTATTGACTTTGTAAGGTGATTTTGAAAATTTTATGTGGCGTCTGTTTCTTCGCAATATTTCCCCATTTGAATTTCTTACAATATAGGATCTAGGAGCTTTATGTTTTGAAATTATTTCACCTTTATCCCATTGCCCAGTTCTAAAGTTGAACAAGGTTATACTATCTCCAGGTTTTAACTCAGGTAGTTTCTGTGCGGTTCTATCATAATAATACTTTTGCCTAGCTTGAAGTGCACGAAATTTAGAATAAGGTTTGTTTATCTTAGTATTTAACAATTTATTACTGATAGGTAATTTTGTCCTTAATCTTCTATTAAGTAACAGTTGTGCAGGAGACAAATTTATTCCACTAATTGGAGTATTTCGATATTCCATTAAGCCTACACTTATATCTTGCACTTTCCTCATGATATTTTTCACTATTCCTACAGCTTTTTCAGCCAACCCATTACTTTGAGGATATCTGGGGCTACTAAATTTAAGTTCGAAATCCCAATCTTCAGCAAATTTCTTAAATAAGTAGCTATTACAGGGATTATTGTCGCAAACGACTTCATTTGCAATACCATACCTGGCAAAAATGCACTTTAACTTTATCATAATTTCATTTGCTGTCTTATCTTTTATGCTAAAAACCTCAATCCATTTAGAGTAATAATCGATAACTACTAAGTAATTTTGATTACCATATTGCAAGATATCAAGGGCAATTTTTTCGAATGGTTTAGTTGGAATTTCATGTTGCATTAGAGGTTCTTTTTGATTTCTATTTCTGAATTTTTCACATATTTCACATTTGGAAACAAGATGCTCAATGTCATTTGTCATACCTGGCCAGTAAAAAATTTCACGGGCTCTACTTTTACATTTCTCAATTCCAAAGTGCGCTTCATGAATTAATTGCAACATATCTTTTCTCAAACCATAAGGTACAACTAATTTTTCATTAATAAATAACAAGTCGTCATTAACATAAAGATCTTTTTAACTTTAAAGTATGTTTTTACACTACTATCTACTTTTTTGTAACATTTAGGCCAACCCTCTTTAATATATTTCATAACTATTTGCAAATCTGGATCTGATTCAGTTTCTTTCCTAAATTGCACCACTCTTCTGTCACTCATAGGCAAATATTTTGAAATAATGTGAACAACATTTAGAATTTCAGGATCATCACTAATAGTTTCATTCACAGGATATGCTCGTGACAAAGTGTCAGCAAAAAGCATTTGATTACCTGGAACATAATTTATCTCAAAATCATATTTTAGTAACTTTAAGATCATCCTTTGCATTCTAGACGAAATTTTATGCAATGGTTTCTTAACAATTGCCATTAACAGTTTATAATCACTTTGTACTGTGACTTTCCGTCCATAAACAAAATTGTGGTACTTTTCAAAAGAAAATACTATGGCCAATAGCTCTTTTTCGATCTGTGCATAGTTTTTTTCACTGTTAGTCAAGCTGCGAGACACAAATGATACTTTAGATACATTAGGTATAAATTTTGACAGAAAATTTAACATTCCTAACAACCTCCTTACTTCAGTTTTTGATTTTGGTGTTGGCATATCAATAATTGCTTTAATATGACTAGGATCGGCTTTTACACCTGACTCAGAAATAATTTGGCCTACATATTTGACTTCCGGTACCCTATATTGTAATTTATCAGGATTAAATTTTATATTTAGAGACCTAGCTCTTTCAAGAACCTTAGAGAAAATTATATCATGAGTAACCTCATCAGATCCTGCAATTATGATATCATCAAAATAAACTTCCACACCCTCAATATCACCAAATAATTTTTGGTTTCTTTTCTGAAATATTTCTGGGGCGGAGGATATTCCAAATGGCATTTTATTAAATTTATATCTTCCATAAGGCGTATTAAATGTACATAGTTCAGAACTAGCTTCATCTAGTGGTACATGCCAAAATCCATCTACTTAAATCTACAACTGAAAATACTTTTTTACTTTCTAACCTACTAATTATATCATCTGGAGAATGAATTTGATAGTACTCCCTTTTAATTACTTTATTTAGATCTCTAGGATCCAAGCATAATCTCAGACTCCCATTAGGTTTTTCAACTATAACCAAACTTTGAACCCAATCAGTTGGTTTATTTACTTTCGATACTATCCCTTCTCTTTCAAGTTTATCTAAAGTATCTTTTAATTTAGGCTGTAAAGCCTGAGGAACACGTCTTGGGGGGTGTATTACTGGTATTGCATCATCTTTAAGGGTTATATGATATGGTTCATCAGGAAATTGCCCTGTGCCTATAAATACATCTTGATACTGAGCAATTAAATCATTTTTATTAATGATATTGCATTTTAAAGAATCAATCCTTTCAATTAGCTTTAATGCAGAACAAGCTGTTAACCCTAATATAGGCTTAGATCTTACATCAAGAACATAAAATTGTAGATACATTCTTAAGCCTTTCAGTTGAACAATTAATTATAAGAGTACCTTCTGGTTTTAACTTAAAATTACCATATGCAGTTAAGAACAAATCAGTTTCATTAAGTTTAGGCTTAAGTTTAACATTATTTAAAACATACAAAGGCAAAATATTTACTTCTGCACCAGTATCTAACTTAAAATCAACCTTGAAATACTCATTTATGGTTGATAATTATGGTGAATCATACTTAATGAACATCAAAATTTTCTTTTAAATAATAAATTTAATTACAGTATTAACTTTTAAATTACAATTCTTAATATCTATAATTCTAATTAACTGATAATTATGATTATCCACACCCTACAGAAAAGTCACAACAAAGTATTGAGGTAATGCAGGATGTTGCAAATAAATATTTATTGGTATTCTACAAATTAGCTGCATATGTGGACATATTACCTGTGTAAATAGAATCTACATATCATCTGACCCTGATGCTTGCTGATTAATATCCCTTCAGTGAAACTTAAGTATTTTAACATGACAGTGGACAGCATACTGTTGCTCAATTAAAATCTTCATGCATGGCACTTCTTATTATTATTTTAGGAATACAGTGTCAGGTTTGTGCACTTCTCTGACAGTCCTTGGAGCAGTCTCATGTTGACAACATTTGTAATTTCAAAAACAACAATGCAAAAAACCAAGAAGTATGTATATCTTGTATGGAAACAGAAGAATGTAAAAGATAGGCAGCACTGGATATATTATTAAAATAGATGTAAAGATAACCAAAAAAATTTCTTCCCAAAGTTACCAATAACTGACGAATGCTTTTCGGTGTCACTGAAGAGTCGATGACTTTTCGCTTGGAGTGTGGATAATCAGAATATAGCACATATTTTTATAATTCTGCAGCTATACATCTGATGCACTGTTCTGAGTATTGATTGCAGAGTTATTTCTTCAGAAAAGCTTGCACAATAAAATGTAGGATTGACAGTAAACAGTAAAGAAAATTCTAATTCTCAGAAAATGCGATAAAAGGGCAGTTCATAGGTTGCAACTATTTCTCTAGCACTGACATCGCTTTGTTTTATTGATCTCAGCAATTTGCACATTGTATGATACTCATCAGTGCCTTTACACATTTAATTTAATCATCTGTTATGTGTTACTACTTTGTCTAATTTCCACAGTATCTTTTCTAATCTATCCAAAAGTAATTTTCAGAAAGAAAATCTAGTGGATAATTTATAGGAATATATTCGTGGCATGAAAATAAACATAATGACCATGATCCATCCATTCAGGGAGATTTTAAATGTGTTTGTTTCCCAACAGGGTAATATCCATAACTCATTGTTAAAAAAGATTTACCTAACTTTGCGGCAATTTGATACAAAGATTTTTTTTTTTTTTTTTTCTTCTTTCAGGTTAAAAGGTACTTAGCAATCATTCGAAGGATTTTCAAATGGTGTCTTGTGGCACTTCTGCCATTCTGAAGAACTCAATTAGCACTCAATATTTTGTGTACGAATTCCTGTGATGTGGAAATTGGAACACTTACACTTACTCAGCATCATATGATACTCTTGTAAGAAACTAACAGACTAAAAGGCTTAATTGTTTGATACATTTTAGGTTTATTAAAACCCAGCATAGAAATACAGACTCTGAATAAAGAACTCATTCTTGATACTGTGGCTTGTAAGCATACTTAAAAGTTGTTATATCATATGGTTGCAATGATGATAACAAGCTAAATATATTTTCCCCCAAGCTTTAATTCACGTACACTAAGTAGCATGCTTAATCAGCTAAATTTGATTTTTATTTGCTTAATATCATGCCTTTTCTGTTCAGTTTACATTTAACATCATGTTCAAACAGCTAATTTGTATTTATATAGGCTTAAATATTTTATTCCCTCCCCCCCACACATAAGAATAAATTAAACTTAAATATGCTTAATGTCATGCTATTTTGCTACCTATTGTAACTTCTTGTGTAGTTTGTTGAATTTAATTACTTCTGTACTTTAAAAGAAGACTCAATTAATGAGTATAACTCAAGAATTCAAAACTTTTATTATTACATTTTTAAACAGTTCACATGACATTCAGCTAGCACAGTAACACGTGCATCAATGCTAAGTTAAAGTTATTTTTTTTAGTTACAGTTGTAGTTAATTTAAATATACATCGCATCCCTTCCTCCAGTTTATAAACAATAATAAAAATACCAAATAATATCAATACAAGTATATTTACAATATGACATACAATAACAAAAAAAAAAGTTACATAAAAATGATATATGCAATACGTTACATTATTTTATTCCATGATAAAGTCTCTATATCTTGAAGGTTGTCTAATCAACCGTCCACTTCTTGTTATTGTACTATTGGATAGATTATTCTGTTGATTTCCTATATTAACAGGCACAGAAACATTCTCAGGGCTTCCATTTGAATTTTCCTCTTTATCTAATACTATATCATCATAATCATTATTGACTTTGTAAGGTGATTTTGAAAATTTTATGTGGCGTCTGTTTCTTCGCAATATTTCCCCATTTGAATTTCTTACAATATAGGATCTAGGAGCTTTATGTTTTGAAATTATTTCACCTTTATCCCATTGCCCAGTTCTAAAGTTGAACAAGGTTATACTATCTCCAGGTTTTAACTCAGGTAGTTTCTGTGCGGTTCTATCATAATAATACTTTTGCCTAGCTTGAAGTGCACGAAATTTAGAATAAGGTTTGTTTATCTTAGTATTTAACAATTTATTACTGATAGGTAATTTTGTCCTTAATCTTCTATTAAGTAACAGTTGTGCAGGAGACAAATTTATTCCACTAATTGGAGTATTTCGATATTCCATTAAGCCTACACTTATATCTTGCACTTTCCTCATGATATTTTTCACTATTCCTACAGCTTTTTCAGCCAACCCATTACTTTGAGGATATCTGGGGCTACTAAATTTAAGTTCGAAATCCCAATCTTCAGCAAATTTCTTAAATAAGTAGCTATTACAGGGATTATTGTCGCAAACGACTTCATTTGCAATACCATACCTGGCAAAAATGCACTTTAACTTTATCATAATTTCATTTGCTGTCTTATCTTTTATGCTAAAAACCTCAATCCATTTAGAGTAATAATCGATAACTACTAAGTAATTTTGATTACCATATTGCAAGATATCAAGGGCAATTTTTTCGAATGGTTTAGTTGGAATTTCATGTTGCATTAGAGGTTCTTTTTGATTTCTATTTCTGAATTTTTCACATATTTCACATTTGGAAACAAGATGCTCAATGTCATTTGTCATACCTGGCCAGTAAAAAATTTCACGGGCTCTACTTTTACATTTCTCAATTCCAAAGTGCGCTTCATGAATTAATTGCAACATATCTTTTCTCAAACCATAAGGTACAACTAATTTTTCATTAATAAATAACAAGTCGTCATTAACATAAAGATCTTTTTAACTTTAAAGTATGTTTTTACACTACTATCTACTTTTTTGTAACATTTAGGCCAACCCTCTTTAATATATTTCATAACTATTTGCAAATCTGGATCTGATTCAGTTTCTTTCCTAAATTGCACCACTCTTCTGTCACTCATAGGCAAATATTTTGAAATAATGTGAACAACATTTAGAATTTCAGGATCATCACTAATAGTTTCATTCACAGGATATGCTCGTGACAAAGTGTCAGCAAAAAGCATTTGATTACCTGGAACATAATTTATCTCAAAATCATATTTTAGTAACTTTAAGATCATCCTTTGCATTCTAGACGAAATTTTATGCAATGGTTTCTTAACAATTGCCATTAACAGTTTATAATCACTTTGTACTGTGACTTTCCGTCCATAAACAAAATTGTGGTACTTTTCAAAAGAAAATACTATGGCCAATAGCTCTTTTTCGATCTGTGCATAGTTTTTTTCACTGTTAGTCAAGCTGCGAGACACAAATGATACTTTAGATACATTAGGTATAAATTTTGACAGAAAATTTAACATTCCTAACAACCTCCTTACTTCAGTTTTTGATTTTGGTGTTGGCATATCAATAATTGCTTTAATATGACTAGGATCGGCTTTTACACCTGACTCAGAAATAATTTGGCCTACATATTTGACTTCCGGTACCCTATATTGTAATTTATCAGGATTAAATTTTATATTTAGAGACCTAGCTCTTTCAAGAACCTTAGAGAAAATTATATCATGAGTAACCTCATCAGATCCTGCAATTATGATATCATCAAAATAAACTTCCACACCCTCAATATCACCAAATAATTTTTGGTTTCTTTTCTGAAATATTTCTGGGGCGGAGGATATTCCAAATGGCATTTTATTAAATTTATATCTTCCATAAGGCGTATTAAATGTACATAGTTCAGAACTAGCTTCATCTAGTGGTACATGCCAAAATCCATCTACTTAAATCTACAACTGAAAATACTTTTTTACTTTCTAACCTACTAATTATATCATCTGGAGAATGAATTTGATAGTACTCCCTTTTAATTACTTTATTTAGATCTCTAGGATCCAAGCATAATCTCAGACTCCCATTAGGTTTTTCAACTATAACCAAACTTTGAACCCAATCAGTTGGTTTATTTACTTTCGATACTATCCCTTCTCTTTCAAGTTTATCTAAAGTATCTTTTAATTTAGGCTGTAAAGCCTGAGGAACACGTCTTGGGGGGTGTATTACTGGTATTGCATCATCTTTAAGGGTTATATGATATGGTTCATCAGGAAATTGCCCTGTGCCTATAAATACATCTTGATACTGAGCAATTAAATCATTTTTATTAATGATATTGCATTTTAAAGAATCAATCCTTTCAATTAGCTTTAATGCAGAACAAGCTGTTAACCCTAATATAGGCTTAGATCTTACATCAAGAACATAAAATTGTAGATACATTCTTAAGCCTTTCAGTTGAACAATTAATTATAAGAGTACCTTCTGGTTTTAACTTAAAATTACCATATGCAGTTAAGAACAAATCAGTTTCATTAAGTTTAGGCTTAAGTTTAACATTATTTAAAACATACAAAGGCAAAATATTTACTTCTGCACCAGTATCTAACTTAAAATCAACCTTGAAATACTCATTTATGGTTGATAATTATGGTGAATCATACTTAATGAACATCAAAATTTTCTTTTAAATAATAAATTTAATTACAGTATTAACTTTTAAATTACAATTCTTAATATCTATAATTCTAATTAACTGATAATTATGATTATCCACACCCTACAGAAAAGTCACAACAAAGTATTGAGGTAATGCAGGATGTTGCAAATAAATATTTATTGGTATTCTACAAATTAGCTGCATATGTGGACATATTACCTGTGTAAATAGAATCTACATATCATCTGACCCTGATGCTTGCTGATTAATATCCCTTCAGTGAAACTTAAGTATTTTAACATGACAGTGGACAGCATACTGTTGCTCAATTAAAATCTTCATGCATGGCACTTCTTATTATTATTTTAGGAATACAGTGTCAGGTTTGTGCACTTCTCTGACAGTCCTTGGAGCAGTCTCATGTTGACAACATTTGTAATTTCAAAAACAACAATGCAAAAAACCAAGAAGTATGTATATCTTGTATGGAAACAGAAGAATGTAAAAGATAGGCAGCACTGGATATATTATTAAAATAGATGTAAAGATAACCAAAAAAATTTCTTCCCAAAGTTACCAATAACTGACGAATGCTTTTCGGTGTCACTGAAGAGTCGATGACTTTTCGCTTGGAGTGTGGATAATCAGAATATAGCACATATTTTTATAATTCTGCAGCTATACATCTGATGCACTGTTCTGAGTATTGATTGCAGAGTTATTTCTTCAGAAAAGCTTGCACAATAAAATGTAGGATTGACAGTAAACAGTAAAGAAAATTCTAATTCTCAGAAAATGCGATAAAAGGGCAGTTCATAGGTTGCAACTATTTCTCTAGCACTGACATCGCTTTGTTTTATTGATCTCAGCAATTTGCACATTGTATGATACTCATCAGTGCCTTTACACATTTAATTTAATCATCTGTTATGTGTTACTACTTTGTCTAATTTCCACAGTATCTTTTCTAATCTATCCAAAAGTAATTTTCAGAAAGAAAATCTAGTGGATAATTTATAGGAATATATTCGTGGCATGAAAATAAACATAATGACCATGATCCATTCAGGGAGATTTTAAATGTGTTTGTTTCCCAACAGGGTAATATCCATAACTCATTGTTAAAAAAGATTTACCTAACTTTGCGGCAATTTGATACAAAGATTTTTTTTTTTTTTTTTTCTTCTTTCAGGTTAAAAGGTACTTAGCAATCATTCGAAGGATTTTCAAATGGTGTCTTGTGGCACTTCTGCCATTCTGAAGAACTCAATTAGCACTCAATATTTTGTGTACGAATTCCTGTGATGTGGAAATTGGAACACTTACACTTACTCAGCATCATATGATACTCTTGTAAGAAACTAACAGACTAAAAGGCTTAATTGTTTGATACATTTTAGGTTTATTAAAACCCAGCATAGAAATACAGACTCTGAATAAAGAACTCATTCTTGATACTGTGGCTTGTAAGCATACTTAAAAGTTGTTATATCATATGGTTGCAATGATGATAACAAGCTAAATATATTTTCCCCCAAGCTTTAATTCACGTACACTAAGTAGCATGCTTAATCAGCTAAATTTGATTTTTATTTGCTTAATATCATGCCTTTTCTGTTCAGTTTACATTTAACATCATGTTCAAACAGCTAATTTGTATTTATATAGGCTTAAATATTTTATTCCCTCCCCCCCCCACACATAAGAATAAATTAAACTTAAATATGCTTAATGTCATGCTATTTTGCTAACTATCACGTTTAAGAGCATATGCTTGACTTATGCATGCTTAATATCGTGTATTTTTTGCTAAATTGTGTTGTCAAGATTGATCAGTAAAAAAAGCAACATCACCAATAGGTTCTCTGCAATAGTTAACAAAAGAAAAATTATCTTCACTTTAATGATGTTCACAGAGATTAATGCTAATTTTCAATGCTGTCTAATGTCTTTTAGATTTGATTAACAAAAATATCAGTTAAAATGAATTAAGTGGGAGTAAAAATAACTGGTTCAACATTATATTTATGCTTCATATATTAAATGTTAACAAAAAGTTAATTATCATGCTATTCACAAAACTCATCCCATAATCCATATTTCACATATATGTTAATTATCATTTGGTTTTGGTCTCAATAACTTTTCCAGATAAAATAAGGGAACAATACATCTCAAAACCTGAAAATTTTATATTAAGATAACATTAAACTTGAATTTAATTATATATTTTGATGATTTCAATGTTTTTCTACCTATGTCACTGTTTAGAGTGTAATTTACCAGAAAGCATTTCATGTTATAATTTTTTTAAATGAAGATTTATTAAATAAAATAAACAAAAATACTTAGAACAGTTTTGGATAAATATGTAATACATATGTATTTTTTACCTGTATTAAAATTTTTTCAATGATTCATTCTTCTAAATGTCTTCATATATACTTTATATACATCGGTTGCTCTGCTTGGCATGTCCAACATTTCAGATCCGATATTTCTTTTGCAATGCAAGATGAGGAAAACCTGTATTTACTTCCAATGTAACATCAGGCAACCGTTTTGTGAACATTCTGCACTCCAGCATGGATTTGCTACTGTAGCTAGGTAATTATGGTCTTCAGGATATTTTCACCATAGATAAAAGTGCCTAATACACTATTTCATTACATGCACAATCCATTACACTTAAATCAATAAACAGATAGCTGTGATAAGTATCTGCATTACATTTAGAAAGCAAATTTAACACAACCATCACACTTAAATCAATAAACAGAAAGCTGTGATAGGTATTTGCATTAAACTGAGAAAGCAAATTTAACACAAAGTATACATAGGTTAATGTACACGTATTTCTGAAACATTCAGCCATGCTTCAGGATTTCATTATAGAATCATTTTAAAGCGGTAACAAGCATATGATCACCATAATGCATTTTACTAGGTGACAAATATAAAGACTGAAAACTTACGAGTAAACAAAAATGTACTGAAATCTATAAGGAAACAGCTGTTATAAAGGAAAAAGAAAACTTATATTCTCAAGAAGCTCTAGTTTTACTTGGAATAGTAAATCTTCTTCAAATCAGTAATTCCTTAAAATGACCGGATTTATTTTGTGTATACAAAGTTTTTTCTTTTGGGGAAACAAATAGATGCTTTATTATTTATACTGACCAAATTACAAGATACCTCCCTCACACAGGGTCAGTTGTCACCTTTATACCCTGTATAACACATGGAAATCTTAAATTCTGCCACTGAGAATTACTGAAATTTATATGAATTTTAACGACCCCAAATTATGTCCTAGGAGCTTGCATTGTAGAAATGAACCAAAACAGACTTCACACAATGAGGCTTCATTACATCATCGACAATTCCTTCCGGCACTAGTAATTAAAGACTGCTACCAATTAAACATCTCAAAACACACAAGACCTCTTCAGTATAGAATAGTTGGTTTGTATAAATTCTGCTATCCATACGAGTCATGACATTTCTCTCCTCTGTAGTTATATTTAAATCACTTTAGAATAAATAAATTTTTACATATATAAACAATTTCTACGATATACGAGTACGAATAAGCTTATTTAAATTACTCTTTCCTCTAAATCACTTGTTAGATAGGTGACACAGATGAGACTTAACCTTACAACAAAATGCTTTCTTACATACATCACACACACAAGGTTTTTCTCCTGTGTGAATGAGTATATGCTTGTTTAAACTATGCTTAAGTCTAAATGCCTTCTTACATACTTCACACACACAAGGTTTCTCGCCAGTGTGAATGAGCATATGGTTGTTTAATCTACACTTTTGACTAAATGACTTCTTACATACTTCACACATATAAGGTTTGTCTCCTGTGTGAATAAGCAAATGCTTATTTAAATTACTCTTTTCACGAAAGGACTTTTTACATACTTCACACACATAAGGTTTCTCTCCTGTGTGAATAAGCATATGCCTTTTTAAATGTTGCTTAACATTAAATGATTTCTTACATACTTCACACACATAAGGTTTCTGTCCTGTGTGAATGATCATATGGTTGTTTAAATTAGGCTTTTGATTAAATGACTTGTTACATACTTCACACTCATAAGGTTTCTCTCCTGTGTGAAGGAACATATGGCTTTTTAAACTACACTTTTGAATAAATGACTTGCTACATACTTCACACACATAAAATTTCTCTCCTGTGTGAATAAGGAGATGCATGTTTAAACTTGCCTTTTGATTAAATGACTTCTTACATAGTTCACACACATAAGGTTTCTCTCCTGTGTGAATGAGTATATGGTTGTTTAAATAGCACTTTTTTCTAAATGACTTCTTACATACTTCACACTCGTAAGGTCTGTCTCTTGTGTGAATAAGCAAATGCTTATTTAAATTACTCTTTTCACGAAAGGACTTCTTACATACTTCACACACATAAGGTTTCTCTCCTGTGTGAATTAGCATACAGTTGTTTAAACTACACTGTTCAGTAAACATTTTCTGCCTAAATCGCAGAATAGGCTGCATCAGTCGATGCTGTGTTTACTTCTCTTATGCTTGGACACGCCTTATTATGACGTAATATTGGTTACGCCTCTTCTTCAAAACAAGTTATAAGTATGCTATAGCTTCGTATTTAAAGAAAACTTATATTTTAACTGAGTTGAAATGGTAGGTTTATAATGTTCTGTGCGAGATTTTTTAAATTGTAAATCTAATTTTGTGTGTTGTGTGGTATTGTTAGCATTTAACGCAACGAATTATCTCTCACAAATGTATTATTAAGATACCAAACGATTGAAAACGATCATTAGCAAACGATTGAAAATATTGAATGCATGAATTAAAAATATAACCGTAACTTCTGAAAATACAGAAAAGAACAAGGAGGTTAGAATAGAAGGAGGGAAGGTTCAACTCAAACGGTGAAGCTTGGCAGCCATGTTACTGTTATCGCTGTGACTTGTGCAAGGAAGTCCGTAATTACAATATTTTTTCTTCTTTTCTTTTTGAAGCATGTCAGCTTGTGTTGTATATGAATGCACAAACAGATTTTCGAAAAAGGTTCCTGGGATTACTTTTCCCGCGTAAGTATTGATTTTCTTTTCTTTTTTTTTTTTTTTTTTTCTTTTTTTTTTTATGTAATTTGATAAGTTAGGTAAAAAAATATCACAATGTCATGTTGTTTTCTTTCCAGATGTGAAAAAAAGGGGTTAATAATAGTCAAAATATGTTAAATACATTTTAATGTTTCTGTTTATAGCTGGCACCTTTGTTCCTTACCATACAATGATGTATGCTAGAATTTAAACTATATAATTTGAACGTTTTAGGTAATTCGTTTGATAATTTTCATGAAAAGTAAGACACCAATTGTTACTATTTTTATGAATTGTAAAGGTTTTAAACAAAGTAATGCTTTTATGTATTAATTATTATTAATTTTTAAGTTTTGTGAACTGTTAGGAATATAATTTGTGCATTTGATCAAGATAAACTAACTTTTCTGTTGTTAAAAAAAAATTTTTTTTGCATAAATATACAAATTTGTGGACAGTATAGCGATAAAAGTAAGTAAAATATTTACACAACTGAACATGTGGAAAGATGTATCCAAAAATATAGGTATATTTCTGTAATTCAGCTTAATTCAAGGCAATATCTTTGAGATTCATAAATATGAAACGCGCATAAACTGAAATCACTGAATTCACATAAATCTGTTTTATTTTATTAATATTTATTTTCTTGATGTTATAAGGTTGTTGGTTGTGAAAAGAATCTATTTAAACTTTCATTTTAAAAAAAGCAACTTGTGATTATTTTTTTAGAAAATTATCTGCTATTAATTTTAGGTTAAAATTATTTTAAATGATTCTTTAATAAATTACAATATTGTGAATAAATCAGAAATACCACTTCTTAAAGGAAAAGTTGGAAAGTACACCCAACAGGCTGCTAATAAAACCTAAACAAATTCTTGAAATATGCAGAAACATTATTTTTAAAGCCTTTAATGTTATGCACATGCATTTAGATTTCGACCTATTTCTTAATGATTTTCTGTACGTAGTAAATTACGGATATCATCTTTATAACTTTAAAACAAAAAACTAATAATAGCGAAGCATTTCATTATAAATTTTACATATTTTTAGTGGAAAATACATGCACGGAACAGCTTAAAAACACGTATGTTTCACTGCCGTAATGCAATATTTTGAAGTTACAAACATGGACGCCGCTTGTTCGGTGAAGTTTCATTTTCCGATAGTGGAGGAAATTGCGAACCCTCCCTCCTTCTATTCTAACCTCCTTGGAAAAGAACTTGATCGGC
This sequence comes from Stegodyphus dumicola, assembly GCF_044657685.1. NCBI lineage: Eukaryota > Metazoa > Arthropoda > Arachnida > Araneae > Eresidae > Stegodyphus > Stegodyphus dumicola. The sequence goes on along the minus strand of NC_140778.1, from coordinate 65,701,731 downwards.
GCTGCGATCACGAAAGCTGGAGGCAGTGTCTAAACACAGCTCCGAAATTTTTTAAATAAGTGTTTCAAAAATGTTTTCAACTCTCTAAAATAGTTAAATGCACCTTTCCTATGCAATATCTCATTCATCAAATTGAGAAAGGAAACTTCGCTTCTTCGAAACTTCAGGTGTTTTGTTAGCTGTTCACTATGAACACGAGAAATCCAAAAGAGGCCCTGACACGGAATATTCAGATAAGTAACATTCTGTTCGCTATAAAATATCTGTTTCTCTATCACTAGAGTGTCATTAAATTTCTTTATTTATTATTTTTCATAAGATTCTAGCATTATACAATAGTTGCTAATAGTAGCAGGTCATGTGGTTGTTTTCTTCGTAACTATTCCGTAGAGACGCCACATTCCTTATCAGTAGTCCGTTCGTATCAGCAACTCACACCCTTCGGAGGCCCCCCTTCTCGTGCTTAGGAATTTCTTGTGAGGGAAAAATGGGGATCTCTTGATCATCGATGAGTATAGATTGTGATTTTTGTAACAAAGATCCCCGACTTTTTTTTTTTCAGGTCTCAAACTTAAAATTACGAGCAAATAAAAATACAGTGACGGAATTTGTTAAACTTGTACTATAATAAATTACAACGGTTAAATTAATAAATTAATTTTATATTTAACTAATATTTAAGAAAAATAAACTGTATAATTTATTTTTGCTGAAATGCTCTCACACTGTGTATGATGGATTTATAATTTTGTCAATTACTGTTTTTCTGAAATATACATGAATTTTTTTGGGAACGGTAATATTTAATGTTACTTTAGTTAAAATAGTATGTACATCTTTGTGATGATATATGTCTTTTCTAGTTAGGTCTCAAGATAAGGGCATACACATTACCATGTAGGAATTCATTCCTTTTTTTTTTTTTTTAACTTAGCTAAAGTTTGCTTCTTAAAGACACTAATTTTTGCAGATGAACTCCTTAACTACACTCATGGACACAATCGTCTTTTAGGATATTTTCTACTTCTTTTCCTTTTCTTTCTATAGGCCCTTTTTTTTCTCCTCTATTATTTTTGGGCCATTTATTTTAAATTTTATTTTGTCCCATCTTTTCTTTCTGGCCTTTTGAACTCGTAAAAAATGTACGAAGTTCCTTTTTACTCTCCTCAAATACGAAATTGCCCCTCTTTCTATATACCTTTCCTTCGCACCTATGCTTGATTTTTCGCCCATCGGTGCAGAAAGACTTAGCGGGTGCAAAACAAGACATCTGTCTACTTTGTCTGTCTGTCTGATTATTCATGAGTGTGTTTAATTCGGTGCTTACTGCAGAATGGATGAGTATTTGAATCTGGATTTCTTTTATCAGTTGGAGCGAAGAGATAAAAAATGTGTTATTGAGTGGTGTATGGAAAAAGGTTTGATTGCAATATCGTATAAGTGCCCAATTTGTGGAACAAATATGAAACTAGTAGAGCGAAAAAACCGTATAGACGGTTTTGAGTGGATGTGCAGAGTTATTGGAGGCGAATGTAGGCATCGAATTTCAAGATCAGTTCGAAAGAACTCCTGGTTTGCGAAGAGTAAATTGAGCATGTGTGATGTTTTGCGAGTTACCTATATGTGGTTGGGTAAGTGCGGGAATGATTTTATACGAACGGAATTACGTATTGCTAAAAATACGGTGACAGATTGAAAAAGTTTTTGTAGAGAAGTATGCATGGAGTTATGTTTGAAGGAGAACGTTAAGTTGGGTGGGGAAGGTGTCATTGTCGAAATCGACGAAAGCAAGTTTGGCAAGCAAAAGTATCATAGAGGGAAAAGAGTCGAAGGAAAATGGGTTTTTGGTTTGGTTGAGAGAGGAACAGATAAATGCGTCTTTAAGAGTTGTTGAAAACAGAGGTGCCGAAACATTGCTAGAAATCATTAAAGAGAATGTTCTACCAGGATCGATTATTATATCCGATTGTTGGAAAGCATACGACTGTCTCGAGTTCGAAGGCTATGCGCACCTGAAAGTCAATCACAGCTTGAGTTTTAAAGATCCAGAAACAGGTGCGCATACCAATAGTATTGAAGGAACTTGGGCGGCAATCAAAAGAAGTTTCCGTGGCTCTAGTAAGGCAAAAGGACAGTTTGATTCCTATCTTGCGGAATATATTTGGAGAAGGAAGCACAAGAAATCCGACGCCAGCCAACTGATGCGTATACTTCTCAGTGAGATCACAGCCATATATTCTGCAAAAGGAGAGGACTGAAGGTAAGTTTCATTTATTATTATTGACTTAAGTAAAATATTGGGTGCTTTTCTTAATTTGGATGTTTGGTAGTTGCTTTATTCTGGCAGCTTTATTTTTCTTTTGTATCATTTTTCTGGACACATTTTTTGCAAACTTCTCTGATTTCTTTAAGTGAAAGCAAATTTCTGAGTATATGAGCAATAGAGAATTTATTTGATGTCTGATTTTTTTAAGTAAAATAGATCGATGTTCACATGGGGAAAGCCAATGTGGTGCGCAATGCCTTGTTTGTGCAATTCTGGGATGTTTTTTAAGTGAAAATAGGTTGATGTGCACATGGGCAAAGCCAATGTGGTGCGCAATGCCGAGTTTGTGCAATTCTGGGATGTTTTTTTAAGTGAAAATACGTTGATGTGCACATGGGCAAAGCCAATGTGGTGCGCAATGCCGACTTTGTGCAGTTCTGGGATGTTTTTTAAGTGAAAATAGATCGATGTGCACATGGGCAAAGCCAATGTGGTGCGCAATGCCGAGTTTGTGCGCGATGCCGAGTTTGTGCAATTCTGGGATTTTTTTTAAGTGAAAATAGGTCGATGTGCACATGAGCAAATCCAATGTGGTGCGCAATGCCGAGTTTGTGCAATTCTGGGATTTTTTTAAGTGAAAATAGATCGATGTGCACATGGGCAAAGCCAATGTGGTGCGCGATGCCGAGTTTGTGCAATTCTGGGATGTTTTTTTAAGTGAAAATAGATCGATGTGCACATGGGCAAATCCAATGTGGTGCGCAATGCCGAGTTTGTGCAACTCTGGGATGTTTTTTTAAGTGAAAATAGATCGATGTGCACATGGGAAAAGCCAATGTGGTGCGCAATGCCGAGTTTGTGCATTTCTGGGATGTTTTTTTAAGTGAAAATAGGTCGATGTGCACATTGGCAAATCGAATGTGGTGCGCAATGCCGAGTTTGTGCAACTCTGGGATGTTTTTTTAAGTGAAAATAGATCGATGTGCGGATGGGAAAAGCCAGTGTGGTGCGCGATGCCGAGTTTGTGCAATTCTGGGATGTTTTTTTAAGTGAAAATAGATCAATGTGCACATGGGCAAATCCAATGTGGTGCGCAATGCCGAGTTTGTGCAACTCTGGGATGTTTTTTTAAGTGAAAATAGATCGATGTGCACATGGGAAAAGCCAATGTGGTGCGCAATGCCGAGTTTGTGCATTTCTGGGATGTTTTTTTAAGTGAAAATAGGTCGATGTGCACATTGGCAAATCGAATGTGCTGCGCAATGCCGAGTTTGTGCAATTCTGGGATGTTTTTTTTTAATGAAAATAGATCGATGTGCACATGGGCAAAGCCAATGTGGTGCGCAGTGCCGAGTTTGAGCAATTCTCTGATTTTTCTTTAAGTGAAAATAGATAAATGAGCACAAGGACACCGAGTTTGTGGAATTCTTTAATGTTTTTCGAGCGAATACTGATCGTTGTGTAAAAGGGAAAACGAGGTTGTGCGTGATGTCGAGGAGTAATGTAACTTTATTTATGTGCAATTTTTAACATATCGTTTGTGTATTTTAATTTTGTATTGTTGTTTTAATTGTGAATTATATTTAAGACATTATTTTTCATTTAAATTGTATTTTTAATTTTTTGTTTTTTGATATGTTTATAACGCTTTCCGACTTATATATATGGATAGTCCGACGATCGACTCAACAGTAGCAAAACTATAAACTAACCCTTGAAGTAACGTTTACCTCATATTTTAATACGTAGTGTTTGGTATCGTAATTGCAAATAATATGTGTGTGTGTGCGTATGTGAAGCATTGCTTAGCGTTCCAAGTTTGTAGTATTTATTTTATTATATTATTTTCTTTCATTCTGAGAAATTAGATTTTTTTATTTATTAATGCGTAGAATTCTAGCATGCCTGCACAGAATATAGCGTGATTTAGGAATTTTAGAAACTGATATGAAAGCTGTGTAATGATGTTCATATGCAATAAAAAATATTCTTTTTTTATTAACGTAAAGTTTAAAATTTTTAGAAATAATGAAAATTGTCTAATTATTGGTATGTAAGGAATTATGTCGTTACGTAGCAAGAAGGTAATTTGTAAAAATGATAAAATTGAAATTTTCCACAATATGAATTTAAATTAAAAAAAATAGTTTATTTGTATAAATAAAAAATTAATAAAAAAAATAATAATTTAATATTGAAGCTCTACAACTATTAGAGACTGCGACGTTGTTTATCGTTTTAATAACTGGTAGAATTCGCTCACTGTATCATGGTAATTTTAAATATAAACGATTTATTATACTTATTATCAGTAACGTCTAAACTTAAATGTTATAAATGTAAATTAAAAGTAAAGAATTTGATATTAATTTATAATAATAAACAATTTATTATTGTTATTTTTAAGAGAAAATAGAAAGTACACGTAGTGTAAATGCGAGACTACATTGTGACGTCATAAGCTTAGTCCCACCCATTTAATGACGTCACGCAGCTCCTCATACTGAACTTTGTTGATGCAGCCTATTCTGCGCTTTTACCCATTTTCTTAAATACATCAAACAAGGCTTCTCTTTTTGTATGGAAATTTGCATGCTTGTTTAAAACGTAGTCTCACCTGAATAACTGATTCAAGACCTCCATAACAAGAGGTCTTTTCCTGTTCCCGATGTATGCCGCGCTATGTTGTTGGAGGTGATGCGCTATGTTGTTAGCTACTGTTGTTCCGAGTTTTGAAAAAACAAACCGTTCTCCTAAGAAACTTAAAATAAAGGCGTTGAAATTGTATGCTTGTTTAGAATGGAGTCTCGCCTGAATAGCAGATTCAATATCTCATATTTATGTGCTTTTCTTTCTATTCTCCATTTATTCCGCGCTATGGTGTTGCCAATGCCAATGATTATAACAAGAATCTCTAGTGCAGCCACTTGCCTCGGTGATCGCAGCGCCCTCATCCCACTACGCTCTTTTAAACATCGATGAAAATAGAATGTGATTTTTGTAGCTAAGACAAAGAATTTCTATTAGAGATTCTTTGGCTAAGACCCCCCGACATTTTTCAGGTGTCAAGTTTAGAATTATGTGCAAATATAAATACAGTGTGACGGAATTTGTTATACTTGTACTATAATAAATTACAACGGTAAAATTAATAAATAAATTTTATATTTAACTAATATTAAAGAAAAATAATCTCTTTAACTTATTTATTTATTTTTGCTGATATGCTTTCACACTGTGTATGGGTTTATGGTTTTGTCAATTACTGTTTTTCTGAAATATACATGAAGTTTTAGAGAACGGTAGTACTTAATGTTACTTTAGTTAAAATAATATGTACATCTCTGTGATGATATGTGTCTTTTGTAGTTAGGTCTGAAGATAAAGGCAGCATACACATTGCCATGTAAGAACTTTTTTTTAATTAGCTAATTTTTGCACATGAACACAGCTTCCTCCCCTTTTGTCTACACTCATGAACACAATCGTTATTGTAGGAAATTTTCTACTTCCTTTCCTTTTCTCTCTATAAGACCCTTTTTTTCCTCTATTACATTTGGTACATTTATTTTTATTTTATTTTGTCCTGGCTTTTCGAACTCGTATAAATTGTACGATGTTCTTTTTTATTCTCCTCTGAAATACAAAAATGCCCTTTTTCTGTATACCTTTCCTTCACACCTAAGCTTCATTTTTCGCCCATCGGAGCAGAAAGACTTAGCAGGTGCAAAACAAGACATCTGTCTACTTTGTCAGTCTGTCTGCCTTTGTCGGTTTATTGGGATTACGACAAAGCACACACAGGCAGTCTGCATAAGAGGATAAATGCCTTACTGAAAGACTTTCTAAAAGACACTAGCTTGTATACACGTTACACATAGGGGAATCCATGAAGACGCCCGTTCAGACAGCAATTTCGCGAGAATAGAACACCAGACCGAGTTACCGGTGTTCAGTGACTTTACCGATCAGCGGCTGGTGGCCCCTTATTCACACAGGAATGATGTAGTGTTATGTGTGTAAAGTATGTAGGAAGTCGTTCAGAAAAAGTGGTGATTTAAATAAGCATTTGCTTATTCACACAGTAGAGAAAGCTTATGAGTGTGAAGTATGTAAGAAGTCATTTCGTCTGAAGGAGGATTTAAATAGCCATACGGTTATTGACACAGGAGAGAAACCTTATGTGTGGGAAGTATGTAACATGGCGTTTAGTCGAAAGCGTATTTTAAAGAAGTATTTGATTATTCTCACAGTAGAGAAACTTTATGAGTGTGAAGTATGTAAGACGTCATTTAATCAAAAAAATAAATGATTTAAAAAAGCATTTGATTATTCACACAGGAGAGAAACCTTATGTGTGGGAAGTATGATGCAAATCATTTAGTCAAAAGGATCATTTAAACAACCATATGTTCCTTCACACAGGAGAGAAACCTTATGAGTGTGAAGTATGTAAGAAGTCATTTAGTCATAAGTCTAGTTTAAATGACCATATGCGCATTCACACAGGAGAGAAACCTTATGTGTGTGGAGTATGTAAGATGTCATTTAGTCTAAAGTGTAATTTAGAGAACCATATGCGCATTCACACAGGAGAGAAACCTTGTGTGTGAAATATGTAAGAAGTCATTTAATCAAAAGGGTAGTTTAAAGAGCCATATGCTCATTCACACGCGAGAGAAACCTTATGTGTATGAAGTATATAAGAAGTCATTTAGTCAAAAGTGTAATTTAAACAACCATATGCTCATTTATACGGGGGAGAAACCTTATGTGTGTGAAGTATGTAAGAAGTCATTTAGTCAAAAGTGTAATTTAAAGAAACCTATGTGTATTCACACTCGAGCGAAAGTTTAGGCTGTGTGAAGTATGTAAAAAGTCATTTGGTCAAAAGTGTAGTTTAAATAAACACATGCTCATTCCTTGAATAAGACAGAAACCTTGTATGTGTAAAGTATCTAAAAATACATGTAATATTAAGGGTAGTTTAGCATATGCTTTTACACTTACCCTCTGAATACTCAATTTTTTTTAACAAAATAACTTCAAAAATTGCATATTATTTAAATTTTATATTTAAAATCTAATACATATTTGCAAACTTTATGCAAATATTTGAAATTTGGGGACAGTTAATCGCATCTTTTGGAACAAAAAGTGTAATTTAAAGTCTGAACACTGAACAAATTATGTAACTGATAGTTAAATATTGAAACAGTAGGAAAGGCCTTTTTGTATAGATGAAAAATGAAAGCCCAGCTTTATTGTTGGATGACCAAATGTTGGTATATTTATTTTGCTCATAGAAATGACAGTATAAATTGTCGCATTTAAGAGAAACCTCATACATGTGAAATATGTAAGAAGTAATTTAGTTAAAGAGATAGTTTGAAGCACTTTATGCAGGGCAGAAGTCTCATTTCTGTCACTTATGTAACAAGTAATTTAGAGGAAAGACTTTTTTAACAAGCATATTTGTACTCATATATCAGTGTAAGTTTTGTGTAAGATATTTATTCTAAAGGCTGCTTTAAGTATCTGTATCTATAGATGAGAGAAATCTTATGAGTCGTATATGAAACAAGTCATATGGCTAGAAGAAATTGTAAAAACATATTTTTCTACACTAAAGGACAGTGTCTTTCGAGGAGATGTTATATTAGTAATAATGCTTAATTATCGATGCAGTAAGAAATTGTCGATGCAGCAAAGAAGCCTCATTATGCAAAGTCAAATTTGGTTCATTAATAACAAGGGCAGACTTTAGGGTCGTACCTTTCATAGAGATTTCGCAGGGCTAAAGAAAAAAAAGGCCTGGGTCGTAACTTTGAGGGTAACAATGCTGACACAAATCCTCCTGGGGAGCGTACCGTATGCCACAGCAAACTCTATCATGACCTTGAAGCGAAATCAGTTTCGAAAGGTCACGTGATCGAAATAGTCGATCTTTTTCTCTTTACCATAATCCCGGAGTTAGAGTTTACCGAAAATAATAGTTTGTCTTAAAATAAATATAAATTAATAAACGTGAGTAGGTCGTATGATTTACATTAAATTTTTCATACTGCAATATTTTTAAAGGCGGTAAAAATGTATATCTTCAATAATTTTTAAAACAATTTGTACTTCGCTTACGTAACTAAAAATATCACCACATGCGAACTTTATTTATGTAATTTTGATAAAAATGAAATCCATTTATGTAATCTGAATCAAATTTATTGTCAAAATAATATAAAATCCACATAAGGGGGAATTCAATAGATTTATGAATGTAAATTTTAGATTTTCATACTAGTAAAATAAATATTAAGGGAAGAATTATTTTGTAAAACTCCATGCCGCTACCATCACATCAGCTATATAAATTTTTAGAAGACAAATACCCATAGTCATCTCTCTTCGTTCCATTCACTAATAAAATCTGCATATCTCAATTTTATCAAAACAGGCAAATGAATTAAAATTCCTTAAATGCTAGAAAATTTGAATATAAAGATGAACTTACATGCATGCTGTACTATAAATAAATCTTTCAAGATAATATCAAAGAACTAAATGCTAATTGCATTCATAAAAAAGGACAGCCATCTATTTGTACTAGTTCCAATTTAAATCAAATTCCAATTAAAATTACTTTTTCCAAACCATCCAAGAGGTAAGTGATTAGGCTTGGTTTTTTTAAAGTGATTTCTCCAAATTACAGGTCTATTCCACTATTAAAAATAAATTCATAAAACTTGAAGCTGTACCATATACATACATGCTACATATTATACATAATCTATGCAAAAACAAAGCATAAATCAAAATAAACAACTGAGTCATTAACTGAAATTAATTAAATATTTTAACATTTTTATATGAACATTTTATATTGATTTTGTCATTTTTATATTTTGTATAATTATTTAACATTATTTTACAAGTTATCAAACATATTTTCTAACCGAGTTTGTAAAGTCATTCCACAAGAGCAAGAATATGTTAAATTAAAGTAACTGTATGGTGTACTAACTGTATGCAAGATAACTTATATAAAATATCCATTTGCTTTCCTGGCATAAGAAATGTATTTTTCATGCTTTTAAGAATTTCACCAAACAAGAAATATACAATTGAAGATTTTAATAGAGTAACTTCAGATGGAAAATTTTTAATTTCCCCCTTACCTAATTCTTTCAGAAAACCAAAAATATCATCTGCTGTATCTACTGAAGGAATACTTTGCAACCAGTCCTGTCAAATATTGCATTTTATCACCCTTAATTTTTTCATGGCATCATAACCTGAAACATAAACTAGCACTGCTAAAATATCAGAAGAAACATTTTCTATAAAAAAATAATTTAGTATATTTGAATAATCAATTAATATTCGCAAAAGTAAAGATAGAATCCTTATCATAATCTGGTAAAAGGGATATTCATGTTTGATGATGAAATTATAATATTGTTTTTAAAACGATACATTTCAAAACGTGATTCAGGAGCATTGAAATTTTCCTAACAATATGTATTCAGCTGCATACTTTTGAAACAAACATGGAATCAATTGAATGCATCTGTAATTGTTATTAATGCCTGAAATGTTTGTGGTGATAAAGTTTCTTTTATTGGGACAGAATGTCAAATATGCTATTAGAAAGAAATAATCAAAACAAGGAATTCCTAATGTACTATTCCAAACAAATATTCAAAACAACACTACGCGAAACGTCCAAACTAATGTATTCGATGTTATGTTACAACGAAATACTTGAATAGGATTGAGAACAGCTACAAATTTTCCCAAATAAATCTAAAAATTAAAAAAGTATAAAACAAAGTTTTACAATATTTACAAAACAAATATTTTATCTATAGATAAAAATATTATTTACCTTAGCATAAGTGATTTAAAATCACTTAATAGCAAAATATACATCCAAAAAATCCACGACCACGGGTTCACAACCACACACAACCACAAAAATACATCGACCATCTTGATCACGTGACTTTTGCGCTTCAAGGCCATTATAGAGTTGGCTGTGACCGTATGCTATGTGACGTCATTTTGTTTGTCCTCTTGCTGACTGACCAGATCTTCAGTGCAAAAGATTGAATTTTTAGTTCTTGGTGTCAGAGAAAGAGTTTTTTGTTTACTTGAAAATTATATCTGAGGATACTTTTAAGTACATTTTGTATTTAGAAAGTTCTTGTATAGATAAACCATTGAAAAACTAATGTCGTGTGCATTTGCTACCTGCAGTAATACATAGAATACGAAACAAATATATATCACAATATAAAATACGATAATACGAAACAAAAGAACATGATATTTCATCGATTTCCATACACTTTCAGTCAATGAAAGAATGGCTGCCCAGGTTTCGAACAGCAGATATTGTCAACACAAAGAATGGTCAAATATGCAGCAATCACTTTAATGGATCTTATTATGAGGATGATATGAAAAATAGGTTGCTAGGATTACGAACAAAAAAGGTACTGAAGTTAACTACTATTCCAACTGTTAATATACCTGACTTCGTTATTTATCAGAATACACCAAGGCAGCAAGGACAATAGAAAAGAAAAAATTACAAAGTGCATTGGATGGAATTCAGAATTTATGTCCCAAAGAGACATGTCTGGAATTTCAGAATGATAACAAAAACAGCTATTCATATCAAAAATAACATTTTTACTCATTACTTGTTTATTGTTAACTTAATTTGTGACATAAATCATGTAATTTTCAGCTAATTACTTGTACTACTGTATAATATATATATTATTATTATATACTACTAAATTTTACTATACAGTCAAAAATCTTTAATCCGGAGTCTTAGGGACTTCGGCGATTTTGGATTATCGGTTTTTCCGGATTATAGATCATCAGTTTAAATCTGGTAAGATGGCATGCAGAAATTATAAAATTAAAAATATGAAACCGTAATTTATGAAATAAAGAGGAATTATGATGTAAAGGGTATCAAAATTTACAAAAAAAAAGCTTTATATTTATTTGTTTACTTTATTAAACATTTCTTTCAATGTAAGTTGTTTAAGTTGCTTCGTATATGTCCTAATATTTTCTCTTTAAATCTATAAACAGACATAATTTTTTGTTTAGTTACAAAGTTCTGCTGTTCAAGTCCTGTAATTGCTGTGCCGAGAATACCGACTAACTTGTCAATCAAAATTTTTTCATTTTCACTAACCTCTGTGTTACTTTCTTCATGCCTTTATCCTTTTTTGCAACAATTCCTATTTTTGTTTGATGGACATTGAAACATGCTTTCACTTTGTAGACCCTTTGGCAGCTCCAGAATCGGAAATTCTATTTGACATAATCGAAAGTTCAAGCTTTCTTTTATAAAATTGCTCTAACAGTCTGCAAAAAATAATAAGCCCGGATCCAATTCAAAAATTAAGGAACAACGCAATCTGCAACATTAACTGAAATAGATAATTAGATAATTTTAGCTTAGCTTATACCATGCGTTATACATTAAACGCGCATGCGTAAACGTATTATTCGTATGTGTAAACATACTATGCGCATGCGTAAACGTTTTATGCGCATGCGTAAATGCATTATGCGTTTACGCATGCGCGGAAAGTTTGTAGCTTTGGGGTCCGGATTATGGACGTGTGGATTAAAGACTTTTGACTGTATAAACTATGAAATTCTGCAAAAAGATAAATTAGTATCAGAGCAGGTATATCACAATTTCCATTATTTCATGAGTAATTGATGGTAAATAATAATGCTGATTATCCATAATAATGCTTTTATAATAGTCATTGCAAAAACTTGCAAATTTCTGTTCCTCATTTTCAACACTAATTGAAAAACAAAAATGAATGTGATTGAAATTAGGTTGGATTTAATGTGCTATGAAATCTATTATTAGCATTAATTCATTTTTAATCAGATAGATGAGTAAGGTCTTTAACTTGTGTTCTGAAAATGTACTTCCATATTTTTATTTACTATTTCTATAATGCTAATTACTTTGTGACTAACATCAAAAGCAATAATAATGATACGCAAAAAGAATTGTTCGTGAAAGTAGAATTTACCTATGTTGTCGGTTTACCTATGTTGTCTATTCACAAATATTTAAAAAGATGATTGTGAAGAAATTTTACTATATTTAGGGTACACTCGACCTGAAAAATAAGTTTAAGCTTATGTTTTACTCATATTAGAGTTTAATTTAGTATGGCATATTTACATTACATTACTAGTTCATGTATGAATGCATATACTATAGTGTAATTTCATGAGCTAAACTCGCGGCTAATAATGGCTATTATACTATTCTTCAAAGCTTTTTGATTCTCAAGCAAATGCTTAAGAAACTTAAGAACAAAACTTCACAAGCAAGCCCAACTACGTTATTAGTCTTTTCCTGTTTCCGCCACGAGAAGCTGAAGAACCAGCCCTTTAGTCCTGGAGATTTCAGATGTGGTCAGGGGCAGAATTTAGGATTTGCTGGTATTGTACTGAACGGCATAAATCTAACATCTGATCCTGTGTGAAGTATATAAATTGTAATTTGATCATTATAATTTATAAACGATTTATTTGTTCTCACAAGAGGAAAAAAAAATTTCGTATATGCAAAATAAATCTGAAGTCATATTAAGGAAATACTAACTTGAAGCAAATAAGTCATTTTTTCCATCCATAGCAGCAGTATGCTTATAGATTCGATATATTTTTGCTTACTCGTAAGTGTTCAAACTTTATATCTCTCATCTACCAAATTGCATTATGAGGATCATATGCTTCTTACTACTTTAAAATGTTTCTAATAATGAAATCCTGAAGCATGGCTGAATAGTTCACCCGTAAATATACTTATGCATACTTTGTGATAAATTTGTTTTCTGTGTATAATGCAGATACCTATTGGAGCTTTGTTTTTATTGATTCAAATGTGATGCATTGAGCATGTAATGAAATAGTATGTTAGATTCTTTTATTTATGGTGTAAATATTCTGAAGACCATGATTACCTAGCTACAGTAGCAAATCCATGTTGCAGTGCATAACGTTCAAAACAGTGTTGGCTGATGTTACATTGGAAATACAATACAGGGTTCCCTCATGTTACATTGGAAAAGAGAAATGAGATCTCAAATATTTTCAGCGAAATCTTGGACATGCCAAGTAGAGCAGTGCCATGTATATAAAGTTTGTAGGAAGACATTTGGAAGAATGAATGATTTGAAAAAAAAAACTAATGCAGGTAAGAAATTCATTAGTATTAGATATTTATTCAAAATTATTCTATGTTTTGTGTTTATTTTATTTAATAAATCATCATTTTTTAAATATATAACTTTAAATGCTTTTGATAAAAATATATTTATGGGTTCCCCTTGGCGAAAATTGGCGGTTAAAGGCGGTACATGGATACCGAGTTTGTGCAAATCTTTGACTTGTTATTTTGGCTTGTGCAAAAATTTCCGCTACACAAAGACAAAATAACAAGACAAAGAATTGCACAAATTCGGTATCCGTGTACACATCTACCTATTTTCACTTTAAAAAAACTCACAGAATTGCACAAACTTGGCATTGTGCACTCTTATAACTTTATCCATATACACATTGACCTATTTTCACTTTTAAAAAAATCATCAGAGAATTGCAGTAATTAGGCATTGCGCACTCCCTCGACTTTGTCCATGTACAAATTGATCTATATTCACTTCCAAAGTAAAAGGAGCAACCAAGGAAAAAATATATAATCTCAATAAATTACATTTTAAATGAAACAATGAGATAACATGAAAAAGAAAATTCATCTTTGCACTACACAAAGGAAATACCACTTACCTTATTTATGAATTAACGTGTCTTCAGTCAAATGAAATTCCTTAACAGCATCCAAAAACTTCCTAAAGTTATCTGAACTTGAATTTGTATACTGTCGTTGCCACATAAATTCACAAAAATAAGAGTAAAAAATATGCGGAGAAAGTGCAGAATCGCCCACTGCTTGACGCGTTATTAAAAATTGCACGTACTCGGTATCCATGTACACATCGACCTATTTTCACTTAAAAAAACATCCCAGAATTGCACAAAAATGGCATTGTGCACTCCCTTGGCTTTATCCATGTACCCATCGACCTATTTTCACTTAAAAAGTCAAAGAAATTTGACAAAAATCTAATTCTTCTTACTCTTGTAAAAACCAGCAAACAAATAAGTGGACGATTCTGCACTTTAGCCAAATATGCTCCGTAGCACCGTTATTGTCCGGCATTCAAACCATACCCATTTCCTTCCTTCAAACAGGACACTTAATAATGGCTACTAAGTAAACCTTCATTTACACACCAGTCAATTAATGCTTATTTCCCCTTTCTTTCCAAATCGTACAGAAACTTCAAATTAATCTTACCACATTCAGCCATTTTACTGTCTAACCACAAAACAAGCATTGTACTTCCTAACCAATGCACACCACAAGCACTTAAAAATCTTTTCCTCTAATTCAAAATTTATCTCAATCAAGCAACCGATTACATCATAATATGATTTCCATAACATTGAACTACTCAGGTTACCATAAATGAAACAACAACTTCGCGATAATACAAGTGCATCCTTCAATCTACTTTAACCATGCTTTCTAATAAAGTACTTAACAGTCTAAAGGAAAAAATAGATAGAAAAACATTGATATAGTCAAGATATATAATTGAACTTAAGTCTAACATTATCTTAATATAAATGTTTCAGGTTTTATATTAAGATCTATTTTCCCCTTATTTTATTTTAAAAAGTTTTAAGCCCCAAAACAAATGCTCATTAACATATACAGCACAAAGTCCAATATCAGGAATGATCTAAAATTCAGACCTCAAAGCCACCAAAAACCTTTTTTTTATTTATTATTTTTTTTATGCATACATAAACTGATTAGCATATACAGTACAAAGTCCGAGATCTGGATATCCAATATCCGGAATGATCTAAAATCTGGACCTTTAAGTTGTAGGGTTTATATTTATTTTAACTAACATTTATTTTAAGTTTAAACTATCTTTCCTGTCAAGCCTTACTTTCCCCTGGAACTGCCAATGCCAGAATATGTAAATTTTAGTAGAACGCGCGAGGATTCAAATTATCAGCGGAAGTATTATGATTTAAATAGAAAGGAAACAAGTTCGGTGTGTGATATTCTTACTTCACGAGCGCGGAGGTAGTTAGCGAGAAATTGAAGAACCCCGCGTTTCGGCCTATGTGCTTGGCGGGAAGTAGTGTTAATCGTTCAAGTGAGCTTCAAGTCTGCTGAATCAGCAGCGGTATTGTAAAACGCGGTGAGTTAGTTATTTTAGAGAGCCTCGTAGTTAGAGTCTTGTCTTTAGTTTCTTTTCAGGTTATTATTTTTATTTGACTGCCGAGTTGGCACAGTCTGTGAGCGTCAAGACCACGCAATTGTAATTTTCACGTTGAATAAAAAGGGACTTAAACCCTTCACAAGACTCTGTGTTTTATACGGTTTTCACAGTCACCTCTTGGGTTGCGTGCAAGTTGGAGGCGCGCAACGTTACATTGGCGCCCGAACAATTATCGAACTGAAGTGGCCGAAAATTGGATGGAAGCCGCTGGACAACACCAAGAAATGACAAGCCAGTTAGAAGGATTTGGATACCTGGTTCAGACTTTGAGAGCGTCAATCAAGCCAAACGTCCATTTCGACTGAAAAAATTCGGTGGCGGTATTTCTCGAAGGTCTAGAAAACCACTTTCAGCTCTACCCTGTTCCTGAAAGACAAAAAGTTGCGATCGCCTCATCAGCACTAAGAGGACAGGCCGCGCTATGGTGGAAAAATATAGGCAAATTTTTATTAGGGGAATTTGGAAGCCAGACATATACATTTGAAAATTTCAAAAAATCGTTAGTAAAGGCCTTCCCCATAGTGAAAGATCGCGCACGGCTGGAAGCCGAACTATATAGTTTCTATCAACGGGATATAGCAGAATTGACGGACTTTATTCTACGAAAAATCAAGCTAACGGATATGCTGTATGGAAAGAAACCCGATGCGGAGATTATTGAAATAATATTACCAAGATTGTTACCCGCTGTTCAAGACTACTTTGAAATTAGAAACCCAAGCACATTGCAGGAACTCTTCGAATTGGCGGTGAAGTTTCAAAATCGCAGAATAGCGGAAAAAGCGAGAGGGGAAACATATTCTCAAAGTACCCGAAGGAAATCTTCAAAGGAGGAAACACGAAATGGAAATCGCTCTTATGGGGGAAAAAGCTATCAAGCTAACGCATCGAAACTCGAAGGTCAAGGCCCAAAAAAAATTTGAAAATAAACATCTGCGTACCCAGAAGACACAGATTGAAAGGAAAGCTTTAAACGAGTAGAGGGGCCTGTGAAAGGGAAAACTCCCAGCTACCAATTATACAAGTCCTGGTTGGCGATGTACCAGTAGAATAGTAGTTGGCGATGAACTCATCGATACAGGAGCAGAAGGAAATTTTATGAGTGAAAATTTCTTCAAAAAGAATTTTTATACGGTACGATTATTTAAAACCAAAAATACGGAAATTATAGCGGCGCAAGGAAAAACATGTCAATGCATCGGGAAATCATCATTAAACTTACAGGTAAAAGAGGAAAGTCTCAAAGTATTAATTTTTATAGTGAAAAATCTGCAACATTCTCTTATTTTATGTATGGAGTTTTTAAGGGCCGCGAGGGCCAAATTAAATTTTCAAGATAGTTCCGTGGTGTTGGAGATGGACCAGAGGGTGGTGGAACCTGTGGAGACACCTGAAGTGGACCTTAGCCATCTGAAAGACCATGAAAGGAAAGCAATACAGCAAGTGGTGAGTAATTTTTCTCATTTGTTTTCACAAAAACCAGGAAACTGCCAAATAGTGACGCACAAGATTCAATTAAATGCCGAAAAACCTTGTAGGACTAAACCATACCGTTATGACAAACAAAAAGATTTAATCATCGAAGAACATATTCAGGAGGTGTTAAAGAATAAAATAATAACGCCCATAAATAGTGAGTACACGAGTCCAGTCGTACTATGTAGGAAAAAGAACGAGTTTCCTCCTTCGGATAAAAGGGCTTGGAGGTTTGCTATTGATTACAGAAAACTAAATAGTATTACCAAATTTCCAGTTTACCCTTTGCCGGTTATAGACGAGATCATTAGACAGATCAAATCGACAAGATATATGTCTACTTTGGACTTAACGTCTGGCTACTATCAAATAGCTATGAGACCCGAAGATATACATAAAACCGCGTTTATAACAAAATCGGGCACTTATGCATTTTTACGCATGCCCTTTGGGTTGTGTGGGGCCCCATCAACATTCCAGAGAGCTATGGACATTGTTCTAAAGCCTGTCCTAGGAAAGTCAACTTTAATTTATCTAGATGATATAATTATAACGAGTAGTACGTTGGAACAACACATTAATGATCTAGAACAAGTTTTTAAATTATTAAAAGAGGCCGGTCTTACAATTAACGCCTCAAAATGCAAGTTCGCAACTAAAGAACTTAAATATCTCGGTTATAAAATTTCGCAAAAGGGTATAGAAACGCAAGATTCAAAAATAAAAGCTATTAAGAATTTCCCACCGCCCAACACCGCCAAGAAACTTTCTTCCTTCCTTGGGTTATGTTCTTACTATCGATCTTTCATAAAAGATTTCGCTAATATTGTTGAACCACTCTTAGTAATCAAACGAAAAAGGGGTAAATTTACGTGGACAGCGGAAGCTAACACAGCATTTGAAAGATTAAAAGAAGCGCTTATTAATGCCCCTGTTTTAAAATTCCCGGAGGGGGACGAAAACCTGGAAATTGCAGCAGATGCGTCAGACTATGCGGTGGGCGCGGTTCTTATGCAAAATAACCATCCGCTGGCATTTTTTAGTAAAACATTGAATCAGACACAAAGGAATTATACAGCTACAGAAAGAGAAACATTAGCCGTATTAATGGCTGTACACAAATTTCGAGTTTATTTCGGCAAATCGCCAGTAACAGTCTTTTCGGATCATGCGGCTGTTGGTAGACTTTACTCGGGGAAAAACCTAACGCCCAGGTTAATAAGATGGGCTTTAAAACTCCAAGAATATAATATCACAATAAAATAGAAACCGGGTAAGGAAAACAATGTAGCTGACGCACTTTCTCGTATAAAACTGGACGATGAAGGAAATGAACTTAAATGCGCTGTGTTGACTTCAAAAATTTTAGATTCTAGAGATACTGTTATTACTGAACTGAAAGCTGATCCTGAATTTGGAAATATCTATGCTTATTTGAAAGACACCGAAAGCTTCGAGCACACAGATATCGATGCGATAAGAAATATAGCAAAAAACTATGAAATAATAGATAATTTATTATTTTATACGAAAACAACAAACGAAAATCTTGAGTATAAACCAGTCATCCCAGCCTCGCTTCGATTAAGCATTTTGAAGGAGTTGCACGAAGCAAAAACAGCCGGCCATTTAGGGGTCAGAAAGACTTTAAAAAGGGTACACGAGGCGGTATATTTCCCGCAATTATACAAAATAGTAACGGCGTATGTCAGGTCCTGCAATCAATGTCAGTTAATAAATGATATTAATTACAGCCCGGCCGGGTACTTAAATAGCATTCGCGCTACATTTCCGAATGAAATTTTAGGCATACATCTTCTTGGTCCCTTCTCCCAGAGCGAGTTAAATAAAAATCGTTTTCTTTTAGTAATAGTAGATCATTTTTCAAAATGGACAGAAATTGTTCCACTTAAACGCGCGTCAGCCAAAACAGTCGCACATGCATTCTTACACAGATACATTTTAAAATACGGTGCACCGATAAAAGTCATTAGCGATAACGGAAAACAATTCATTAGTCAAATATTTGAAAACATATGCAATGGACTTGGCATACGCCATATCAAAATGGTTCCGTATAGATCACAGGCTAACATAGCAGAAAGAGTTAATAAAAACATAGTAAAAATAATTCGTAGTTACGTGAGCACACATCACAAGCGCTGGGATGGCTACATACATGAATTAGCTTATGCTTTAAGAACGGCAAATCATGATACCACGGGAAAAACTCCAGCAGAATTATTCTTAGGCCGAAAATTAATTACGCCTTTAGATAAATTATTCTTTGTGCAACAAAGAGAGCAGGAGTTTAAACAAAAAGATGTGCAAAAGTTGATTGATCAGGCGCTTAAAACCTCGGATACGGCAAGAAATAGGCAGAAAATATATTATGATAGAAAACGCCGTGAAGCAGATTTTAAAGTTGGGGATAAAGTATTGAAGCGGAAATTTTCTTTATCAAGTGCCCCAGACAATTTTACGGCAAAGCTAGCTCCAAAGTTTGAAGGCCCCTATGTAATTCAGGAAATAAAAGGAGTAGTCTTATATCTTAAGAACGAGAGAGGGGAAATCTGTAAAGCAAGTCCCGACCAGGTGAAAAAATACTATAATCCAAATGATTTTGAAATCCTTAAAAGTTTCTTGCAGGACTCAAATCTAAACGAAATAGAAGGTCCAGAGACAACAACTATTCCCCCACCCAAGAAACAGAGAACTGAAGAGAGACCTAGCCCTTCTACAACTCGGACGTCGGTATCAAAAAGAAAAAATAATTTTCAAACTCCAGCGTTTAAGAAAAACAAAAATACAGATGCACCGGGTAAAGAAACCGTGGTAAAGAGAAAAACACCACCTACAAAGTATTGCAGGAGAAATTATATATCAAGGAGAACGCGCACACGGCCACAGAGTCAGGTGCCAGCAAGGCCGTCGTTCCGGAAACTGAAACGGCAACAGGAGGCACAAAAATACGACGAACAGAAGAAATTCAAGAAGGACTCCAGACCGTAGAACGTCAAGACCAGCCATCCCAGGGAAAAACGGAAATGCCAACAACCAGACGATTACTCCGCCAAGAGGCCAGCATGTAGAGGACGCAAAAGAAAAAGCAATGTGGACGACACTCGGAGATCAATAAGGAGAAGATTGACATCCATGAAACCTCTAACTTGGCACCAATATTGCCAAAAACGAATGACGGACTTTCAAGCATCGAAAACTCAAAGATAAGTTAAAACCTTCTATAATTTTTTTTTTTCTCTTTTGTTCCGAAATGTTATGCATAAGTACGAAGTTCTATGTTTTGACGAAAGTCAATATGTCTCGGTTGAGACTTAGTTTTGTTTTACTTTATTTAGCTAAGGCAAAACTATTATTTTCTTTAAGTGTAAAAGCTAAAAACAAGCATTTTCTGTTGGTCGAAAGACTAATTCTGTTATGTTAAAGCCAAAATTTGGCCGAAGATAAAAATAACTTCGTATTCTTGTATTAATAAGAATTTTAGTTTCAGTGCCGCCAGCTTGGCGAAGAATGAGTAAAGTAAAAATTTATTTTCTCTTATTCATTTTATGGTAAATTGTAAAAATCATATGTATTAAAATTTTTAAATGTATGTAAATACTTGAATGTTATGTAAAAGTAGAATTTAGTCTAGAAGCATAAAATTGTAGATACTAAAAGTGAATGCTTAAAAGCAATGAAGTCAAAATTTAAGTATTAAATTGTAGATAAAGTCATGCTTTAGAGCGAAAGCCTGCATGTTTAAAGATGAATGAGGGGGAAGTTAGAATGAATGTGTTTTGTAGGGTTCTCCACCTACATTTGAATTTTTAAGAATATTAAAGTAGCTCATTGAGTTGTAGAATGTCGAGTAAGGTGTGTCTATTTGGTCGTTGAATTCTAACAAATCATGGTGGTTAGAGGAAGTGTAGTAAGACTAAAACACGAATATTCCCGTTTGACACCACACACGGTGGAGAGCCAGGGTAAAGTTAAATTAATGCTTGAAAAATTGAATGAATGTGAAGTAAGCAATAACTAAGAAAAACGAATCGTTTAAAAACAAAAATTTATTGTGTCAAGAAAGTGTAAATTATAATGTATGTAGAAAGATACTGATACTTATTCCTTCCAGATGCTGGAAGGAAAGACGAAGATTGATTGATGAAGTCCAGGAAAATTTGCTGTAAGAAGAGAGAGTTAAAACGAGCAACAGAATACAATTTGTTACATAAGATTTTTTTGTGTAAACGAGGTTCTCGCCAGTTAGTTCAGAATTAGAGAAACTTACAACAGGTCGTTTGTAGGACCTGCTTCCAAGTTTTCCAAATTCTGGCAGCGGCAAATGTAGGGTTTATATTTATTTTAACTAACATTTATTTTAAGTTTAAACTATCTTTCCTGTCAAGCCTTACTTTCCCCTGGAACTGCCAATGCCAGAATATGTAAATTTTAGTAGAACGCGCGAGGATTCAAATTATCAGCGGAAGTATTATGATTTAAATAGAAAGGAAACAAGTTCGGTGTGTGATATTCTTACTTCACGAGCGCGGAGGTAGTTAGCGAGAAATTGAAGAACCCCGCGTTTCGGCCTATGTGCTTGGCGGGAAGTAGTGTTTATCGTTCAAGTGAGCTTCAAGTCTGCTGAATTAGCAGCGGTATTGTAAAACGCGGTGAGTTAGTTATTTTAGAGAGCCTCGTAGTTAGAGTCTTGTCTTTAGTTTCTTTTCAGGTTATTATTTTTATTTGACTGCCGAGTTGGCACACTCTGTGAGCGTTAAGAGCACGCAATTGTAATTTTCACGTTGAATAAAAAGGGACTTAAACCCTTCACAAGACTCTGTGTTTTATACAGTTTTCACAGTCACCTCTTGGGTTGCGTGCAAGTTGGAGGCGCGCAACGTTACAAAGTCACCAACAACTTTTTTTTTTCTATGCATTACGCATGCGCACTTGATTTGATTTTTTTTCCCTGCTCCCAATAATACATCAGGAGAGTTCCAATTCTTAATTTCAATTCGTCATTGAATAAAATACCTCGTTATTGAAGAAACTATTTTAGCATAAATTTGTTTGATCAATAATTTGGCCCTGTAGCTGTGTAATCTGCTTGGCGTACATCTCAAACTGAAATATTCTATGTATAAATATCGTTGATTTTACACTACTAATATTTTATATTCCTGACTCCAACCTGAAAAATCATTATTTATTATGTTTTGCTTCCATCCCTATGTGTTTATCAGCTTATGACAACTTGAGTAATGACTCATGCAAGGATGCCTAAACAAATTTTTTATATAAATAATTGAATAACAAAGAGTATGGTAACCTTTTACGTTGACATTACGCTTAGCGATGATTGTAGTTAAATGCTCTAAGAAATGTTGACGAGGAAATGTTACTCAGACTTTTGTTAATGATACACAGACCAAAAGATTACATTTAGTGGTTGTTGAATTAAGAATAACTGATTTGTTTTCATATAAACCCAGAACTGGCGCCAGAGCTGGTATTATTGAATTTAGGAAAGACAAAATTTTTGGAATCAAGAGAAGCATGAAGCAACAAAATTAAGGGATGACAAAATGCTTAGAATTTAGGGAAAGCACTGGGACCCGAAGTTTAGAGGCAGCAAAAGACAGAACTTAAGGAGGCACTTGGCAACAGAATTTGGAATCCACAGAGATTACATTAGGTGGTAAATATCTAGCATATGCCCTCGATAAGTACAAGTATATGTGGAATTTTATTTATTCAGGACTCGGATAAACCTTAAGCATGTGCAAGAATTAGACATAAGTATAATAAGTAATTAAACAGTTCAAGCTTAATTGTCTCAGTGCGTGATAGAAACAAGACAAAATTTAGCAGAACAACTTGTCTTCCATCTCCAATCTCATGATACATAGCCAATAATGTATATCGGACATCATCAAGCTAGGCTGAAATTATACTTTACTGATTCCAAGAATTTGAGTTAATATAGCAGATTCTACTATTCCTTAGCTTTCTGAATTGATCCAGCTCATTATTTTTTGCTGGTTGTTAGTATAACAGCATTTTTATGAAAATTAAAGTTTGAACTTTCAGTTATGCTAAAATAATTCTGGAACTGCAACAGGATCTACATAGCGACAGTGTATTTGGATGTTCATTAAACAAAAAGTGGAATTGCTACAAAAAATGGTTAAAGTTATATGCAACTCAAAATCTCTAGCAGTATAGCATGGGAAAATCAACTCATATGACATAAGAAAACAGAAAAAAGAAACTTTTTGATTTTTGGGAGGGGTTCTGGCATCCCACTCGCAATGAAAACAGGAAAAATTAACAAATTAAGTTGAAAAATTATTCGTTATGCTAAAAGTGATGGTCAGAGAGCATCGCAGTGAGGGCCTGACATTGACGGATACAGTGATAATGGCTGAAGTTAAAATAAAAATGTTTGATGTTAAATGTTTCATGAAGAAATGAGCTTAAAAATTAAATTTAACAGGTTACCACATATATAACAGGTTAACCACGTATTTAACAGGTTGGTTAGCCAAATTTAAAAACCTCCATGTTAAAAGGCAATTAAAAAATTTCAGGTGAAAAAGCTTCAGCTGATACTAAAGCTGCTGAACTATTTGCAGATGAATTAACTCATTAATAGTGATAATCTGATGAGACTAGTCTTTTCTGTCTGCGAACTGCTATCCACTAGTTTCTAGTACATGATACCAGTTAGAGACTTTTCTGTGGAGACTGTAGCTGGTGTGAAAGATTCCAGAGTGAGACTAATAATTTTATGCGCAAATGCTGCAGTAACGTACAAGTGCAAACTTTTCATAATCGGAAAAAATATACGACTTTGAGCATTTAAAGGAATAAAGCTTTGCTTCGTTATATATCATGTAAATAAAACTACATGGATAACACAAGCGTTAATAAATGATTCTTTTGAAAATGATATTATAACCGAGGCTCGGTAGCATTTGAATGCAGTTTACCTAATGACGCAAAAATTGCTTTGAATGTATATTTTAACTGTTCGACTCACACTTCAATTTAGTTTTAATGAAAGATAATGTATCCGTATTATTCTTTTCACCAAATTGTTTGTCCATTATTCAGCCTATGGATATCAGAATAGTGAACGTGCTGAAATGCAAACATAAAGTATCATATTTGAAATCCATGTTGATTTTCTTGAATAATGGCAGGACTATTCAAGAATTTTTTAAAATATTTTAGCATAAAATCTGCTGTGTGGAGCATCTCAAGACCCCGGGAGGATGTGTCTTCTGATACTTTAAAAAGTGCTTGGCATAATTCATGGCCAGCTAGCATATTTAATGGTGAGGATGATGTCTATGATACCCATGAATGTGAAGGTTTCCGGATTCGCAAACCAAAGGTTAAATTTTACAATTAATGAGTTTTCTAAAGAAACATGGAGAAGCGATAATAAATGAAGATCATATATAACAGAAGTTTTTCAATAGAATGACAGTGCCTCAATTATCAATCAAGTAATGGACGGCGAAATCTGTAATATGGTTCTAGATCCAAGAAATACCGCTACTGACAGTGAAAACAGTGACAAAGAGGTTAACTAAAAACGAAAAGATTTCGATTGAAAGTTAATTAGAATTCTCGATACAACGATTACAGAACTTGAACAAGGAAACTTTGTAACTGAATAAGAAATTATGTCCATCTACAGAATTAAATAGAAAATATTAGAACAAAAAAGCAACTTGCATTGAAAGAAATGTTTAATAAAGTAAACAAATAAATACTAAACTTTTTGGTACCCTTTAGATCATGATTTCATATTTTTAATTTTAAAATTTCTACATGCTATCTTACAAGTTTTAAACTGATAGTCTAATATCCGGAAAAATCCAGAATCGCCGAAGTCCTTAGAAGTTCAGATTTCAGACTTTATATAATGTGAATATTATAAAATATAAACTCTGTCATATGCACTAGTTCATATATGTTTCATAAACAGAAGCATAATGTATCAGCATGTAGCAATTTGATCACTGATGGGACATATTAACCCACTGTTAAATACGATTGGGACAATCTATCCCACCAAAAGAATTTATTCAAAATTTCTTAATTCTGACATTAAAAATGCTAAATTATTATTTAAATAAGAACTATTTCATACTGTGCCTTAAATAAAATTGTACTTACTGTAAAATTAAAAAAATAGACAAATCAAAACTTGAGTAATCAGCATGCTCAAAAACAAAAGTGAGCCATCTGCATTCTAAAGGTATTGCCAGGTGTCTTTAGTCATATCTTTGTTCCCCAATTGCTTAAAAACACTGCAAACATAAAAACCCATTTAAAAGTGGGTTTTATTTACCCAATAGGGCATGAAATCTAATCTCTGGGACATATGTGTCCATTAGGAGTGAAAGGATTAAATTAAGAAAAAAAAATTCAACCTTAAATATTACAGCTGTTATTATTCAATAATTTTAGGCATTTTAAAAGCTTCATGTTTGTGTTTCTCAAAATACATGACCATTTCTTTCACACCTACTTAATCAAGGCCAAAGGTTTAATTTTGATTATAATTTTTTATTAATTTAATGAGCATTAGGAAATTTGCTAATTGTAGAATGAATTTTGTTCTTGAAACAGAAGAAATATTATATAAAAGCAGTTATTTCAATGAGTTTTAGACTAAAGAAATTTTATGAAATAAAACTTTAGACAGTGACTCTTCAATAAGGTACAAATGACTAATTGAAATAATTGCATTTAAGGGCAAAAATGTGTACATAAGGCAGAAAATATGTTTTAGAAGTTTTTAAAATTTTCTTTTCTTTATTATTATCGTTACTCTTATTAGAAACTCTTCCTTTCTTTCAAAGTGGGATAGTTGGTAACATTAACATTATTTAAAGACAAAATAAAAGATATAATTTTTTATTACATTAACCTTCTAAAACCTGGCCGAAATTCTCATAATAGAGCCTTCTGACCTGTGTGATCCAAAACACTTTTGCCCCCTCTGTGACATTTTCCTAATGAGAAAGTTGTTAGTCCCCTCCATGGGTCCAGTAAAATTTACATGTTTGTCAGATGCTGTTCCATAGGAGATGGGTTGCTAGATTTGCGATTTTTTCAATGATTATTTTGCTTTCATTTAAATGAAGTTTTAAATAAATAGTGCACTATTTATTTAGAACAAAATGTATGCAATGTTTCTATTTCATTTACTATTTCTGATCAATCTCGGCAATAATTTGGAAATTTTATAACTTTGTTTTCCCACTTCATTTATATTCGCCTATTTTTGTACAAGAAATTAGAAAATGAGAACAAAATTTTACAAAATATAATAAATACGAACTAGCTTTGTAAGTCTGCAGGTTGGAATGCAATTTTTAATGACATATTTTCATTAACAAAATGACTAATTTAATCTTTCATGTTTTCAAAAGAATAAGGGCATACTGGATGTTGACACATTCACTGTAGTAAATATGTTTTTCATATTTCTTCCAGTAATGAAAACGATTACTCTTTAATATTTTTGAAGCAAAATTAAGAAAACTGTTTACGCCAAATTTTGCATAAAGTATCTTCTTGTGTATTTTTTATTTAAAGTGTGAAATTTTCTCTTTGAAAAACTAAAAAAGTATGAACGGAGCAAAATTAATTCATGAGAAATAACTTTGAAATACAATAATTCCATCATAATATGAAATACTGAAGAAAAGTGCAATACAGTTTATTTATTCACAAATAATACCCTCATATGCCTAAAATCTGTACTGTCGATTGAGAAATATAGGTTAGTAAATTAAACCGGTTATTTCAATACTTTTTCTTTATCAATTTTTTCACGAGCCCTTCAGTAGAGCGGTAAAGGTGGCTGAACACTTGTAGCTCGCTCGGGATTGAATCCGGGGTAAAGGGTTGGATTCATGGTTTTTGTGTAACGTAAATACAAGCCAGCTCCCTTTAGAAAGTCCTCCGTGAAGGCATCCCTCCCCTTATACAGGTAATTGTTGTGTGCTTTGATGTAATTAAGTAAGCGAACGAAATTAATCCAATCAAACCCGGAGGAACGGGTTGATTACATGTGGAGTTTTCCATAAGGAATGTAAATGCGAGCAATTTTCTCTTAAAAAGGTTTGCATGAAAGCATCCATCCACTTAAGGCCCACCAGCGGCCGAGCGGTAAAGACGCTGAACACTGGTAGTTCGGTTCGAGGTTCGAATCCCGCGAACGGGCTGGCTGCATGGGCGTTTTCGTGGTTTTTCCCCATGTGTAACGTGTATACGAGCCAGTTTCCCTCAGAAAGTCCTCCACGAAAGGCATCCCTCCCCCTAGGCAGATAGCCCTAGTGTGCTTTGCCATAATTAAATACATCACCACACCACACCAACATCCACTTAAGCAGATAGCATTCGCGTGCTTTTCCATAATCGAATCCTAATTCTCATACATTTAATAGTAAGTTGACCTTATTACAGACAAAATAACATTCCTTTTTTAAGGATAAAATTTTTGTTAACTTGTCTAAATTCCTTTTATTTCCTGAGGAATATAAGAATTTCAGCAAATAAAACTAGCCAAAAATTTATTCAAAGTAACTGATGTTTTGATTCAATTTAGAAGTTATATGAGCTTTAATGATATTTAAATACTTTTTAGCAGATGTCATCCTAAAAAAGGGTCACGATAAATTGGTTTTATTTAATTTACAATGAATGAAAATCACTGAAATCAATCGTTGGATGAAATCATTGAAATCAATCATTGAATGAATGAAAATTACAAAAACTATTATGCATGCAATTGTCTCTTATTTATCTCCTGATAAATCAAACAAAATTGCTACATAATAGAAGCACTTTGAAAGAGTTAACAGTTCTTAAAGGTTTTATGCACTCCAAAAAAAAGGGTCAAAATAACATCTTATTATTCATAAGTATAAAAAGGAACTAAACGATAAAAGCTGTTTTAGCTATTTTCTAGAAAGGCATTAAATCTAAAATATTAATCTAATCTTATTTGCTATGATTAAAAAGCATTAAATCTGATAAGCTTAAACAGCGTGCAAAATCGCTGACTTTTTAATCACAGCAAAAGTTAGCTCTAAAATTATGAGACAGTGCTCTAACGTTTGAGAAAGAGATGGCTTCTATTTGATTTTCAAATATATTGGCGCGAGATGAAACCTGCGGTTTTTGCCAAAATGTAGCCAAACTGATAAGAAGAGGAAACAATGCATAGCCAGCAGCTATTCTGAACAGCGACAATGGACCACTCAAAATAGGGAGGGAACGGCTGATACGACAGTTGTACCACAGCCGGTGTTAAAGAAAATAATTTTCCCGGTACAACTGCTGTACCGCCGGCTTTAGAAGGTTTAAATAAATAGTTTCTTTAAGGAAAGTGACAAAAATATAATGAAACAAATTTTATAGTGTCTTAATCCATGAAAACCTCACTCTCTTGAACTGAATAATGCAGTTAAAAAATTTTTTAATTATCCTTCGAAAAATTCACTAATAAAATAAGTTAGGTGAAGACATTGATTCTTTCCTCTGATATCCTTTTTCTACCCTTCAATCAATGCTTTTCTGGTATATTCTGATGAAACTGAGTGTTGAAATTGATGATGCATTATGCTAAACTAATTAACCGGTAACTGGGGAGGTGTAATCTCAGAGATTGCTACAGGTGTTGTTCCTATCACCCTTATTATATATTTAGTCTGATTGAGTGGATTCTCCTGCTAGCTTCTCCTTTTGTGACCTTGATAATTCTCACCCATTGGCTAACATTTATTTTGCACCTGCTTCATTGTAAAATTCTAGTCCTTTGTCTGAGAGCGGTATGTCAGACCGCACCTCCCTCTCAGTGTTACGATTTCTGTCCCTGGTGGAAACATGGCTCTGAGACTCGGTCCGAGAAATATCATATATCTTTCTGATTCACGTTATGCAGAAGAGCTGCAAAATATTCTTGATGAAGTGGGAAGTGAATTTAGCAATGAAGATGAATGCCAAGAAGATTTATCAAAGGAAAGTTTGCATTCCGCGACACTGAACCAGAGATTAAATCTATTTCATCTACAAATATTATTATGGGAGAAACTGCTTCAAGTGGTCATCTATTAAACCTCAACGAAATGTGAGAACTCCCGCGCATAATATAGTTCATCTTCCAGGATTAAGAGCATATGGAAAATACGGATCCTAAAAGTGTTTGGAACCTCCTTTTCACAAGCGAAGTATTAAGGCCCGCCCACACGAGTACGCTCGCAACGTAGTTGACGCAACTTTTTTGACGCCGGCGTAAATTCGCGTGACGCAGAAGACGTAAAACTGAGTTCGCTCCTGTTCAGCTTTTTCGCCCGCGACGCGCATGTATAGCCAATAACCGTCCGAGTTCTTATCACGTGTCATAATCAGAAAATCTTTTTGCTTACCCATTTCAATATGGCGTCAGAACCACACAGAGCCCCCATCGCACCTCAGGATCGAAATAGAACATCCTCAGGATGTTCTATTTAAGTCGCAATATTCCGGGACATACTTAGGATGTCCTGAGTATGTTGATTCTCAGATGTCCTGAGGACATCGTAATTTAACATCCTGAGGATGTCTTATTTAAGTCGCTATGTCCCGGGATATAAGAGGATGTCCTGAGGACTTCGCCATTTTCACATCCTGAGGGCATTCATACTGCATTGTCCAGAGGACTTCGGTTGTCAAACATCCCGAGGATATTTGTTCTCAAATTTACCAGTTTCAGTTTTTTGACATTGCACATCTGAAACTTGTACATTATTTAATTTTCATATGTATTTTCCTAAGTTGTTTCTAAATGATGTACAGTAAAATATTGATATGATTGATAATTTATTTTTGTTATTTTGTTATTAATTTTAACTACTATTTTTCTGACGTTTTTAAAAATTATTTAGTCATGAAGAGATTTTTTTCAATGGATTAGCATTTTCTAGAATATTTGCTAAATTCCAAATAACATATATTTTTTTATAAAAATGTATAAATTACATGTATAATTACTTACAGATTACAAACCCTACTATAAATACAGATAAAATTGGAATTTTTTAAATTAGGGTGTAGAGACATTAGGTATTTTTTGGAAGCAGGAAAGATGAAAAATTAGCAACTGCCTTTGCCGGGAATCGAACCACGGACGCCTAGAATACCGGCTCAAAGTGCAAAACCACTACACTACAAAGGCACACTCGGAAAGCGGGAGAAATACCTTATATTACTCCCCTTTTTAAAGAGCGACTTTTTTTAAAGGGAGACCCAATTGCTAAATTCTGGGTGTGGATATATCTCTTCCAACAACCTTTTAGTTTGGGTGCCACTGTAGAGACATTAGGATTTTTTTGGAGTGCCGGAGAGATGAAAAATTAGCAACCGCCTTCGCCGGGAATCGAACCACGGACCTCTGAATTACCGGCCCAGCGGGCAGAACCACTATACACCACGAAGGCACTCTAGGAAAGCGGGGGAAATACCTTACAAGGGGAAAAAATTTTCTCCTAATTACAGGACTGAAAATGTTTTTCAATCGCGCGATCTGTTATTGATATTGAATTACAGTCGTGCGATAATTTCGCAGTAAAAATAATTCTCTGATGATTATCCAAGATTCTAGAAGCTTTGGTCTTATATAGAGATGGTCGCCTTAGAGAAATAATGCTTAATATCAATACTTATAATCTTTAGAACTATTGGTCACTTTCAGAAGTGGTCGTTTGAGTAAATACTCTCAGATTCCAAAATTTGTTTATATTCTAAGAAATATTGGACAGAAAGTGATCGGTACATACATGCAAAATTTTATTATTAATTCCCTATTAATTAATTAATTAGATAAAGAAAAATTATGAAATAGTACCGTTTATTACGGAATAATGTAGGAAGTTCTGCAGAACTATATTCATTCGCGTCATTGCACATTGTATCCGGCAAACTACTAGTTCCTCTATTTCGCAAATCCGTAAACGTCTGTCTGATTTGAAACGAAATCCAAAATGGCTGCACCATGAGGTTTACTTGTATGGATACTTTTTGTTGCATGAAAAGTAACGGTAAAATCCTCGTATACGGTGCAGCCTTGGCGCGAATTTGAAAATTATCGCCAAAACCAAAAATGATCCAAAGAACGTCTATATATATATATATATATATTATACACACACAGTATATGTATATACACACATAGTATATATACTATACTATGTTTAACTGTATATTTTCTTTGAATGACCCGTTAACTACTCATCGTATATGTCCCGTTTTGGTGGCCGATAGGTGGCGCTGCAGATCAACAAGATTATACAGATGTTCTATATGTGTGCCGTGGTTCTCCACAACTCTTTCCATTCGCAAAGCAGTGTGTTCCACAGTGGAACGCAGTAAGTCCACATTAATTCCACGAACATGTCGAATAATTGCGTCTTTCAGATGTGCCAAGGTTGCTGGGTGTTCTCGGTAGACAAGATCCTTTAAGAATCCCCATAACGAAAAGTCGCATGGCGTGAGATCAGGCGAGCGGGGAGGCCAAGCTGTGGGGAAACAGCGGCTGATCACACGTGCATCGGTAAAAGTTGCCCGTAACACCTGTTGAACGCCACGAAGAATATGGGGAGGTGCACCATCCTGCATAAATATCGTGTCCTGGAGGTTGCCACGTTGTTGCAGTTCAGGGATCACAAACGTTGTCAACATGTCCTGATACCGTTTTCCTGTGACAGAGCAGGATTTGAACCCTGTTGGAGTCACCTCTTCAAAAAAATAAGGCCCAATGACGAATGTTGCAGTGAAACCGCACCATACAGTAACCTTTGGAGGGTTCAAGGGCACTTGATGGATTGCGCGCTGGTTTTCACTTGCCCAAATGCGGCAGTTGTGCGTATCATTCCTCTAAGCTTTTATCTTTTGCCTTTTTTGAAATTCTTACCTTATTTCATGAACCCTTCTTTTGATGTAAAATATTTTTAGCCTTTTGATGATGTGAGGGTAAACCCTTCGTGCCTACGTACTCCGTAAATTAAACTTCCTTGATCCTTGACTTCTGATTGATCTCCTTCAGAGGTTGAAGTACCCTCATTACAATCCACAGTAATCACAGAAACAAAATCTGCTTACAACTCTTCGAAACTATTTTTTCTGGAAATTTCATCCGGAAAGGTAAAATTCTTGACAAGAATTTCAGCGGGAACAGGCGGAGGATTCTATACCGGTAGATTCTTGGAGACTTTGCAAAGTGTAACCCATCCAGCTTCATCGGATTTAGTGGTAGCGATACTGGCATGTGTATCACTCTCAGCTTCAGAACGCTTAACTTTTCTTTATTACCGTTTCGTGGAAAAAGTCCTCAAGATGAAATACAAGAGTGATCAAATCGTTCAGGATTCTTAAATGGTCGAACGCCAATTTTCGA
This sequence comes from Stegodyphus dumicola, assembly GCF_044657685.1. Lineage (NCBI taxonomy): Eukaryota > Metazoa > Arthropoda > Arachnida > Araneae > Eresidae > Stegodyphus > Stegodyphus dumicola. The sequence goes on along the minus strand of NC_140778.1, from coordinate 65,669,105 downwards.
ATTCTTAAGGAGAAAAATAAAGTTCCCTTCCTCACGATGTAAATGAATATCTAACGATTGACCAGCTGGAACACTGCATAGAAGTCGAGTAATAACAGATAATCTAACAAAAAGTACATTGTCTTCAGATGTGCCTTAATCTCAAAGCAATCTCCTCGCATGAGGTACGTCGATGGGTAAATGCTGCATCGTATGTAATAGGGGGACCGGAAGCGTATTTCCAAACCCTACCCCACTTTTCGAATTTTTGACGTCACGGAAATATCGACTAGTTTCACCTGGCAAGACGGCGTACCCCACGCATGTTCCTAAAACGTACTCGCTGTACCTCCTGCTGTGAGAGCTGCTTCGCTGCTATTGGTTAGAAGAATTTAGACGTAACATAGAGCTTTCGACGTCATTTGTTTTGTCACGTGGTAAAGATTCTCGTACTCCAGCCTTACTTGTTCGGATTAGAGCGGTTATGTTTTAATCCTTTAAAAAAATCAGTTAAGTCAGAGGTGATTTTATGTACAACTGAATTAATTCATATGTTAATATATATTTTCACTTTATGCAATACACACTTGAGAAATACCGGATCATTACAAAGGAACGAAAATGGGTTATTTGCTTGAGAGGGTTATATCCATATAGCATTTTGCTAATGAAATGTTGGAAAAACAATATTTAACATAGTTTATTAATCTTTTATCGTGATACAACCACATTTTTAAGAACAAGATTAGAAAGTTTATAATTATACACCTAAATTTATCTCAGTTTTCACTCTGAGATAGAATCCCAGGAAAAATATTGTTAATGATGGACTAGATCAAAGTAGTTATATAGAGAAAGCACACGTGGGATCTTTGCCTTTACTGAATAACATTTGCCAGTCAATTTACAGCAAAATATATATGCCTACTGTCCATTAAATTAAATATAACATTTGAATCGCTCTTAATATTCTTGTTTTATAAGTAACTTGTCAGTTAATTTTATCAGTAACTTTTAGTATGCATTAGGTAGTCAGGAATATACTTTTTAGACACATAAGCATTGCTTGGATTATCCTAAATTTTCATTTATATTTTAAAATACACAGTGTCATTTCCATTATCTATTTCTACTTCATTACCTTTTTTTTTTTTTTTTTTTTTTTTTTTTTTTTTTTAAGATGGGGATGATCTAGTGTGACAAATTGCATTTTGAATGTATTTTAAATTTACCATTAATATTTTAAACTACATTTTGCACCAATATTTATGTTTGCTCTCCCATTAAGGGAAACAAATATAATAATATAAGTTATTAAATTAAAATTCCTGTGTTTAATTCCATCTTTAACAACAGCCATAAAATATATGGAATTTACATTCTTACCACAGATGTGGTAAGTCATGAACTCATTGGCAACTTTGAAGAGCATTTGCAAACTTGTTGGTGAGTTAGGAGAGGGATGTTTGTTTGCATATCTTTAAATTTATTTCAACGATGCATCCACCACCACCTATTGTTTTACATTTTTCTTCTTCAATACAAGACACGCACAATTCTAGGCTTTTTTTCACCGTTGTTTTCCCTATAAATCTTTTTAATAATAATAATAAAAAAAAAAAAAAAAACAGAAAATTGCAAAATTTTGGCACCAGAATCCTAAAATGAGAAAGGAAAGAGAGGCATGTGATGCCTTTTATGTTGTATGCATGCAGAAAGCAACATCGCCAAAGATTTTACCAGAGACAACAGAAACTGCGGTATGTGGTCCACCCGAATGCTGAAGTACTGAAATTCCCATAGGAGGGATCATAATCTGCAACCACACTGGTGAAAATATCCGGAGAAGTGCTGTATGGGAGAATGCTATGTGTGTACTTGGGTTGCGATATAAATGATTTTTAGTGACATGTGTAGCCACATAAATTTTTCTTCGCATCATGGTTTAGACCATCAATACTTTTTCACAGCATTCTGGTGAGGTTCAGAAAATTAGAAAGTACCAAAATTCATCATTTTAGAATTATTTTGAGTAAGTTATACACTTTGTGAACTGTTACCTTTTTAAAGAGCGACTTTTTTTAAAGGGAGACCCAATTGCTAAATTCTGGGTGTGGATATATCTCTTCCAACAACCTTTTAGTTTGGGTGCCACTGTAGAGACATTAGGATTTTTTTGGAGTGCCGGAGAGATGAAAAATTAGCAACCGCCTTCGCCGGGAATCGAACCACGGACCTCTGAATTATCGGCCCAGCGGGCAGAACCACTATACACCACGAAGGCACTCTAGGAAAGCGGGGGAAATACCTTACAAGGGGAAAAAATTTTCTCCTAATTACAGGACTGAAAATGTTTTTCAATCGCGCGATCTATTATTGATATTGAATTACAGTCGTGCGATAATTTCGCAGTAAAAATAATTCTCTGATGATTATCCAAGATTCTAGAAGCTTTGGTCTTATATAGAGATGGTCGCCTTAGAGAAATAATGCTTAATATCAATACTTATAATCTTTAGAACTATTGGTCACTTTCAGAAGTGGTCGTTTGAGTAAATACTCTCAGATTCCAAAATTTGTTTATATTCTAAGAAATATTGGACAGAAAGTGATCGGTACATACATGCAAAATTTTATTATTAATTCCCTATTAATTAATTAATTAGATAAAGAAAAATTATGAAATAGTACCGTTTATTACGGAATAATGTAGGAAGTTCTGCAGAACTATATTCATTCGCGTCATTGCACATTGTATCCGGCAAACTACTAGTTCCTCTATTCTTTTGCAAATCCGTAAACGTCTGTCTGATTTGAAACGAAATCCAAAATGGCTGCACCATGAGGTTTACTTGTATGGATACTTTTTGTTGCATGAAAAGTAACGGTAAAATCCTCGTATACGGTGCAGCCTTGGCGCGAATTTGAAAATTATCGCCAAAACCAAAAATGATCCAAAGAACGTCTATATATATATATATATATATTATACACACACAGTATATGTATATACACACATAGTATATATACTATACTATGTTTAACTGTATATTTTCTTTGAATGACCCGTTAACTACTCATCGTATATGTCCCGTTTTGGTGGCCGATAGGTGGCGCTGCAGATCAACAAGATTATACAGATGTTCTATATGTGTGCCGTGGTTCTCCACAACTCTTTCCATTCGCAAAGCAGTGTGTTCCACAGTGGAACGCAGTAAGTCCACATTAATTCCACGAACATGTCGAATAATTGCGTCTTTCAGATGTGCCAAGGTTGCTGGGTGTTCTCGGTAGACAAGATCCTTTAAGAATCCCCATAACGAAAAGTCGCATGGCGTGAGATCAGGCGAGCGGGGAGGCCAAGCTGTGGGGAAACAGCGGCTGATCACACGTGCATCGGTAAAAGTTGCCCGTAACACCTGTTGAACGCCACGAAGAATATGGGGAGGTGCACCATCCTGCATAAATATCGTGTCCTGGAGGCTGCCACGTTGTTGCAGTTCAGGGATCACAAACGTTGTCAACATGTCCTGATACCGTTTTCCTGTGACAGAGCAGGATTTGAACCCTGTTGGAGTCACCTCTTCAAAAAAATAAGGCCCAATGACGAATGTTGCAGTGAAACCGCACCATACAGTAACCTTTGGAGGGTTCAAGGGCACTTGATGGATTGCGCGCTGGTTTTCACTTGCCCAAATGCGGCAGTTGTGCGTATTATTCCTCTAAGCTTTTATCTTTTGCCTTTTTTGAAATTCTTACCTTATTTCATGAACCCTTCTTTTGATGTAAAATATTTTTAGCCTTTTGATGATGTGAGGGTAAACCCTTCGTGCCTACGTACTCCGTAAATTAAACTTCCTTGATCCTTGACTTCTGATTGATCTCCTTCAGAGGTTGAAGTACCCTCATTACAATCCACAGTAATCACAGAAACAAAATCTGCTTACAACTCTTCGAAACTATTTTTTCTGGAAATTTCATCCGGAAAGGTAAAATTCTTGACAAGAAGTTCAGCGGGAACAGGCGGAGGATTCTATACCGGTAGATTCTTGGAGACTTTGCAAAGTGTAACCCATCCAGCTTCATCGGATTTAGTGGTAGCGATACTGGCATGTGTATCACTCTCAGCTTCAGAACGCTTAACTTTTCTTTATTACCGTTTCGTGGAAAAAGTCCTCAAGATGAAATACAAGAGTGATCAAATCGTTCAGGATTCTTAAATGGTCGAACGCCAATTTTCGAATTCTTAAGGAGAAAAATAAAGTTCCCTTCCTCACGATGTAAATGAATATCTAACGATTGACCAGCTGGAACACTGCATAGAAGTCGAGTAATAACAGATAATCTAACAAAAAGTACATTGTCTTCAGATGTGCCTTAATCTCAAAGCAATCTCCTCGCATGAGGTACGTCGATGGGTAAATGCTGCATCGTATGTAATAGGGGGACCGGAAGCGTATTTCCAAACCCTACCCCACTTTTCGAATTTTTGACGTCACGGAAATATCGACTAGTTTCACCTGGCAAGACGGCGTACCCCACGCATGTTCCTAAAACGTACTCGCTGTACCTCCTGCTGTGAGAGCTGCTTCGCTGCTATTGGTTAGAAGAATTTAGACGTAACATAGAGCTTTCGACGTCATTTGTTTTGTCACGTGGTAAAGCTTCTCGTACTCCAGCCATACTTGTTCGGATTAGAGCGGTTATGTTTTAATCCTTTAAAAAAATCAGTTAAGTCAGAGGTGATTTTATGTACAACTGAATTAATTCATATGTTAATATATATTTTCACTTTATGCAATACACACTTGAGAAATACCGGATCATTACAAAGGAACGAAAATGGGTTATTTGCTTGAGAGGGTTATATCCATATAGCATTTTGCTAATGAAATGTTGGAAAAACAATATTTAACATAGTTTATTAATCTTTTATCGTGATACAACCACATTTTTAAGAACAAGATTAGAAAGTTTATAATTATACACCTAAATTTATCTCAGTTTTCACTCTGAGATAGAATCCCAGGAAAAATATTGTTAATGATGGACTAGATCAAAGTAGTTATATAGAGAAAGCACACGTGGGATCTTTGCCTTTACTGAATAACATTTGCCAGTCAATTTACAGCAAAATATATATGCCTACTGTCCATTAAATTAAATATAACATTTGAATCGCTCTTAATATTCTTGTTTTATAAGTAACTTGTCAGTTAATTTTATCAGTAACTTTTAGTATGCATTAGGTAGTCAGGAATATACTTTTTAGACACATAAGCATTGCTTGGATTATCCTAAATTTTCATTTATATTTTAAAATACACAGTGTCATTTCCATTATCTATTTCTACTTCATTACCTTTTTTTTTTTTTTTTTTTTTTTTTTTTTTTTAAGATGGGGATGATCTAGTGTGACAAATTGCATTTTGAATGTATTTTAAATTTACCATTAATATTTTAAACTACATTTTGCACCAATATTTATGTTTGCTCTCCCATTAAGGGAAACAAATATAATAATATAAGTTATTAAATTAAAATTCCTGTGTTTAATTCCATCTTTAACAACAGCCATAAAATATATGGAATTTACATTCTTACCACAGATGTGGTAAGTCATGAACTCATTGGCAACTTTGAAGAGCATTTGCAAACTTGTTGGTGAGTTAGGAGAGGGATGTTTGTTTGCATATCTTTAAATTTATTTCAACGATGCATCCACCACCACCTATTGTTTTACATTTTTCTTCTTCAATACAAGACACGCACAATTCTAGGCTTTTTTTCACCGTTGTTTTCCCTATAAATCTTTTTAATAATAATAAAAAAAAAAAAAAAAAAAAACAGAAAATTGCAAAATTTTGGCACCAGAATCCTAAAATGAGAAAGGAAAGAGAGGCATGTGATGCCTTTTATGTTGTATGCATGCAGAAAGCAACATCGCCAAAGATTTTACCAGAGACAACAGAAACTGCGGTATGTGGTCCACCCGAATGCTGAAGTACTGAAATTCCCATAGGAGGGATCATAATCTGCAACCACACTGGTGAAAATATCCGGAGAAGTGCTGTATGGGAGAATGCTATGTGTGTACTTGGGTTGCGATATAAATAATTTTTAGTGACATGTGTAGCCACATAAATTTTTCTTCGCATCATGGTTTAGACCATCAATACTTTTTCACAGCATTCTGGTGAGGTTCAGAAAATTAGAAAGTACCAAAATTCATCATTTTAGAATTATTTTGAGTAAGTTATACACTTTGTGAACTGTTACCTTTTTAAAGAGCGACTTTTTTTAAAGGGAGACCCAATTGCTAAATTCTGGGTGTGGATATATCTCTTCCAACAACCTTTTAGTTTGGGTGCCACTGTAGAGACATTAGGATTTTTTTGGAGTGCCGGAGAGATGAAAAATTAGCAACCGCCTTCGCCGGGAATCGAACCACGGACCTCTGAATTACCGGCCCAGCGGGCAGAACCACTATACACCACGAAGGCACTCTAGGAAAGCGGGGGAAATACCTTACAAGGGGAAAAAATTTTCTCCTAATTACAGGACTGAAAATGTTTTTCAATCGCGCGATCTGTTATTGATATTGAATTACAGTCGTGCGATAATTTCGCAGTAAAAATAATTCTCTGATGATTATCCAAGATTCTAGAAGCTTTGGTCTTATATAGAGATGGTCGCCTTAGAGAAATAATGCTTAATATCAATACTTATAATCTTTAGAACTATTGGTCACTTTCAGAAGTGGTCGTTTGAGTAAATACTCTCAGATTCCAAAATTTGTTTATATTCTAAGAAATATTGGACAGAAAGTGATCGGTACATACATGCAAAATTTTATTATTAATTCCCTATTAATTAATTAATTAGATAAAGAAAAATTATGAAATAGTACCGTTTATTACGGAATAATGTAGGAAGTTCTGCAGAACTATATTCATTTGCGTCATTGCACATTGTATCCGGCAAACTACTAGTTCCTCTATTCTTTCGCAAATCCGTAAACGTCTGTCTGATTTGAAACGAAATCCAAAATGGCTGCACCATGAGGTTTACTTGTATGGATACTTTTTGTTGCATGAAAAGTAACGGTAAAATCCTCGTATACGGTGCAGCCTTGGCGCGAATTTGAAAATTATCGCCAAAACCAAAAATGATCCAAAGAACGTCTATATATATATATATATATATATTATACACACACAGTATATGTATATACACACATAGTATATATACTATACTATGTTTAACTGTATATTTTCTTTGAATGACCCGTTAACTACTCATCGTATATGTCCCGTTTTGGTGGCCGATAGGTGGCGCTGCAGATCAACAAGATTATACAGATGTTCTATATGTGTGCCGTGGTTCTCCACAACTCTTTCCATTCGCAAAGCAGTGTGTTCCACAGTGGAACGCAGTAAGTCCACATTAATTCCACGAACATGTCGAATAATTGCGTCTTTCAGATGTGCCAAGGTTGCTGGGTGTTCTCGGTAGACAAGATCCTTTAAGAATCCCCATAACGAAAAGTCGCATGGCGTGAGATCAGGCGAGCGGGGAGGCCAAGCTGTGGGGAAACAGCGGCTGATCACACGTGCATCGGTAAAAGTTGCCCGTAACACCTGTTGAACGCCACGAAGAATATGGGGAGGTGCACCATCCTGCATAAATATCGTGTCCTGGAGGCTGCCACGTTGTTGCAGTTCAGGGATCACAAACGTTGTCAACATGTCCTGATACCGTTTTCCTGTGACAGAGCAGGATTTGAACCCTGTTGGAGTCACCTCTTCAAAAAAATAAGGCCCAATGACGAATGTTGCAGTGAAACCGCACCATACAGTAACCTTTGGAGGGTTCAAGGGCACTTGATGGATTGCGCGCTGGTTTTCACTTGCCCAAATGCGGCAGTTGTGCGTATTATTCCTCTAAGCTTTTATCTTTTGCCTTTTTTGAAATTCTTACCTTATTTCATGAACCCTTCTTTTGATGTAAAATATTTTTAGCCTTTTGATGATGTGAGGGTAAACCCTTCGTGCCTACGTACTCCGTAAATTAAACTTCCTTGATCCTTGACTTCTGATTGATCTCCTTCAGAGGTTGAAGTACCCTCATTACAATCCACAGTAATCACAGAAACAAAATCTGCTTACAACTCTTCGAAACTATTTTTTCTGGAAATTTCATCCGGAAAGGTAAAATTCTTGACAAGAAGTTCAGCGGGAACAGGCGGAGGATTCTATACCGGTAGATTCTTGGAGACTTTGCAAAGTGTAACCCATCCAGCTTCATCGGATTTAGTGGTAGCGATACTGGCATGTGTATCACTCTCAGCTTCAGAACGCTTAACTTTTCTTTATTACCGTTTCGTGGAAAAAGTCCTCAAGATGAAATACAAGAGTGATCAAATCGTTCAGGATTCTTAAATGGTCGAACGCCAATTTTCGAATTCTTAAGGAGAAAAATAAAGTTCCCTTCCTCACGATGCAAATGAATATCTAACGATTGACCAGCTGGAACACTGCATAGAAGTCGAGTAATAACAGATAATCTAACAAAAAGTACATTGTCTTCAGATGTGCCTTAATCTCAAAGCAATCTCCTCGCATGAGGTACGTCGATGGGTAAATGCTGCATCGTATGTAATAGGGGGACCGGAAGCGTATTTCCAAACCCTACCCCACTTTTCGAATTTTAGACGTCACGGAAATATCGACTAGTTTCACCTGGCAAGACGGCGTACCCCACGCATGTTCCTAAAACGTACTCGCTGTACCTCCTGCTGTGAGAGCTGCTTCGCTGCTATTGGTTAGAAGAATTTAGACGTAACATAGAGCTTTCGACGTCATTTGTTTTGTCACGTGGTAAAGCTTCTCGTACTCCAGCCATACTTGTTCGGATTAGAGCGGTTATGTTTTAATCCTTTAAAAAAATCAGTTAAGTCAGAGGTGATTTTATGTACAACTGAATTAATTCATATGTTAATATATATTTTCACTTTATGCAATACACACTTGAGAAATACCGGATCATTACAAAGGAACGAAAATGGGTTATTTGCTTGAGAGGGTTATATCCATATAGCATTTTGCTAATGAAATGTTGGAAAAACAATATTTAACATAGTTTATTAATCTTTTATCGTGATACAACCACATTTTTAAGAACAAGATTAGAAAGTTTATAATTATACACCTAAATTTATCTCAGTTTTCACTCTGAGATAGAATCCCAGGAAAAATATTGTTAATGATGGACTAGATCAAAGTAGTTATATAGAGAAAGCACACGTGGGATCTTTGCCTTTACTGAATAACATTTGCCAGTCAATTTACAGCAAAATATATATGCCTACTGTCCATTAAATTAAATATAACATTTGAATCGCTCTTAATATTCTTGTTTTATAAGTAACTTGTCAGTTAATTTTATCAGTAACTTTTAGTATGCATTAGGTAGTCAGGAATATACTTTTTAGACACATAAGCATTGCTTGGATTATCCTAAATTTTCATTTATATTTTAAAATACACAGTGTCATTTCCATTATCTATTTCTACTTCATTACCTTTTTTTTTTTTTTTTTTTTTTTTTTTTTTTTTTTTAAGATGGGGATGATCTAGTGTGACAAATTGCATTTTGAATGTATTTTAAATTTACCATTAATATTTTAAACTACATTTTGCACCAATATTTATGTTTGCTCTCCCATTAAGGGAAACAAATATAATAATATAAGTTATTAAATTAAAATTCCTGTGTTTAATTCCATCTTTAACAACAGCCATAAAATATATGGAATTTACATTCTTACCACAGATGTGGTAAGTCATGAACTCATTGGCAACTTTGAAGAGCATTTGCAAACTTGTTGGTGAGTTAGGAGAGGGATGTTTGTTTGCATATCTTTAAATTTATTTCAACGATGCATCCACCACCACCTATTGTTTTACATTTTTCTTCTTCAATACAAGACACGCACAATTCTAGGCTTTTTTTCACCGTTGTTTTCCCTATAAATCTTTTTAATAATAATAATAATAAAAAAAAAAAAAACAGAAAATTGCAAAATTTTGGCACCAGAATCCTAAAATGAGAAAGGAAAGAGAGGCATGTGATGCCTTTTATGTTGTATGCATGCAGAAAGCAACATCGCCAAAGATTTTACCAGAGACAACAGAAACTGCGGTATGTGGTCCACCCGAATGCTGAAGTACTGAAATTCCCATAGGAGGGATCATAATCTGCAACCACACTGGTGAAAATATCCGGAGAAGTGCTGTATGGGAGAATGCTATGTGTGTACTTGGGTTGCGATATAAATGATTTTTAGTGACATGTGTAGCCACATAAATTTTTCTTCGCATCATGGTTTAGACCATCAATACTTTTTCACAGCATTCTGGTGAGGTTCAGAAAATTAGAAAGTACCAAAATTCATCATTTTAGAATTATTTTGAGTAAGTTATACACTTTGTGAACTGTTACCTTTTTAAAGAGCGACTTTTTTTAAAGGGAGACCCAATTGCTAAATTCTGGGTGTGGATATATCTCTTCCAACAACCTTTTAGTTTGGGTGCCACTGTAGAGACATTAGGATTTTTTTGGAGTGCCGGAGAGATGAAAAATTAGCAACCGCCTTCGCCGGGAATCGAACCACGGACCTCTGAATTACCGGCCCAGCGGGCAGAACCACTATACACCACGAAGGCACTCTAGGAAAGCGGGGGAAATACCTTACAAGGGGAAAAAATTTTCTCCTAATTACAGGACTGAAAATGTTTTTCAATCGCGCGATCTATTATTGATATTGAATTACAGTCGTGCGATAATTTCGCAGTAAAAATAATTCTCTGATGATTATCCAAGATTCTAGAAGCTTTGGTCTTATATAGAGATGGTCGCCTTAGAGAAATAATGCTTAATATCAATACTTATAATCTTTAGAACTATTGGTCACTTTCAGAAGTGGTCGTTTGAGTAAATACTCTCAGATTCCAAAATTTGTTTATATTCTAAGAAATATTGGACAGAAAGTGATCGGTACATACATGCAAAATTTTATTATTAATTCCCTATTAATTAATTAATTAGATAAAGAAAAATTATGAAATAGTACCGTTTATTACGGAATAATGTAGGAAGTTCTGCAGAACTATATTCATTCGCGTCATTGCACATTGTATCCGGCAAACTACTAGTTCCTCTATTCTTTTGCAAATCCGTAAACGTCTGTCTGATTTGAAACGAAATCCAAAATGGCTGCACCATGAGGTTTACTTGTATGGATACTTTTTGTTGCATGAAAAGTAACGGTAAAATCCTCGTATACGGTGCAGCCTTGGCGCGAATTTGAAAATTATCGCCAAAACCAAAAATGATCCAAAGAACGTCTATATATATATATATATATATATTATACACACACAGTATATGTATATACACACATAGTATATATACTATACTATGTTTAACTGTATATTTTCTTTGAATGACCCGTTAACTACTCATCGTATATGTCCCGTTTTGGTGGCCGATAGGTGGCGCTGCAGATCAACAAGATTATACAGATGTTCTATATGTGTGCCGTGGTTCTCCACAACTCTTTCCATTCGCAAAGCAGTGTGTTCCACAGTGGAACGCAGTAAGTCCACATTAATTCCACGAACATGTCGAATAATTGCGTCTTTCAGATGTGCCAAGGTTGCTGGGTGTTCTCGGTAGACAAGATCCTTTAAGAATCCCCATAACGAAAAGTCGCATGGCGTGAGATCAGGCGAGCGGGGAGGCCAAGCTGTGGGGAAACAGCGGCTGATCACACGTGCATCGGTAAAAGTTGCCCGTAACACCTGTTGAACGCCACGAAGAATATGGGGAGGTGCACCATCCTGCATAAATATCGTGTCCTGGAGGCTGCCACGTTGTTGCAGTTCAGGGATCACAAACGTTGTCAACATGTCCTGATACCGTTTTCCTGTGACAGAGCAGGATTTGAACCCTGTTGGAGTCACCTCTTCAAAAAAATAAGGCCCAATGACGAATGTTGCAGTGAAACCGCACCATACAGTAACCTTTGGAGGGTTCAAGGGCACTTGATGGATTGCGCGCTGGTTTTCACTTGCCCAAATGCGGCAGTTGTGCGTATTATTCCTCTAAGCTTTTATCTTTTGCCTTTTTTGAAATTCTTACCTTATTTCATGAACCCTTCTTTTGATGTAAAATATTTTTAGCCTTTTGATGATGTGAGGGTAAACCCTTCGTGCCTACGTACTCCGTAAATTAAACTTCCTTGATCCTTGACTTCTGATTGATCTCCTTCAGAGGTTGAAGTACCCTCATTACAATCCACAGTAATCACAGAAACAAAATCTGCTTACAACTCTTCGAAACTATTTTTTCTGGAAATTTCATCCGGAAAGGTAAAATTCTTGACAAGAAGTTCAGCGGGAACAGGCGGAGGATTCTATACCGGTAGATTCTTGGAGACTTTGCAAAGTGTAACCCATCCAGCTTCATCGGATTTAGTGGTAGCGATACTGGCATGTGTATCACTCTCAGCTTCAGAACGCTTAACTTTTCTTTATTACCGTTTCGTGGAAAAAGTCCTCAAGATGAAATACAAGAGTGATCAAATCGTTCAGGATTCTTAAATGGTCGAACGCCAATTTTCGAATTCTTAAGGAGAAAAATAAAGTTCCCTTCCTCACGATGCAAATGAATATCTAACGATTGACCAGCTGGAACACTGCATAGAAGTCGAGTAATAACAGATAATCTAACAAAAAGTACATTGTCTTCAGATGTGCCTTAATCTCAAAGCAATCTCCTCGCATGAGGTACGTCGATGGGTAAATGCTGCATCGTATGTAATAGGGGGACCGGAAGCGTATTTCCAAACCCTACCCCACTTTTCGAATTTTAGACGTCACGGAAATATCGACTAGTTTCACCTGGCAAGACGGCGTACCCCACGCATGTTCCTAAAACGTACTCGCTGTACCTCCTGCTGTGAGAGCTGCTTCGCTGCTATTGGTTAGAAGAATTTAGACGTAACATAGAGCTTTCGACGTCATTTGTTTTGTCACGTGGTAAAGCTTCTCGTACTCCAGCCATACTTGTTCGGATTAGAGCGGTTATGTTTTAATCCTTTAAAAAAATCAGTTAAGTCAGAGGTGATTTTATGTACAACTGAATTAATTCATATGTTAATATATATTTTCACTTTATGCAATACACACTTGAGAAATACCGGATCATTACAAAGGAACGAAAATGGGTTATTTGCTTGAGAGGGTTATATCCATATAGCATTTTGCTAATGAAATGTTGGAAAAACAATATTTAACATAGTTTATTAATCTTTTATCGTGATACAACCACATTTTTAAGAACAAGATTAGAAAGTTTATAATTATACACCTAAATTTATCTCAGTTTTCACTCTGAGATAGAATCCCAGGAAAAATATTGTTAATGATGGACTAGATCAAAGTAGTTATATAGAGAAAGCACACGTGGGATCTTTGCCTTTACTGAATAACATTTGCCAGTCAATTTACAGCAAAATATATATGCCTACTGTCCATTAAATTAAATATAACATTTGAATCGCTCTTAATATTCTTGTTTTATAAGTAACTTGTCAGTTAATTTTATCAGTAACTTTTAGTATGCATTAGGTAGTCAGGAATATACTTTTTAGACACATAAGCATTGCTTGGATTATCCTAAATTTTCATTTATATTTTAAAATACACAGTGTCATTTCCATTATCTATTTCTACTTCATTACCTTTTTTTTTTTTTTTTTTTTTTTTTTTTTTTTTTTTAAGATGGGGATGATCTAGTGTGACAAATTGCATTTTGAATGTATTTTAAATTTACCATTAATATTTTAAACTACATTTTGCACCAATATTTATGTTTGCTCTCCCATTAAGGGAAACAAATATAATAATATAAGTTATTAAATTAAAATTCCTGTGTTTAATTCCATCTTTAACAACAGCCATAAAATATATGGAATTTACATTCTTACCACAGATGTGGTAAGTCATGAACTCATTGGCAACTTTGAAGAGCATTTGCAAACTTGTTGGTGAGTTAGGAGAGGGATGTTTGTTTGCATATCTTTAAATTTATTTCAACGATGCATCCACCACCACCTATTGTTTTACATTTTTCTTCTTCAATACAAGACACGCACAATTCTAGGCTTTTTTTCACCGTTGTTTTCCCTATAAATCTTTTTAATAATAATAATAATAAAAAAAAAAAAAACAGAAAATTGCAAAATTTTGGCACCAGAATCCTAAAATGAGAAAGGAAAGAGAGGCATGTGATGCCTTTTATGTTGTATGCATGCAGAAAGCAACATCGCCAAAGATTTTACCAGAGACAACAGAAACTGCGGTATGTGGTCCACCCGAATGCTGAAGTACTGAAATTCCCATAGGAGGGATCATAATCTGCAACCACACTGGTGAAAATATCCGGAGAAGTGCTGTATGGGAGAATGCTATGTGTGTACTTGGGTTGCGATATAAATGATTTTTAGTGACATGTGTAGCCACATAAATTTTTCTTCGCATCATGGTTTAGACCATCAATACTTTTTCACAGCATTCTGGTGAGGTTCAGAAAATTAGAAAGTACCAAAATTCATCATTTTAGAATTATTTTGAGTAAGTTATACACTTTGTGAACTGTTACCTTTTTAAAGAGCGACTTTTTTTAAAGGGAGACCCAATTGCTAAATTCTGGGTGTGGATATATCTCTTCCAACAACCTTTTAGTTTGGGTGCCACTGTAGAGACATTAGGATTTTTTTGGAGTGCCGGAGAGATGAAAAATTAGCAACCGCCTTCGCCGGGAATCGAACCACGGACCTCTGAATTACCGGCCCAGCGGGCAGAACCACTATACACCACGAAGGCACTCTAGGAAAGCGGGGGAAATACCTTACAAGGGGAAAAAATTTTCTCCTAATTACAGGACTGAAAATGTTTTTCAATCGCGCGATCTATTATTGATATTGAATTACAGTCGTGCGATAATTTCGCAGTAAAAATAATTCTCTGATGATTATCCAAGATTCTAGAAGCTTTGGTCTTATATAGAGATGGTCGCCTTAGAGAAATAATGCTTAATATCAATACTTATAATCTTTAGAACTATTGGTCACTTTCAGAAGTGGTCGTTTGAGTAAATACTCTCAGATTCCAAAATTTGTTTATATTCTAAGAAATATTGGACAGAAAGTGATCGGTACATACATGCAAAATTTTATTATTAATTCCCTATTAATTAATTAATTAGATAAAGAAAAATTATGAAATAGTACCGTTTATTACGGAATAATGTAGGAAGTTCTGCAGAACTATATTCATTCGCGTCATTGCACATTGTATCCGGCAAACTACTAGTTCCTCTATTCTTTTGCAAATCCGTAAACGTCTGTCTGATTTGAAACGAAATCCAAAATGGCTGCACCATGAGGTTTACTTGTATGGATACTTTTTGTTGCATGAAAAGTAACGGTAAAATCCTCGTATACGGTGCAGCCTTGGCGCGAATTTGAAAATTATCGCCAAAACCAAAAATGATCCAAAGAACGTCTATATATATATATATATATATTATACACACACAGTGTATGTATATACACACATAGTATATATACTATACTATGTTTAACTGTATATTTTCTTTGAATGACCCGTTAACTACTCATCGTATATGTCCCGTTTTGGTGGCCGATAGGTGGCGCTGCAGATCAACAAGATTATACAGATGTTCTATATGTGTGCCGTGGTTCTCCACAACTCTTTCCATTCGCAAAGCAGTGTGTTCCACAGTGGAACGCAGTAAGTCCACATTAATTCCACGAACATGTCGAATAATTGCGTCTTTCAGATGTGCCAAGGTTGCTGGGTGTTCTCGGTAGACAAGATCCTTTAAGAATCCCCATAACGAAAAGTCGCATGGCGTGAGATCAGGCGAGCGGGGAGGCCAAGCTGTGGGGAAACAGCGGCTGATCACACGTGCATCGGTAAAAGTTGCCCGTAACACCTGTTGAACGCCACGAAGAATATGGGGAGGTGCACCATCCTGCATAAATATCGTGTCCTGGAGGCTGCCACGTTGTTGCAGTTCAGGGATCACAAACGTTGTCAACATGTCCTGATACCGTTTTCCTGTGACAGAGCAGGATTTGAACCCTGTTGGAGTCACCTCTTCAAAAAAATAAGGCCCAATGACGAATGTTGCAGTGAAACCGCACCATACAGTAACCTTTGGAGGGTTCAAGGGCACTTGATGGATTGCGCGCTGGTTTTCACTTGCCCAAATGCGGCAGTTGTGCGTATCATTCCTCTAAGCTTTTATCTTTTGCCTTTTTTGAAATTCTTACCTTATTTCATGAACCCTTCTTTTGATGTAAAATATTTTTAGCCTTTTGATGATGTGAGGGTAAACCCTTCGTGCCTACGTACTCCGTAAATTAAACTTCCTTGATCCTTGACTTCTGATTGATCTCCTTCAGAGGTTGAAGTACCCTCATTACAATCCACAGTAATCACAGAAACAAAATCTGCTTACAACTCTTCGAAACTATTTTTTCTGGAAATTTCATCCGGAAAGGTAAAATTCTTGACAAGAATTTCAGCGGGAACAGGCGGAGGATTCTATACCGGTAGATTCTTGGAGACTTTGCAAAGTGTAACCCATCCAGCTTCATCGGATTTAGTGGTAGCGATACTGGCATGTGTATCACTCTCAGCTTCAGAACGCTTAACTTTTCTTTATTACCGTTTCGTGGAAAAAGTCCTCAAGATGAAATACAAGAGTGATCAAATCGTTCAGGATTCTTAAATGGTCGAACGCCAATTTTCGAATTCTTAAGGAGAAAAATAAAGTTCCCTTCCTCACGATGTAAATGAATATCTAACGATTGACCAGCTGGAACACTGCATAGAAGTCGAGTAATAACAGATAATCTAACAAAAAGTACATTGTCTTCAGATGTGCCTTAATCTCAAAGCAATCTCCTCGCATGAGGTACGTCGATGGGTAAATGCTGCATCGTATGTAATAGGGGGACCGGAAGCGTATTTCCAAACCCTACCCCACTTTTCGAATTTTTGACGTCACGGAAATATCGACTAGTTTCACCTGGCAAGACGGCGTACCCCACGCATGTTCCTAAAACGTACTCGCTGTACCTCCTGCTGTGAGAGCTGCTTCGCTGCTATTGGTTAGAAGAATTTAGACGTAACATAGAGCTTTCGACGTCATTTGTTTTGTCACGTGGTAAGGATTCTCGTACTCCAGCCTTACTTGTTCGGATTAGAGCGGTTATGTTTTAATCCTTTAAAAAAATCAGTTAAGTCAGAGGTGATTTTATGTACAACTGAATTAATTCATATGTTAATATATATTTTCACTTTATGCAATACACACTTGAGAAATACCGGATCATTACAAAGGAACGAAAATGGGTTATTTGCTTGAGAGGGTTATATCCATATAGCATTTTGCTAATGAAATGTTGGAAAAACAATATTTAACATAGTTTATTAATCTTTTATCGTGATACAACCACATTTTTAAGAACAAGATTAGAAAGTTTATAATTATACACCTAAATTTATCTCAGTTTTCACTCTGAGATAGAATCCCAGGAAAAATATTGTTAATGATGGACTAGATCAAAGTAGTTATATAGAGAAAGCACACGTGGGATCTTTGCCTTTACTGAATAACATTTGCCAGTCAATTTACAGCAAAATATATATGCCTACTGTCCATTAAATTAAATATAACATTTGAATCGCTCTTAATATTCTTGTTTTATAAGTAACTTGTCAGTTAATTTTATCAGTAACTTTTAGTATGCATTAGGTAGTCAGGAATATACTTTTTAGACACATAAGCATTGCTTGGATTATCCTAAATTTTCATTTATATTTTAAAATACACAGTGTCATTTCCATTATCTATTTCTACTTCATTACCTTTTTTTTTTTTTTTTTTTTTTTTTTTTTTTTTTTTTTTTTTAAGATGGGGATGATCTAGTGTGACAAATTGCATTTTGAATGTATTTTAAATTTACCATTAATATTTTAAACTACATTTTGCACCAATATTTATGTTTGCTCTCCCATTAAGGGAAACAAATATAATAATATAAGTTATTAAATTAAAATTCCTGTGTTTAATTCCATCTTTAACAACAGCCATAAAATATATGGAATTTACATTCTTACCACAGATGTGGTAAGTCATGAACTCATTGGCAACTTTGAAGAGCATTTGCAAACTTGTTGGTGAGTTAGGAGAGGGATGTTTGTTTGCATATCTTTAAATTTATTTCAACGATGCATCCACCACCACCTATTGTTTTACATTTTTCTTCTTCAATACAAGACACGCACAATTCTAGGCTTTTTTTCACCGTTGTTTTCCCTATAAATCTTTTTAATAATAATAATAAAAAAAAAAAAAACAGAAAATTGCAAAATTTTGGCACCAGAATCCTAAAATGAGAAAGGAAAGAGAGGCATGTGATGCCTTTTATGTTGTATGCATGCAGAAAGCAACATCGCCAAAGATTTTACCAGAGACAACAGAAACTGCGGTATGTGGTCCACCCGAATGCTGAAGTACTGAAATTCCCATAGGAGGGATCATAATCTGCAACCACACTGGTGAAAATATCCGGAGAAGTGCTGTATGGGAGAATGCTATGTGTGTACTTGGGTTGCGATATAAATGATTTTTAGTGACATGTGTAGCCACATAAATTTTTCTTCGCATCATGGTTTAGACCATCAATACTTTTTCACAGCATTCTGGTGAGGTTCAGAAAATTAGAAAGTACCAAAATTCATCATTTTAGAATTATTTTGAGTAAGTTATACACTTTGTGAACTGTTACCTTTTTAAAGAGCGACTTTTTTTAAAGGGAGACCCAATTGCTAAATTCTGGGTGTGGATATATCTCTTCCAACAACCTTTTAGTTTGGGTGCCACTGTAGAGACATTAGGATTTTTTTGGAGTGCCGGAGAGATGAAAAATTAGCAACCGCCTTCGCCGGGAATCGAACCACGGACCTCTGAATTATCGGCCCAGCGGGCAGAACCACTATACACCACGAAGGCACTCTAGGAAAGCGGGGGAAATACCTTACAAGGGGAAACAATTTTCTCCTAATTACAGGACTGAAAATGTTTTTCAATCGCGCGATCTATTATTGATATTGAATTACAGTCGTGCGATAATTTCGCAGTAAAAATAATTCTCTGATGATTATCCAAGATTCTAGAAGCTTTGGTCTTATATAGAGATGGTCGCCTTAGAGAAATAATGCTTAATATCAATACTTATAATCTTTAGAACTATTGGTCACTTTCAGAAGTGGTCGTTTGAGTAAATACTCTCAGATTCCAAAATTTGTTTATATTCTAAGAAATATTGGACAGAAAGTGATCGGTACATACATGCAAAATTTTATTATTAATTCCCTATTAATTAATTAATTAGATAAAGAAAAATTATGAAATAGTACCGTTTATTACGGAATAATGTAGGAAGTTCTGCAGAACTATATTCATTCGCGTCATTGCACATTGTATCCGGCAAACTACTAGTTCCTCTATTCTTTTGCAAATCCGTAAACGTCTGTCTGATTTGAAACGAAATCCAAAATGGCTGCACCATGAGGTTTACTTGTATGGATACTTTTTGTTGCATGAAAAGTAACGGTAAAATCCTCGTATACGGTGCAGCCTTGGCGCGAATTTGAAAATTATCGCCAAAACCAAAAATGATCCAAAGAACGTCTATATATATATATATATATATATTATACACACACAGTATATGTATATACACACATAGTATATATACTATACTATGTTTAACTGTATATTTTCTTTGAATGACCCGTTAACTACTCATCGTATATGTCCCGTTTTGGTGGCCGATAGGTGGCGCTGCAGATCAACAAGATTATACAGATGTTCTATATGTGTGCCGTGGTTCTCCACAACTCTTTCCATTCGCAAAGCAGTGTGTTCCACAGTGGAACGCAGTAAGTCCACATTAATTCCACGAACATGTCGAATAATTGCGTCTTTCAGATGTGCCAAGGTTGCTGGGTGTTCTCGGTAGACAAGATCCTTTAAGAATCCCCATAACGAAAAGTCGCATGGCGTGAGATCAGGCGAGCGGGGAGGCCAAGCTGTGGGGAAACAGCGGCTGATCACACGTGCATCGGTAAAAGTTGCCCGTAACACCTGTTGAACGCCACGAAGAATATGGGGAGGTGCACCATCCTGCATAAATATCGTGTCCTGGAGGCTGCCACGTTGTTGCAGTTCAGGGATCACAAACGTTGTCAACATGTCCTGATACCGTTTTCCTGTGACAGAGCAGGATTTGAACCCTGTTGGAGTCACCTCTTCAAAAAAATAAGGCCCAATGACGAATGTTGCAGTGAAACCGCACCATACAGTAACCTTTGGAGGGTTCAAGGGCACTTGATGGATTGCGCGCTGGTTTTCACTTGCCCAAATGCGGCAGTTGTGCGTATTATTCCTCTAAGCTTTTATCTTTTGCCTTTTTTGAAATTCTTACCTTATTTCATGAACCCTTCTTTTGATGTAAAATATTTTTAGCCTTTTGATGATGTGAGGGTAAACCCTTCGTGCCTACGTACTCCGTAAATTAAACTTCCTTGATCCTTGACTTCTGATTGATCTCCTTCAGAGGTTGAAGTACCCTCATTACAATCCACAGTAATCACAGAAACAAAATCTGCTTACAACTCTTCGAAACTATTTTTTCTGGAAATTTCATCCGGAAAGGTAAAATTCTTGACAAGAAGTTCAGCGGGAACAGGCGGAGGATTCTATACCGGTAGATTCTTGGAGACTTTGCAAAGTGTAACCCATCCAGCTTCATCGGATTTAGTGGTAGCGATACTGGCATGTGTATCACTCTCAGCTTCAGAACGCTTAACTTTTCTTTATTACCGTTTCGTGGAAAAAGTCCTCAAGATGAAATACAAGAGTGATCAAATCGTTCAGGATTCTTAAATGGTCGAACGCCAATTTTCGAATTCTTAAGGAGAAAAATAAAGTTCCCTTCCTCACGATGTAAATGAATATCTAACGATTGACCAGCTGGAACACTGCATAGAAGTCGAGTAATAACAGATAATCTAACAAAAAGTACATTGTCTTCAGATGTGCCTTAATCTCAAAGCAATCTCCTCGCATGAGGTACGTCGATGGGTAAATGCTGCATCGTATGTAATAGGGGGACCGGAAGCGTATTTCCAAACCCTACCCCACTTTTCGAATTTTTGACGTCACGGAAATATCGACTAGTTTCACCTGGCAAGACGGCGTACCCCACGCATGTTCCTAAAACGTACTCGCTGTACCTCCTGCTGTGAGAGCTGCTTCGCTGCTATTGGTTAGAAGAATTTAGACGTAACATAGAGCTTTCGACGTCATTTGTTTTGTCACGTGGTAAAGCTTCTCGTACTCCAGCCATACTTGTTCGGATTAGAGCGGTTATGTTTTAATCCTTTAAAAAAATCAGTTAAGTCAGAGGTGATTTTATGTACAACTGAATTAATTCATATGTTAATATATATTTTCACTTTATGCAATACACACTTGAGAAATACCGGATCATTACAAAGGAACGAAAATGGGTTATTTGCTTGAGAGGGTTATATCCATATAGCATTTTGCTAATGAAATGTTGGAAAAACAATATTTAACATAGTTTATTAATCTTTTATCGTGATACAACCACATTTTTAAGAACAAGATTAGAAAGTTTATAATTATACACCTAAATTTATCTCAGTTTTCACTCTGAGATAGAATCCCAGGAAAAATATTGTTAATGATGGACTAGATCAAAGTAGTTATATAGAGAAAGCACACGTGGGATCTTTGCCTTTACTGAATAACATTTGCCAGTCAATTTACAGCAAAATATATATGCCTACTGTCCATTAAATTAAATATAACATTTGAATCGCTCTTAATATTCTTGTTTTATAAGTAACTTGTCAGTTAATTTTATCAGTAACTTTTAGTATGCATTAGGTAGTCAGGAATATACTTTTTAGACACATAAGCATTGCTTGGATTATCCTAAATTTTCATTTATATTTTAAAATACACAGTGTCATTTCCATTATCTATTTCTACTTCATTACCTTTTTTTTTTTTTTTTTTTTTTTTTTTTAAGATGGGGATGATCTAGTGTGACAAATTGCATTTTGAATGTATTTTAAATTTACCATTAATATTTTAAACTACATTTTGCACCAATATTTATGTTTGCTCTCCCATTAAGGGAAACAAATATAATAATATAAGTTATTAAATTAAAATTCCTGTGTTTAATTCCATCTTTAACAACAGCCATAAAATATATGGAATTTACATTCTTACCACAGATGTGGTAAGTCATGAACTCATTGGCAACTTTGAAGAGCATTTGCAAACTTGTTGGTGAGTTAGGAGAGGGATGTTTGTTTGCATATCTTTAAATTTATTTCAACGATGCATCCACCACCACCTATTGTTTTACATTTTTCTTCTTCAATACAAGACACGCACAATTCTAGGCTTTTTTTCACCGTTGTTTTCCCTATAAATCTTTTTAATAATAATAAAAAAAAAAAAAAAAAACAGAAAATTGCAAAATTTTGGCACCAGAATCCTAAAATGAGAAAGGAAAGAGAGGCATGTGATGCCTTTTATGTTGTATGCATGCAGAAAGCAACATCGCCAAAGATTTTACCAGGTTGCGATATAAATAATTTTTAGTGACATGTGTAGCCACATAAATTTTTCTTCGCATCATGGTTTAGACCATCAATACTTTTTCACAGCATTCTGGTGAGGTTCAGAAAATTAGAAAGTACCAAAATTCATCATTTTAGAATTATTTTGAGTAAGTTATACACTTTGTGAACTGTTACCTTTTTAAAGAGCGACTTTTTTTAAAGGGAGACCCAATTGCTAAATTCTGGGTGTGGATATATCTCTTCCAACAACCTTTTAGTTTGGGTGCCACTGTAGAGACATTAGGATTTTTTTGGAGTGCCGGAGAGATGAAAAATTAGCAACCGCCTTCGCCGGGAATCGAACCACGGACCTCTGAATTACCGGCCCAGCGGGCAGAACCACTATACACCACGAAGGCACTCTAGGAAAGCGGGGGAAATACCTTACAAGGGGAAAAAATTTTCTCCTAATTACAGGACTGAAAATGTTTTTCAATCGCGCGATCTGTTATTGATATTGAATTACAGTCGTGCGATAATTTCGCAGTAAAAATAATTCTCTGATGATTATCCAAGATTCTAGAAGCTTTGGTCTTATATAGAGATGGTCGCCTTAGAGAAATAATGCTTAATATCAATACTTATAATCTTTAGAACTATTGGTCACTTTCAGAAGTGGTCGTTTGAGTAAATACTCTCAGATTCCAAAATTTGTTTATATTCTAAGAAATATTGGACAGAAAGTGATCGGTACATACATGCAAAATTTTATTATTAATTCCCTATTAATTAATTAATTAGATAAAGAAAAATTATGAAATAGTACCGTTTATTACGGAATAATGTAGGAAGTTCTGCAGAACTATATTCATTCGCGTCATTGCACATTGTATCCGGCAAACTACTAGTTCCTCTATTCTTTCGCAAATCCGTAAACGTCTGTCTGATTTGAAACGAAATCCAAAATGGCTGCACCATGAGGTTTACTTGTATGGATACTTTTTGTTGCATGAAAAGTAACGGTAAAATCCTCGTATACGGTGCAGCCTTGGCGCGAATTTGAAAATTATCGCCAAAACCAAAAATGATCCAAAGAACGTCTATATATATATATATATATATATTATACACACACAGTATATGTATATACACACATAGTATATATACTATACTATGTTTAACTGTATATTTTCTTTGAATGACCCGTTAACTACTCATCGTATATGTCCCGTTTTGGTGGCCGATAGGTGGCGCTGCAGATCAACAAGATTATACAGATGTTCTATATGTGTGCCGTGGTTCTCCACAACTCTTTCCATTCGCAAAGCAGTGTGTTCCACAGTGGAACGCAGTAAGTCCACATTAATTCCACGAACATGTCGAATAATTGCGTCTTTCAGATGTGCCAAGGTTGCTGGGTGTTCTCGGTAGACAAGATCCTTTAAGAATCCCCATAACGAAAAGTCGCATGGCGTGAGATCAGGCGAGCGGGGAGGCCAAGCTGTGGGGAAACAGCGGCTGATCACACGTGCATCGGTAAAAGTTGCCCGTAACACCTGTTGAACGCCACGAAGAATATGGGGAGGTGCACCATCCTGCATAAATATCGTGTCCTGGAGGCTGCCACGTTGTTGCAGTTCAGGGATCACAAACGTTGTCAACATGTCCTGATACCGTTTTCCTGTGACAGAGCAGGATTTGAACCCTGTTGGAGTCACCTCTTCAAAAAAATAAGGCCCAATGACGAATGTTGCAGTGAAACCGCACCATACAGTAACCTTTGGAGGGTTCAAGGGCACTTGATGGATTGCGCGCTGGTTTTCACTTGCCCAAATGCGGCAGTTGCGCGTATTATTCCTCTAAGCTTTTATCTTTTGCCTTTTTTGAAATTCTTACCTTATTTCATGAACCCTTCTTTTGATGTAAAATATTTTTAGCCTTTTGATGATGTGAGGGTAAACCCTTCGTGCCTACGTACTCCGTAAATTAAACTTCCTTGATCCTTGACTTCTGATTGATCTCCTTCAGAGGTTGAAGTACCCTCATTACAATCCACAGTAATCACAGAAACAAAATCTGCTTACAACTCTTCGAAACTATTTTTTCTGGAAATTTCATCCGGAAAGGTAAAATTCTTGACAAGAATTTCAGCGGGAACAGGCGGAGGATTCTATACCGGTAGATTCTTGGAGACTTTGCAAAGTGTAACCCATCCAGCTTCATCGGATTTAGTGGTAGCGATACTGGCATGTGTATCACTCTCAGCTTCAGAACGCTTAACTTTTCTTTATTACCGTTTCGTGGAAAAAGTCCTCAAGATGAAATACAAGAGTGATCAAATCGTTCAGGATTCTTAAATGGTCGAACGCCAATTTTCGAATTCTTAAGGAGAAAAATAAAGTTCCCTTCCTCACGATGTAAATGAATATCTAACGATTGACCAGCTGGAACACTGCATAGAAGTCGAGTAATAACAGATAATCTAACAAAAAGTACATTGTCTTCAGATGTGCCTTAATCTCAAAGCAATCTCCTCGCATGAGGTACGTCGATGGGTAAATGCTGCATCGTATGTAATAGGGGGACCGGAAGCGTATTTCCAAACCCTACCCCACTTTTCGAATTTTTGACGTCACGGAAATATCGACTAGTTTCACCTGGCAAGACGGCGTACCCCACGCATGTTCCTAAAACGTACTCGCTGTACCTCCTGCTGTGAGAGCTGCTTCGCTGCTATTGGTTAGAAGAATTTAGACGTAACATAGAGCTTTCGACGTCATTTGTTTTGTCACGTGGTAAAGCTTCTCGTACTCCAGCCATACTTGTTCGGATTAGAGCGGTTATGTTTTAATCCTTTAAAAAAATCAGTTAAGTCAGAGGTGATTTTATGTACAACTGAATTAATTCATATGTTAATATATATTTTCACTTTATGCAATACACACTTGAGAAATACCGGATCATTACAAAGGAACGAAAATGGGTTATTTGCTTGAGAGGGTTATATCCATATAGCATTTTGCTAATGAAATGTTGGAAAAACAATATTTAACATAGTTTATTAATCTTTTATCGTGATACAACCACATTTTTAAGAACAAGATTAGAAAGTTTATAATTATACACCTAAATTTATCTCAGTTTTCACTCTGAGATAGAATCCCAGGAAAAATATTGTTAATGATGGACTAGATCAAAGTAGTTATATAGAGAAAGCACACGTGGGATCTTTGCCTTTACTGAATAACATTTGCCAGTCAATTTACAGCAAAATATATATGCCTACTGTCCATTAAATTAAATATAACATTTGAATCGCTCTTAATATTCTTGTTTTATAAGTAACTTGTCAGTTAATTTTATCAGTAACTTTTAGTATGCATTAGGTAGTCAGGAATATACTTTTTAGACACATAAGCATTGCTTGGATTATCCTAAATTTTCATTTATATTTTAAAATACACAGTGTCATTTCCATTATCTATTTCTACTTCATTACCTTTTTTTTTTTTTTTTTTTTTTTTTTTTTTTTTTTTTTTTTTTAAGATGGGGATGATCTAGTGTGACAAATTGCATTTTGAATGTATTTTAAATTTACCATTAATATTTTAAACTACATTTTGCACCAATATTTATGTTTGCTCTCCCATTAAGGGAAACAAATATAATAATATAAGTTATTAAATTAAAATTCCTGTGTTTAATTCCATCTTTAACAACAGCCATAAAATATATGGAATTTACATTCTTACCACAGATGTGGTAAGTCATGAACTCATTGGCAACTTTGAAGAGCATTTGCAAACTTGTTGGTGAGTTAGGAGAGGGATGTTTGTTTGCATATCTTTAAATTTATTTCAACGATGCATCCACCACCACCTATTGTTTTACATTTTTCTTCTTCAATACAAGACACGCACAATTCTAGGCTTTTTTTCACCGTTGTTTTCCCTATAAATCTTTTTAATAATAATAATAAAAAAAAAAAAAAAAACAGAAAATTGCAAAATTTTGGCACCAGAATCCTAAAATGAGAAAGGAAAGAGAGGCATGTGATGCCTTTTATGTTGTATGCATGCAGAAAGCAACATCGCCAAAGATTTTACCAGAGACAACAGAAACTGCGGTATGTGGTCCACCCGAATGCTGAAGTACTGAAATTCCCATAGGAGGGATCATAATCTGCAACCACACTGGTGAAAATATCCGGAGAAGTGCTGTATGGGAGAATGCTATGTGTGTACTTGGGTTGCGATATAAATGATTTTTAGTGACATGTGTAGCCACATAAATTTTTCTTCGCATCATGGTTTAGACCATCAATACTTTTTCACAGCATTCTGGTGAGGTTCAGAAAATTAGAAAGTACCAAAATTCATCATTTTAGAATTATTTTGAGTAAGTTATACACTTTGTGAACTGTTACCTTTTTAAAGAGCGACTTTTTTTAAAGGGAGACCCAATTGCTAAATTCTGGGTGTGGATATATCTCTTCCAACAACCTTTTAGTTTGGGTGCCACTGTAGAGACATTAGGATTTTTTTGGAGTGCCGGAGAGATGAAAAATTAGCAACCGCCTTCGCCGGGAATCGAACCACGGACCTCTGAATTACCGGCCCAGCGGGCAGAACCACTATACACCACGAAGGCACTCTAGGAAAGCGGGGGAAATACCTTACAAGGGGAAAAAATTTTCTCCTAATTACAGGACTGAAAATGTTTTTCAATCGCGCGATCTGTTATTGATATTGAATTACAGTCGTGCGATAATTTCGCAGTAAAAATAATTCTCTGATGATTATCCAAGATTCTAGAAGCTTTGGTCTTATATAGAGATGGTCGCCTTAGAGAAATAATGCTTAATATCAATACTTATAATCTTTAGAACTATTGGTCACTTTCAGAAGTGGTCGTTTGAGTAAATACTCTCAGATTCCAAAATTTGTTTATATTCTAAGAAATATTGGACAGAAAGTGATCGGTACATACATGCAAAATTTTATTATTAATTCCCTATTAATTAATTAATTAGATAAAGAAAAATTATGAAATAGTACCGTTTATTACGGAATAATGTAGGAAGTTCTGCAGAACTATATTCATTCGCGTCATTGCACATTGTATCCGGCAAACTACTAGTTCCTCTATTCTTTCGCAAATCCGTAAACGTCTGTCTGATTTGAAACGAAATCCAAAATGGCTGCACCATGAGGTTTACTTGTATGGATACTTTTTGTTGCATGAAAAGTAACGGTAAAATCCTCGTATACGGTGCAGCCTTGGCGCGAATTTGAAAATTATCGCCAAAACCAAAAATGATCCAAAGAACGTCTATATATATATATATATATATATTATACACACACAGTATATGTATATACACACATAGTATATATACTATACTATGTTTAACTGTATATTTTCTTTGAATGACCCGTTAACTACTCATCGTATATGTCCCGTTTTGGTGGCCGATAGGTGGCGCTGCAGATCAACAAGATTATACAGATGTTCTATATGTGTGCCGTGGTTCTCCACAACTCTTTCCATTCGCAAAGCAGTGTGTTCCACAGTGGAACGCAGTAAGTCCACATTAATTCCACGAACATGTCGAATAATTGCGTCTTTCAGATGTGCCAAGGTTGCTGGGTGTTCTCGGTAGACAAGATCCTTTAAGAATCCCCATAACGAAAAGTCGCATGGCGTGAGATCAGGCGAGCGGGGAGGCCAAGCTGTGGGGAAACAGCGGCTGATCACACGTGCATCGGTAAAAGTTGCCCGTAACACCTGTTGAACGCCACGAAGAATATGGGGAGGTGCACCATCCTGCATAAATATCGTGTCCTGGAGGCTGCCACGTTGTTGCAGTTCAGGGATCACAAACGTTGTCAACATGTCCTGATACCGTTTTCCTGTGACAGAGCAGGATTTGAACCCTGTTGGAGTCACCTCTTCAAAAAAATAAGGCCCAATGACGAATGTTGCAGTGAAACCGCACCATACAGTAACCTTTGGAGGGTTCAAGGGCACTTGATGGATTGCGCGCTGGTTTTCACTTGCCCAAATGCGGCAGTTGTGCGTATTATTCCTCTAAGCTTTTATCTTTTGCCTTTTTTGAAATTCTTACCTTATTTCATGAACCCTTCTTTTGATGTAAAATATTTTTAGCCTTTTGATGATGTGAGGGTAAACCCTTCGTGCCTACGTACTCCGTAAATTAAACTTCCTTGATCCTTGACTTCTGATTGATCTCCTTCAGAGGTTGAAGTACCCTCATTACAATCCACAGTAATCACAGAAACAAAATCTGCTTACAACTCTTCGAAACTATTTTTTCTGGAAATTTCATCCGGAAAGGTAAAATTCTTGACAAGAATTTCAGCGGGAACAGGTGGAGGATTCTATACCGGTAGATTCTTGGAGACTTTGCAAAGTGTAACCCATCCAGCTTCATCGGATTTAGTGGTAGCGATACTGGCATGTGTATCACTCTCAGCTTCAGAACGCTTAACTTTTCTTTATTACCGTTTCGTGGAAAAAGTCCTCAAGATGAAATACAAGAGTGATCAAATCGTTCAGGATTCTTAAATGGTCGAACGCCAATTTTCGAATTCTTAAGGAGAAAAATAAAGTTCCCTTCCTCACGATGTAAATGAATATCTAACGATTGACCAGCTGGAACACTGCATAGAAGTCGAGTAATAACAGATAATCTAACAAAAAGTACATTGTCTTCAGATGTGCCTTAATCTCAAAGCAATCTCCTCGCATGAGGTACGTCGATGGGTAAATGCTGCATCGTATGTAATAGGGGGACCGGAAGCGTATTTCCAAACCCTACCCCACTTTTCGAATTTTTGACGTCACGGAAATATCGACTAGTTTCACCTGGCAAGACGGCGTACCCCACGCATGTTCCTAAAACGTACTCGCTGTACCTCCTGCTGTGAGAGCTGCTTCGCTGCTATTGGTTAGAAGAATTTAGACGTAACATAGAGCTTTCGACGTCATTTGTTTTGTCACGTGGTAAAGCTTCTCGTACTCCAGCCATACTTGTTCGGATTAGAGCGGTTATGTTTTAATCCTTTAAAAAAATCAGTTAAGTCAGAGGTGATTTTATGTACAACTGAATTAATTCATATGTTAATATATATTTTCACTTTATGCAATACACACTTGAGAAATACCGGATCATTACAAAGGAACGAAAATGGGTTATTTGCTTGAGAGGGTTATATCCATATAGCATTTTGCTAATGAAATGTTGGAAAAACAATATTTAACATAGTTTATTAATCTTTTATCGTGATACAACCACATTTTTAAGAACAAGATTAGAAAGTTTATAATTATACACCTAAATTTATCTCAGTTTTCACTCTGAGATAGAATCCCAGGAAAAATATTGTTAATGATGGACTAGATCAAAGTAGTTATATAGAGAAAGCACACGTGGGATCTTTGCCTTTACTGAATAACATTTGCCAGTCAATTTACAGCAAAATATATATGCCTACTGTCCATTAAATTAAATATAACATTTGAATCGCTCTTAATATTCTTGTTTTATAAGTAACTTGTCAGTTAATTTTATCAGTAACTTTTAGTATGCATTAGGTAGTCAGGAATATACTTTTTAGACACATAAGCATTGCTTGGATTATCCTAAATTTTCATTTATATTTTAAAATACACAGTGTCATTTCCATTATCTATTTCTACTTCATTACCTTTTTTTTTTTTTTTTTTTTTTTTTTTTTTTTTTTAAGATGGGGATGATCTAGTGTGACAAATTGCATTTTGAATGTATTTTAAATTTACCATTAATATTTTAAACTACATTTTGCACCAATATTTATGTTTGCTCTCCCATTAAGGGAAACAAATATAATAATATAAGTTATTAAATTAAAATTCCTGTGTTTAATTCCATCTTTAACAACAGCCATAAAATATATGGAATTTACATTCTTACCACAGATGTGGTAAGTCATGAACTCATTGGCAACTTTGAAGAGCATTTGCAAACTTGTTGGTGAGTTAGGAGAGGGATGTTTGTTTGCATATCTTTAAATTTATTTCAACGATGCATCCACCACCACCTATTGTTTTACATTTTTCTTCTTCAATACAAGACACGCACAATTCTAGGCTTTTTTTCACCGTTGTTTTCCCTATAAATCTTTTTAATAATAATAATAAAAAAAAAAACAGAAAATTGCAAAATTTTGGCACCAGAATCCTAAAATGAGAAAGGAAAGAGAGGCATGTGATGCCTTTTATGTTGTATGCATGCAGAAAGCAACATCGCCAAAGATTTTACCAGAGACAACAGAAACTGCGGTATGTGGTCCACCCGAATGCTGAAGTACTGAAATTCCCATAGGAGGGATCATAATCTGCAACCACACTGGTGAAAATATCCGGAGAAGTGCTGTATGGGAGAATGCTATGTGTGTACTTGGGTTGCGATATAAATGATTTTTAGTGACATGTGTAGCCACATAAATTTTTCTTCGCATCATGGTTTAGACCATCAATACTTTTTCACAGCATTCTGGTGAGGTTCAGAAAATTAGAAAGTACCAAAATTCATCATTTTAGAATTATTTTGAGTAAGTTATACACTTTGTGAACTGTTACCTTTTTAAAGAGCGACTTTTTTTAAAGGGAGACCCAATTGCTAAATTCTGGGTGTGGATATATCTCTTCCAACAACCTTTTAGTTTGGGTGCCACTGTAGAGACATTAGGATTTTTTTGGAGTGCCGGAGAGATGAAAAATTAGCAACCGCCTTCGCCGGGAATCGAACCACGGACCTCTGAATTACCGGCCCAGCGGGCAGAACCACTATACACCACGAAGGCACTCTAGGAAAGCGGGGGAAATACCTTACAAGGGGAAAAAATTTTCTCCTAATTACAGGACTGAAAATGTTTTTCAATCGCGCGATCTGTTATTGATATTGAATTACAGTCGTGCGATAATTTCGCAGTAAAAATAATTCTCTGATGATTATCCAAGATTCTAGAAGCTTTGGTCTTATATAGAGATGGTCGCCTTAGAGAAATAATGCTTAATATCAATACTTATAATCTTTAGAACTATTGGTCACTTTCAGAAGTGGTCGTTTGAGTAAATACTCTCAGATTCCAAAATTTGTTTATATTCTAAGAAATATTGGACAGAAAGTGATCGGTACATACATGCAAAATTTTATTATTAATTCCCTATTAATTAATTAATTAGATAAAGAAAAATTATGAAATAGTACCGTTTATTACGGAATAATGTAGGAAGTTCTGCAGAACTATATTCATTCGCGTCATTGCACATTGTATCCGGCAAACTACTAGTTCCTCTATTCTTTCGCAAATCCGTAAACGTCTGTCTGATTTGAAACGAAATCCAAAATGGCTGCACCATGAGGTTTACTTGTATGGATACTTTTTGTTGCATGAAAAGTAACGGTAAAATCCTCGTATACGGTGCAGCCTTGGCGCGAATTTGAAAATTATCGCCAAAACCAAAAATGATCCAAAGAACGTCTATATATATATATATATATATTATACACACACAGTATATGTATATACACACATAGTATATATACTATACTATGTTTAACTGTATATTTTCTTTGAATGACCCGTTAACTACTCATCGTATATGTCCCGTTTTGGTGGCCGATAGGTGGCGCTGCAGATCAACAAGATTATACAGATGTTCTATATGTGTGCCGTGGTTCTCCACAACTCTTTCCATTCGCAAAGCAGTGTGTTCCACAGTGGAACGCAGTAAGTCCACATTAATTCCACGAACATGTCGAATAATTGCGTCTTTCAGATGTGCCAAGGTTGCTGGGTGTTCTCGGTAGACAAGATCCTTTAAGAATCCCCATAACGAAAAGTCGCATGGCGTGAGATCAGGCGAGCGGGGAGGCCAAGCTGTGGGGAAACAGCGGCTGATCACACGTGCATCGGTAAAAGTTGCCCGTAACACCTGTTGAACGCCACGAAGAATATGGGGAGGTGCACCATCCTGCATAAATATCGTGTCCTGGAGGCTGCCACGTTGTTGCAGTTCAGGGATCACAAACGTTGTCAACATGTCCTGATACCGTTTTCCTGTGACAGAGCAGGATTTGAACCCTGTTGGAGTCACCTCTTCAAAAAAATAAGGCCCAATGACGAATGTTGCAGTGAAACCGCACCATACAGTAACCTTTGGAGGGTTCAAGGGCACTTGATGGATTGCGCGCTGGTTTTCACTTGCCCAAATGCGGCAGTTGTGCGTATTATTCCTCTAAGCTTTTATCTTTTGCCTTTTTTGAAATTCTTACCTTATTTCATGAACCCTTCTTTTGATGTAAAATATTTTTAGCCTTTTGATGATGTGAGGGTAAACCCTTCGTGCCTACGTACTCCGTAAATTAAACTTCCTTGATCCTTGACTTCTGATTGATCTCCTTCAGAGGTTGAAGTACCCTCATTACAATCCACAGTAATCACAGAAACAAAATCTGCTTACAACTCTTCGAAACTATTTTTTCTGGAAATTTCATCCGGAAAGGTAAAATTCTTGACAAGAATTTCAGCGGGAACAGGCGGAGGATTCTATACCGGTAGATTCTTGGAGACTTTGCAAAGTGTAACCCATCCAGCTTCATCGGATTTAGTGGTAGCGATACTGGCATGTGTATCACTCTCAGCTTCAGAACGCTTAACTTTTCTTTATTACCGTTTCGTGGAAAAAGTCCTCAAGATGAAATACAAGAGTGATCAAATCGTTCAGGATTCTTAAATGGTCGAACGCCAATTTTCGAATTCTTAAGGAGAAAAATAAAGTTCCCTTCCTCACGATGTAAATGAATATCTAACGATTGACCAGCTGGAACACTGCATAGAAGTCGAGTAATAACAGATAATCTAACAAAAAGTACATTGTCTTCAGATGTGCCTTAATCTCAAAGCAATCTCCTCGCATGAGGTACGTCGATGGGTAAATGCTGCATCGTATGTAATAGGGGGACCGGAAGCGTATTTCCAAACCCTACCCCACTTTTCGAATTTTTGACGTCACGGAAATATCGACTAGTTTCACCTGGCAAGACGGCGTACCCCACGCATGTTCCTAAAACGTACTCGCTGTACCTCCTGCTGTGAGAGCTGCTTCGCTGCTATTGGTTAGAAGAATTTAGACGTAACATAGAGCTTTCGACGTCATTTGTTTTGTCACGTGGTAAAGCTTCTCGTACTCCAGCCATACTTGTTCGGATTAGAGCGGTTATGTTTTAATCCTTTAAAAAAATCAGTTAAGTCAGAGGTGATTTTATGTACAACTGAATTAATTCATATGTTAATATATATTTTCACTTTATGCAATACACACTTGAGAAATACCGGATCATTACAAAGGAACGAAAATGGGTTATTTGCTTGAGAGGGTTATATCCATATAGCATTTTGCTAATGAAATGTTGGAAAAACAATATTTAACATAGTTTATTAATCTTTTATCGTGATACAACCACATTTTTAAGAACAAGATTAGAAAGTTTATAATTATACACCTAAATTTATCTCAGTTTTCACTCTGAGATAGAATCCCAGGAAAAATATTGTTAATGATGGACTAGATCAAAGTAGTTATATAGAGAAAGCACACGTGGGATCTTTGCCTTTACTGAATAACATTTGCCAGTCAATTTACAGCAAAATATATATGCCTACTGTCCATTAAATTAAATATAACATTTGAATCGCTCTTAATATTCTTGTTTTATAAGTAACTTGTCAGTTAATTTTATCAGTAACTTTTAGTATGCATTAGGTAGTCAGGAATATACTTTTTAGACACATAAGCATTGCTTGGATTATCCTAAATTTTCATTTATATTTTAAAATACACAGTGTCATTTCCATTATCTATTTCTACTTCATTACCTTTTTTTTTTTTTTTTTTTTTTTTTAAGATGGGGATGATCTAGTGTGACAAATTGCATTTTGAATGTATTTTAAATTTACCATTAATATTTTAAACTACATTTTGCACCAATATTTATGTTTGCTCTCCCATTAAGGGAAACAAATATAATAATATAAGTTATTAAATTAAAATTCCTGTGTTTAATTCCATCTTTAACAACAGCCATAAAATATATGGAATTTACATTCTTACCACAGATGTGGTAAGTCATGAACTCATTGGCAACTTTGAAGAGCATTTGCAAACTTGTTGGTGAGTTAGGAGAGGGATGTTTGTTTGCATATCTTTAAATTTATTTCAACGATGCATCCACCACCACCTATTGTTTTACATTTTTCTTCTTCAATACAAGACACGCACAATTCTAGGCTTTTTTTCACCGTTGTTTTCCCTATAAATCTTTTTAATAATAATAATAAAAAAAAAAAAAACAGAAAATTGCAAAATTTTGGCACCAGAATCCTAAAATGAGAAAGGAAAGAGAGGCATGTGATGCCTTTTATGTTGTATGCATGCAGAAAGCAACATCGCCAAAGATTTTACCAGAGACAACAGAAACTGCGGTATGTGGTCCACCCGAATGCTGAAGTACTGAAATTCCCATAGGAGGGATCATAATCTGCAACCACACTGGTGAAAATATCCGGAGAAGTGCTGTATGGGAGAATGCTATGTGTGTACTTGGGTTGCGATATAAATGATTTTTAGTGACATGTGTAGCCACATAAATTTTTCTTCGCATCATGGTTTAGACCATCAATACTTTTTCACAGCATTCTGGTGAGGTTCAGAAAATTAGAAAGTACCAAAATTCATCATTTTAGAATTATTTTGAGTAAGTTATACACTTTGTGAACTGTTACCTTTTTAAAGAGCGACTTTTTTTAAAGGGAGACCCAATTGCTAAATTCTGGGTGTGGATATATCTCTTCCAACAACCTTTTAGTTTGGGTGCCACTGTAGAGACATTAGGATTTTTTTGGAGTGCCGGAGAGATGAAAAATTAGCAACCGCCTTCGCCGGGAATCGAACCACGGACCTCTGAATTACCGGCCCAGCGGGCAGAACCACTATACACCACGAAGGCACTCTAGGAAAGCGGGGGAAATACCTTACAAGGGGAAAAATTTTCTCCTAATTACAGGACTGAAAATGTTTTTCAATCGCGCGATCTGTTATTGATATTGAATTACAGTCGTGCGATAATTTCGCAGTAAAAATAATTCTCTGATGATTATCCAAGATTCTAGAAGCTTTGGTCTTATATAGAGATGGTCGCCTTAGAGAAATAATGCTTAATATCAATACTTATAATCTTTAGAACTATTGGTCACTTTCAGAAGTGGTCGTTTGAGTAAATACTCTCAGATTCCAAAATTTGTTTATATTCTAAGAAATATTGGACAGAAAGTGATCGGTACATACATGCAAAATTTTATTATTAATTCCCTATTAATTAATTAATTAGATAAAGAAAAATTATGAAATAGTACCGTTTATTACGGAATAATGTAGGAAGTTCTGCAGAACTATATTCATTCGCGTCATTGCACATTGTATCCGGCAAACTACTAGTTCCTCTATTCTTTCGCAAATCCGTAAACGTCTGTCTGATTTGAAACGAAATCCAAAATGGCTGCACCATGAGGTTTACTTGTATGGATACTTTTTGTTGCATGAAAAGTAACGGTAAAATCCTCGTATACGGTGCAGCCTTGGCGCGAATTTGAAAATTATCGCCAAAACCAAAAATGATCCAAAGAACGTCTATATATATATATATATATATTATACACACACAGTATATGTATATACACACATAGTATATATACTATACTATGTTTAACTGTATATTTTCTTTGAATGACCCGTTAACTACTCATCGTATATGTCCCGTTTTGGTGGCCGATAGGTGGCGCTGCAGATCAACAAGATTATACAGATGTTCTATATGTGTGCCGTGGTTCTCCACAACTCTTTCCATTCGCAAAGCAGTGTGTTCCACAGTGGAACGCAGTAAGTCCACATTAATTCCACGAACATGTCGAATAATTGCGTCTTTCAGATGTGCCAAGGTTGCTGGGTGTTCTCGGTAGACAAGATCCTTTAAGAATCCCCATAACGAAAAGTCGCATGGCGTGAGATCAGGCGAGCGGGGAGGCCAAGCTGTGGGGAAACAGCGGCTGATCACACGTGCATCGGTAAAAGTTGCCCGTAACACCTGTTGAACGCCACGAAGAATATGGGGAGGTGCACCATCCTGCATAAATATCGTGTCCTGGAGGCTGCCACGTTGTTGCAGTTCAGGGATCACAAACGTTGTCAACATGTCCTGATACCGTTTTCCTGTGACAGAGCAGGATTTGAACCCTGTTGGAGTCACCTCTTCAAAAAAATAAGGCCCAATGACGAATGTTGCAGTGAAACCGCACCATACAGTAACCTTTGGAGGGTTCAAGGGCACTTGATGGATTGCGCGCTGGTTTTCACTTGCCCAAATGCGGCAGTTGTGCGTATTATTCCTCTAAGCTTTTATCTTTTGCCTTTTTTGAAATTCTTACCTTATTTCATGAACCCTTCTTTTGATGTAAAATATTTTTAGCCTTTTGATGATGTGAGGGTAAACCCTTCGTGCCTACGTACTCCGTAAATTAAACTTCCTTGATCCTTGACTTCTGATTGATCTCCTTCAGAGGTTGAAGTACCCTCATTACAATCCACAGTAATCACAGAAACAAAATCTGCTTACAACTCTTCGAAACTATTTTTTCTGGAAATTTCATCCGGAAAGGTAAAATTCTTGACAAGAATTTCAGCGGGAACAGGCGGAGGATTCTATACCGGTAGATTCTTGGAGACTTTGCAAAGTGTAACCCATCCAGCTTCATCGGATTTAGTGGTAGCGATACTGGCATGTGTATCACTCTCAGCTTCAGAACGCTTAACTTTTCTTTATTACCGTTTCGTGGAAAAAGTCCTCAAGATGAAATACAAGAGTGATCAAATCGTTCAGGATTCTTAAATGGTCGAACGCCAATTTTCGAATTCTTAAGGAGAAAAATAAAGTTCCCTTCCTCACGATGTAAATGAATATCTAACGATTGACCAGCTGGAACACTGCATAGAAGTCGAGTAATAACAGATAATCTAACAAAAAGTACATTGTCTTCAGATGTGCCTTAATCTCAAAGCAATCTCCTCGCATGAGGTACGTCGATGGGTAAATGCTGCATCGTATGTAATAGGGGGACCGGAAGCGTATTTCCAAACCCTACCCCACTTTTCGAATTTTTGACGTCACGGAAATATCGACTAGTTTCACCTGGCAAGACGGCGTACCCCACGCATGTTCCTAAAACGTACTCGCTGTACCTCCTGCTGTGAGAGCTGCTTCGCTGCTATTGGTTAGAAGAATTTAGACGTAACATAGAGCTTTCGACGTCATTTGTTTTGTCACGTGGTAAAGCTTCTCGTACTCCAGCCATACTTGTTCGGATTAGAGCGGTTATGTTTTAATCCTTTAAAAAAATCAGTTAAGTCAGAGGTGATTTTATGTACAACTGAATTAATTCATATGTTAATATATATTTTCACTTTATGCAATACACACTTGAGAAATACCGGATCATTACAAAGGAACGAAAATGGGTTATTTGCTTGAGAGGGTTATATCCATATAGCATTTTGCTAATGAAATGTTGGAAAAACAATATTTAACATAGTTTATTAATCTTTTATCGTGATACAACCACATTTTTAAGAACAAGATTAGAAAGTTTATAATTATACACCTAAATTTATCTCAGTTTTCACTCTGAGATAGAATCCCAGGAAAAATATTGTTAATGATGGACTAGATCAAAGTAGTTATATAGAGAAAGCACACGTGGGATCTTTGCCTTTACTGAATAACATTTGCCAGTCAATTTACAGCAAAATATATATGCCTACTGTCCATTAAATTAAATATAACATTTGAATCGCTCTTAATATTCTTGTTTTATAAGTAACTTGTCAGTTAATTTTATCAGTAACTTTTAGTATGCATTAGGTAGTCAGGAATATACTTTTTAGACACATAAGCATTGCTTGGATTATCCTAAATTTTCATTTATATTTTAAAATACACAGTGTCATTTCCATTATCTATTTCTACTTCATTACCTTTTTTTTTTTTTTTTTTTTTTTTTTTTTTTTTTTAAGATGGGGATGATCTAGTGTGACAAATTGCATTTTGAATGTATTTTAAATTTACCATTAATATTTTAAACTACATTTTGCACCAATATTTATGTTTGCTCTCCCATTAAGGGAAACAAATATAATAATATAAGTTATTAAATTAAAATTCCTGTGTTTAATTCCATCTTTAACAACAGCCATAAAATATATGGAATTTACATTCTTACCACAGATGTGGTAAGTCATGAACTCATTGGCAACTTTGAAGAGCATTTGCAAACTTGTTGGTGAGTTAGGAGAGGGATGTTTGTTTGCATATCTTTAAATTTATTTCAACGATGCATCCACCACCACCTATTGTTTTACATTTTTCTTCTTCAATACAAGACACGCACAATTCTAGGCTTTTTTTCACCGTTGTTTTCCCTATAAATCTTTTTAATAATAATAATAAAAAAAAAAACAGAAAATTGCAAAATTTTGGCACCAGAATCCTAAAATGAGAAAGGAAAGAGAGGCATGTGATGCCTTTTATGTTGTATGCATGCAGAAAGCAACATCGCCAAAGATTTTACCAGAGACAACAGAAACTGCGGTATGTGGTCCACCCGAATGCTGAAGTACTGAAATTCCCATAGGAGGGATCATAATCTGCAACCACACTGGTGAAAATATCCGGAGAAGTGCTGTATGGGAGAATGCTATGTGTGTACTTGGGTTGCGATATAAATGATTTTTAGTGACATGTGTAGCCACATAAATTTTTCTTCGCATCATGGTTTAGACCATCAATACTTTTTCACAGCATTCTGGTGAGGTTCAGAAAATTAGAAAGTACCAAAATTCATCATTTTAGAATTATTTTGAGTAAGTTATACACTTTGTGAACTGTTACCTTTTTAAAGAGCGACTTTTTTTAAAGGGAGACCCAATTGCTAAATTCTGGGTGTGGATATATCTCTTCCAACAACCTTTTAGTTTGGGTGCCACTGTAGAGACATTAGGATTTTTTTGGAGTGCCGGAGAGATGAAAAATTAGCAACCGCCTTCGCCGGGAATCGAACCACGGACCTCTGAATTACCGGCCCAGCGGGCAGAACCACTATACACCACGAAGGCACTCTAGGAAAGCGGGGGAAATACCTTACAAGGGGAAAAAATTTTCTCCTAATTACAGGACTGAAAATGTTTTTCAATCGCGCGATCTATTATTGATATTGAATTACAGTCGTGCGATAATTTCGCAGTAAAAATAATTCTCTGATGATTATCCAAGATTCTAGAAGCTTTGGTCTTATATAGAGATGGTCGCCTTAGAGAAATAATGCTTAATATCAATACTTATAATCTTTAGAACTATTGGTCACTTTCAGAAGTGGTCGTTTGAGTAAATACTCTCAGATTCCAAAATTTGTTTATATTCTAAGAAATATTGGACAGAAAGTGATCGGTACATACATGCAAAATTTTATTATTAATTCCCTATTAATTAATTAATTAGATAAAGAAAAATTATGAAATAGTACCGTTTATTACGGAATAATGTAGGAAGTTCTGCAGAACTATATTCATTCGCGTCATTGCACATTGTATCCGGCAAACTACTAGTTCCTCTATTCTTTCGCAAATCCGTAAACGTCTGTCTGATTTGAAACGAAATCCAAAATGGCTGCACCATGAGGTTTACTTGTATGGATACTTTTTGTTGCATGAAAAGTAACGGTAAAATCCTCGTATACGGTGCAGCCTTGGCGCGAATTTGAAAATTATCGCCAAAACCAAAAATGATCCAAAGAACGTCTATATATATATATATATATATATTATACACACACAGTATATGTATATACACACATAGTATATATACTATACTATGTTTAACTGTATATTTTCTTTGAATGACCCGTTAACTACTCATCGTATATGTCCCGTTTTGGTGGCCGATAGGTGGCGCTGCAGATCAACAAGATTATACAGATGTTCTATATGTGTGCCGTGGTTCTCCACAACTCTTTCCATTCGCAAAGCAGTGTGTTCCACAGTGGAACGCAGTAAGTCCACATTAATTCCACGAACATGTCGAATAATTGCGTCTTTCAGATGTGCCAAGGTTGCTGGGTGTTCTCGGTAGACAAGATCCTTTAAGAATCCCCATAACGAAAAGTCGCATGGCGTGAGATCAGGCGAGCGGGGAGGCCAAGCTGTGGGGAAACAGCGGCTGATCACACGTGCATCGGTAAAAGTTGCCCGTAACACCTGTTGAACGCCACGAAGAATATGGGGAGGTGCACCATCCTGCATAAATATCGTGTCCTGGAGGCTGCCACGTTGTTGCAGTTCAGGGATCACAAACGTTGTCAACATGTCCTGATACCGTTTTCCTGTGACAGAGCAGGATTTGAACCCTGTTGGAGTCACCTCTTCAAAAAAATAAGGCCCAATGACGAATGTTGCAGTGAAACCGCACCATACAGTAACTTTTGGAGGGTTCAAGGGCACTTGATGGATTGCGCGCTGGTTTTCACTTGCCCAAATGCGGCAGTTGTGCGTATTATTCCTCTAAGCTTTTATCTTTTGCCTTTTTTGAAATTCTTACCTTATTTCATGAACCCTTCTTTTGATGTAAAATATTTTTAGCCTTTTGATGATGTGAGGGTAAACCCTTCGTGCCTACGTACTCCGTAAATTAAACTTCCTTGATCCTTGACTTCTGATTGATCTCCTTCAGAGGTTGAAGTACCCTCATTACAATCCACAGTAATCACAGAAACAAAATCTGCTTACAACTCTTCGAAACTATTTTTTCTGGAAATTTCATCCGGAAAGGTAAAA
The DNA here is from genome assembly GCF_044657685.1 of Stegodyphus dumicola. Taxonomy (NCBI): domain Eukaryota; kingdom Metazoa; phylum Arthropoda; class Arachnida; order Araneae; family Eresidae; genus Stegodyphus; species Stegodyphus dumicola. Next base: position 65,627,292 of record NC_140778.1, on the reverse strand, counting down.
TTCTTGACAAGAATTTCAGCGGGAACAGGCGGAGGATTCTATACCGGTAGATTCTTGGAGACTTTGCAAAGTGTAACCCATCCAGCTTCATCGGATTTAGTGGTAGCGATACTGGCATGTGTATCACTCTCAGCTTCAGAACGCTTAACTTTTCTTTATTACCGTTTCGTGGAAAAAGTCCTCAAGATGAAATACAAGAGTGATCAAATCGTTCAGGATTCTTAAATGGTCGAACGCCAATTTTCGAATTCTTAAGGAGAAAAATAAAGTTCCCTTCCTCACGATGTAAATGAATATCTAACGATTGACCAGCTGGAACACTGCATAGAAGTCGAGTAATAACAGATAATCTAACAAAAAGTACATTGTCTTCAGATGTGCCTTAATCTCAAAGCAATCTCCTCGCATGAGGTACGTCGATGGGTAAATGCTGCATCGTATGTAATAGGGGGACCGGAAGCGTATTTCCAAACCCTACCCCACTTTTCGAATTTTTGACGTCACGGAAATATCGACTAGTTTCACCTGGCAAGACGGCGTACCCCAAGCATGTTCCTAAAACGTACTGGCTGTACCTCCTGCTGTGAGAGCTGCTTCGCTGCTATTGGTTAGAAGAATTTAGACGTAACATAGAGCTTTCGACGTCATTTGTTTTGTCACGTGGTAAAGCTTCTCGTACTCCAGCCTTACTTGTTCGGATTAGAGCGGTTATGTTTTAATCCTTTAAAAAAATCAGTTAAGTCAGAGGTGATTTTATGTACAACTGAATTAATTCATATGTTAATATATATTTTCACTTTATGCAATACACACTTGAGAAATACCGGATCATTACAAAGGAACGAAAATGGGTTATTTGCTTGAGAGGGTTATATCCATATAGCATTTTGCCAATGAAATGTTGGAAAAACAATATTTAACATAGTTTATTAATCTTTTATCGTGATACAACCACATTTTTAAGAACAAGATTAGAAAGTTTATAATTATACACCTAAATTTATCTCAGTTTTCACTCTGAGATAGAATCCCAGGAAAAATATTGTTAATGATGGACTAGATCAAAGTAGTTATATAGAGAAAGCACACGTGGGATCTTTGCCTTTACTGAATAACATTTGCCAGTCAATTTACAGCAAAATATATATGCCTACTGTCCATTAAATTAAATATAACATTTGAATCGCTCTTAATATTCTTGTTTTATAAGTAACTTGTCAGTTAATTTTATCAGTAACTTTTAGTATGCATTAGGTAGTCAGGAATATACTTTTTAGACACATAAGCATTGCTTGGATTATCCTAAATTTTCATTTATATTTTAAAATACACAGTGTCATTTCCATTATCTATTTCTACTTCATTACCTTTTTTTTTTTTTTTTTTTTTTTTTTTTTTTTTTTAAGATGGGGATGATCTAGTGTGACAAATTGCATTTTGAATGTATTTTAAATTTACCATTAATATTTTAAACTACATTTTGCACCAATATTTATGTTTGCTCTCCCATTAAGGGAAACAAATATAATAATATAAGTTATTAAATTAAAATTCCTGTGTTTAATTCCATCTTTAACAACAGCCATAAAATATATGGAATTTACATTCTTACCACAGATGTGGTAAGTCATGAACTCATTGGCAACTTTGAAGAGCATTTGCAAACTTGTTGGTGAGTTAGGAGAGGGATGTTTGTTTGCATATCTTTAAATTTATTTCAACGATGCATCCACCACCACCTATTGTTTTACATTTTTCTTCTTCAATACAAGACACGCACAATTCTAGGCTTTTTTTCACCGTTGTTTTCCCTATAAATCTTTTTAATAATAATAATAAAAAAAAAAAAAAACAGAAAATTGCAAAATTTTGGCACCAGAATCCTAAAATGAGAAAGGAAAGAGAGGCATGTAATGCCTTTTATGTTGTATGCATGCAGAAAGCAACATCGCCAAAGATTTTACCAGAGACAACAGAAACTGCGGTATGTGGTCCACCCGAATGCTGAAGTACTGAAATTCCCATAGGAGGGATCATAATCTGCAACCACACTGGTGAAAATATCCGGAGAAGTGCTGTATGGGAGAATGCTATGTGTGTACTTGGGTTGCGATATAAATGATTTTTAGTGACATGTGTAGCCACATAAATTTTTCTTCGCATCATGGTTTAGACCATCAATACTTTTTCACAGCATTCTGGTGAGGTTCAGAAAATTAGAAAGTACCAAAATTCATCATTTTAGAATTATTTTGAGTAAGTTATACACTTTGTGAACTGTTACCTTTTTAAAGAGCGACTTTTTTTAAAGGGAGACCCAATTGCTAAATTCTGGGTGTGGATATATCTCTTCCAACAACCTTTTAGTTTGGGTGCCACTGTAGAGACATTAGGATTTTTTTGGAGTGCCGGAGAGATGAAAAATTAGCAACCGCCTTCGCCGGGAATCGAACCACGGACCTCTGAATTACCGGCCCAGCGGGCAGAACCACTATACACCACGAAGGCACTCTAGGAAAGCGGGGGAAATACCTTACAAGGGGAAAAAATTTTCTCCTAATTACAGGACTGAAAATGTTTTTCAATCGCGCGATCTATTATTGATATTGAATTACAGTCGTGCGATAATTTCGCAGTAAAAATAATTCTCTGATGATTATCCAAGATTCTAGAAGCTTTGGTCTTATATAGAGATGGTCGCCTTAGAGAAATAATGCTTAATATCAATACTTATAATCTTTAGAACTATTGGTCACTTTCAGAAGTGGTCGTTTGAGTAAATACTCTCAGATTCCAAAATTTGTTTATATTCTAAGAAATATTGGACAGAAAGTGATCGGTACATACATGCAAAATTTTATTATTAATTCCCTATTAATTAATTAATTAGATAAAGAAAAATTATGAAATAGTACCGTTTATTACGGAATAATGTAGGAAGTTCTGCAGAACTATATTCATTCGCGTCATTGCACATTGTATCCGGCAAACTACTAGTTCCTCTATTCTTTCGCAAATCCGTAAACGTCTGTCTGATTTGAAACGAAATCCAAAATGGCTGCACCATGAGGTTTACTTGTATGGATACTTTTTGTTGCATGAAAAGTAACGGTAAAATCCTCGTATACGGTGCAGCCTTGGCGCGAATTTGAAAATTATCGCCAAAACCAAAAATGATCCAAAGAACGTCTATATATATATATATATATATTATACACACACAGTATATGTATATACACACATAGTATATATACTATACTATGTTTAACTGTATATTTTCTTTGAATGACCCGTTAACTACTCATCGTATATGTCCCGTTTTGGTGGCCGATAGGTGGCGCTGCAGATCAACAAGATTATACAGATGTTCTATATGTGTGCCGTGGTTCTCCACAACTCTTTCCATTCGCAAAGCAGTGTGTTCCACAGTGGAACGCAGTAAGTCCACATTAATTCCACGAACATGTCGAATAATTGCGTCTTTCAGATGTGCCAAGGTTGCTGGGTGTTCTCGGTAGACAAGATCCTTTAAGAATCCCCATAACGAAAAGTCGCATGGCGTGAGATCAGGCGAGCGGGGAGGCCAAGCTGTGGGGAAACAGCGGCTGATCACACGTGCATCGGTAAAAGTTGCCCGTAACACCTGTTGAACGCCACGAAGAATATGGGGAGGTGCACCATCCTGCATAAATATCGTGTCCTGGAGGCTGCCACGTTGTTGCAGTTCAGGGATCACAAACGTTGTCAACATGTCCTGATACCGTTTTCCTGTGACAGAGCAGGATTTGAACCCTGTTGGAGTCACCTCTTCAAAAAAATAAGGCCCAATGACGAATGTTGCAGTGAAACCGCACCATACAGTAACTTTTGGAGGGTTCAAGGGCACTTGATGGATTGCGCGCTGGTTTTCACTTGCCCAAATGCGGCAGTTGTGCGTATTATTCCTCTAAGCTTTTATCTTTTGCCTTTTTTGAAATTCTTACCTTATTTCATGAACCCTTCTTTTGATGTAAAATATTTTTAGCCTTTTGATGATGTGAGGGTAAACCCTTCGTGCCTACGTACTCCGTAAATTAAACTTCCTTGATCCTTGACTTCTGATTGATCTCCTTCAGAGGTTGAAGTACCCTCATTACAATCCACAGTAATCACAGAAACAAAATCTGCTTACAACTCTTCGAAACTATTTTTTCTGGAAATTTCATCCGGAAAGGTAAAATTCTTGACAAGAATTTCAGCGGGAACAGGCGGAGGATTCTATACCGGTAGATTCTTGGAGACTTTGCAAAGTGTAACCCATCCAGCTTCATCGGATTTAGTGGTAGCGATACTGGCATGTGTATCACTCTCAGCTTCAGAACGCTTAACTTTTCTTTATTACCGTTTCGTGGAAAAAGTCCTCAAGATGAAATACAAGAGTGATCAAATCGTTCAGGATTCTTAAATGGTCGAACGCCAATTTTCGAATTCTTAAGGAGAAAAATAAAGTTCCCTTCCTCACGATGTAAATGAATATCTAACGATTGACCAGCTGGAACACTGCATAGAAGTCGAGTAATAACAGATAATCTAACAAAAAGTACATTGTCTTCAGATGTGCCTTAATCTCAAAGCAATCTCCTCGCATGAGGTACGTCGATGGGTAAATGCTGCATCGTATGTAATAGGGGGACCGGAAGCGTATTTCCAAACCCTACCCCACTTTTCGAATTTTTGACGTCACGGAAATATCGACTAGTTTCACCTGGCAAGACGGCGTACCCCAAGCATGTTCCTAAAACGTACTGGCTGTACCTCCTGCTGTGAGAGCTGCTTCGCTGCTATTGGTTAGAAGAATTTAGACGTAACATAGAGCTTTCGACGTCATTTGTTTTGTCACGTGGTAAAGCTTCTCGTACTCCAGCCTTACTTGTTCGGATTAGAGCGGTTATGTTTTAATCCTTTAAAAAAATCAGTTAAGTCAGAGGTGATTTTATGTACAACTGAATTAATTCATATGTTAATATATATTTTCACTTTATGCAATACACACTTGAGAAATACCGGATCATTACAAAGGAACGAAAATGGGTTATTTGCTTGAGAGGGTTATATCCATATAGCATTTTGCTAATGAAATGTTGGAAAAACAATATTTAACATAGTTTATTAATCTTTTATCGTGATACAACCACATTTTTAAGAACAAGATTAGAAAGTTTATAATTATACACCTAAATTTATCTCAGTTTTCACTCTGAGATAGAATCCCAGGAAAAATATTGTTAATGATGGACTAGATCAAAGTAGTTATATAGAGAAAGCACACGTGGGATCTTTGCCTTTACTGAATAACATTTGCCAGTCAATTTACAGCAAAATATATATGCCTACTGTCCATTAAATTAAATATAACATTTGAATCGCTCTTAATATTCTTGTTTTATAAGTAACTTGTCAGTTAATTTTATCAGTAACTTTTAGTATGCATTAGGTAGTCAGGAATATACTTTTTAGACACATAAGCATTGCTTGGATTATCCTAAATTTTCATTTATATTTTAAAATACACAGTGTCATTTCCATTATCTATTTCTACTTCATTACCTTTTTTTTTTTTTTTTTTTTTTTTTTTTTTTTTAAGATGGGGATGATCTAGTGTGACAAATTGCATTTTGAATGTATTTTAAATTTACCATTAATATTTTAAACTACATTTTGCACCAATATTTATGTTTGCTCTCCCATTAAGGGAAACAAATATAATAATATAAGTTATTAAATTAAAATTCCTGTGTTTAATTCCATCTTTAACAACAGCCATAAAATATATGGAATTTACATTCTTACCACAGATGTGGTAAGTCATGAACTCATTGGCAACTTTGAAGAGCATTTGCAAACTTGTTGGTGAGTTAGGAGAGGGATGTTTGTTTGCATATCTTTAAATTTATTTCAACGATGCATCCACCACCACCTATTGTTTTACATTTTTCTTCTTCAATACAAGACACGCACAATTCTAGGCTTTTTTTCACCGTTGTTTTCCCTATAAATCTTTTTAATAATAATAATAAAAAAAAAAAAAAAAACAGAAAATTGCAAAATTTTGGCACCAGAATCCTAAAATGAGAAAGGAAAGAGAGGCATGTGATGCCTTTTATGTTGTATGCATGCAGAAAGCAACATCGCCAAAGATTTTACCAGAGACAACAGAAACTGCGGTATGTGGTCCACCCGAATGCTGAAGTACTGAAATTCCCATAGGAGGGATCATAATCTGCAACCACACTGGTGAAAATATCCGGAGAAGTGCTGTATGGGAGAATGCTATGTGTGTACTTGGGTTGCGATATAAATGATTTTTAGTGACATGTGTAGCCACATAAATTTTTCTTCGCATCATGGTTTAGACCATCAATACTTTTTCACAGCATTCTGGTGAGGTTCAGAAAATTAGAAAGTACCAAAATTCATCATTTTAGAATTATTTTGAGTAAGTTATACACTTTGTGAACTGTTACCTTTTTAAAGAGCGACTTTTTTTAAAGGGAGACCCAATTGCTAAATTCTGGGTGTGGATATATCTCTTCCAACAACCTTTTAGTTTGGGTGCCACTGTAGAGACATTAGGATTTTTTTGGAGTGCCGGAGAGATGAAAAATTAGCAACCGCCTTCGCCGGGAATCGAACCACGGACCTCTGAATTACCGGCCCAGCGGGCAGAACCACTATACACCACGAAGGCACTCTAGGAAAGCGGGGGAAATACCTTACAAGGGGAAAAAATTTTCTCCTAATTACAGGACTGAAAATGTTTTTCAATCGCGCGATCTATTATTGATATTGAATTACAGTCGTGCGATAATTTCGCAGTAAAAATAATTCTCTGATGATTATCCAAGATTCTAGAAGCTTTGGTCTTATATAGAGATGGTCGCCTTAGAGAAATAATGCTTAATATCAATACTTATAATCTTTAGAACTATTGGTCACTTTCAGAAGTGGTCGTTTGAGTAAATACTCTCAGATTCCAAAATTTGTTTATATTCTAAGAAATATTGGACAGAAAGTGATCGGTACATACATGCAAAATTTTATTATTAATTCCCTATTAATTAATTAATTAGATAAAGAAAAATTATGAAATAGTACCGTTTATTACGGAATAATGTAGGAAGTTCTGCAGAACTATATTCATTCGCGTCATTGCACATTGTATCCGGCAAACTACTAGTTCCTCTATTCTTTCGCAAATCCGTAAACGTCTGTCTGATTTGAAACGAAATCCAAAATGGCTGCACCATGAGGTTTACTTGTATGGATACTTTTTGTTGCATGAAAAGTAACGGTAAAATCCTCGTATACGGTGCAGCCTTGGCGCGAATTTGAAAATTATCGCCAAAACCAAAAATGATCCAAAGAACGTCTATATATATATATATATATATATTATACACACACAGTATATGTATATACACACATAGTATATATACTATACTATGTTTAACTGTATATTTTCTTTGAATGACCCGTTAACTACTCATCGTATATGTCCCGTTTTGGTGGCCGATAGGTGGCGCTGCAGATCAACAAGATTATACAGATGTTCTATATGTGTGCCGTGGTTCTCCACAACTCTTTCCATTCGCAAAGCAGTGTGTTCCACAGTGGAACGCAGTAAGTCCACATTAATTCCACGAACATGTCGAATAATTGCGTCTTTCAGATGTGCCAAGGTTGCTGGGTGTTCTCGGTAGACAAGATCCTTTAAGAATCCCCATAACGAAAAGTCGCATGGCGTGAGATCAGGCGAGCGGGGAGGCCAAGCTGTGGGGAAACAGCGGCTGATCACACGTGCATCGGTAAAAGTTGCCCGTAACACCTGTTGAACGCCACGAAGAATATGGGGAGGTGCACCATCCTGCATAAATATCGTGTCCTGGAGGCTGCCACGTTGTTGCAGTTCAGGGATCACAAACGTTGTCAACATGTCCTGATACCGTTTTCCTGTGACAGAGCAGGATTTGAACCCTGTTGGAGTCACCTCTTCAAAAAAATAAGGCCCAATGACGAATGTTGCAGTGAAACCGCACCATACAGTAACTTTTGGAGGGTTCAAGGGCACTTGATGGATTGCGCGCTGGTTTTCACTTGCCCAAATGCGGCAGTTGTGCGTATTATTCCTCTAAGCTTTTATCTTTTGCCTTTTTTGAAATTCTTACCTTATTTCATGAACCCTTCTTTTGATGTAAAATATTTTTAGCCTTTTGATGATGTGAGGGTAAACCCTTCGTGCCTACGTACTCCGTAAATTAAACTTCCTTGATCCTTGACTTCTGATTGATCTCCTTCAGAGGTTGAAGTACCCTCATTACAATCCACAGTAATCACAGAAACAAAATCTGCTTACAACTCTTCGAAACTATTTTTTCTGGAAATTTCATCCGGAAAGGTAAAATTCTTGACAAGAATTTCAGCGGGAACAGGCGGAGGATTCTATACCGGTAGATTCTTGGAGACTTTGCAAAGTGTAACCCATCCAGCTTCATCGGATTTAGTGGTAGCGATACTGGCATGTGTATCACTCTCAGCTTCAGAACGCTTAACTTTTCTTTATTACCGTTTCGTGGAAAAAGTCCTCAAGATGAAATACAAGAGTGATCAAATCGTTCAGGATTCTTAAATGGTCGAACGCCAATTTTCGAATTCTTAAGGAGAAAAATAAAGTTCCCTTCCTCACGATGTAAATGAATATCTAACGATTGACCAGCTGGAACACTGCATAGAAGTCGAGTAATAACAGATAATCTAACAAAAAGTACATTGTCTTCAGATGTGCCTTAATCTCAAAGCAATCTCCTCGCATGAGGTACGTCGATGGGTAAATGCTGCATCGTATGTAATAGGGGGACCGGAAGCGTATTTCCAAACCCTACCCCACTTTTCGAATTTTTGACGTCACGGAAATATCGACTAGTTTCACCTGGCAAGACGGCGTACCCCAAGCATGTTCCTAAAACGTACTGGCTGTACCTCCTGCTGTGAGAGCTGCTTCGCTGCTATTGGTTAGAAGAATTTAGACGTAACATAGAGCTTTCGACGTCATTTGTTTTGTCACGTGGTAAAGCTTCTCGTACTCCAGCCTTACTTGTTCGGATTAGAGCGGTTATGTTTTAATCCTTTAAAAAAATCAGTTAAGTCAGAGGTGATTTTATGTACAACTGAATTAATTCATATGTTAATATATATTTTCACTTTATGCAATACACACTTGAGAAATACCGGATCATTACAAAGGAACGAAAATGGGTTATTTGCTTGAGAGGGTTATATCCATATAGCATTTTGCCAATGAAATGTTGGAAAAACAATATTTAACATAGTTTATTAATCTTTTATCGTGATACAACCACATTTTTAAGAACAAGATTAGAAAGTTTATAATTATACACCTAAATTTATCTCAGTTTTCACTCTGAGATAGAATCCCAGGAAAAATATTGTTAATGATGGACTAGATCAAAGTAGTTATATAGAGAAAGCACACGTGGGATCTTTGCCTTTACTGAATAACATTTGCCAGTCAATTTACAGCAAAATATATATGCCTACTGTCCATTAAATTAAATATAACATTTGAATCGCTCTTAATATTCTTGTTTTATAAGTAACTTGTCAGTTAATTTTATCAGTAACTTTTAGTATGCATTAGGTAGTCAGGAATATACTTTTTAGACACATAAGCATTGCTTGGATTATCCTAAATTTTCATTTATATTTTAAAATACACAGTGTCATTTCCATTATCTATTTCTACTTCATTACCTTTTTTTTTTTTTTTTTTTTTTTTTTTTTTTTTTTTTAAGATGGGGATGATCTAGTGTGACAAATTGCATTTTGAATGTATTTTAAATTTACCATTAATATTTTAAACTACATTTTGCACCAATATTTATGTTTGCTCTCCCATTAAGGGAAACAAATATAATAATATAAGTTATTAAATTAAAATTCCTGTGTTTAATTCCATCTTTAACAACAGCCATAAAATATATGGAATTTACATTCTTACCACAGATGTGGTAAGTCATGAACTCATTGGCAACTTTGAAGAGCATTTGCAAACTTGTTGGTGAGTTAGGAGAGGGATGTTTGTTTGCATATCTTTAAATTTATTTCAACGATGCATCCACCACCACCTATTGTTTTACATTTTTCTTCTTCAATACAAGACACGCACAATTCTAGGCTTTTTTTCACCGTTGTTTTCCCTATAAATCTTTTTAATAATAATAATAAAAAAAAAAAAAAAAACAGAAAATTGCAAAATTTTGGCACCAGAATCCTAAAATGAGAAAGGAAAGAGAGGCATGTGATGCCTTTTATGTTGTATGCATGCAGAAAGCAACATCGCCAAAGATTTTACCAGAGACAACAGAAACTGCGGTATGTGGTCCACCCGAATGCTGAAGTACTGAAATTCCCATAGGAGGGATCATAATCTGCAACCACACTGGTGAAAATATCCGGAGAAGTGCTGTATGGGAGAATGCTATGTGTGTACTTGGGTTGCGATATAAATGATTTTTAGTGACATGTGTAGCCACATAAATTTTTCTTCGCATCATGGTTTAGACCATCAATACTTTTTCACAGCATTCTGGTGAGGTTCAGAAAATTAGAAAGTACCAAAATTCATCATTTTAGAATTATTTTGAGTAAGTTATACACTTTGTGAACTGTTACCTTTTTAAAGAGCGACTTTTTTTAAAGGGAGACCCAATTGCTAAATTCTGGGTGTGGATATATCTCTTCCAACAACCTTTTAGTTTGGGTGCCACTGTAGAGACATTAGGATTTTTTTGGAGTGCCGGAGAGATGAAAAATTAGCAACCGCCTTCGCCGGGAATCGAACCACGGACCTCTGAATTACCGGCCCAGCGGGCAGAACCACTATACACCACGAAGGCACTCTAGGAAAGCGGGGGAAATACCTTACAAGGGGAAAAAATTTTCTCCTAATTACAGGACTGAAAATGTTTTTCAATCGCGCGATCTATTATTGATATTGAATTACAGTCGTGCGATAATTTCGCAGTAAAAATAATTCTCTGATGATTATCCAAGATTCTAGAAGCTTTGGTCTTATATAGAGATGGTCGCCTTAGAGAAATAATGCTTAATATCAATACTTATAATCTTTAGAACTATTGGTCACTTTCAGAAGTGGTCGTTTGAGTAAATACTCTCAGATTCCAAAATTTGTTTATATTCTAAGAAATATTGGACAGAAAGTGATCGGTACATACATGCAAAATTTTATTATTAATTCCCTATTAATTAATTAATTAGATAAAGAAAAATTATGAAATAGTACCGTTTATTACGGAATAATGTAGGAAGTTCTGCAGAACTATATTCATTCGCGTCATTGCACATTGTATCCGGCAAACTACTAGTTCCTCTATTCTTTCGCAAATCCGTAAACGTCTGTCTGATTTGAAACGAAATCCAAAATGGCTGCACCATGAGGTTTACTTGTATGGATACTTTTTGTTGCATGAAAAGTAACGGTAAAATCCTCGTATACGGTGCAGCCTTGGCGCGAATTTGAAAATTATCGCCAAAACCAAAAATGATCCAAAGAACGTCTATATATATATATATATATATATTATACACACACAGTATATGTATATACACACATAGTATATATACTATACTATGTTTAACTGTATATTTTCTTTGAATGACCCGTTAACTACTCATCGTATATGTCCCGTTTTGGTGGCCGATAGGTGGCGCTGCAGATCAACAAGATTATACAGATGTTCTATATGTGTGCCGTGGTTCTCCACAACTCTTTCCATTCGCAAAGCAGTGTGTTCCACAGTGGAACGCAGTAAGTCCACATTAATTCCACGAACATGTCGAATAATTGCGTCTTTCAGATGTGCCAAGGTTGCTGGGTGTTCTCGGTAGACAAGATCCTTTAAGAATCCCCATAACGAAAAGTCGCATGGCGTGAGATCAGGCGAGCGGGGAGGCCAAGCTGTGGGGAAACAGCGGCTGATCACACGTGCATCGGTAAAAGTTGCCCGTAACACCTGTTGAACGCCACGAAGAATATGGGGAGGTGCACCATCCTGCATAAATATCGTGTCCTGGAGGCTGCCACGTTGTTGCAGTTCAGGGATCACAAACGTTGTCAACATGTCCTGATACCGTTTTCCTGTGACAGAGCAGGATTTGAACCCTGTTGGAGTCACCTCTTCAAAAAAATAAGGCCCAATGACGAATGTTGCAGTGAAACCGCACCATACAGTAACCTTTGGAGGGTTCAAGGGCACTTGATGGATTGCGCGCTGGTTTTCACTTGCCCAAATGCGGCAGTTGTGCGTATTATTCCTCTAAGCTTTTATCTTTTGCCTTTTTTGAAATTCTTACCTTATTTCATGAACCCTTCTTTTGATGTAAAATATTTTTAGCCTTTTGATGATGTGAGGGTAAACCCTTCGTGCCTACGTACTCCGTAAATTAAACTTCCTTGATCCTTGACTTCTGATTGATCTCCTTCAGAGGTTGAAGTACCCTCATTACAATCCACAGTAATCACAGAAACAAAATCTGCTTACAACTCTTCGAAACTATTTTTTCTGGAAATTTCATCCGGAAAGGTAAAATTCTTGACAAGAATTTCAGCGGGAACAGGCGGAGGATTCTATACCGGTAGATTCTTGGAGACTTTGCAAAGTGTAACCCATCCAGCTTCATCGGATTTAGTGGTAGCGATACTGGCATGTGTATCACTCTCAGCTTCAGAACGCTTAACTTTTCTTTATTACCGTTTCGTGGAAAAAGTCCTCAAGATGAAATACAAGAGTGATCAAATCGTTCAGGATTCTTAAATGGTCGAACGCCAATTTTCGAATTCTTAAGGAGAAAAATAAAGTTCCCTTCCTCACGATGTAAATGAATATCTAACGATTGACCAGCTGGAACACTGCATAGAAGTCGAGTAATAACAGATAATCTAACAAAAAGTACATTGTCTTCAGATGTGCCTTAATCTCAAAGCAATCTCCTCGCATGAGGTACGTCGATGGGTAAATGCTGCATCGTATGTAATAGGGGGACCGGAAGCGTATTTCCAAACCCTACCCCACTTTTCGAATTTTTGACGTCACGGAAATATCGACTAGTTTCACCTGGCAAGACGGCGTACCCCACGCATGTTCCTAAAACGTACTCGCTGTACCTCCTGCTGTGAGAGCTGCTTCGCTGCTATTGGTTAGAAGAATTTAGACGTAACATAGAGCTTTCGACGTCATTTGTTTTGTCACGTGGTAAAGCTTCTCGTACTCCAGCCATACTTGTTCGGATTAGAGCGGTTATGTTTTAATCCTTTAAAAAAATCAGTTAAGTCAGAGGTGATTTTATGTACAACTGAATTAATTCATATGTTAATATATATTTTCACTTTATGCAATACACACTTGAGAAATACCGGATCATTACAAAGGAACGAAAATGGGTTATTTGCTTGAGAGGGTTATATCCATATAGCATTTTGCTAATGAAATGTTGGAAAAACAATATTTAACATAGTTTATTAATCTTTTATCGTGATACAACCACATTTTTAAGAACAAGATTAGAAAGTTTATAATTATACACCTAAATTTATCTCAGTTTTCACTCTGAGATAGAATCCCAGGAAAAATATTGTTAATGATGGACTAGATCAAAGTAGTTATATAGAGAAAGCACACGTGGGATCTTTGCCTTTACTGAATAACATTTGCCAGTCAATTTACAGCAAAATATATATGCCTACTGTCCATTAAATTAAATATAACATTTGAATCGCTCTTAATATTCTTGTTTTATAAGTAACTTGTCAGTTAATTTTATCAGTAACTTTTAGTATGCATTAGGTAGTCAGGAATATACTTTTTAGACACATAAGCATTGCTTGGATTATCCTAAATTTTCATTTATATTTTAAAATACACAGTGTCATTTCCATTATCTATTTCTACTTCATTACCTTTTTTTTTTTTTTTTTTTTTTTTTTTTAAGATGGGGATGATCTAGTGTGACAAATTGCATTTTGAATGTATTTTAAATTTACCATTAATATTTTAAACTACATTTTGCACCAATATTTATGTTTGCTCTCCCATTAAGGGAAACAAATATAATAATATAAGTTATTAAATTAAAATTCCTGTGTTTAATTCCATCTTTAACAACAGCCATAAAATATATGGAATTTACATTCTTACCACAGATGTGGTAAGTCATGAACTCATTGGCAACTTTGAAGAGCATTTGCAAACTTGTTGGTGAGTTAGGAGAGGGATGTTTGTTTGCATATCTTTAAATTTATTTCAACGATGCATCCACCACCACCTATTGTTTTACATTTTTCTTCTTCAATACAAGACACGCACAATTCTAGGCTTTTTTTCACCGTTGTTTTCCCTATAAATCTTTTTAATAATAATAATAATAAAAAAAAAAAACAGAAAATTGCAAAATTTTGGCACCAGAATCCTAAAATGAGAAAGGAAAGAGAGGCATGTGATGCCTTTTATGTTGTATGCATGCAGAAAGCAACATCGCCAAAGATTTTACCAGAGACAACAGAAACTGCGGTATGTGGTCCACCCGAATGCTGAAGTACTGAAATTCCCATAGGAGGGATCATAATCTGCAACCACACTGGTGAAAATATCCGGAGAAGTGCTGTATGGGAGAATGCTATGTGTGTACTTGGGTTGCGATATAAATGATTTTTAGTGACATGTGTAGCCACATAAATTTTTCTTCGCATCATGGTTTAGACCATCAATACTTTTTCACAGCATTCTGGTGAGGTTCAGAAAATTAGAAAGTACCAAAATTCATCATTTTAGAATTATTTTGAGTAAGTTATACACTTTGTGAACTGTTACCTTTTTAAAGAGCGACTTTTTTTAAAGGGAGACCCAATTGCTAAATTCTGGGTGTGGATATATCTCTTCCAACAACCTTTTAGTTTGGGTGCCACTGTAGAGACATTAGGATTTTTTTGGAGTGCCGGAGAGATGAAAAATTAGCAACCGCCTTCGCCGGGAATCGAACCACGGACCTCTGAATTACCGGCCCAGCGGGCAGAACCACTATACACCACGAAGGCACTCTAGGAAAGCGGGGGAAATACCTTACAAGGGGAAAAAATTTTCTCCTAATTACAGGACTGAAAATGTTTTTCAATCGCGCGATCTATTATTGATATTGAATTACAGTCGTGCGATAATTTCGCAGTAAAAATAATTCTCTGATGATTATCCAAGATTCTAGAAGCTTTGGTCTTATATAGAGATGGTCGCCTTAGAGAAATAATGCTTAATATCAATACTTATAATCTTTAGAACTATTGGTCACTTTCAGAAGTGGTCGTTTGAGTAAATACTCTCAGATTCCAAAATTTGTTTATATTCTAAGAAATATTGGACAGAAAGTGATCGGTACATACATGCAAAATTTTATTATTAATTCCCTATTAATTAATTAATTAGATAAAGAAAAATTATGAAATAGTACCGTTTATTACGGAATAATGTAGGAAGTTCTGCAGAACTATATTCATTCGCGTCATTGCACATTGTATCCGGCAAACTACTAGTTCCTCTATTCTTTCGCAAATCCGTAAACGTCTGTCTGATTTGAAACGAAATCCAAAATGGCTGCACCATGAGGTTTACTTGTATGGATACTTTTTGTTGCATGAAAAGTAACGGTAAAATCCTCGTATACGGTGCAGCCTTGGCGCGAATTTGAAAATTATCGCCAAAACCAAAAATGATCCAAAGAACGTCTATATATATATATATATATATTATACACACACAGTATATGTATATACACACATAGTATATATACTATACTATGTTTAACTGTATATTTTCTTTGAATGACCCGTTAACTACTCATCGTATATGTCCCGTTTTGGTGGCCGATAGGTGGCGCTGCAGATCAACAAGATTATACAGATGTTCTATATGTGTGCCGTGGTTCTCCACAACTCTTTCCATTCGCAAAGCAGTGTGTTCCACAGTGGAACGCAGTAAGTCCACATTAATTCCACGAACATGTCGAATAATTGCGTCTTTCAGATGTGCCAAGGTTGCTGGGTGTTCTCGGTAGACAAGATCCTTTAAGAATCCCCATAACGAAAAGTCGCATGGCGTGAGATCAGGCGAGCGGGGAGGCCAAGCTGTGGGGAAACAGCGGCTGATCACACGTGCATCGGTAAAAGTTGCCCGTAACACCTGTTGAACGCCACGAAGAATATGGGGAGGTGCACCATCCTGCATAAATATCGTGTCCTGGAGGCTGCCACGTTGTTGCAGTTCAGGGATCACAAACGTTGTCAACATGTCCTGATACCGTTTTCCTGTGACAGAGCAGGATTTGAACCCTGTTGGAGTCACCTCTTCAAAAAAATAAGGCCCAATGACGAATGTTGCAGTGAAACCGCACCATACAGTAACCTTTGGAGGGTTCAAGGGCACTTGATGGATTGCGCGCTGGTTTTCACTTGCCCAAATGCGGCAGTTGTGCGTATTATTCCTCTAAGCTTTTATCTTTTGCCTTTTTTGAAATTCTTACCTTATTTCATGAACCCTTCTTTTGATGTAAAATATTTTTAGCCTTTTGATGATGTGAGGGTAAACCCTTCGTGCCTACGTACTCCGTAAATTAAACTTCCTTGATCCTTGACTTCTGATTGATCTCCTTCAGAGGTTGAAGTACCCTCATTACAATCCACAGTAATCACAGAAACAAAATCTGCTTACAACTCTTCGAAACTATTTTTTCTGGAAATTTCATCCGGAAAGGTAAAATTCTTGACAAGAATTTCAGCGGGAACAGGCGGAGGATTCTATACCGGTAGATTCTTGGAGACTTTGCAAAGTGTAACCCATCCAGCTTCATCGGATTTAGTGGTAGCGATACTGGCATGTGTATCACTCTCAGCTTCAGAACGCTTAACTTTTCTTTATTACCGTTTCGTGGAAAAAGTCCTCAAGATGAAATACAAGAGTGATCAAATCGTTCAGGATTCTTAAATGGTCGAACGCCAATTTTCGAATTCTTAAGGAGAAAAATAAAGTTCCCTTCCTCACGATGTAAATGAATATCTAACGATTGACCAGCTGGAACACTGCATAGAAGTCGAGTAATAACAGATAATCTAACAAAAAGTACATTGTCTTCAGATGTGCCTTAATCTCAAAGCAATCTCCTCGCATGAGGTACGTCGATGGGTAAATGCTGCATCGTATGTAATAGGGGGACCGGAAGCGTATTTCCAAACCCTACCCCACTTTTCGAATTTTTGACGTCACGGAAATATCGACTAGTTTCACCTGGCAAGACGGCGTACCCCACGCATGTTCCTAAAACGTACTCGCTGTACCTCCTGCTGTGAGAGCTGCTTCGCTGCTATTGGTTAGAAGAATTTAGACGTAACATAGAGCTTTCGACGTCATTTGTTTTGTCACGTGGTAAAGCTTCTCGTACTCCAGCCATACTTGTTCGGATTAGAGCGGTTATGTTTTAATCCTTTAAAAAAATCAGTTAAGTCAGAGGTGATTTTATGTACAACTGAATTAATTCATATGTTAATATATATTTTCACTTTATGCAATACACACTTGAGAAATACCGGATCATTACAAAGGAACGAAAATGGGTTATTTGCTTGAGAGGGTTATATCCATATAGCATTTTGCTAATGAAATGTTGGAAAAACAATATTTAACATAGTTTATTAATCTTTTATCGTGATACAACCACATTTTTAAGAACAAGATTAGAAAGTTTATAATTATACACCTAAATTTATCTCAGTTTTCACTCTGAGATAGAATCCCAGGAAAAATATTGTTAATGATGGACTAGATCAAAGTAGTTATATAGAGAAAGCACACGTGGGATCTTTGCCTTTACTGAATAACATTTGCCAGTCAATTTACAGCAAAATATATATGCCTACTGTCCATTAAATTAAATATAACATTTGAATCGCTCTTAATATTCTTGTTTTATAAGTAACTTGTCAGTTAATTTTATCAGTAACTTTTAGTATGCATTAGGTAGTCAGGAATATACTTTTTAGACACATAAGCATTGCTTGGATTATCCTAAATTTTCATTTATATTTTAAAATACACAGTGTCATTTCCATTATCTATTTCTACTTCATTACCTTTTTTTTTTTTTTTTTTTTTTTTTTTTTTTTTTAAGATGGGGATGATCTAGTGTGACAAATTGCATTTTGAATGTATTTTAAATTTACCATTAATATTTTAAACTACATTTTGCACCAATATTTATGTTTGCTCTCCCATTAAGGGAAACAAATATAATAATATAAGTTATTAAATTAAAATTCCTGTGTTTAATTCCATCTTTAACAACAGCCATAAAATATATGGAATTTACATTCTTACCACAGATGTGGTAAGTCATGAACTCATTGGCAACTTTGAAGAGCATTTGCAAACTTGTTGGTGAGTTAGGAGAGGGATGTTTGTTTGCATATCTTTAAATTTATTTCAACGATGCATCCACCACCACCTATTGTTTTACATTTTTCTTCTTCAATACAAGACACGCACAATTCTAGGCTTTTTTTCACCGTTGTTTTCCCTATAAATCTTTTTAATAATAATAATAAAAAAAAAAAAAAAAACAGAAAATTGCAAAATTTTGGCACCAGAATCCTAAAATGAGAAAGGAAAGAGAGGCATGTGATGCCTTTTATGTTGTATGCATGCAGAAAGCAACATCGCCAAAGATTTTACCAGAGACAACAGAAACTGCGGTATGTGGTCCACCCGAATGCTGAAGTACTGAAATTCCCATAGGAGGGATCATAATCTGCAACCACACTGGTGAAAATATCCGGAGAAGTGCTGTATGGGAGAATGCTATGTGTGTACTTGGGTTGCGATATAAATGATTTTTAGTGACATGTGTAGCCACATAAATTTTTCTTCGCATCATGGTTTAGACCATCAATACTTTTTCACAGCATTCTGGTGAGGTTCAGAAAATTAGAAAGTACCAAAATTCATCATTTTAGAATTATTTTGAGTAAGTTATACACTTTGTGAACTGTTACCTTTTTAAAGAGCGACTTTTTTTAAAGGGAGACCCAATTGCTAAATTCTGGGTGTGGATATATCTCTTCCAACAACCTTTTAGTTTGGGTGCCACTGTAGAGACATTAGGATTTTTTTGGAGTGCCGGAGAGATGAAAAATTAGCAACCGCCTTCGCCGGGAATCGAACCACGGACCTCTGAATTACCGGCCCAGCGGGCAGAACCACTATACACCACGAAGGCACTCTAGGAAAGCGGGGGAAATACCTTACAAGGGGAAAAAATTTTCTCCTAATTACAGGACTGAAAATGTTTTTCAATCGCGCGATCTATTATTGATATTGAATTACAGTCGTGCGATAATTTCGCAGTAAAAATAATTCTCTGATGATTATCCAAGATTCTAGAAGCTTTGGTCTTATATAGAGATGGTCGCCTTAGAGAAATAATGCTTAATATCAATACTTATAATCTTTAGAACTATTGGTCACTTTCAGAAGTGGTCGTTTGAGTAAATACTCTCAGATTCCAAAATTTGTTTATATTCTAAGAAATATTGGACAGAAAGTGATCGGTACATACATGCAAAATTTTATTATTAATTCCCTATTAATTAATTAATTAGATAAAGAAAAATTATGAAATAGTACCGTTTATTACGGAATAATGTAGGAAGTTCTGCAGAACTATATTCATTCGCGTCATTGCACATTGTATCCGGCAAACTACTAGTTCCTCTATTCTTTCGCAAATCCGTAAACGTCTGTCTGATTTGAAACGAAATCCAAAATGGCTGCACCATGAGGTTTACTTGTATGGATACTTTTTGTTGCATGAAAAGTAACGGTAAAATCCTCGTATACGGTGCAGCCTTGGCGCGAATTTGAAAATTATCGCCAAAACCAAAAATGATCCAAAGAACGTCTATATATATATATATATATATTATACACACACAGTATATGTATATACACACATAGTATATATACTATACTATGTTTAACTGTATATTTTCTTTGAATGACCCGTTAACTACTCATCGTATATGTCCCGTTTTGGTGGCCGATAGGTGGCGCTGCAGATCAACAAGATTATACAGATGTTCTATATGTGTGCCGTGGTTCTCCACAACTCTTTCCATTCGCAAAGCAGTGTGTTCCACAGTGGAACGCAGTAAGTCCACATTAATTCCACGAACATGTCGAATAATTGCGTCTTTCAGATGTGCCAAGGTTGCTGGGTGTTCTCGGTAGACAAGATCCTTTAAGAATCCCCATAACGAAAAGTCGCATGGCGTGAGATCAGGCGAGCGGGGAGGCCAAGCTGTGGGGAAACAGCGGCTGATCACACGTGCATCGGTAAAAGTTGCCCGTAACACCTGTTGAACGCCACGAAGAATATGGGGAGGTGCACCATCCTGCATAAATATCGTGTCCTGGAGGCTGCCACGTTGTTGCAGTTCAGGGATCACAAACGTTGTCAACATGTCCTGATACCGTTTTCCTGTGACAGAGCAGGATTTGAACCCTGTTGGAGTCACCTCTTCAAAAAAATAAGGCCCAATGACGAATGTTGCAGTGAAACCGCACCATACAGTAACTTTTGGAGGGTTCAAGGGCACTTGATGGATTGCGCGCTGGTTTTCACTTGCCCAAATGCGGCAGTTGTGCGTATTATTCCTCTAAGCTTTTATCTTTTGCCTTTTTTGAAATTCTTACCTTATTTCATGAACCCTTCTTTTGATGTAAAATATTTTTAGCCTTTTGATGATGTGAGGGTAAACCCTTCGTGCCTACGTACTCCGTAAATTAAACTTCCTTGATCCTTGACTTCTGATTGATCTCCTTCAGAGGTTGAAGTACCCTCATTACAATCCACAGTAATCACAGAAACAAAATCTGCTTACAACTCTTCGAAACTATTTTTTCTGGAAATTTCATCCGGAAAGGTAAAATTCTTGACAAGAATTTCAGCGGGAACAGGCGGAGGATTCTATACCGGTAGATTCTTGGAGACTTTGCAAAGTGTAACCCATCCAGCTTCATCGGATTTAGTGGTAGCGATACTGGCATGTGTATCACTCTCAGCTTCAGAACGCTTAACTTTTCTTTATTACCGTTTCGTGGAAAAAGTCCTCAAGATGAAATACAAGAGTGATCAAATCGTTCAGGATTCTTAAATGGTCGAACGCCAATTTTCGAATTCTTAAGGAGAAAAATAAAGTTCCCTTCCTCACGATGTAAATGAATATCTAACGATTGACCAGCTGGAACACTGCATAGAAGTCGAGTAATAACAGATAATCTAACAAAAAGTACATTGTCTTCAGATGTGCCTTAATCTCAAAGCAATCTCCTCGCATGAGGTACGTCGATGGGTAAATGCTGCATCGTATGTAATAGGGGGACCGGAAGCGTATTTCCAAACCCTACCCCACTTTTCGAATTTTTGACGTCACGGAAATATCGACTAGTTTCACCTGGCAAGACGGCGTACCCCAAGCATGTTCCTAAAACGTACTGGCTGTACCTCCTGCTGTGAGAGCTGCTTCGCTGCTATTGGTTAGAAGAATTTAGACGTAACATAGAGCTTTCGACGTCATTTGTTTTGTCACGTGGTAAAGCTTCTCGTACTCCAGCCTTACTTGTTCGGATTAGAGCGGTTATGTTTTAATCCTTTAAAAAAATCAGTTAAGTCAGAGGTGATTTTATGTACAACTGAATTAATTCATATGTTAATATATATTTTCACTTTATGCAATACACACTTGAGAAATACCGGATCATTACAAAGGAACGAAAATGGGTTATTTGCTTGAGAGGGTTATATCCATATAGCATTTTGCTAATGAAATGTTGGAAAAACAATATTTAACATAGTTTATTAATCTTTTATCGTGATACAACCACATTTTTAAGAACAAGATTAGAAAGTTTATAATTATACACCTAAATTTATCTCAGTTTTCACTCTGAGATAGAATCCCAGGAAAAATATTGTTAATGATGGACTAGATCAAAGTAGTTATATAGAGAAAGCACACGTGGGATCTTTGCCTTTACTGAATAACATTTGCCAGTCAATTTACAGCAAAATATATATGCCTACTGTCCATTAAATTAAATATAACATTTGAATCGCTCTTAATATTCTTGTTTTATAAGTAACTTTTAGTATGCATTAGGTAGTCAGGAATATACTTTTTAGACACATAAGCATTGCTTGGATTATCCTAAATTTTCATTTATATTTTAAAATACACAGTGTCATTTCCATTATCTATTTCTACTTCATTACCTTTTTTTTTTTTTTTTTTTTTTTTTTTTTAAGATGGGGATGATCTAGTGTGACAAATTGCATTTTGAATGTATTTTAAATTTACCATTAATATTTTAAACTACATTTTGCACCAATATTTATGTTTGCTCTCCCATTAAGGGAAACAAATATAATAATATAAGTTATTAAATTAAAATTCCTGTGTTTAATTCCATCTTTAACAACAGCCATAAAATATATGGAATTTACATTCTTACCACAGATGTGGTAAGTCATGAACTCATTGGCAACTTTGAAGAGCATTTGCAAACTTGTTGGTGAGTTAGGAGAGGGATGTTTGTTTGCATATCTTTAAATTTATTTCAACGATGCATCCACCACCACCTATTGTTTTACATTTTTCTTCTTCAATACAAGACACGCACAATTCTAGGCTTTTTTTCACCGTTGTTTTCCCTATAAATCTTTTTAATAATAATAATAAAAAAAAAAAAAAAAACAGAAAATTGCAAAATTTTGGCACCAGAATCCTAAAATGAGAAAGGAAAGAGAGGCATGTGATGCCTTTTATGTTGTATGCATGCAGAAAGCAACATCGCCAAAGATTTTACCAGAGACAACAGAAACTGCGGTATGTGGTCCACCCGAATGCTGAAGTACTGAAATTCCCATAGGAGGGATCATAATCTGCAACCACACTGGTGAAAATATCCGGAGAAGTGCTGTATGGGAGAATGCTATGTGTGTACTTGGGTTGCGATATAAATGATTTTTAGTGACATGTGTAGCCACATAAATTTTTCTTCGCATCATGGTTTAGCCCATCAATACTTTTTCACAGCATTCTGGTGAGGTTCAGAAAATTAGAAAGTACCAAAATTCATCATTTTAGAATTATTTTGAGTAAGTTATACACTTTGTGAACTGTGATGAACAAAAATTAATAAGCTGTGCTTCCCTCAAACCAATTTTCTTTCTTCCACATAATGATTTATTTGCATATATCAGAACTTTACTATTGCAATATGCTTTTGGAATGATTATTATTTCAATCTATGAGATTTTTATTTTACCACCAAAGAAAACGCACAGACATCATTGCTGGGAAATAACTACCTCTAAAGATCTGACATGTATTAATAATAAATAGATACCTTTGTCACAATTTGAATTATCATTTTTAAAGCACATATGCTTTATACTTTATATTTAATTATGTTAAAAAAAAAAAAAAAAAAAGTACTATCCTACTTGATCTGGTTTTCCTACCTGAGCTGGTGAATGAACTCACTAGTTTGACTCATTGATTAAGATAACACAATCTGTATGTATGGCTTTTACAGTTATATTATTCTTCAGTTCAGAACTAAGTAAGTGCTACATAGCAAAAAGTTAAAGTAGTTTTTTTTTTAAAGTGACCGTTGTTTCAGCTAACTTTGGTAGAAAAAATTAGCAGCCCTTAGATGCTTTGCCATGTTCAAGTAACCTAACCAAACCCTCGTTAGAACATTATAAGTGACTACAGCTATAGTTGTGCATAGAACTTTGCAAATAGAAGGATAAATAATATAAATGAATTTTTTCCAGATGAATCTTAATACATCAACACCATCAAGGATCACATCCATGGTCTGCATTAAAAAAATGCCACGTTATGTCATGCATTATGCATCCCCATACAGGTCTGAAACCAAGTGTAATCGTATGGTCCATTACATTCCAGTTGCCTTCACGTTTAATGCTCATCAGTGGCCAGGGCAACCTGTATGAGTGCAATGGGCAGCAAGACATAGGAGCGTCAAAATTTTTAGAATTTTGGCAGGAACTGGAAGGCATAATTTGCAAGCAGCAGTTATTCTATTTAGGTGATAAAATATGTAGCTCTGACTTCGCTAGCAGCCAAGCAGTAAAGTAGTTGAATACTGATAATTCGACCTGGGTTTACATTCTAGCGAACAGGTTGGCTGCACGTGTGTTTTCATAGTTTTCTGCATATATGAAATATGTATAAGCTAACTTCTCTTTGAAAGTACCTCTACCTTAGCCAAGTTACTATACTGTAATCAAATAAATTAAACACCCCCCCCAAAAAAAACAGCCTCCATGTTTAATGTGCAGTTGAACAGGCACCATTGTTTAGGGCTACTGTAAATGATTTATCAGATTTAAAAATTCTAATATTGAAAATATTATGCATATTATAATGATTGAATCCAAGTAAAGAATGAGAAATTATCCAAATTTTCTTTACGTACAACAAATGTTTTGCTGTGTATGTTATGTGAGCACCAGCTACATTATGTAAAAAAATACCATGTGAGCACCAGGTGCATTTTGTACATAACATATTAACAGTACATTATGTACAAAAATGCACTCCTTAATGTTTGCCCAATCGAAGACTTCAAATGTGATAGATGATGCAGTACGGAAACTCGTACAAAAAATGTGAAATCAATAGCCATTTGGAAGTGTGCTATGTGATCAATGTTCATAAAATGTATGTAGCATGCAAGGTAATTTTTTAGTTTCTAGTTCATTTCCAAAAATTGATTATTGTATGTATACCATTTATAAAAAGGCAGTGTTTGTAAAATCTGATGAATCATTTATTATTACTCTGAGGTTTTCGAAGCTCACTGCTGTCTATCTTTAGAGGTTGTCTAGAACTAGTGATCAACAAGGAATGTATGGCACATAACAGAGAACAAATCCTAAATTCCCATCATTTTTTTTATTGATCTATTAATCCCTTGATCTATGATTTCATCAGATCTGTTATCTACTGAATATATCAGGCCTATGATTATAAAAAAACTAACGTACCACAGTCTACCCATGGCTACATCAGCTGAAAACTGGTAATAACTGAAATCTACTTTTCTCATATATTCTAGGTGCACATCCAGTATCTGTTTATCTTCATGCAATGGCTGTACGAGGTGGTATACTCCAAGTTTAACTGTTTTTTAAACCATGTACTTTAAGTCTAACTGATTTGCTTACACATGTACAGTTAAACCGTGTATTAAAATTTATTTGTATAATAAATATGGCTTTATCTCCCGTCTTCAGTAATGTTATGCTTTTAAGGGCCATCAGTGTTTTAAGATTACAACAGTTATTTATATTAATGTTAACCCCCCAAAATAATAAATCATTGTGGAAATCTACAAATTAGACAAACTGCAATTATCATTTTCTTCTAATATTTAATCTAAAGCAACGGTTCTCAACCTTTTGACTAACACGTACCATCTAAACAAAAATTGAAAACCTTTAATATCACCACCACTCCTGAACAAAGCTCAAATCACATAAATTTACGAGTGTTAGAAAAAAATTTAATTTTTTAATTTAATAGTTAAAAATACTTTGCTTCTTTGTATACCATGGTTGAAAACCCCTGATCTAAAGAAATGTTCCTATGTTGTTTAGATTCATCCACAATCATTCTGCAAATAAATTGAGGAAATTTTTATATTTTTATCTATTAACAGTCAAATGGTAATTGCGTTAAGTGATAATATCAGTAGAACATATTCGCTGTACTGATGATTTTCATACTCTTTCTCAAATGTACACATAACTACTAATAATTTATTCATAGTAAATCATTAATAGAAGTTTTTACTCTTTGATGAAACACATTTTACTTAACTTATCTTTTATGCACTTTTGTAACATACATGTTAAACGTCAGTTTACATATTTTCTAATTAATATTTCTTTCACTTAAATCATCATTTCCTAGAAACCGGTATTGCTGTTTGTTATTAATTTTTCATTAAAATGCTTTCATAAGTTTTTTTTTCCTTCTCAGAATTTTACTTCATGTGATGAATAAGTATTATTTCCATTAAGTTGGAAAATTTGGATCTAGGAAAATATAAAGTTTGTCCAGTTTTGTCTGACATCATTCTAAATCTCAAAACAAATCTATAGCACATTACTTTAGAGACAATTTTGATTAAAAAATTTGTGCAAAATAACATTAACAAGAGAAATTATCCTAGCTGTATCTAAGCAAATGTTCTGTGATACATATTTATGTAGGTATAATATATTTATGATATATTTTATTATAAAGATTAAGAGTTTTACTAAACATACATCACTTAACCTAACTTCATATTTAAAGACACAAAACGTTTGTACACTGATCTCAGGCAGGTCATGGCTGGCTTGGTCTTTCATGTATTTTCTATTCAGAAAAGCAGGTATGAGACAAATATCATTTAGTAGCTTCCATGAGAGCATCTCTCAAGCAAAATACTTGTCAAAATTAATTAATTAGCTTTTAAAGGTACATTAAAAGCATGATGTTATGAAGAAGAGAAAAGTTTCACAAAGCAGAAAAAAAAATCTAAATTACAAATTAGCATGAAATCCAGCCTTAGTCCTATGAAGCTTTATTATAGCACTATTATATTTATTGTTTTAAACTCTAATTCATTTACTCAGAAAAACCATTCTATTAAGAAATTTTATATAACCATCATTAAGAAAAATATATTGTTTTTATATGACTACTTCATTTTAGACAACATATTACTTTATGAAGCCAAATAATAGATATACAAGACTTAGTTGAATATCAATTGTGTAGATCTTGTGAAATTTTAATATATAATTAGGTGCTTTATTAGTGTTGGAAACATGATTTTGTAAGTAATTATTTTCTTCTCAGAAGACATGCTGTATTTTTGTCTTAAATCTGGCTGGTATTTTCTAGGGAAGATAATCTTTTAGAAGACTTTTGCTTACATTTTTGTTTGATTTATCCCTTAGAAAATTTCATGAATATCATGATGTTGACTGAGCAATGCTACTAAGGCATTAGTTTTATATCATTATGCCACAATGGCAAATGATATGAGAGCGACTAAATGGCTAGTCAATAAGACAGTGATTATTTCTGGTGTTTTTTATTAAACACGATCTGTAGCTTTCATAAGTATAATAAAATCTGAGATAGAGTTAGTAATTCATCATGAATCAACTTGACTGCTTTATGTAATCTTAAACAATGACTAAGACCTATGGAAAAGCCACTTTAATAAGGAAGTGTACCAAGTGTCTTTCTAAATTTACAGCTGATATCACTCAAAACAGTTTTATGTATCTTATCATGCACATAAATTATGTCATGATGCAAAATATTTTCCCAACATGATGATAATATAAGTCGAGCCTCCAGCAATGCACACTTCACATTATCAGATACACCCCATTAAATAGATAGTTCCTGATTTCGAAGCAGAGAACCACTGTACACATATATAGCAATCCTGTAACTGTCTAGTAGTGGGTGGTTTTACTATACTTTACCTTGTTGTAATGATGCTATTAATTATATCTTCAAAGATATCCCTAATTAATATATATTCAAATATTAATTTGATCCAAGACACTCTGATATTTATTAGTAACAAAGTTTCATGCACATATTATGCGAATATAATTATTTTGGCTTTGTATATATTGTTAATGTTTACTTCAGGAAAGTTTGGCTATGTTGTAATTGTAAGTCACTTTGTTTTTTATTTGCAATCTACTGGTGGTTGGGAAAAGTATAAAAGAAAATCATCTAATATGAATGTGTGGTCAACTCCATTGATGGCTGCATGAAGTCTTTAGGCGCTATCTATCCTGCATCAATAATTTTTTATACAGAAATATGCAATAGTTTTATAAACTATGTAAAGTACTTACTCTTGAAGTCTCTTAGATAACTGTTAATCAATAATACACTAATAGCCATTAAAATTGCTATAGCATGAAGGAAAGCAAATAAAAAAAATATTTGTCATGCATAAATAGTATGGCATGAAGATAAAATGATTAAATTTGTAAGCAGCTTGGGGGTTTACAAGGGTGCGAAATCAGTCGAAACAACTGCTCCACCTGGCAGCTAAAAACGGCCCTTATCCAGTTAGGCACTGAGTAGAATTTCACTTGAATGACAGAAATCGGCATCTCATTCCATTCTGATTCAAGTCCATGCCACACTTCATCAATCGTATTAGATGGAGAGGGTTGCTAGGCCAGTCCTCAGCAAACCACGAGCAGGTATTTTCAATGGGTGACAGATCTGGAGACCGTACAGGCCAGGGCAGCAATCAAATGCACTGCATACCGAGGAAGGTCAGAACACAATGTGCAACATGTGGTCTTGAATTATCCTGTTGGAAGATTGCATTTGGCAGGCCTCAAACATAGGGCACAACCCCTGGATGTAAGATGTCACAAATGTACCGATCTGGCATTCAAATTACCATCGATCCGAACTAAAGATGTGTGTGCCATGTGCTCAGTGGCTGCCTATACCATCACATTAGGGTTCTTATGCTGATACTGAATGCAACCAGGCGATGTGCAGTCTCCTTGGAGCCTCTAGACACTTATACGATCATCAGAATAATGCACACAGAAACGGGACTCGTCTGAAAAGACGACATTGTACGCCTCCTATATCCAGCTTTGTTGTTGGACACACCACAGTAGCCATCTTTCTCTGTGCTGCATTGTTAAGGAAAGCTAAAGTAATGGACACTGTGCTGATAGTCCATGCTGATGCAAACATTGACATACCGTACGAGCAGATACTGGGCATGCTGCAAATATGCCTGTTTTCTGACTAATGGTCTGTGATGTGATTGTAAATTTGGAGGGCTGACCTCACAATATGCCTGTCCTTTCAGATATTAATCATGGGACGGCAATGAGATCCTGCATGCCGTTCAGTATAATCCTCAGCATTCCATACATGCCATATTCGCTTAACAGTGGTTGGATGTCGACTAGTGCAACGGGCAATATCACAGAACGATAATCCACACACTCTATAGGCAACAATCCTGGCTCTACTGAATTCTGACCCTTGCTGGTAAGCATTTCTTCTTATTATTTAAGGCATACCATGATATTCTGAGCACATTCCAACCTTGCAAAGTGCTTTCCGAATGACAAATCCACTACACAACTTTTTGAAATTATTAATTCACCATGCCAAACTTTGCCTAGAAATACCATAATGACCGTTTCCAAGTTTTTGAATGCTTATTTTTTTCCTGCGATTCACATAAATTAGTATGCAACTGAATACCCACATCCAAAACTGAAACAATGTTTTTTGATACATTACTTGTGACAATGACAAAGTAGTGTTCTAGTTTGCCTTTTTGTATCTTTTTAAAAGACAGACATCATCAGAAGTTGCTCTATATTTTTAAATAATCGAAAACAATATTCTTTTTCAGAATATCGGTTATTACTGCAAATATTAACAGTCCTCCATTTTTTAATTTTAGTTCCAGAAAATATTAACATACCAATGAAATATTAAAAGATTAAACTGTTCTTCTGTCAAAAATTTTTAAAAATACAAAACCAATCTTGTTTTATTAAAAAATAAATAAAAAATCCCTTCATGCCAAGCTCCAACTCCCTCAAAATTGAATCTCTAATGTTAAATCAAAATTCTCTTACATTATATCACAACCTCTGATATTTGAAAATCTAAAGTACAATAATAAATACTTTTATGCTCCGGTAACGAAATTTTTTTTGCATAATTATATATTTTGTTTGCCGAAATTTGTCTTCCTAGTAAACGTATCTTATGCCGTCCAAATAAAATACTTCAAGCGTTATGTCTGAAAAGGTTTGTGTTCTATATTCTTTACCAGCTGTACCTTTCAGCTGTTTATTATTAATTCAGAATTGTATATGCATACAAAATTTATTACGTCTTATACAGCAAATTACAAATTACCCTTTCACAACAGTTCAGAATCCATGCAATCGGCTTGTCACGTGACCAAATAAGTGACGTTTTTTACGTTGCAAGCCGGTCAGCCAATAGTGATTCAGCATTGTCACAGCAGGGGGTACGGCGAGTACATTTTAGGAACATGCGTACCCCACTTTTGACTACTACGGCGCGCTTTTGAAAGAATTGTGGTGCTGAATAGAGTGTTTAGGTGGTAATTGTGAGATTTTCGCAATTTAAATTATTATGAGTGGAAATTTACGCAAAATCTTTAGTGAATGGTTATTGCGTATCGCCGTAGTATATCTGAGGAAAGAGGAGAATAATTCACTGCTAATGTATACATTAACAGTATGAAAAATTTGGAAGGTGATACTCGGCAATATATGTGATGCATTCATCGCAAAATTCAGCTACGCCAGTAAAACAAACGAGAGTGTTCGAAAAATTTATCCACATCTGAAGTCACTATAAAAAAATTGTATGTGTGCCAACACAGATGTTTTAATAATAATAATAATAAACACTTGCAGAAAACTTCAAATCAAGGAATAAGAATTGCAGTGCGTCTGTGTGCTTAAAAACTACGAAGCATTCTGCAGACTTTTATGCCAAAATCAAGGTTGACAAATATATTAATAAATTTTAATGTTTCTTTTAGTGTATATATTTCAAAAGTATTAAAATAACTTGGACAGTTGTTTAATTGATTAAAACAGCAATAAAGTTCTTTTATAAAGATATACAAGGAACTTCATAATTATCAAAATATTTCATTGTTTTGGTGAAAAACTGAAATTTACTAAATTAACTAACTTTTATAACATTAAATTTTTTCGTAACTGTAGTATTATGCTCCGTTTTAATAAAGCTTAAATATTTTATTCATTATACTTTAAAATATTTTCTTATTTATTTACTAAATGTGTTAAGAATTTCCATACATGCTTGTGCAGTGTGATTGTATGTTTGTGTAATAAACTTTGATTTTCATGAACGAAAAAGAAATACAATCTCCGAATAAGTACTTTCTCGTTTTCCAGTTCCTGTGTTTAGCTGTAAAAGTAAATTCACTTCAAGTATGTGTCTATGCAATTTTGACGGTGTAAATACTGAAATGATTGTATAGTAAAAACAACTAAAAAAATATCCAGAAAGCTCTTGAAATTTTGGATAGTCAAGCATATAAAAAATGAAATACTGTAATAAGTGAATGGAAGAATAAACTACTAGTCTGAACTCATAAAAACAGTTCATCTTATTTGTATCAACTTGACTATTTAATATTATGCACGATTTTGAAAAAAATGTATGCTGCTGATCTTTGGAATATGATAACGGGTGATTTTTACGATGGTTGTTATGTGGATTAAGACTGCAAGTTGAGACTTTAAATATGAATAGTAATCTGAAAATTTGTAGTAGTAACTTTATATCCAACAATCTCTGCCTAATAACTTCCATATTTTAAGTAATTAAAAATATATATTTTTAACCACTTGTTATTAATTTTATAAAGTACACATTTAAATTTTATTTACTTTCATCTATTTTAATGTTAGCCATTATAAATTTTATACTACTTTTTTAAGATTTCATAGTTGCTAATTAAACTTCCTTTACAATTTATTTAGGTATTTTATACATACATTATTATTTTATGTAAGAAAGGGATTTATTTGCAATAGATATACAGTGAAAATCATTTAACACAAAACTGAGGGGACTGAAATATTTTTTCGTGTTAAAGGATATTAATATATATGTGGGAGTCATCAACGTCCAATGCTGAATTAGAATACCAGGATTATGACGTCATCAGTATACCATCACAGCCCAGCGCAGTAAGAATCATCCCATACAGCGCTGAGTGGATGGCAGACGTGAGCAGTCGGCTCACGCGTCTTCAAGAGTTTACGAACTTTAATTGTGCTTTCGATGTTATGCCTTTACATCATTATGTTAATCCTGCATACCGTTAACTTCATCTTTATATACTTTTATTTCTTTCTATTAAATAAACCATTTAAATATTACTTCGTGCTCTCATGCTGTGAATCAAGTCAAATTCTACAAAAAAATATGGCGACCAACCGTGCGGCCTCGAATTCCAAAATGTTCGAGTAGTAGAACTGTGCTTTGAACTGTTGTCACAAGTTATTCGATTTATTGGATTACTCGTATAAAGTGTGGATTACCCAATTGACGACGATCATCTGTCGGGTGAGTACAAAACTTTCTTTCCAATATGAAGTTAGTAGAAATTCCAGAATTGGAAGCAGCTTTAAAGAACAGTAAAAGTTCTGAAATCAAAAGTTTGCATAAGCTTATTTTTAATACTGATGGAAATCGAAATAACCGGAAAAGATTACGTGAATTTTCTGGCTTTATATTTAAACCAGATTCTGAAGAATTTAATAAGAAAATAGATACAGTGCAGAATAGTTTTACTTTGAATGAGTTAATTAAAATTTGCAATGTACTGTGCATAAATTCAGAAGGTTTAAAAACGGAAGTCGTAACCCGAATTGTCTCTTACCTATGTGATTTATCTGTATTATTTGAAAATGTTTTGCATGAAGAAAATAGTGATATTGAAGATGAAACTATTAATAAATTTTCTGAAGTAATGCTTGATGATAATCAAAGAGACAATCCTGGTTTTAATGAGTCTCAAGTAAATAACAGTATGCAGCTTCCAATTCAAGATCATTTTAAACCTCATCTTAGTTTTTCTGATATTGAAAGTATTGTTAATCCTTTTTCTGGTAATGCATATGAAAATGTTGATAAATGGATTGATGAATTTGAAGATGTTATAAATTCTTTGAAATTAAGTGATTTGCATAAATTAGTTTTTGCTAAAAGATCATTAAAAGGTAAAGCGAAACTATTTATTCAGAGTGAACCTAAAGTTAATGACTGGTCTAAGTTAAAAAAGCTTTTGAAATCTGAATATGGTAAAGCTTTTAATTCTGCTGAGTTGCATGAAATGTTATGTAAACGTAAATTAATGCCTAATGAATCTTTAGATGAGTATTTTTTGAAAATGAAAGAAATGTGTTCGCGAGGTAACATTGAAGATGCTTCATTAATTAAATATGTTATTGATGGTATTCCCGATTCTGTGGTTAGGAAAACTATACTGTATGGTTGCGAAACAATATCTGAATTTAAACAAAGGCTTAAAATTTATGATAAAATGAGATCGGACAATGATAAGTTTAAAAATCTGAAACCGAAAGTAGACACTCAAGTTAAAGATAGAAGTAAGCTTTCGTCATCAAACCGAAATCAATCTAACGTTAATAAGGTCAAATGTTTTAATTGCCAGGAATTAGGGCATTATTCTAAGCATTGTGTAAACAAATCAAAGGGTGTAAAATGTATAAAATGTAAGAAGTTCGGGCATTATTCAACAAACTGTCCAGAGCAGACCCCCAAGACACATCAAGCAGCTTTATTACAATGAATTTGTGACAAGGATAGAATTAGGAAGACTGTAGAAATAAATAATCATTTAGTTGATAGTTTAGTTGACACTGGTTCAGATGTAACGATATGCAGCGTAGAGTTATACAAGCAGATTGGTTCTCCTTATTTAAATTGTAGTGATATCACATTAAACGGAATTGAATCAAAACAAACGTACCCTATCGGCTTTTTTATTTCTGATATTTCAATTGATGGGTTTTCACTTCGTACGAAAATTTATGTTGTTAAGTCATTATGTAATCAAATTGTATTAGGTTTGGATGTATTGAGTCAGTTTAACTTCTCTTTTACTGAGAATGGCCTTCAAATAATTTCTCATCGGAATAAAAGTAATGTAAACTTGATAACTGCTGAGTCATCTCGAAATTCTAACGTGCGTTGCGTTATGGGAAATTTGAATATTGCAATCTCATTGAAGAATGCTTATGATCCTTCGCGATCGTCTGGCGTCTCTGTTAATGTAAACAAAAGTCCCGAAAGCGGAAGTAGCTCGATGTTTAATTACCTTTCACATCTGGTGGATGCTATTTCTGTCAACGAGATTGATTTATCGCATATTTCAAATGCAGAACATAAAGAAAGACTGTGCAATTTAATTAATTCGTACCAGCCTCGGAAAAATAGACAATCTGACTTCAAGATGCAAATAAATTTATGCGATGATATTCCTGTCTGTCAAAATAGAAGATACATGTCTTTCGCGGAACAAAAAATTGTTGACGATCAAATTAAGGAATGGTTGAAAGAGGGCATAATAAAGCCTAGCAATTCTAATTATTCTGCGCCTATTGTTTTGTGTAACAAGCGTAATAATTCGAAACGTTTATGCGTGGACTATCGGAAATTAAATAAGAAGATTATTAAAGATAAATTTCCACTACCTTTAATTCCGGAAGTACTTGATCGCTTAGAACAGTCCAAAGTCTTCACGACACTAGATTTGAAAAATGGCTTTTTCCATGTAGACATAGACGAAAATTGCACCAAATATACCGCTTTTGTAACACATAATGGTATCTACGAATTTCTTAAAGCTCCTTTTGGTTTATGTATTAGTCCAAATGTTTTTCAAAGGTACACTTATTCAGTATTTCGTGACTTGCTAAATGAAGGTGTACTAATTATTTATATGGATGATATAGTCATACCGGCTAATGATGAAGTTGAATGTTTAGACAAATTAGAAAGAGTACTCAAAACTGCTTCGGAGTATGGATTACAACTAAATTTCAAAAAGTGCCAATTCTTAAAACGTAAAATTGAATTTTTGGGACATGTAATTGAAAACGGAACTATTCGACCATCACCTTCCAAAACTGTTGCTGTTCGAAACTTTCCACAACCGCGTAACTGTAAACAACTACAAAGCTTTTTAGGACTAACAGGATATTTTCGTAAATTCATTCCTCAGTATGCTAAAATAGCTAAACCTCTTAGTGACTTACTTGGAAAAGGTATTGGTTTTAAGTTCGATTCCGAACAACAGGAAGCTTTTTGCAGATTAAAAGAAATTCTCTCTCAGGCACCTGTTCTACACATATTTAGGCAAGGATATCCATTAGAACTCCATACTGATGCTAGTAGTCAAGGCTTTGGTGCGGTATTACTCCAATTGTCTGATGATGGTAATTATCACCCAATCCATTATATGAGTAAGAAGACTTCACCGCAGCAAGAGAAACTCTGTAGTTACGAATTAGAAGCCCTTGCAGTAATAGAAGCTCTGAAGAAATTTCGAAACTATTTGTTAGGGACTAAATTCAAAATTGTAACTGACTGTAGTGCTTTTCAGAAAACTTTAGATAAGAAAGATTTAACTCCTAAAATTGCGAGATGGGCAATGTTTATTGAAGAATTCGATTACGAAATTGTACGTCGTTCAGGAAGCCAAATGAAACATGCTGATGCTTTAAGTAGAAATGCTTTAATTTTAACATCATACACATCCGATGTAACTGAGAAGATTCGGTTAGTACAACAACAGAATGAAGATGAACATGTGAAGTTAATCAAGAATTTAGTTGAGAAGGGAGAAGAAAATGGATTCTTCGTGAGAAATGATATTTTGTACAAATTTGAAAATGGTAAAGATCTAGTAGTGCCAGAATCCTTACAGAATGAAATCATACAGAAGGTACATAAAAAAGGTCACTTTGCTGTAGATAAAACTGTGAATGCTGTAGAGCAAGAATTCTATATTCCCAGACTGAAATGTAAAGTTGAAAAAGTAATTGCTAACTGTATAGAATGTATACTGTACAACAAGAAGCAAGGAAAAGCAGAAGGATTTCTTCATCCTGTACCGAAAGAAAACGTTCCCTTGAGTACGTATCATATCGACTTTATTGGACCTCTTCCATCGACGAACAAGAGATACCAACACATTCTAACTGTTGTCGACGCTTTTACGAAATTTACTTGGTTCTATCCAGTGAAATCACCAACTACGCAAGAAGTTATTTCAAAATTGAAGCAACAACAGACTGTATTTGGAAATCCAGCGAGAATCATTTCAGATCGAGGTAGTGCCTTTACATCGAAAGAATTTTCAGCTTATTGTACTGAAGAAGGAATAGAACATGTCAAAATTACTACCGGTATTCCAAGAGGTAACGGACAAATTGAGCGAATTCATAGAATTTTGATTCCTTTTTTGTCAAAATTATCACATGAAGATTCAACGAAATCGTTTAAGTATGTTCCAGATGTTCAGAGAATAATCAACAGTACAACTACGAGAAGTACGAAATATTCACCGTTTGAGCTTCTCATATGCACGAAAATGAAGAATAAAGAAGATTTGAGAATTAGTGAGATATTGAATGAAGAATATCTAAAACAATTGATACAAGAACGTGACAAAATGAGAGAAGATGCGAAAAACAACATTTTGAAGATACAAGAAGAGAATCGAAAACAATTCAACAAGAAACGTAAAAAACCGAAACTATACAAGATTGGCGACTTGGTAGCCATTCAGAGAACTCAATATGGGACTGGTTTGAAACTACGACCTAAGTTTCATGGACCGTATAAAATCATAGCTGTTCGATCAAATGATAGATATGAAGTCGAGAAAGTAGGATGCCATGAAGGACCAAACTTGACATCTACTGCGGCTGACCATATGAAGCCATGGTCAAATTGATTTGATGTTTGTATCAGCTCAAAGCCTAAGGACCTGATACTTTTTTTTTTTTTATTATTATTATCTTTGCAGGTACATGATGGTGATGTCCATTCAACAGACATCGAGGACGATGCCTCTTCAGGCTGGCCGAAGCTGTGGGAGTCATCAACGTCCAATGCTGAATTAGAATACCAGGATTATGACGTCATCAGTATACCATCACAGCCCAGCGCAGTAAGAATCATCCCAGACAGCGCTGAGACCTGGTCGAGAGTGGATGGCAGACGTGAGCAGACGGCTCACACGTCTTCAAGAGTTTACGAACTTTAATTGTGCTTTCGATGTTATGCCTTTACATCATTATGTTAATCCTGCATACCGTTAACTTCATCTTTATATACTTTTATTTCTTTCTATTAAATAAACCATTTAAATATTACTTCGTGCTCTCATGCTGTGAATCAAGTCAAATTCTACATATATATATATATATGTTCAAAAAAATTAAGCTTATTAGAGTACATTTTATTTACATAGATATGTGTATATGCATGTATTTAATAAAAATCAATGAAACAAAAACATCCACAAGAACTTGATAGAATTTAATACAAAATTTTCAAGTTTTTTGAAAAACAAAACATTTATTGAGTTTTGGGAGAATAATCTGATATTTTTCTTTGCATTGTCTTTTTTTAGCATCAAATTGTTCAATGTCAAACATTTTGTTATTCATTTCACCATTGGAATGTGCGTCTGAATAACTGTCCATACTTTTTATGATGTTCCTCATTTCGGATGACGTGGGAACAGGAACTGCATTATTCATTTTATTTTCGTCATCAGAATCTGCATCAATGATATTTTTTTAGCTTTAAACAAACTCCAAAATAACTTTGTCCGCCATAATTTAGGCTGTACACACATTATCATAAATTACTGCAACAAATTCTTCTGATAGTACAGTACAACAGTTCATTAATACAGAAACTTTCTCAAACATTTTATTAAGTGTCAGCTCAGTTTCCCTATCCTACTTCTCTATTTCTTTTGGCGCCAAAGAATCTGATACTTTTGAGAATTGTGTGTAATGAAAATAATTTCCATTCATCCTTGGAGTTGCTGAATTCCATGCAGTGCAACATATGAGCCAAACTCACTAATTTTTACTCGCACTGCCATGTACTCGTGACCGAATTCCAAAGCTAACTGATGAGAGATGAGATTTTTGTGTGGCGTTTGTAGAGGTGGAAGGCGAAAGTAGCGTAGATAAACAAAACTGGCTCGTGTCGCAGGCTATTCCGAGGGTATTTCAAAGCCAAATTAGCCTCTTTTCTACGAAATATGTGAAACCACCTCTCTTTTATTTCACATCCCGCTTAAATCTCATCTGCGGTGCCAGTGTTTTCTGTATTTTGTTCATTTCCAGAAAGGATATCTTTTCGTGTTAAGAGAAACAAAATGCATGAAAATACATAGTAGTTTGTTGGGACGGTTGCAT
Organism: Stegodyphus dumicola; assembly: GCF_044657685.1. Classification (NCBI taxonomy): domain Eukaryota; kingdom Metazoa; phylum Arthropoda; class Arachnida; order Araneae; family Eresidae; genus Stegodyphus; species Stegodyphus dumicola. The sequence goes on along the minus strand of NC_140778.1, from coordinate 65,588,970 downwards.
TATTTCGTGTTAACCGATATTTCGCCTTAAGTGATTTCACGTTAAACGTATTCCATCATATACAGATGCGTTTGGACTATGTATATACAAATAATTTTTTAAAAGGAAAATTTATAATCCTTCCAAAATTTTTCGTGCATTATGCTGTTAAAAATTGATTAGTAAATATATAAAGAAAGAAATTTAGAACAAATTTTTCAGAAAGAATAAAAATTGAAATTCAAATTAACTTGGTAAAATCCTATAAAAGTCGAATATCAAATATTATTTTTAGACTAGTAAAATCTTTTTAAATTGTAAGATAATTTTAATGATTTTATTTCCCCCCCCCCCCCCCCCCATTTTTCTTTGCTACTGCTGTTTGATAAGAGGTTCTAGTAAAGTTTTGAGTTAAGATTATTTTGAACTTTCAAAGATTTTCCATTGCAGGATTTTAATTTTTTCTACATTTTTAAGGGCATGTTTCCATTTTTTTTTTTTTTTTTTAAGATTCTTTTTAGATTAGAAAAATATTTTTAAATTGGAAGATATTTTTAATGATTTTCCTTCGCTTTGAGGAGTAGAATTTTCAGGTGAACTATTAAGATAAAAAATATATTGAAATGGCTTATCAAATGATTCTGGATACAGAAAAGCAAGGATTTTGTTTTAGAAGGGGAAATGTAATTACCGTATTTGACGGCATATAAGACGCACTTTTTTTCCTAAATTTGATCTAAAAAAAGTTACCTGCATCTTTTACGTGAAGGACACAGGTTAACTTTCAATACTGAATGCTATTTTTAGCCCGGATAAAGGTCTAGACACTCATAACTTTTTCTACATCTACATGTGTGTGGCCTTCTAAATAAGGGTGTGTCTTATATGCCGTCAAATACCGTAAATTTGACATACCTCGTCTTGACGATATTATGTTGAAGTTGGTTGGATTCCTTGCCTTTCTTGTTCTTTTATACTATTTTTTCGTTTGTCTTGTGATGGTGTATTTTAACACGTTGACTGCCGTGGGGTCCACCGGTGACCGGCAGTCAACTTGGCTACAGCGCCGTGGGTGATACCGGCGATGCGACCAATAGTAAAATACGTAATTAGAATAAATATCGATACTGATAAATTTTTAAATAGTACCATTGTTACTATAATGATTTGAAGAATAATAAATTGTAAAAATTTAAATTATAAATCGAAAAAATGGTCTACAGATGTTTGGGGGTCTTCGGTGACAACCAGCATGAAAAATGCATTAAGCACGATTATATATAACATAATGTTCTGCAGATAATATTTCAACATAATATATATCACATAATAAAAATTTCAAGTCGGCATCATGGGCAAATCACGTAAAATGCACGCTGCAGTCAACGTGTTAATTTTTACATTTTAAAGTATTTTATGAAGATCATTTGAACTTCAATTTTTTAGTCTTTGTGAAAAGTTGGTTCTAAATTTCTTTATATATATATATATATATATATATATATAAGAACTATACTCCTAGAAAAAAGTAATTTATATACAGTACAAAGTCTTTAATTCGGACTCGTCGGGACTTCGGCAATTCCGGATTATAGATCATCAATTTAAATCTGGTAAGATGGCATGCAGAAATTATAAAATTAAAAATATGAAACAGTAATTTATGAAATAAAGAGCAATTATGATCTAAAGGGTATCAAAATTTACAACAAAAAAAGCTTAATATTTATTTATTTACTTTATTAAACATTTCTTTCAATGTAAGTTGTTTAAGTTGCTTCGTTTTATGTGATAATACTTTCTCTTTAATTCTATAAACAGACATAATTTCTTGTTCAGTTACAAAGTTTCGCTGTTCAAGTCCTATAATTGCTGTGCTGAGATTACCGACTAACTTGTCAATCGAATTTTTTTCTTTTTCACTAACCTCTCTGTCACTTTCTTCATGCCTTTATCCATTTTTTGCAGCAATTCCACTTTTTGTTTGATGGACATCGAAACATGCTTTCGCTTTTCGGAAAGTCTTTTTGACATAATCGAAAGTTCAAGCTTACTTTTTATAAAATTGCTCTAACAGCCTGCAAAAAATAATATGCATGATTCAATTAGAAGATTAAGGAACAACACAATCTGCAACTTTAACTGAAATAGATAATTAGATAATTTTAGCGTAGCTTATACTGTCTGTTATACATTAAACGCACGCATGTGCAGAAAGTTTGTAGCTTTGAGGTCCGGATTATAGATCATTCCAGATTATGGACGTCCGGATTAATGACTTTATACTGTATTTATTTATCCCACACTTTCATTTTGACACATTTTAGTACATGCTTTTCCTCAATGTTTTAAAAGTTGATTTTTTGTTGAACTGAAATATGTAATATGGAAAAATTCTATCAAAAAACATAATTCAACTCAGAATTGAAACAGGAGATAAATAGAGATAATAATGTGGGGTATTTGATCCTCTTCCCCTAATAGTCATTTGAAACATTTTAGCGTGTTTTTCCATTCAGCTGAAACAGTAAAAATATAGAAAAATTCCCACAAAAACATAATTTGGCTGAGAAACAAAACAGGCAAAAAAAAAAAAAAAAAAAAAAAAAGGGTTCGCGTCAGGAAACTGATTGGTTTAAAACAGGGCTTCTTAAACTTTTTTTCAGTTGTGACCTTTTTTTATCATAGATATTTTTTAACGACCCCAAAATATTTACGAAAATTTTGTGGAACCCCCATAAGCATTGTGAAAATCCAACACACACGTGAGTGAAACTGTCAATTTTTTCACTTGTACTGTAAGATAATATGGCAGCTTTAGGTCATTATCTTTAATTTCTCATTTTAAGACATAAAACAATGTGAAAATTTTAATTAAGTAACAGATGAAATGACAGCGTCATGTGCAAAGCAAGTAAAATGAACATTTATATTATAAAAAGAATGCGTTGAAACATTTTTGTTTTTCTCTTTGTCTGTATTGTCTTATCTTCATCTATTTTCAGATACATTGTGTAAAAATATTCGGTAATTGTAAAATTATTATATTAAGTTCAAGAAATACCAAAACTAATAAAATTTTTTGCGACTCCCTGCTGTAGATGGGGGTTGGAATCTACAGTTTAAGAAAGTTGTCTGAAATAACGTTACAATATTTGATTTTGCTAGAGCTTTAACTGAGGCCACAGCCAGTGCGGTTATGGCAGGTGTGCAAAATTTTGGAATTTACAGAAATATCAAGTAGCAAAATTTTTGGAATTTAGGAGTGGAAAAGTTTTTAGAATTTAGGACCCACAGAGATAGCATAGCACAACAAAATATACCTGTTGAAGCTAGGACTCCAGTGCATGGTTATATTCTTGTCAGGAGTGTATGCCTGAATGCAGAGATGCATTTTGAGTCATCATCACTAGGTCACCAGCCTACACAGCATTGTGCGATACGTCATTCATGTAAATACGGAATAAAATTGATTGCACTAACCTAATTCATGTAAATACGGAATACAATTACTGTAATTTTTGAATAAGAATAAAACACTTGCTTTCTGTTCATCTGAAATGGGATAGATTTTCTAGCTGTTATTCCAGCAGAAATTTGAAGAAACGGATCATTCTGTATTCAGTTAGATAAACAAATACACAAGCTATGAACATAAAATATTAAACCGTAATTCACTTTTCACATTGGACAGCCAATGTTTATCAATTTTCATCATGTGAAAATTGATAGTACTTACGGTCGTAGTACGTTTAGTAAGTCGTACTTTCCCGTAATTTTGAAAATACTCTATTGCATGGTGTTCAGTTAAAGACAAGCCCGAAATCTTTTTTTTTTTTTTTTTTTTTTTCCAAAATGCAATTGATAACTTGTATTGTTTTTTTACAAAATTTAAACCTGGGAGTCATGAACAAATTTGTGGAGGGGTCACCAAATCCAAAGATATTTATTTGACAATAAAAGGTATATGGAATTTGAAGAGAACTTTGGATGTTTTTTAACATTTCCATATTTAAATTTTGATTTGTATGTTATGCTTGATGATTTCCAAACAGGTTGAATCGAATTTCAATGCAATTGCATATGCGTAGCTAAGATGTAGTTTTTTTCGACTATGTTAGTAGTGTCTTGCATGTAATTGTAATATGCATCATTTATAAACTATGTTTCTCAATTCTAATCAAATTTGTTGTCAAGTAAGCACATAACATTTCCTAAGTATTGGAAAATTCAATAGTGTCTCAAAGGATAATAAAAACAATTTTGTTTTAGCTGCAATTTTGTTCATGATGGTTAAATGGCCCAAAATAGATACCCAATGTTCACAAGAGAAAAGGGATGGATGGACCAACATCAAATAAACTTAGAGAAAAACTATTAATGAAAATGCAAACAATAATAAATCCAATGGCTCTCTTTCTACTTCTAAGAAAATTGAGTAAATATCAGGAAGAGTTTATTTTATACTGTTTTATATGTCGCATTATTAATGGAAAATGAATATCCATTGTGTGTTCAATGCAGTGAAAACTTGGCACATAGAAAGTATGAAACCAGCGAAATTAAAAACACATTTAGAAACGGTACTTTTCCGTTTTGCCGGTGCAAACGATAAAGCTGCCAACAATGGTACAACTGATGCCAAACAGAATACCTTCACTGGCAACCTTCTACGCCTCATTTTCAAAACAAGTTGCAGCCATTTCTTATCAGATTGACTGTACTGGCATACAATTACATAGAATTTGTACAAGATAGTTAAATTTTATGCTCTAAGACCATTCATGGTAATTAAGTCAATTAGAATGCAATCACACTGCTCATCCGAAGGCGAAAATATAGAAAAGACAAAATCACGGGTCAAATTCATCAATTCTAATGAGAATGGACTAGCGAAGTAAAGCACTGTGGTTTTATGTAATTTCTGAATACACTATTCGTACGAATTGAAATAATTCTTGCATTTAAATTTGCATTCCAAATAAGGATTTAATTTGTCATTAATGTAGATAATTACTGAGAAAATTAGATTTTTGCAGTGTAGTTTACGTGAGATGAGATCACGTGATGCGAACCGACAAATCAGGATGTTAAAACATGAAAACATAGTAAATTCTTAATGTCTTTTCACAAATTTATTGTCTTTATTTATTGGCATTTTTACAAAATTTTAAAAGGTATTAAAATGTTTATGCCTTCAAAATAAAAAATTCTTAAAACTAACGTTTGTTAAAATTTTTTATGTGTATATTGTATGTTGTCGACAACAAAGTCTGCTTGGCGAAATTTGCACCAGTGAAACGGAAAGAACCTCAGAAACTAAACATAAAGATTAAGTATATAAATCTGAAGAATTTTTTTAAGGAATGAGCTAAGAGCATGAAAAATTAAAATATATTTTTGAAAAAATATACAACAGTTCCTGAGAAGATTTACAGGCATCTTAAAAGTTTCATATTTAATTGCAAAAAATTTAAAACCTCATACAATTGGAGAATCACTCATTCTTCCTTCAGCAATTCAAATAACATCATTTATGCATGCAGAAAAATAAAGTAATGATTTAAAAAGAATAGCATTAAAAAAAGATACCGTTTCTCACCAAATTTCTGTAATATCAGACATTATAGAATACAAAATCCAGTCCTTACTATAAAACTTGATGAAGCTACCGACATTATAAAAATGTCTCAATTCATCGTTTATCTGAGATACATTTTTGAAGACGACACAGTAGAATATTTTTTATGTTGTAATATTTGGAAAGGAAAAGCAACTGGAGAGAAAATATTTCAAATTATTGACAGACATTTTGAAACAAATAATCTTACCTAGACACTCTGTGTCGCAGTTTGTACCAATGATGCTGCAGCATTAACAGGTAATTATAAAGGACTAAGAGGGTTAATAATGAAAATTGCTCCTCATATAATATTCCATCACTGTATGACACATAGAAAAGATCTTGTTGCCAACTGATGAAGAATTGGACATGATATTGCAGGGTTATTACTGCAATTAATTACATTAAAAGGCAAAATCCTAAACAGCTGTCTCTTTTTAATGCAATGTAATTAGATAAGTTCTGTATATGAGACATTATTACCAGTTCTGTGTGAAAGTCAGTTGGCTTTCACACAGAAAAATAGCAAGACATATTTTCGATTTGAGAAATACAGTTTACATATTTTTGGAAGAAAAGAAACATACATCAGCAAGTTCATTCATTAATAATGATTAATTAGGAAAACTCAGTTACATAGTAGACATTTTCTAAAAACCTAAGCATTTTAATAATGAGCACCAGTATTAAAGCTTTTAAAACTAAGCTAATACTTTGGCAAGGAGAATTGAACTAAAACAACAGAAACATGTTTTTCAGAATTTACTAAAGAAAATAATACAGATTTCTTGTTTAAAACAACATATGATAAAACTGACAGAAATTTTGTGACCCATTTTGCCTTTGATATTTTCAATTCGGTACTTACGTATTATCGCAACCAGGTTGGCACGATTTGCAAGTTTGAGTAAAAAAGTATGAATAATAAGAAAGTGTACATTTATTAATTACAGATAATTTTTAATACAGTTTTTTATATTATTTTGTTTTAAAATATAAAGTAGCAATTAAACCCTTCCAGTTTCGAATTTGAATAAGTTGCAGAATTATTTTTTCGGCGGAAATCTTTTGGCTATTGCTTTTAGCACTGATTGAAAACCGTCTTCGCCATTAACAGCTTGAGCTTGGTGCCATATAAATTTGATAAAAGTATGAGTCAAGATGATGACAGCTGTTCCTCTCTGTGTTTTGTTGCGCCATTTGGCTGAGCCCCACATGCGCTCTACATGTTGTGTGTGAACACCCGTGTTGGGATCCACAAAGTTATATTTGTGATTAACAGTTCCATGCAGAAATCCAGCATTTTCGAACTCACTTGTATTGTATCCTTTCCAGCAATCCAAATAAATGATGCTTCCTTCCTTGATATTTTCGCAAATTTTTTCCATGAGGGTAACGGCGCTTCTGTTAGGTACAGTAACCGAAAAAGTAATTAAAGTATTTCAGGGCATTCAATCTAAGCAGTAAGAAAAATAATTTCTTTACGGAAAACTACATATAACACGTAGGGTTGCCAAATTTGGCGATTTATGCAAATTTTGGCGTGGTTGCGTTAATACGTAAGTACCTTCAATTCCAATGTACCTCTAAATGAAAAAGAACAATTAACTGATATTTTAAGTGACGGAACTCTGTGTTAAAGTTAAGTCTGTAACTTGTCAAAAATTTCAGTTATCTATTGAAAACAAATATGCCGATTTAAAAGGAACGAAAGTAAATTATTACGTTTCTTATATAAAATTGTACAGCAAACCTTTAGCTTATATTTAAAATTTCTAAAATGCTTATGTTACATTTTTCTGTTATATAAGCATTGAAAGTGGATTTCTCACTGAAATAGAAATAATTTTGCTACTGAATTAACATGGAGAACTTTTTTATTGAAATATTTTTTCTCTGTGACATTAGTTGCATCTACTACAAACTAAAGATTAAAGAACTGTTTTTAAAACATTTCGAATTCGTTATCATATTGATCTATGAAGCACTAGATTAGTGAGTTTTTATTACATTATTGACAAATATAGTTTTTAAACAATCAAAAAATTTTCAGAGGAGATAATTATTTGTCAAATATGAATGTGTTTTCAAAGCGAAAATAAATAAGTGATAAAAAGAAAATTAAGTTAGAACATTCACATTTCTAACAAAGTAATTTAATCTTTATAATACAATATATTTTACAATGATAACGCAAAATACAATGTAAAAGGTTATGCAAAGATTATGATAGTACCAAGAGTATTCAGCATTTCGTATAATCCTATTACCAGATAATAATAACATTAAAATAAATTTTATCTGAACGAAGTTTTCTTATTACAGAAACAGTCAAAATATGCAATTACATAAACGAATGCACTTTCAAACAATATACTTAATACTGTTTACAAGTGCAAGCCAAAGTTCTGTTTATGTTACTTCTCGCCCTTCAGCGCATGCTCAAGAATTACCATCCAGGCGAAACTAGTCGATTTGTCCATGACGTCAAAATTCGAAAAGTGGGGTAAGGTTTGGAAATACGCGGACCGGAAAGTAACGTCGTTCTCTTACATTAAATTCAAACGAATAAATTTGTAACAAGTTTTTATTTTTAATCAATAATATAATCACCCTCGTTATCAGCAACTTTTTGCCATCTAGTATGCCGATTTCAATCCCAGACCTATAAAAATCTATTGGATCTTGAGTAAAATATCTCGAGATGGCATTTTGGACATCATCCAAATTTTCAGTCACTAAGAAAATGCTGTAGGGATCGGAATAAATGGAAATGCGAGGGTGCGATATCGGGCGAATATGGTTGGTGAGGCAGTACTTCCCGCCCCAATTCATATTTTTCCAGTGTTCGTCTTGCACAGTGCGGTCTTGCATTGTCGTATTGCAGAATGACGCCCTTTCCGTTGAAAATCACCAGATATTTTTTGATTAAAGATTGGTTCACTAGATCCAATTGTTCACAATAAAGGTCTACATTAACAGTTTTTCCAGGTTTCAGCAATTCAAAATGAACAATTGCGCGAATACTTCATCAAACACCCAGAAACGCCTTTTCGGGATGTAAACCCTTTGTAACCCCTATTAAAACTGCCTTTTGAGTTTTGGATTATTATCTAGGACTTTTTTTTTTTGTCTTCACTAATCAAACGATCAAAAAACGGTTCTGTATGGTGCCGTTGAAGCAATCCGTTGCATGTGATGGATAGGTTGGTTTTGTTCTTTTTCGGACAGATTATGGGGGACTCAAACACCTGCTTTGCTTATTTTCCCATTCTGCTTTAAATGTTCTTGGATCGCCGACCAAGGTTGGTTAAGAGTGTTTGACATGAATTTGCTTCCACTTCTGCCCTTAGCATGTTGTTGTCGACATGCGCAGAAACGACATTACTTTCCGATCCCCCTATTAAAACACGACAGGAACGTAGAGAATTAAAACGTAGTTAGAACCAGTACAAGCGGCGAAAAGCAGAACTTTCGCTGATGACGACAACACTCCAAATCCTTTTCTCTTTCCTGTACGGCTATGCATTTTCCTTTTTACAGTATTCCATGACAATCCACGGCAGAATAGAAATTGCTGGAGGTCGACAGCAAACAGACGAAGGGCCCTATTGATGACATTTTTAACCACTGAGTTAAGTGAGATTTACAGAATCACGTGGTACTCTGACGTCACAAGTAGTTAAATCGCAAGTATTGGTATTCTCATCAAAGCAAGCGTTAAATTGACGAGACGGCTGTTAAAGTAAGGACAGGTCTGACCCTTCGTGTTAAATAAACAGATGGTTATAATTCCGTCAATAAACATGGCGGAAGGTTTTGCGTCAGTTTTAGCTGAAGCACATTTGGATGAAATCAGTCGAATTTCTCTGCGTCGGCAGCTAATTTTCCGTGATCGAAGCAATGCGTTAGATTTACATACAATATAGACAATGGATAATTAATTATTGCCAAGATTAATGAATTCCGGGCCCAGGAGAGTGTCGTTGGTGAGGTAAGTTCAGCTTCGTATTTTTCTTTAGAATGTTAGAAAAATTACTCTTCGTATTTCTTCAGAATGTGTATTTTTATTTCACTGTCACTTATTGACGATCAACTGATTTTATAAATACACAATCAATTGCGGAATGTGCATGTGTTTGTGGAGTAAAATATCGCCAATACTTGTGATGTTTCTTTTATTATCGCAAATAGTTTATACTGTTTGTAACAGTGTATCATACAAATGTAAACTTTGTGCTGGGTTATCACAAAGGTTAAAAATGTGATGTGCCTTATTTTTATTTAATTTTACTGTATGACTGGTAATTTAAAGTAGCATTCTATTTTGATTCTAATATATTGTCGCCAAATCTGCTAGTTGGCGCCAGTGTTAAAAACTTGATAGTGTGATCTAAATTATAAATATTTTTTTTTCTTTATAGTAAGATAAATATATTCTGTATTTTTTGGGAAGTTTGAAGAAGTTAAGTATTAATTTAAATATTCGACAAATTGTTTTGAGCCCATTATCATGCTTTATCTAGTAGTAAATCTTCATGTTGTATTTTTAAGTATACTTACTTTAAATTTATTTAAATGTGTGAACAGGAAATATGTTTTAAGTAGCTTTACAAAATTAATTCTATTTTTGTATAAAAATTAAAATTTATCAGAAAATTGCATTCTTAAAAGTGTGATTAAATTCATTTAATACACGTAACTTGTAAAACACTAGTGCTTTAGATTTTAATGTTAAATTTCATGCATGCTTTTGTTAAATTTGCAAGTACATTTTAAAGAAAATCAATTTCTTCATAAATTTGTCAGTGCTCATAAATTTGTCGTGGAAGATTTCATGTTCAGCTAAATCAATTTTACTTTTGTGTGACCTTAAATTGAGGCACCGATAGTGAACCTGTTTTGGCGTATTCATAATTTTGATTGGAAAACTTAGTGCTACTGTGAAAGAATGATCAACTGATTTTTACCTTATTATTGTAATGACTTGCAGGATTTTTCATAATGTGATGTTGCATATATTTTGCTCTTCTTTGTTACCAAATACATAAAAGAGTATATTCCTATTCTGATATTTCTTCTTTTGTAAGAGTGTAATATATCATAATATGATACTTGGGATTTGTTTTTAGAGTACCTAACAGTATTTTTTTTGACATGCTAATAGAACTAGTATATTTTATTTACTTGTTGCTTTAAAACAGGTTTTAAATCAAGGCTATTTTTTTCTGCCTTCTCAGTATGCACATAAAACTTACTTAAGCTATATTTTTAACAAATTAATGAGATATATTTTTTAGGTTAGCTGCTTTAATAGAAAAAGAACTAAACTAAACTAAAATGATATACCTTGAAACATTTTATTGAAAATAAGAATATTATATTAGCATTGTTGGCTAAGATTTATTCAGAATTTTTTTTTTTTTTCATTTATTTTGATATTTCCATATACATTCATTTAAATAAGAATCCAGTAAAGTAAGATCATTCTATATAAAGCTGTTGATTTATAATAGAAAAAAGTATCAAATTACTGGTGTATTTTAATATAATGGAATGAATTGCCATTATATTAAAATACAGGAGTAATTTGATATTGATTTACATTAGGAAAAAAGAGTGAAAAAATTTCTATTTTTGCATTATTTTCACTATATGTGTTTTGCACATGCTTGTTACAAAAGTCCTTAATCTATAGATCTGTAGCTAAATGATATTTTTATGTTTTTACATATGGAAATTAATTAATAAGAAGAACTATGATTTAAGCATTGTCCTTGCAGTGGTATAGATTGAATCTTATATAGGTTATGGAATTATCATTAAATATTCAGATAAGTGTAATATTAACAGCATATGTATGTTTTTTTCATCATTTAATGCATGTAAATTCTTATAAATTTATCAGTATTCTTTCTATGTATTTTAAAATACATAACAATTAATTGATAACATATCGATAACAAATAATTGATTAGTAAATAATATCTGCAAATTCCGTATGTAGAAGTATTATTTTTATTTATTTATGTATGTATTTTTTTTAAAATTTCGTTTTACCTATATAAAGGTGAAAAATGTTTTTGATGTGGAATTTTTGCTCTACTAAATCTATACAAAAATTTAATTTTTTGCCATCAGAGAACTGAAGTATTTTTTACAGCATTCTGCACTTCAATCTAAAAGCATTATAATTTAAAGATGCATGTCTTGAACCAGTATTTAAAATCATAAAGCCTTTAGCTGCCTTTTCTGGAAACACATGCAAAATAACATTTTTACCCAGTTTGCTACAATAATAGATGTTAGATTCCATATGAGCAAACTTCAAATAGCATATTTAAAATAAAAAACATGCTTTATATGCAGACATGCAATTAATTTTTTTCAGAAGTTTAAACTGTGAACTTGTTACATATATTAAAGCACCAGGATGCACCTATGTATTTATCATGTAAAAATTTATTTACAATTTTAGAAAATTATCTGTTGATTCAGAAAAGCTTTAGTAACTTAAAAATTACTGAAGTTGTATTCATACCAATTTGTACCCACAGCTTTAATGGCCTCTAAATATTTTAACATGCAATGTAAATAAAAGTAATATGCTTAATTCCATCAGTACTGAAATACCATAGCTCAGAAATTAAGAATTATCATACAAATAGAGCACTGAGAGACTTCTAATTTTTATATGACACATGAAATTGCCTTTGAAATCTAAAAGGAAAAAAGTTAAATAAATATGAAAGTATGATTATAAATCCAGTACAACCTCATAAAAATTTAAGCCTACAGCTGCGAGAAATTTTTCAGAAATAGATTTTGAGATGCTTAACATTATGCATTTACTTAAAAGTAAAAATTGAAAATTCAATAAAGGAATTCAAAAAGAAAGTATTTTTAACTAATGTACAAATGTGAAATATAATATATGAAAATGTTTTAGGAAATGAGAAAGTTGACAGTTTAAAAAAAATGCAAGAAAGAAGCTGAACTGCAGAGAAAAGAAGGGGGCAAAAGCAAAACATCTTTATATTAATGCAAAAAATCGGAAGTTTGGATACCCTAGAATGTTAAATAATAAAGTTTTAGCGAATACTGCTAAAGAGCCAAAGATGGCACCCCAAACCAGAATTACAACTCTAAAGCGTTGCTACAACACGAGGCCTACACTAGAACATGGATGACGAGCAGCCTGTATCTCTAGTAGCTGTAATATGATTGGCTTATTTTAACAAACCTCCCCAACTCTCGAACGAAGGTTACTTATCGTAAGGATCCCTCCGACGGCCATTGTCACGAATGCCAATTTAACCAACAGTCCTTACGGTTACTGGAGCCGTGAAATTTAGCGGTCATCCGTTAAGAGAAGATCGTTATTTACGCTCCTTGTCGTGAATAGGGCCCGAAGTAAGCAGATGTCTTGTTTTGCACCTGCTAAGACGTTTTGTCTGCAAAGGCGAAAAATCAAGCCTAGGTGTCAATCAGAAAGAGGGCAATTTTGTTTCAGAGAAAAATTATTTCGTAAATCAAAAATCATTGTAATTCATAAGACAACTTTCCGCCTCCCAACAAAGAAATGGATTCTCCCATGCCTGACAATACTAATAACTAGTGAGAAAGTACCTGAACATAGTATCTGTCATAAGTCTTTTCTTCAAAAAAGCTATTTTTTGAAAGGTGCGTACCCGTCTGCCAAAAACCAGCATAAATGTGATATTTGTAACAAATCCTTTCTATTGCCAAATGATTTAAAGAGACAGAATCTTTAAATCATTTGGCAATAGAAAGGCATAGTGGGAAGAAACCATGTGAATGTATCAACGTAAGAAGTCATTCGTGCAGAAAATTATTTTAAAGGTATACAGGCTTACGAAATAATTTGTATGCAAACATTATCTACAGGGTTATATGATTATTCATGCACGTTAAAAAATATGCAAGTGCTAGATATATTGGAGCTTCATATCAATACTTCTCTGCACATCATAGAAATCCTATTTCAACTTGTTTATGGAATGCATTAGATAGTATCTAAGTATACCTGTGTCTTGTAATACTTGGAAGTATATAGAAATATTAATAATGTATAATTAATGTGACCCATGATATGCCTTTTTCAGCTTTTGTGGAGGTGACAAATTTTACATCAAATTACAATCAAGTTTAAATACGCTAAAAGGAAGTGGTCTCAAACTCATAAGCTGTAGGTTGCAAGCAACCCATGAACCAATTTTATGTAGCCTGTGATGACATTTAAAGCATGCTGTAGAAAGATTTCAAGATTTTACTTACATTAAGTCTGAGATTACATTATTTTCATTTCCTTAAAAAATAAACAGAAATAATGCAGCAGAATATATACAAATGGTGATAATTAATTTACAGTACGATACAAAATCTTAAACAGTCATCACCGATGCTGAAAGGCAAAATATACATACCATCATTTTTGAGCTTTGCAAAAAATTACAAATAGCAAATATAAAGTATACTCTTTTAATTTGAGAATCCTTTAATTATACTTATGTATTACTGTAACCACCTTAACAGAAGTTGCCAGATTTTCAAAGCGTTCCAAACACTAACAAACATGTGCATTACGATTCTTCAGGCAAAAATGTCATAACAATTATTCAGTCACGCAATGTTATCATATTTTTTCCCATTTTCATTCCTCAAATTCAAAATTCCAATGATTTTTATGAATAAATCATGATGCTCTTTGCCTTAAAATTGATTTTAAAATATCTGCTTTTACGATCTATCAACAATGGGAGAAACTGCAGTAAAAATTATGCAGAAAATACACAATTTTTGATGTAAAACTCTAAAAAGAATGACAAGGAGATGCATTCGGTAAATTACCACTATTGTCAAGGTTTCTGCAATGCCTTGTCTCTAATGTTTTTCCTTCAAAGAGAAAAAGATCGTTGGGCATTTCTGAAAAAGAACAGCTAAAAAAAAAAGCACACAAAAATCTGGAGATGAATGTGCTTCCTCTTTTAATTTTTTAAGTAATATTAATTTAATAACAAAAATTTTTATTTTAAACTGTTGAAAAATATTGATACTGTAGGAATCTTTTTCAAAATATTTGCAAAAACCACCAACTTGTTCCCAATATGGAACTTTTACCTTTTCCTCTGTAAAAAATTGTCAAATTCTGCCAAGGTGGTTGCCTTAATATGTATGTACCCCTTTGGTTTTTCATCATATAAATTTGGATACTTTTGCACTTTTGGACATTTTACATCTTATATTGAGTCTTGTGCCATATTGCTCGCACGCAAAATCAACAAAATGCCTCCTGATAACTTGCAACTCTCTGATTGGTTAAACCTTTTTTGCTGCATGGTTTTTCATTTTCGATGTTTATATCAGCATGGTCAAATTCCTATTCCAAATCAGTTCTTTAGCTTACATTAATAGAGCCATCAAGTTCATGCGTATTTCTCTGGTTCAGAATTTTGCTGATGACAGCAATTCTGTAAAATTTGATGGTAGGTTAACCTATAGAAGAAAAGAAAAACTTTGCCTACAGAAGAACTTTGAAGAAAAAATCATTCTAATGGATTACATGCTTATATAATACACATTTAAAGATTCTGACTAATAATTTAACTAATCAATTTTGGGGGGTATTAAAATACATGGTTATTATAACAACTAGTGCATTGAATACAATTTAAATTACAGTAAACTCAATATGTCAATGTACAAAGCAAACCAAAATAAAAATGACTTTTCTTATCAGTTTGTTCATTATTATTGTCAACTGTGTTACTGTTCGTTGTATTACTCACATGTTTTTTCATCTTGCATAATTTTCCCAACAACATAAGGCTCTGAAAATGTTTTAAGCAGCTATGTAATTTTTACGTAGATACTCAAATAATTTATTATCTACATAATTTTCTTCGAGGCCTTCAGACAGCCAGGTCCCCTAAATTTTAAAATGAATTCATCCATATAACAGTTGTTTTCATCTTCCTAATTGATTTTCTTGTGGATTCTGGGTAGATGATCTCAAATTGAAGAAGCAATAACAGGGATTCAAGAAAAAGTAGATATCTACTGCCCTTGAATGGTTCTGAAGATCATTGTCCGTGGGGTGTCTCCCCAAGACCAAATGGGAATGGCGAAGAGCAGTAAACTTTGGTAGACAACACTGCATGCTGAATTATATAATTTGAGACTTCATGAGTAGCAGGGGATAACAATGAAAAGAGCCAGAGTCAGGATACATGCAAGTAGAAATAAAGGTATGCACTATGGATTAAGCCTATTATTTTTAAGTTTTCTTACATATGCTGTCCCAGAAGATAAGAAAGAGAATTCATGATAAATTATATTTAAAGTTTAATTTGCACAATGCATTGCATAAAGATCACTATAAATGTATTTCTACAATTTAAAATATTAAAAAAATCAATTGATAATTTTTAGCTATATAAATTTAGCAAATCCATAAACATAATTTGTCTCCCACGTCATGTGAAGTCTATAGCCTTGAAATTATTTTACCCCTAACTCATTTGTAAATCTGCCTAAAGGGGACGGTGCATACTGAAAGTAGTCAAACTTAGCTTGGCTAGTTTATCTATGTTACTGAATATGTACTGCCCGTTTTAGGCAAATTTTGTGGGTAAAATAATCTCAAGGTAACGGACTTCACATGAAGTGGAAGACAATTTTGTTTTTTATTGATTTGTTAAAGAAAAAAAAACCTTCATTAATTAAAATTTTTATCATGGATATAACACACTAATAATCCATATTTTAGGATATAAAACAAAGCAGTTCAGTAACATAAAATTTGAAATGGGACAGGCATTCTTTCCTACAGCCACATTTTATAAGATATATATTGAAAAAATTTTAATTTATTATATTTATTTATATTTTAAATTGTGGAAATATATTTATAGTCATTTTTATGTAATGCATTGCTCAAATCAGACTTCAAATTCTTTCTTTCTTCTGGGACAGCATATGTAAGCAAAATTTGAAAACGGGCCAGTATTAATATTATTGGAATAGATATTTCTTTTAAATTAACAGTATTGCAATACTTACTGGTAATTTGTCCATGAATATTTTTCATTTGCTATGTTCTTATGGCAACTTCATCCCTCAGAAGTGAAATAATTTACATAATGTTCGATAAAATTACTAAAAACGGAGCAAAATATCAGAGTGGATAATAGTATGTTTACCAAAATAATATTTATTTAACATATCTTCATTTGATTGATCCTGGGGAAATGAAAATAATATTATGTTTGCTAGCCTTACCTGAAAACAATATTTAATTTACTAGTTTTTTTCCCAAGTAATGCGAAAAAATTTACTATAAAATTAAATCCCCCTCCCCCGATTCTGGAGCAATGTATTGAAGATAAACTTCCAGTTACTCAAAATTCTATGTTATTTTACTTAGCTTTGATGAGATTTTTTGTTCAAAATTTAAAAAAAAAAACTAACTGAACTAATGAAGGTTTTAAGGGTGCTAAAAGAACATTTATATTTGATTTGAATGTGTGAATATTTGCAGCACTTTCTGATTTTGCACAACCCTTTTGAAAATTCTGCAATTGTTGGTGACAATTTTCGCCTAACCTAAGATGCAAAAGAGAACAACCATTTTAAGAAATGGTGGCATAATAAGTATTATATAAAACAGCAACTAACTAACAAAATTAAAATTGCAAGAAACACCCATAATAATCAGATGTAAATTTTTGTTCTCTACTCAAAGCCCATGCACCTATGCACACAGCGATCTCCTTTAGTTTCAAAATACCCCAGAAAAATGCAAAAATTCAGCACTGTACAGAACGTAGCATAGCTAACCTTTATTATTATCCCATATACCATTACGTTTTCATTTTTAAGAAGAATATGAAAATTGAATCAATTTGTACTGCACATGCTGTTGTTTTCTCACATTCATCACAATCTGCTTATGTTTAAAAAATCAGCATGGAACAAGCTGCAGCATCTGCATACAAATCTGATCATTTACAAAACACCACTTTATAGAACATGAATTTTTGAACTTTCTACTATCAGGCAAAATGTTATATTTCTGAAATTCATCAGCCCGTTTACTTTGCCGGTCTTTTTATAATTCCCTAAAATATAAAAATTTGCTAACTCGTCAAACAATAATCAAAAGAAGTACTCATGAAAAAAAAGGGGGGACGGTTTAAATTAAAAATTCAAAACATACACATATTTTTTACATGCATCTATATACTTTGGGTGGCTAGATAATATCTCTTTTCTATATAATGGGTTGTCTAGCTTGGTATCACAGTCTAGTGAATTCTTTAAAGATTTGGGTAGATAATCAGAAAGTGTCCTATTTATTGAACACGTAGATGTGTTTTCAATGATATTAATAAACCAAATTAAAAAACAAACCATTATTTAATCTACAACCCAGATAGCAGCCAGGACGTAGCAGTACAGTACTGATAATAACCAGACATCATTTTACTTTTTTAACAGCACTGGAGCAATCGTAAAAGTTATTTTGCATTCTCCTAACAAAGATTCAATTTTAAATCAATCTTTTTGAATGACAATATGACACAAATCATTTCATGTGGAAAGATATATGTGTCACCAGGGCTAAAATATGTGTGTTATCCTTAGCTGTTATAACATTGTTTATGTTTTCAAGAAACATATTGTTAATAAAAAGACTGTAAAGTGTGCCTCCATACATCACTGAATTAGCCACATGAATTTGTTTTATTTAGAAAGTTTTTACTATAGTCAAAATTATTTCCTGACGAATGCATGTTTTCTTGCTAGAAATAACAAGGTGGGGCACACATAATATATTGTTTTCCCTGGATTGTATTAAAATGGAAAGATCTTTATTTTTAAATTATTTATTTATAAGGAGAGGATGGGTTTTTACTTTCTTTTCGATTCTTTTTACTATAGGCAACAAATGGCAAAAGATTTTCTACAAAATGATGCATGTGCTAATGTTGAAACTTGAAAAATTAAATCTTATCACACACAGTAGTATTTTTTGTAAAGTATCGCAATTCTTATCACTTACCGTAGTATTTTTTTATAAAACAAGTACCATTAATAAATGGTTTTTAATTAACCAAGTCTCATTTTATTTGGCTCTTCTCTGTTGGAGTAAAGCTCCTTCCAAACTGGTCTGTTGCCATTAAAAGCAGAAACAAAACCTCACTTTAAAAGTGCATCACCCTGCCTTAGTGCTGAAACTTTCGCTTTAAGTGATATCATACCTGTCCAGTAGATGGTTCTGGATATTGGAAACTTCAGAGAAACTGTGTATTTTTGTGAGTATTTTGGCTTCGTATAGTTATATGTTTTAAAATTAAAACGAGTCCATTTTCTGATATATCAAAATTTATTTCATTTCTTGTTTTACACACAAAAAGAAGCAGAAGGGGATATGTGATAGGTTATATTAATATGTGAGAGATGATTGCAAAAGAGGAGATTCCAAAAGCTTTTGTTTTAATTAGCTTAGCCTAATGCGTCATCAAGTTGAATACTAATTTTTATTAGAATATCCCAGAAAAGCATCGACTGAAGGGCAGAAAAAGGATATCCAAGAAAAGAATCATTGTCTACATCTTATTTTATTTGTGAATTTTTTTCGAATGAAAATTAAACAATTTTTAACTGCATCCTTCAGTTTAAGAGAGTGAGGTTTTCATGGATTAAGACACTATAAAATTTGTTTCAAGATATTATTTGTCACTTTGCTTAATGAAACTGTTTACTGTATTAAAAAATTATATCTTTTGTCTTTAATATAATGTTCTAGGGTTACCAAATATCACAAAAAAAAAAAAAAAAAAAAAAAAAAAAAAAAAAAAAAGGAAGCAATTTCTAATAAGAGTAAGAATAATAATAAAGGAGAGAAAATTTGGAAAAGTTCTAACACATATTTTCTGCCTTATGTACACCTTTTTGCCCTTAAATGCAATGATTTCAGTTAGTCATCCGTATATTAATGAAGAGTCACTGCATAAAGTTTTATTTTATAAAATTTCTTTTAGTCTAAAACACATTGAAGTAACTGCTTTTATATAATATTTCTTCTGTTGCCAGAACAAAACTCATTCTAGGATTAGCAAATTTCCTAATGCTCATTAAATTAATAAAAAATTATTATAAAAATTAAACCTTTGGCCTTGATTAAGTAGGTGTGAAAGAAATGGTTATGCATTTTGAGAAAAACAAACATGAAGCTATTAAAATGCCTAAAATTATTGAATAATATCAGCTTTAATTGAATTTAAATAACTTAAAGTTGAATTTTTTCTAAATTTAACCCGTTTGACCTTAATGGACACATATGTCCCAGAGATTAGATTTCATGCCCTATTGGGTAAATGAAACCCACTTTTAAATGGGTTTTCATGTTTGCAGTGTTTGTAAAGAATTGGAGAACAAATATACAACTACGCACCTTGCAATACTTTTAGACTGCAGATGGCGCAGTTATATTTTTGAGCACGCTGTTTACTCGTTTCGATGTCTATTTTACTGTTTGAACAATTATAAATTAAGGCATATTTAGTATGAAATAGTTCTTATTAAGCAGTAATTTAACATTTTAATGTCAGATTTAAAAAATTCTTTTGGTGGGATATATTGTCCCAAACATACTTAACAGTGGGTTAATATGTCCCATCAGTTATCAAATTACAACATACTGATACATTACATTTATGTCTATGAAACATATATGAACTAGTGCATGTAACAGAATTTATGTTTTATAATATTCACATTATATATTCCCTTAAATTTTAGTTTTGTTTTCCGAGAAACGGTAATATCCTAGACGATTGGGACAAACAGTCCCAGTTGACAATATGATTAAGACATACTGTCCCAAGAGATTTCCAGGAAATGGGAAAAGTTAAAAACTTTACATTCATATCACACTTCTTTCAGTGTGTCAACATTAAATTAAACTACTTTTCGTAGTTAAATTATAATCAAGCAAAAGTCGGGTTGAAAGAGTTAAATAACACATACTGGAAAGCTTTCTTTCTGTATAAATAAGAGTTTTCCTAAATTTTGAAATAAATGATTTACTTGTCTCCATTATTTAAAACTAAGAACTTAGTAAATATTTCTAATTAGATAAAGAAGCAACCTTTTTTCTCCAACACTAGTAAATTTATGCGACCTGAGCTTTCTTCAAGGTCAACAGCTGTTTATAGACTTCAGCAAAGTAATCTTTTTTAAGTTCCTATAAAAGATAATAGTAGCTCATTAATTCTTTTAGATTTGATCGATATATTAGCATGAGTACGCTTTATGCCACCACCATTTCCGAGCTCATATTACTTTATTTTCAATTATAATATTTTTTTAGGTCAATTTGCCGTCTCAAAGAGCATGTATTTTGTCTTCTTGCTGCTTTGTATTTCTTACTTTTCTTTGCGATTTGAGAATATTGTCATTTGTTTTTGAAGAAATCATAATATATTGTCCCTTTAAACATTTATGAAAATATTAAAAAGACAAACTTTGATTTTTCAAAATGAAAAAAAGACTATGATTGTCTAAGTGGAAAATCAATGATTCACAGGTGATGAATCCAGGATTATCTATTGTCAATACGGATATTGAAAAGAAAAATTATTTATAGAAAATGTAATGAAAGTTATTTATCATTTGGGTTTACTTGGGATGAAGATGAAATGGACCCTCAGTCTCAGTGTGTTGTTGCGGTGAACTACTATCCAATCAAAGTATGAAACCATCGTTTCTTAAGAGACATGTCGAATCTAAGCATGTCAATTTAAAGGAAAAAGCTGAAGATTATTTTAAGAGGATATTATCATAATTACAAAAATAATAAACAAGTAATAAAAGGTTTTGTTACTTCAAAAGCTCTGGAAGCTAGTTACCTAGCAAGCCTAAGAAATGCCAAGACTATGATTATTATTATATTATAGACTGGGCAGGCTCAGAAACTTGCAGAAAACCTATTATATTACCAGTAGCTAAGGATATCGTTTTAACATTATTGAATGAAAAAGCAGCTAATGAACCTAATAATATTCTTTTATCACATGATACAGTAATTCGATGAATTCGTGAAATTCCATAAAAGAGACACTTATTCAAAAAATAAAACACATTGCAACTGGATGAAAGTACCGATATAACGAATTTTGTTCAATTTTACATACATTTCAAAGAAGATACACAAACTGCAAAGTAATTGACAATTTTATGTCTGAGAATGGTATTCCTTGAGATAAGTGCATTGCTCTACGAAATGACGATTTTAAAAGGAAAACATTCCAATATCATTTTCTCAAACATAGAAAGTCACACATAAAACTAAATTTACTCACTGATTTCATTCATCATGAAGTTTTAGAAGCCAAAACAATCCCCGAAAACTTGAAAATCGTTTTGAATGAAGCTGCGAAAATTGTTAATTTTATTAAAAGTAAAACTTTAAATGTAAGGATATTTACGATTTTATGCCAAGACATAGGCAGTGAACATGAAACGCATTTGTTATATTCCACAGTAAGGCGGTTATACAGAGACAAAGTTTTAAATCGTCTTTTTGAACTTTGATCAGAAACCCTAATTTTCCTCAGTGACTCAAAATTTGAATTGCAAAAATGTTTACTTAGTGAATTATGGTTCATGCATTTAGCATATTTAGCTGATATTTTTCGAAAGTTAAATGAATTATATTTAGGATTACTAGACAAAGTGTGAATTTGTTTACATTTAAAGATAAAACAAATGAAATGATAAAAAAATTCAAGTTAATTATCAAAACATTGCATAATAATATTTTAAGCTTTAAGCTCATTTTAAGCTACTTTAAAAATTTTTCTAATTGTAAATAATGTGAATATAACACAAAAATTAACATCCAACATTAAAAATTTTTTAGCTTCATTCATAAATATTTTCAACATGTATTTTCCCGAGGATTATGAAAAAGAAAATTGGATTAGAAATCCATTTTGTTCAAATGCACATGAAATTTCATCTTGTGAAGGAAAGGAACAAATAACAGAAATTTTCTGTGATTGAACTCTAACTGAAGATTTCAAAAATGACACACTTGTAGTTTTGGCTGAACTGAAAAAAGAATTTAAAGCCATTTCTAATACAACTAATAAATTTTTATTGCCTTCTTGCACAACCTATTTGTGTGAAAAAGGATTTTCTTCCATAATATATTTGAAAAATAAACACAGAACAAAATTAAAAGTGGATCGGTTAAAATTTAGTGAAATAAGAGTA
This sequence comes from Stegodyphus dumicola, assembly GCF_044657685.1. NCBI lineage: Eukaryota > Metazoa > Arthropoda > Arachnida > Araneae > Eresidae > Stegodyphus > Stegodyphus dumicola. The sequence goes on along the minus strand of NC_140778.1, from coordinate 65,566,064 downwards.
GACATTAAGAAAGGGATCTCTGTTAAAGACGCCCAAATTTCGCACTAAATTAATTTTAGGATTAAAGTATTATAACTTAAATTTTGATGATCAAAATGGAATTAATTTTTAATCTAATTTTTTTAATGTGTGCATATTTAATACAAATAGTCAATATATTGCGCAAATGGCAAAATACTTTTTTTAAATATTTCTATCGAGAAATTGAAAAATAATAACGGTAAAATATAGTGATGGTACTAAAGTTTTTCAGTTTTTGTTTACATGGTATGCGTTAGTCAAAAGGTTAAGAACCGCAGCTATAGATTATTATCAACCATATCTTATTTATGATTGACTAGCAGCTTCGCTGTCAGCTTTCGTCTGGCTTTTAAATGTACCGGAAAAATGGCTGAAAGAAACACCAAACGTTAAATTTAAAAACTGCATAGAATTTTACTCTGCAGAACGACTTCATAAAAAAAAGTTATTACATATAACAAAATTACAATGTGTGTGATTATAGCAAAGCCTCGAGGGCTATCTGCCTAAAGGAAGGGATGCCTTTCGTGGAGGTCTTTCTAAGGGAAACTGGCTCGTATACACGTTACACATGGGGAAAACCACGAAAACGCCCATGCAGCCAGCCCGTTCGCGGGATTCGAACCTCGGACCAAACTACCAATGTTCAGCGACTTTACCGCTCGGCCGCTGGTGGGCCAAAATTACAATGAAATAAGTAATAACCCTTAATACAAATATTAATTATCCTAAAACATAAATTAATCAACTTTCCTTAGCAAAATCTTAAGAACTCAAATGGTATAAAGAAAGTTAAGAACTTTGTTTCTTAAAAAAATCGCTCAAAACTTTTCAGTATCTTAAAACCAGTGAAATGAGCAATAAATAACATAAAAGAATACAAAAAACAAAAAATTCTGAAAAGCAAAGTATAATTAATGATATTTTATCTTATAATTTCAAGAGGAAAAAAATACAATGAAATAAGCTACATCCCTTAATACAAATATTAATTATCCTAATAAAAAATTAACCAACTTTCCGTTGAAGAAAAAAAAAAATCATGCAGAACTTTTCAATATCTTACAAACAGTAAAATAAGCAAAAAATAACATGAAAGCAACTCAAAAAACATAAAATGCCGCGCAGAATTTCACTCTGCAGAACAACTTTATAAAAAAAATCAGTAAAAATGCATTATATGTATATATAAATGACAATGAAATATGCCAATCTCTGAAAAAGAAGTGACAAAAGAAATAAGATGAAAAATTGTTGCCAAACCCATATTTCTAAAAGAATGAAACTATTCAAAATGATGTGATTTCATCAAAAATCCATCAACAACAATAAGACAGGAAAATTGTTGCCAAAAATCACATTTTTAAAGATGTGAGAAGTGCACTCGAAAGCTTCATTAAATTTTTTTTTTTTTTTAAATACAAAAATATTATTATTTTTCCAAAATTCTTTTTGTAAAAGCAGTCGCAAGGATGAAAGTTTAACGTGTCCAAAAATCAAAGAAAAATAAACTGTACATTTTAAAAAATAAACTTTTTTAGAAAAAATCCCGTTGAAAAGGTGTTAAGCTCCCTTTGTTAAATAAATTCGTATTTAATCGATTTATTGAAACACGAAATTTATTTTAAGTTCGTAAAATAGCTAAGTGCCTGCGTTTCATGACGAGGTGAAAATGGAGTGTGTAGAGCAAAATCTCGCTTTCGTATAGCACATTATGTCTCAAAATGACGCGATTTCATCACAAAACATAAAATAAAAAACATTCTAATTCGAATTTCGAAAAAATCGCTTCAAGGTGCACTGGCTCCTGTCTAGATGCACCAATGTACCAAATTTCGTAGCCGTGGGTCTATTAGCTTACACGCAACACGAACGAAAGACACACACAGACAGACTCTTTCTTTTATTATATGTAGAGATAATTATGGTTAAACACTCTTAACAAACATCAAAATTTTCTTTTAAATAATGTATTTAATTACTGTACTAACTTTTAAATTACAATTCTTTTAATTTCTATAATTCTAATTAACTGATAATTCTGATTATCCACACCCTACAAAAAAGTCACAAAGCATTGAGGAAAAGCAGAATGTTGCAAGAAATATTTATGGGGCAATCTAGATATTATCTGTGCATGTAGAATCTACATATCTGACCCAGATGCTTGCAGAGTAATATCCCTCCTATGGAAATTTCAGTATTTTAACATAACAGTAGACAGCACACTGTTGCTCAATTAAAAGCTTCCTGTATGGTATTTATCATTCTCATTTTAGGATTTCAGTGTCAAGTTTGTGCATTTCTCTGATTTTTTTTTTTTTTTTTTGGAATAATCTCATTTCAACAACAACAATGCAAAAAACTGAGAAATATGTACATCTTTTAAAGAAACAGGCAGCACTGGATGCTTTACTAAAACAGATGTAAAGACAACCAAACAAATATTTCTCTTAGTTACCAGTAAGTGACCAATAAGTAGCAAATGCTTTTTAGTGTCACTGATGGGTCAGCGACTTTTTGCTTGGAGTGTGGATAACCAGAATGTACCACATATTTTTATAATTCTGCAGGTATACATATGTATACTCAGGTGCCCTATTCTGTTAACTGGTGGAGGATTATTTCTACAGAAAAGCTTACTGCGTAGTAAAATGTAGGACTGAGAGCGAACAGAAAAGAAAAATTCTAAAATTCTAATTCACAGAAAATCCAATAAAAGGGCAGTTCGTAGATTGCAACCATTTCTCTAGCATTGCCATTGCTTTCTTTTATTCATCTTTGCAATTTACACATACTCATCATTGCCTTTACACATGTAATTTATGCTTCAGTTATTTATAATTTTTTTTGTCCGATTTTCACAGTATTTATTCTAAAAGTAAAAGGTATACGGTTGATCTATGGATTATGGTAACTTGGCGATTTTTTGGCGAAAATTTGGCGACCAACTCTGCTACAGCAACTCTCTATTTTTTTTCGCCACCATTTTGTCTTCACGAAGTAAAGATATGTTTCTTTTCTTTTTATTTACTGAACACTTTTTCCAACAATCTATTAGCCGAATTACACTTATGCTAATTATTTTATGTAACAAAACTGCTTAATCATGACAAATATTAACTCCAAAATTGGGAAAAAGTGCAGAATCACAAACTCCTTGCGCGTTTTTCAGAATAGCACATACACATAAACCATTTACACGTCGACTTATTTTTACTTAAAAAAACATCCCAGAATTGCACAAAAATGGCATTGCACACACTTTTAACTTTATCCATCTACACTGCTATTTTCGGTACTTACGTATTAACGTAACCAGGCCAAAATTCGCATAAATTGCCAAATTTGGCGACCCTACTTACGGTAACCCTACAACCCTACATGTTATACGTAGTTTTGTAAAAAGAGCATGTGGAGATTCACAATATTTTCCTGCATTTTCGTGCAAATCTTTGTAATTTATTAGCAATTAAACCCTTCCGGTTTCGAATTTCAAGAAGTTCCAGAATTATGTTTTCAGCGGAAATCTTTTCGCTATTGCTTTTAGCACTGATTGAAAACCGTATTCGCCATAACCATGTACACGTCGACTTATTTTTACTTAAAAAAACATCCCAGAATTGCACAAAAATGGCATTGCACACACTCTTGACTTTATCCATGTACACTGCTATTTTGCACGTGGAGATTCACAAAATTTTCCTGCATTTTCGTGCAAATTTTTGTAATATTTAAGAAAATAGCAGTGTACATGGATAAAGTCAAGAGTGCATGCAATGCCATTTTTGTGCAATTCTGGGATGTTTTTTTAAGTAAAAATAAGTCGACGTGTACATGGTTATGGCGAATACGGTTTTCAATCAGTGCTAAAAGCAATAGCGAAAAGATTTCCGCCGAAAAAATAATTCTGCAACTTATTCAAATTCGAAACCGGAAGGGTTTAATTGCTATTTTTTATTTTAAAACAAAATAATATAAAAAACTGTATTAAAAAATATCTGTAATTAATAAATGTACATTTTCTTTCTATTCATACTTTTTTACTCAAACTTACAAATCGCGCCAACCTGGTTGCGATAATATGTAAGTACTCTATTTTCTCATAAATTACAAAAATTTGCACGAAAATGCAAAAAAATTCTGTGAATCTTTAAACTCGGTAAAAAGTACATATATGAAATTACCTGATCGCGAAAAAGTATATACCCTTTCCAAGGATGAACATTTCCACGTATAAAATAAATAAAATATCCAAAAACTTTTACCTCTAAATTATCTATTATATTATAAACGTCACCATCGAATTTATACCACAAACATTAAAAATAATTACGAATACTTAGTGTCAAATATTTAAATTATTTCCATGCACGTTTACTTCAATTGAAACGTTTACCAAATTCCTACAAACATAAAATTCACAAAATAACTATCATTTAATTAAAATATCACTAAACCATGTACACGTCGACTAATTTTTACTTAAAAAAAATATCCCAGAATTGCACAAAAATGGCATTGCGCATACTCTTCACTATATCCATGTACACTGGTTTTTTCTCATAAATTAGAAAAATTTCACGAAAATGCATGACAATTTTGTGAATCTTTAAATCCGGTAAAAAGAACATATATGAAATTACCTGATCGCGAAAAAGTATATACCCTTTCCAACGATGAACATTTCCACGTATAAAATAAATAAAATATCCAAAAACTTTTTGAAAACCTCTAAATTATCTATTATATTATAAACGTCACCAACGAATTCATACCGCAAACATTACAAATGGTTACAAATACTTAGAGTCAATTATTTAAATTATTTCCATGCACGTTTACTTCAACTGAAAAGTATACCAAATTCCTACAAACATAAAATTCACAAAATAACTATCATTTAATTAAAATATAATTAAATTCAAAAACACTACTTAAAATATAAATAAGCACATACATTAAATTAATAAAAATTAGCTTACAATCCTAATTACTTTAAACTAAATCATTGCTAATAACGATTTTCCAATAATACCAAATTACTTTACTTCCACCTTACATTTAGAACAATGCATAAAAATAATATCCTCAAATAATTAAAAATACTAACTTACCTAATCTTCTTCAGAATCTTGCTTACATGGTGGATACACTTTTATTATGGATTCAATAAAATTATTGAACGATTTTTTTTGCGAATTTTTCCTCCACTAAATAAAAAGCAAGATTCTCTTTATCACATCTAGAATTCACTTTAGACAGCGCCATACAATCCCAAAATTATTCAACCCTACTTCACACAACACACAATGAAGCTTAATACAAAATAATATACAGCCACAGATATTTTTCCAAATTCCCCCCTTTTCTCATTAAAGAACCGTAATTCGTCCATTAATATCACGACATATCCCACGATCTCTCATTTTCCTCACACAAAATAATGCGTAATCGGAACTGAGTACTGCTCACATTATTACCAAAGTCCCAGGTAGTAACTTTTATCGCCTCCAAAATGTCGCCAAATTACCAGTTACCATATTCTAAAGATCAGCCGATTTTCTCATGCCATACTCCTCGAGATTTTGAGATGAATACCTTTATTCATTTTTTGCAGGAATTCCACTTTTTGTTTAATGAATATCGAAACATGCTCTTGCTAGGTAAATCCTGTTGCAGCTCTAGAAGTATTTCGGCATAATCGAGCATTAAAAACGCTGTAATAGTAACAACAAAGAATAATAAGCTGGATCAATTCATAAAGTTAAGGAACAGTGGAATCCACTATATTAACTCAAATTCCTTGGAATCAGTAAAGCATAATTTTAGCCTAGCTTAATGTCGTCCAATATACAATACTGGCTATGTATCATGAGATAGGAGACGGAAGACAAGTTGTTCTGCTAAATTTTGTCTTGCTTCTATCACGCACTGAAACAATTAAGCTTGAATTGTATTAGTTTAGGTACTCATTATACTTACGTCTAATTCTTGTACATGCTTAATGTTTATCCAAGGTCTGAATAAATAAATTTCCACATATACTTGCACTTATCGATGGCTGATGCTAGATATCTTACCACCTAATGCAATCTCTGCAGGTTCTAAATTCTGCTGCCAAATGCCTCCCTAAGTTCTATTTTTTGTTGCCCCTAAATTTCAGGTCACAGTGCTTTCCCTAAATTCTAAACATTTTGTCATCCCTTAATTTTGTTGCTTCATGCTTCTCTTAATTCCAAAAATTTTGTCTTCCCTCAATTCGATAATATGAGCTCTGGCGCCAGTTCTGGGTTTATATGAAAACAAATCAGTTATTCTTAACTTAAATACCACTAAATGTAATCTTGGCACAGCTTTAGTATTAGTCCTTTTTGGCGAGAAATTTGTTTGGCGACATTGTGGAGCAATAAACGTAAAATTATGATAACCTTGGTAACCCTAAATACTGAACTCAAAAACATGCCGCCATTTCTGTTCACGTAACTTTATTGAATTTGGTAGATATCAGAGCTTTGATGGCAGGAGGGATAAATTGCATGTTTTTCTTAAAGTAACGTTTGTGTTAGGAAAGCACAGCATTTAAAATATTTTAAAAAAGCTAAAATTTGATAGTTAAAACTGATGCTTTTAATATTACATCACATGAGTCTTGACATTTTTTCATATGTCAACTCTGCATATTATTATAAACTCCATTTCCCAAGGAAAAAAAAAACCACATTTTGAGTAGCATAAGGTAAACTCTTTGTGTTTCCTTTGCTAAGGAGATCAAAATTACTATGGTCTAAAAATACTTTTTTGCCTCATATTAGAACTATAGGGATGTGTAATTGCATGAATTCATATCAGGTCAAATCAGGTTCAAATCAGGACCAAAATTATTGCTTTTATAACATTTTTATAATTTGACTGACTATAAAAAATATAATGTTGCTTAGATTATGGAATATATTGCTTATAATTTACAGTTCTCAAATTTTGTAAATCTTACAACCTAATAATAGCTGTATATGAATAACCTTCACTGAGTATTATTACTTTTATTAATAGTATGTTGACATAACAGTCGACTTTTTATTTTAAATTTTATGCAAATTTTCTACATTACTTAAACATTTTATCTAACAGAAATCTGAATTTTTTGTAATAAAAACTCTATAATAAAAGTAAGAGTACAATTTATATATAAAAATTTGACTACATGGCAAGCACTTAGGTACTGATTTCAATGTCTTTAAATGTTATTATTATAAAGTTTAGATATATTCTTATTTAGTTAAGATATACTTTTATTCTCTTATAATGTTTAGATGTACAGTTAGTCTAGTACAGTTAGTATTTAATGTAGATCGGATTTTGTTGACAATCCGCCATTTTTTCCCTGATCTTGAAAGCCGGTATACATTGACGACCGAAGTTTGTCGCCAAATCAAAAAATCGCCAGAAGGACCAATACTAAAGCTGTTCCGTAATCTTTTGGTCTGAGTATCATTAACGAAGTCTATTTTTAGCATACAGAAAGAAATTCTTGTTAAATTTTTCCTCATCAACAGTCCTTAGAGCATTTAACTAGAATCATCGCCAAGCGTAATGTCAACATAAAAGGTTACCATACCCTTTGTTATTCAGTTATATATATAAAAAATTTGTTTAGGCGTGGCTGCATGAGTCATTACTCAAGTTGTCATATGCTGATAAACACATAGTGATGTATGTATCACTACATATATATACATCAAAATATAATAAATCATACAAAATATAATAAATAATGATTCTTCAGGTTGATGTCAGGAATATAAACTATTAGTACTGTAAAAAATCAATGTCATTTATACGTAGAATATTTCAGTTCGAGATGTTTGCCAAGCAGATTACGGAGCCAAATTATTGATCACACAAATTTATGCTAAAATAATTGTTTCTTCAATAATGAAGTATTTTAGCCAAAGTGAAATTAAAAATCAAAACTCTCCTCATGTTTTATTATCAGAGGAAAAAAATCAAGTGCGCAAGCATACAGCATAGGAAAGAAAAAAAGGTTGGTGGCTTTGAGGTCCAAATTTTAGATCATTCGGGATATTCGACATCCAGATCTCAGACTTTGTACTGTATATGTGAATTAGCATTTGTTTTTGAACTTAATAACTTTTTTAAAAAAGGAAACAAAAATAAGGATAAGATACATCTCAATATAAAAACTGAAACATTTATATTAAGACTTAAATTCATTTATATATCTTGATAACTTCAATGTTTTTCTACCTATTTTACTCTTTGCACTGTAAGCAATTTATTAAAAAGTATTTAAAGTTATAATTTAAAAAAAAAGAAAATTTATTAAATAAAATAAACAAAATTACATAAAACATTTTTGAATAAATATGTAATACATATGGATTTCTTACCTGCATTAAATATTTTTTTTCAACGATTCATTCTTCTCAATGTCTTCCTATATACTTTATATACATGCGGGTTGCTTGGCTTGGCATGTCCAACATTTCAGATCTCAATTCTCTTTTGCAAAGCAAGATGAGGAAACCTTGTATTATATTTCCAATGTAACATCAGGCAACCCTTTTGTGAGTGTTATGAACTGCAGCATGGATTTGCTACTGTAGCTAGGTAATCATGGCCTTCAGGATTTTTCACCATAAATGAAAGTATCTAATACACTAGTTCATTGCATGAACAATGCATCACATTTAAATCAATAAACACAATCCTGTGATAGGTATCTGCAATGAACTAAAAGCAAATTTAAAAGAAAGTATACATAAGTACACGTATGGGTGAACCATTCAGCCACGTTTCAGAATTTCATTATTAGAATTTTAAAGTGGTGACAAGCACATGATCCTCATAATGCATTCTGGTAGGTGAGAGATATAAAGATTGAATACTTACGAGTAAGCCAAAATGTACTGGAATCTGTAAGCATACTGCTGCTATGAAGGAAAAAATAACATATTTTCCCAATAAGCTTTCGTTTTACTTGGAATAGCAAATGTCGCTTCAAATCAGTATTCCATTAATATGATGTGAGACTTATTTTGCATGAAGTTTTTTTTTTCTCTCGTGCGTGTGTTACATACTTCACACGCACCTAAAGTTTCTCTCCCGTGTGAATGAGCATATGGTTGTTTAAATTACACTTTTGACTAAATGACTTCTTACATACTTCACACACATAAGGTTTCTCGCCTGTGTGAATGAGCATATGGCTGTTTAAACTACCCTTTTGATTAAATGACTTCTTACATACTTCACACACATAAGGTTTCTCTCCTGTGTGAATGCGCATATGGTTGTTTAAATTACATTTTTGACTAAATGTCCTCTTACATACTTCACACACATAAGGTTTCTGTCCTGTGTGAATGAGCATATGGATGTCTAAACTACCCTTTTGATTAAATGACTTCTTACATACTTCACACACATAAGATTTCTCTCTTGAGTGAATGAGCATATGGTTGTTTAAACTACACTTTTGATTAAATGACTTCTTACATACATCACACACATAAGGTTTCTCTCCTGTGTGAATAAGCATATGTTTGTTTAAACTACACTTTTGACTAAATGATTTCTTACATACTTCACACATATAAGGTTTCTCTCCTGTGTGATTGAGCATATGGCTGTTTAAACCATTCATTTGATTAAATGACTTCTTACATACTTTACACACATAAGGTTTCTCTCCTGTGTGAATGAGCATATGGTTGTTTAAATTATACTTTTGACTAAATGACTTCTTACAAACTTCACATACATAAGGTTTCTCTCCTGTGTGAATATGTGTATGCCTGTTTAAATAGTTCTTGAGACTAAATGACTTCTTACATACGTCACATGCATAATGTTTCTCTCCTTCATGAGTAAGCATATGGTGGTTTACAGCAAACTTTTGATTAAATGACTTCTTACACATTTCACACTCAGATTTCTCTCTTGTGTGTATAATCGAATGCTTATTTAAACTATTCTTTTGACTAAATTGCGCCATACATACTTCACACACATAAGGTTTTTCTCCTGTGTGAATTAGCATATGTCTGTTTAAATTGTCCTTCACACGGAATGACTTTTTACATACTTCACACTTATAAGGTTTCTCTGTTGTGTGAATAGACAAATGCGTATTTAAATTACTCTTTTGATTAAATGACTTCTTACATACTTTACACTCATAAGGTTTCTCTACTGTGTGAATAATCAAATGCTTCTTTAAAGTACTGTTTTGACTAAACGCCTTCTTACATACTTCACATGCATATAGTTTCTCTCCTGCATGAGCAAGCATATGGTTGTTTAAACTACCCTTTTGAGTAAATGACTTCTTACATATTTCACACTCATAAGGTTTCTCTCCTGTGTGAATATGCAAATGCTTTTTTAAATCGCACCTTTTTCTAAACGACTCCTTACATACTTCACAGACATAATCTCGGGAATGGGCAGGCTGCATGTTCGTTTTCGCGGTTTTCTCCGTGTATAACGTGTATACACGCCAATTTCATTTAGAAAGAGCTCTACGAAGGCATCTCTTCCCTTAGGCAGATAGCACGAGTGTGCTTTGGCATAATCTCAATAAACCAACCAACCTGTGTGAATAAGCACATGGCTTCCTGAACTACACAATTCAGTAAACATTTTCTTACATACCTGACACAAGGCTTCTCTTTTGTATGGAAAATTGAATCCTTATTTAAAACGAAGTCTCACCTGAATAACTGATTCAATACCTAATACACATATGGGTTTTCTTCCTGTTCCCGATGTATGCCGAGCCTAGCTACTGTTGTTCGAGATTTGCAAGAATCAAGAATTAACCGCTTCCCTAATAAACTTTAAAAAAAAGTTTTCCATCTAATAGTGGAAAGCGTTTCGCATACTTTCAAAATTCCCGAAAAAAAAATATACGACCAACATCAGACAGTTGCCACTCTTACAATGTCAAACTATGAAAGAAATATAACACCAGAGGCTAGATTTTAATAATACTTCCACGTTTTGATTGTTGGCATATACTTAAGGGCAAATTTAAGTACAACTGTTTTCGGACACGTGTTTTGAAAATACGTTTTAGTAGCAGCTCCTGAGCTGCCTTAACAGCGGGATCTTAACAGCGCTGCCTAGTCTGGACAGCGGTGTCTAGTCTGGACACCGATCGAGGTAGACATCGGAAAATTAAGGCTCCTAGCTAAGGCTCCTTTAATATATAGGAGCCTTACTCCTAGCCTTAGGAAAATCAGTCGGGATTCGCTTTTCACTCGACAGCAGTCGGGAGAGCGAGTCTGACCTTCGTCAAAAAGAGAAGGCCATGACATTTCGATCTTTCCGTCCAGTGTTGTTGGAAGGTTATCTGGATTTTCTAAGGTTTCTTCCGAAATATAACTTTACCATATTCTGTAATTAATTAAAATAGCAAATACAAAATAGGATTTATATATATATATATATATATATATATATATATTATTTTCACTTTGTAGGCTTTTATAAGGTATTTTAAATAATTTTTGTGTAAATGTAAATATGATGAGCGAGCCGATGAGTGAAAAACGAACATTTTATAAAAAATATAAATATTAATTGAAAATTGCTCTTGCATGATAAATTAGCAAGCAGCTCTTAAGATAACAAAATCAATATTTTACATAAACTCAAGTATAAATTCATTCGTGTTTCTTAGCAAAAAATATAAATGTTAACTTCTATATCTCCAACATATGCAAATGAAAGATTATATAAAGTAGTTAATAAATGTGACTAAAAATATTTCCTATAAAAATTTCGTACATACATTTTTAGTTTCGGCATTTTAGAAATATGGCAGTTTACCATGATCGGCTCAATTCTAGAATGCGTTGCACCAGTCGAACGTTGTTTACTTATTTTATTTGGCTTGCAAAGGATTTCTTATGACGTAATATTGGCTACACTTCTTCCTAGAAACAAGTTATACGTATGCCATAGGTTCATATTTAAAGAAAATTTAAATTATGTTTTAACTGAGTTTAAATGTTAGGTTTATAATGTTCTACGCGAGATTTTTTTAATTTTAAAGCTAGTTTTGTGTGTTATGTGGTACTGTTAGCATTTAACGCCAAGGGTTTTCTGTCAGAAATGTATTACTAAGATACCAAATGATTGAAAACGATCATTACCAAACGATTGAAAATATTGAATGCATGATTTAAAAATTATAACCGTAACTTCTCAAAGTACAGAAAAGGCAAGGTTCACTTGGGAGGAGGGCTGTGTGATCACCGAGGCAAGCGGCAGCACGATCGCTGCGCTCCGTAAAAAAGTGAAAATATTTCCTTTCCTCTTGGTGATTATCAATTAAATTTCTTTGAAAAATGTTTATTTTTCCCCTACAAAACCTATATCATTCCAATGAATTTCGGCTCCGATGTTGACGAGAATAAAACAGCGGACAATGTAAGGATGTACTCCAAAAGCCTGGAATTTTAAGATAAGTTACTTTTCTTTCATCTAAACTAAATCAAATTTCTATAAATAAGTGCCTTTAAATCAATAAAACTTAATTTTTCATCAGTTTAAAGCATTAAAAAATACTTGAAATTGTCATTGCTTGTGGCTTCCTTTGTGTATCAACTCGAAACAGACGCCAGCGTTATCAGTTCACGTCTGTCAACACTTACAAAGCCCTTAAGGAATCTCGAGAGAGGGAAAATTTGGGGATGAGAGGTATAATTTGGGCATCGCGCTATTTCCCTCTCGGATCTTCTGGATTCTCTTTTCTTTCTAGATCGCTTGAATATAGTTTCGCCTTTAAATAATATTATACCTCACCGATTTCTTCTCATACTGTTCTTTGCTATTTGTTAAATGTCCATATGTAAGGGATGGTTTATTCTTCACCGCCTTAAATGAATTTTTAGAACTATGAGCTTATATAAATAACAGTGTGCCTCATTGTGTTATATTAACATTATTTAACTAGTAATAAATTATGATAGTAAAATAATTAATCTTGTAATAAATTATGATAGTTAAATTAATAAATACTGTTTAATTTGTGTTTTTAATACATATACTCAGTAATTTACACACATAAATATATATATATATATATATTTGGTGTGTGCGGTTGTGGTCTTGTATTGTATATGGTTCTATGTTGTTAGTCTGCTGCTGCTTTTTGAAAAATGTTGAGAATGAAAGTAGCATAAGTTACTTTGGTTAAATTAATATATACTTTTGTTTGATGACCTTTGTTGATATCTCAGGATGCAAGCGTACATATTACTTTATATTCCATGCTAAATACCTTGATACGAAGCATTTTAACACCGTCAATATTTGTTTTTCCCCCAGTAACACATCTATTCACCATTACCAAACACACTCACTACACAAACACACCTGTGAGACACTATTTATTGTAAATGAAGACAGTTTCTTCTCCTTTTAACTACACTCATGGACACAATCGTATTTTAGGATATTTTCTACTTCCTTTCCTTTTCTTTCTATAGGCCCTTTTTTTTTTTTTTTTTTTTTTTCCTTTTTCCCTCTATTATTTTTGGGCCATTTATTTTAAATTTTATTTTGTCCCATCTTTTTTTCCTGGCCTTTTGAACTCGTACAAGATGTACGAAGTTCCTTTTTACTCTCCTCAAATACGAAATTGCCCCTCTTTCTATATTCCTTTCCTTCGCACCTATGCTTGATTTTTCGCCCATCGGTGCAGAAAGACTTAGCGGGTGCAAAACAAGACATCTTTGGAACGAGCTACAATTCCGCAAATCGGAACCCGGAAGTGTGTTGTACGTCATCACCGGAACTGTATCTACGTCATCGTTACATTATCTTTGCTGACCAATGGCATACGAGCAGGGTTAATATAGTTCTAACGGTGGTTGCCCTACTCTTTGATTTATCACTGCTTGGCAATTAGAATAGGTAAATAATATCGTAAACAAGCACAGCAGTTATCGGTAACAATTTGCTATCGCTGTTACATGGTATGCACTTGAACTTTAAGGATATAGGAAAACTGTTAAACTCTTGAGTGTTTTTTAGGCAGAACATTTTTAAATTCACAGATATTGTTCTTAGTTTGTAAACATTCCCTATTACATATAATTCACAATGTTTGACAGAAAATTTACATATGATATTACTCTGTGTCTTATATTGAATTAAATTATTATAATTTGAATACTGTTGTTATTGTATTGCTACGCATCTACTTGCACTCTAAGTGAAATAAATAACAGTAAGAAAAAGTAATTAAACGGCATAGAACAACATTTTGGGTCACAGTATATTTCATATTTCGGTTATTAGCAAAACAGTTATTTGTAATGAATGAAAAGGAATAGAAAATCGAACTAATTCTTAACAATATTTATATACCACATGTACGAACTGCTAGGACAATAATATTTGACTTTTATTTTTATGGATAAAAACTCTCTACAAGAAATTAAGAAATATTATTTATTTTTTCATAAAAAACGTACTGTTTTGCAAAAACTTATAAACATCTTCAAGTTGATTCTGTTGATATTTTCATTAGATCTCATCAAAGAGTTTCATATTTTTCTATCAGAATGTTTTAAAAATCATTTTTTCAGCATAAAATGTCTGTATACATCTAGGTTCAGCAAAGAATTTTGTGTAGCTGGTACTCTTTTCATTCACATTTTTCACACTTGGGATCTTTTGTATACTGTAGTTCTAAATTTGATGTACTTTGAAGTAATTATCTCACAATTTTGTGCATTTATTGAATTATAATAAAATTACTGTATTATTATTTCAGTTACATTTTAATTAATATTTTCATTCTGGGATATACAGTCTCAAACCTTACCTAGTGGTGCAGTGTTCCAGATTTAGAAAACATTTTGAACAAATAAGATCTTACTTCAAAATAGCTTTCTGTCCATCTTATCAAAAGAATGTAATCTGTCACTGAATAACAAATTTTCTAAAATTCCAGTCTTGTCATTTCATCCTTTCCTCTATATTCTAATTTATATTAATAACTTCTTACAATCCAAGGTACCCTTCTAATGTTTTAATCTGATGCTATACTGTAGGCTGTTTTCATATTTCAAATAAACTAATTTTCCTGTAATTCTATATATTCTTTTATTATAATTTGTCTTATCTTGATTCAGATTTATTAATTTGATTATATAATTTTATATTACTTGTCACAATACTAACAGTTTTGGCTCAGATAATTAGACTTTTTTAATTCTTTCCAGACATTGTTTAAATATTCATTGTATAACTGAAAAGCTGTAATACTAAAGGTAAATAAAGGAAGAAACTAAAGCATATTTCATGCATCTTCTTCTTGTCCCTCTTTTTTAATTCATGCAGTGTATATATTTCTCGTTGACTGTTCATTATTTGGCTCTAGTGTAGAATTGGGTGCCCCTTCGATTAGCGCAGGGGCGTAGCTAGAGGGGGCATCTATCCCTGGGCGCAGAATCCAAGGGGCTCCAAACTGATGTTACGACATGTTAGAATTAAATGTTTTCCATCCTTGGCAAGCAGTAGGGGGGTGCGAAATCTTCAGTTGTCCCTGGGCACTGAAAACCCTAGCTATGGATTAGCGACAATTTTTTAAAAAATTTTGCCGATGAAACCTCACTTCTGGTTACCATGATAGTTTTAACTGTGTTTTAGCTTCCTGAATTTATTTAAATGAAAATAGATTGATGTGTACATGGACAAATTTAAGGCAGTGTGTAATGCCTAGTTTGTGCAATTTTAAGATGTTTTTTTTAAGTGAAAACAGATTGATGTGTACATGGACACAGAGTTTGTGCAATTTTTTGACTTCTTATTTTGGTTTTGTGTAGCGGCCATCTTGAAATTATGCCTTCCTGGCACCGATCTTGGCGTCAAAAAAGAATCCCCAAAAAACAAAGGGCACCCAATTATAAACTTTTACCCATTATTTTTATAATTTGCATGTATTGATATGCATATTTTCGTAAATTTTGCATTGTTACTCATTTCATTCTGATATTCTGTTTATTTATTACATCAATTAATGGAAATTTATTTGTTTTGTCAAAGTTTAGTTATTGTTTATTAACTCCCAGTAAATTTAATGTGAAACAGAGTTTCTTTGAGTACTTTTCTCTAGTGCTGTAAATATTTATACATAGCTGTCTGTTTCTATACTTATTTAAGGATTTTGATTTTCCATTAAAAACAAGAATCAAAATTCAATTTTATAAAGCTAATTACTACAATTAAAATATTTGTTGCAAATAAATGCATTTAAAATTTTAAAATACTTAAAAACAGTTTAAGTAACTACAGTTTTAAGTTTGCTTGTTGGAATTTCAAGTAAAAATGCAATTAATTTGAATATTTTTATGCTAACTTAATTAAAGAGTTTAAAGCATTCAATATAGTAGTATTACATTAAAAATTCTGCATTATTTAATTTCATCGAGAACACAATGAACCTTCATTACAATATTCAGTTCATTCAATATTTTCAGAAATGTACTTGTCCTAAAATTGAAAATATAATTATTTTTTAAGAAAAACTTCATTAAAAAATTTACTGATGGCTATTTTATTCATATTTCCCTAATTACTTATTTTATGAAGCTGTATTTTTTAGTCAATTTATGGCAAAGCACACAAAGGCTATCTGCTTAAGAGGAATCTTTTCCTTCGTGAAAGATTATGTAACATTCATATTCACTGTGCACATAGGAAAAATTATGAAGACAAATTGTGCGCCAATAGTCTAACCTGGATTGAATTACCAATTCTTAGAGATTAATTTCGGGGTTCTTACTTTAAAGATAATTTCTGTACTAAAATTGTTGAGAACATAGGGGTTATTTAAATGTGCAGCTGTTATAAAGTAACACTTTTGTAATAAAATAGTAAAATTTATCTTTGAGATTCTTGTAAGAGATAAAGTTCATCATTATTATTCTTAATGGAGGCTTTTCTTAAGTTTTAGTTAGAATCATTAATATGCATGAATCACATATATGCAGAAACCACACAAAATTTAATTTTCTTTCTGAATTTTGAATTAAAATTCTGAACAGATTTTATTTGTTTAACAACTAGTGAAGAACCTTTGGTATGTTTACAAAAATTATGCATTTTCTATATTAAGGTCTGATTAATAGATTATTATTTTTTTTATATACTATGAGAAGTATAGACATAATTATTTCTTAAACCTGTTCATGACTTTAGCCATTAAACAAATCTATAATAATATTAGATTAGATATAACCACAGATTCTCGTAAAGTTCACTATGCGTTTCTTGTAATTCTAAAAGTTGAGTATTTTTTTTTAAAATTTACTAGAATTTTATGTGTCAGATACCTAAAGATAAAAAAATATAGTTTAGTTAATTAACTTCGAAAAATGGCAGCTCAGTATCCAAGCATGCAAAACTGAAGCATAAAAATATTTATGCATGAATACATGAAAAAATCCAAAAAGCAGTATCCATTTAGGAATAAAATATTTAAAAGAAAAAGATAGAGACTGTTAGTTTAGTAAAATCTTTTTATATTAAAAGTACCTAACCTTATATTAAAGGCAAACAGGCTGGCTGCATGGGTGTTTTTGTGGTTTTCCCCATGTGTAATGTGTATACGAGCGAGTTTCCCTTAGAAATGCATGTCATCTCTTTCACCCAAGAACTTTCCATGTCACTGACTCAATTTTGAATTTTTAACAGGTCAACTTCATAAACTTCCGTAATTTGATATTTAATTTCACATGAAAGAGTATTTCTAGCGAGTAAAAATCAAGCAGGTGTCACTTCATATAAATAAGAACTTAAATTAGCATACATCATTGACTGATAATGGATGATTTTGATTGTCACTTGCTTATTGTTCAATCAATAGACTGGTGACAGAAGTATGTTACAAAGTAGATATGAACTCTTGTCTCCCACTTCAATTAGTTGCTCAATACTATGAATGTTTATATGGAAAATAGCCTGGCTTATGCATTTTTAAAATTAAAATGTTTATTCAAATAAATTTTTCCATTCCTTTTTATTGTGAAATAGCTATAACATTTTGTGTATGGTATACAGTAAATTACATTAATATTTTGCTCTTCATTTTGTATTCAACCAACTGTACACATACGTGTATTAATTTTCATAAATTTTCTGAAAGGTCATCATTTATCATTACACATTAATAAAAAATTACCCATGTTTTACTGTATTAGAAAAAAAGGCTCATCATGGGTAGAATGTTGTCTAAAGCCATGGAATGCTATTAGTTTGTTCCAGATTCAATAACCAGTAGATAAATAGATTGGAAACACATGGTTTTCAAGGCTTTCCCATAAAAATACAAATTACTTAACTTCAAAAAAGCTGCATTTATTCCTAGAGAAATTTAGGCTAACTGTCTTTAAAAAATTTCTCATAAAGGCATATCTTTTATATAATTTGTCACAATAAATTATCTATCCACCTGCTTCATTCAGACTAATGCAAAAATGTGCTAAAAATCTCAGAATTCATCATTAATATGGAAAAAAAAAAAAAAACTAAATGGTTTTCTGCGAATTGCTGAAAGGTACTATGCGCAATGTCTATTTTTGAAATGACCATTGTAAGGAAACTAGAGACACTGTTGAATGCATCATGAAAAAAATATTCAGCAAATTCTAACTATGGAGAGGGACTAGATGCTGTAGAAACAGAAGTCATTAAATTGTTTGTTTTATTTGTTCGAATATAGCAAATTACATTACAGCTATCTGCTTAAATGAAGGGATGCCTTCGTGGAGGAATTTCTAAAAGAAACTGTCTCATATTCATGTTGTATGTAGGAAACACTATGATCCCAGCTTTTACTTCTGGGTCCGAAAGGAAAGAACTGATTAAACTAATTTTTTTTTTTTTTTTTTTTTTTTTTTTTTTTTTTTTAGTATGACAAAATATACTGTTATTTGTTTATCAATCAGAATGGCTTTGTGAAGATTTTCCTAAGAAAAACTAGCTGATACATCATTACACAAGATAAAATCTACAGAAATGCATGCAAGCAGTTTCTTCCAGCTACCAGAATAAACCTCAGGAAAAATTACAAGTGTTTGTGGCTTTAACTACTTGTCAGGCCAGTCTTCTGGTCTATAAACAACTGTAAGAAACTGATCTTTGTCATATACATATGGCAATACTCATCTGTCTCATATGCCATAATACATACGAGAATCTCATTTGTCATATACATATGAATACATATGGTTGTCTCTTTAAACAGTAACTTCAGATGAGCAGCAAGAAATTAAATAGCTGAAAGAGAATGTGGACATTAAGCTATCCCCCTTAGTGCATAAGAAATATTACATATTCCCAAATCACTCATGAATCAACTATAAAACGCTAACATTATTTTAAACCTCAAAGTCTTACAGCTGATTAACAACTAATTCGTCTCGTCTTTCAGAGCCGTATTTACACTGTCATCAAAATTTTAGGATAATGACAGAAATAAAAGTAGCTGATACTTAAAAATTATTAATAGAAATTTGTACAAAAGCATTAGTTAACATAAATTACAATATTTGGCAGTTGATTATTCGCAAAATATTTAAATTAAAAGCAAATTGATGGGAAAATTAAGCCCCTCTTGCAGAAAAAGTTTTTCATTAATATGGTGTATGGTCACCTAGGGCAAGTTTGCACATCTGACATCTTGATTTCATAGACTTTACCAAAGTGTTGATGAAGTCTTGTAGAATTGTACGCCAATGATCTAAAAGTGGATTTGTCAGCTCTTGGAAGGTCCGTGGACGAATTCGGCGTGCTAAGACATCCCACACATGCTCAAGTCGGGTGAGTAAAGTGGTCAATACATTTGAGTGATATCTTCTGTTTACAAGTATTCTTACACCACATATACTCGACCAGGCCACAAATTTTCATCCATTAGCAAAACTTCTGGGCCAATAGCACTCCTAAACAGTCTAACTTGGGGTTCCAGTAGCTCGTCAACATATCTACGAACGGTTACAGAACCTCCTTGAAAGATATGCTTGAAAGATTCCGATGCGGCCATTGGTCGTACGCATTAAACCGCGGAAACGGTATATTTCACGGACAAGAGAAGGGAAGTTGTGTGTTCCTTTCTCTTTCCAGATCAACACACGTCTAGAATCACTGTTTATACTACGTGTGGACTTCTCAGTAAACAATACTCGGGATCAGTCGTTTTGGCTCCACTGAACATGACGACGGTACCAGTTTAAACGGGCCCCTCTGGAAGATGGAGTGAATGGGACACAAACCATTGGTTTTCTTGCATACAGTCCAACCTCGTTAAGCCTTTGTGCAGCAGCAGAACGGCTAATTCGAGTTCCTATCGCAGCATGAAGCTCTAAAACCAAATCCCTTGCAGTTTCTTCGCGTGAACAAGGATATAAAACACTCTTCTGATGCACTTGTTGCTCTTGGTCGCCGTTGACCAAGGCTGTCTGTCAACCGATTCATTGCTTAAAAAAGCAGCTCCAGATTCAAATCTTTTGCGACTTCCATTTGTATTTGACTTCTCTCGATTATACCAATTTTTCGCCACTTTTGACCTTCACTTAAATGATGCTTTGAGCCATAACTATAGAATACTGATCACTCTCAGAAACCATATTCCATTTAAACAGTACAACAGACCGGAATTCCAACATGCATCCATTGCGCACCACATTGTCAGTCACCGAATTTGCATATTTCTGGCGTTAACGTATGCGCGGAAATGCAATTTTGTGTTCAATTGTATATAATTAATAGAGGCGTAGCTAAGGTTTTCAGCGCCCGGGGACGCCTAAAGATTTTGCGCCCCTTTCTGTATTCCAAGAATGGAAAACATTTCATTCTGAAATGTATATCATCAATTTGCCGCCCCCTGGATGCTGCGCCCGGGGACGGATGTCCCCCTTGCCCCACCCTAGCTACGCCACTGTTAATTAATGTAAATAATTATAGCATCGGGCATTGGTTGCAACATTAACTTAGTAAGCATATTTTTTCCTCATTATCCTTTAATTTTGATAACCAGTGTATATGGTGCAGCACGAGTTCTGTAACAAAATTGGTCTTAGGGCTTCAAAAGCAAGTCAGCAGCAAGACACGTACTTGTTCATACTTAACGTATTATTTAAGCTATTTTTACAGTTTAAATATTTTTGAACTCGGAATTGAAATATCTACAAGTGCATGTAAGAAATATATCTATATAAGAATAAAATGAATTTAAATATTTATAGAAATTTGCAACAATTAATATTTATTTACCTACCACAGAAATGTAATCTTATAAACATGTCTGTCCAGTCATGTACTTACAGAAAAATACTTGTGTGTATTCAGAAATATTCATGAGCATTCACTGATCCATCTATATAATGTAAAAGAAATGACAGACCTCCTGAGGAACAGGATAGCTTATTTGAATACGGGAAAGCATACTAGTCTTATCTGCTGAGGGGAAATGAGGACTTTCTAAAGAAAACTGGATCAAATTCATGTTTCAGATGTAAATACTGTGAAAACCTATCATGCAACCAGCGTTCGCATGGGTTTGAACTTGAGTGATACTACTAGTATTCAGTAGTCTTAATCATTCAGCCTGTGAAAGTCTCATAAAACCTCCAAAGTATAGGTGGAAAGAACTGAGCACCTTTGTCGCCTCATCTGAATTTCAGCCCTCTGTTTTAGTGAAATTCTTAGTAACATGTTTCGTCTGATATTATTTCTTTATGCCTCTTGTTTTCATAAAGAGACAAATTAGTCCTTAACAATTTAGAATCAGCCATAATTTAAGTTTTAGAAGCTAGAAGTCATTTTTGGCCAATCATCCAAGATATAGGTTTTAATGTGGTTTTGCATGCGATTCTCATGGACTATCTTATAAGACCTACAAAAAGCTTCCGAAATCTGTATTTATCTATCTTAAACTGCTCTGGTAGTTGAACTGCATAAACATCACATGTGATTGTGTGACACAGCAAGTCGCTTTTCAAAAGGTAGAACGGATCAGTCTAGGAATTACACGTATCTTAATTACCTCTTTGCCTGCTTCCTTTTTCTCATTGACCTATGTTCATCACCTTTGCTTTCCTTTTCATAGTGGTGCAGTTTCCGAGATGAGATGTCTACTCCAAATCCTTTTGACATCCTCACCGTCCCTCTCTGTCTTCTGACATCTCGCGAAGACGGTACTACTCACGTATAAGAATTATTTGAAAAATAAATGAATTTTATTCATTGTAAATTCCCGAATTATTTAATTTACTATATTCTGTATTGTTGCTGAGGCAGGCTCCACAGGTACTCTACCTAGAACTGGACAGGCTGACTGCCAGTACATTGTGCATTTCGATGTCCGACGAAAAATGCTTTCCTTCTGGAACATCTTATGTGTTTGGCTCACTATTGTCTTCAACCTGTACAGACTGATATTATATATCTGGTATCAATTTTACCTGCCTTCTAATGGACTCATAGATAATATCAACCGAAAACGCTTAAGATAGCACTTATCTGCATCATTCGTTCTAACCGATGATTTTAATGACTCTTTGAGGAAGTAAGGATAAGAACTTAAATATATAAACAGAGCTACTAAGTATGTCACTGCGTATGCCTCCATAATGATAGATAGCAAACCCATATCTACAAACTTAAAAGGCTACTTCACAGCACTGATCTGGTTATATGTACGCCATTACATCTATCATTTTATACATTTAGAATCTAGAGTGATCCATTCCCAATATTTGCGTCTTTTAAAGGAATATGAATGTTGGACATATTTAGAGTCCCAAGGTTTCTTTAAGAGTGAGAGACTTAAACTTGTTTCCCTCTCCAGCTTTTCTTACGAATGAAAAAGTAAGGTGTGTAAAAATAGATGATACTGTGAAGGCCGTTACTGATCTGTTGTCCAGGCGTTCAGAATCAGACAGACTTCCTAGATACATATCTAAAATCATAACAGAACCCTATGAAGAGAACTTTAGTTAAGACATATAAGGGAAACCCTAGTCTCAGAATATTAGCAATTCCATGCTGAAGCATTCGTTGACTAAGTCTTTTATTAGTTTCCCTTCTTACAGAGGTCCTTTCTTATAGAGGTTGTAGCAGGGCATTTAATGTTTGGCATTGAGAAATCCAAAAAATAAAACTTGGAAAAGTCAGAATTTCAATAATGTTCCGTTATATATTAAAAAATGCTTTTTATTATATTTGCCCATCAGCAGCCGAGCGGTAAAATCACTGAACACTGATAGTTCAGGCCGTGGTTCGAATCTCGGAGAATGGGCTGGCTGCATGGGTGTTTTCTTGATTTTACCCATGTGTAACGTATATACGTGGCAGTTCCCTTTAAAGAGTCCTCCAAGAAGGCATCCCTCCCTTGTCAGATAGCCCTTGAATGTTTAGCTGCAATCAAACAAAACGAACGAAATCGCCAGAATTTTGCACTAACGAATCACCTACGCAAACTTCTGGGGGAGGATGGCATACTGCAGCCTTGATCATTATTTAGAAGAAAATGATAATACCTTTCCTAATCACAATGGTTTTCTAGAAAAGGAGATCAATACTGAAAATGTACTTCTGTTCAGAGCTATATTTTCTGCTTTTTTTAAGAGGAATCACTTGATGTCAATATTTTTGTGACAAAGAAAAAAGTGTATGAATTAGAGTTTTCTAAAATCTCTTCATTGTTGTTTGCAGAGACCTTCCAATTTTTAAACAAAAATTTCTCAAAGAACTGGTTGTTTCTCATAAAAACTGGTACTTTGTTGTTTTAAGTCATTAACTCTTTCCAAAATTTTTGGAGTGTTATGTTATGCAGGTTATTAAATTATCTGCAGTATCTGAAACCTTTTGGCTGACTGCCAATAACCATCAATATTTTTAATGAGCACTGCTGTTCTTTAGTTTAGTTTTAAAATCTGTTCAGTCCTTTTTTCACTGTCTTACACCGGTAAACTAGGTAGTGTGTGTGATTGTGGCAAAGCCTCGAGGGCTATCTGGCTAAGGGGAGGGATGCCTTCATGGAGGACTTTCTAAGGGAAACTGGCTCGTATACACGTTACACATGAGGAAAACCACGAAAACGCCCATGCAGCCAGCCCGTTCGCGGGGTAAACTAGGTAGGCTTTCATCTCCACTGGCTGCCAATTCATAGGCCAGTAGTGATCTTCATGGGTACAAGTATTCTTGAATTTAATTTAAAAAAGTATCTAAATTTACTGCAATATCACATATCAGGGATCTTTAACTTGTAGGTCTCTGGCGATGAACAACATTGGCAGGCATTCATGTTCTTCAATATAATTTTAATTAAAAATGCTATTTAAATTTAGTGCACTACTCTGTACTAGTGAATCTGTTTGTTAACAAGTGACAACCAAGCTTTAACTTTTTTTTGGATCGGATGTTATAAATTATGTAGGGGCTACCTTACTCATGGAAACAGCCTCACATTAACTGAAGATTTGGAACATCTATTCACAGACTACGTGGTTTGCTTCTAGCAGTCACTGCACCTAAGGTACAAAAAGTTCTCTTTGATTTCAAAATTTTTTAGAAATCTGATCGTCCAGTGCTTAGTAACCATTCTTGGTACAAAATGCATCCATTCTGCACTCCTGCCTTCGGATCTCACGTCCAAAAGGTAACACAACTATTATGCCTGAATAGATGATCTATAAATATCCCTCTGCACATATGAAACTTTTAAATTATTTCAGAATTTTATTAAAGATAACAGTCATGTTCTTAACTGTAGCATTTTTATGAATACAGACAAGAATATAATAATTATATCTATACAAATGTTTCTAGGTTCCCTAATCACATCTGTTTGGCTGTTATGTATAATACAACACTACTTTAAATACCTTATATGGCATTGAACCTATGGTAACGTTTTTAAAAAGTACAAAATCTTTTTTATAGATATATTAAGTTTGTGATGAAGCCACGGTTAATTTTTATACTCCATAAACACAACGTGGTTTAACATAGTAAAATCTAAATTTTTTTTGTAGTTTTTTCAACAGTTCACAACAATTTTATTTATATGTAGTAGTATTTTAAAACTGTACTTGGACGTATTCTTGTCTTTACTTACGAGTTTAGAAAAATCTGGAAAATGTTTGGTATATACTTGATACTGTATAATGTATTTAATTTGCACTAACAAAACCAATTCTTATTTTTGTTTCGCTAATACCTTGCAAAGTTCATAGGATATGTTTCATGTTTTGCAGGTGTAATCTTTGGCATGAAAATACAGTTTAATCTTGAACAGATCACTTCCACATACACAAATGATATACCATAACACAAAATATTCTGGTGAAATCCTATCTGAAATGATCTAAATTTTTGTGTCATGTTTCTCAGTATAAATCATACACACCAATACAGAACAGTATCTCGTATCTAAAAAATATTTTTTGGTTCCTTACGTATATCATTACAGTATTCATTTATGAAACCTCTCATTTTCTAAAAATGCAGGTTTTATTCCATATACTTTTGACGTTTTCAATCTGTAATAGTGCTCAACTAGACCCAATATTTAAAATTGCTTGTTGTAGGCTTTTTACACCCCCATTCTGCATATCACAATATTAGTTGCTGTTATAATCAGTCACATTTATTCATGCTGTGAGAGAAAAACAGCACAGTTCAACATTGATGAAATAATTAACACTTAATTCCAAGAACCATTCCTACTATATTATGATACAAATTTAAGAGATTTATGAATGTGTTAGAATTGTAAAGTTTTCCGTTTAATGAAAACATTAGGAAATGTGACTTCAAATGGTTGCTACAGAATATTACAAGTTTGGATTTAACTGCACACTTTTGCCCAATTCATGCACTATAAAACCTCATTATTTTGGTTTAGTAGATTAATAATTAGATATCAGATTAGCATTAAGTTTTATTTTCTGAATCATAGAGCATCCAAGAATAGAAATGATAATTAATTTAACACTTCAAAATATACTCATGTGCATGAAAATAACTGTAACTGATGCAAAATGGGAGAAAACATGGTCTTTGTAAAAGCAGTGTTTGTTCTTTAGTTATGAATGTTTAAATCAAATCTGGATTTTATGTATATGCTATTATTATTAAATTTAAATGAAATACATGTATATGCTTAGAGCAAATATTCACTTATTTTTAATGTGTCAAACAATTTATGAATATTAAGAGTTCTGCAGAAAATTCAACTCTTTGAAACCATCCATGCAAATGGGAAACAAAGAAATTTCAGCAAGTACTTCTGTAATGACAGGAAATAATAATAGGCATTATCTAACTATTAAGTAACTATAAGACTTATTCTAGAATTAAAATTATTTAATTTCCTGAATGCTTTAATATAAGTCTGGCTACACTCTTCTGTGTGAAAGACCACAAGCCCTTTGCCTGACACACAAACTTTTAAGCCTCCTTATTTTGCAATAAATAGTTAAAAATTAAAAAATGGGCTGTAACTTTAGCACTCATTTTTCATAATTATTATAAGACCAGTATATTCATCTTTTTGATTAGCAGCAAGTTCACTCCTATTTCTTTGTTTTTGAATGTTGAAAAATTAAAATATCTAATTATTGGTAGCTCTTTTGATATTGGAATGTGTGAAAGTTTAATTTGTATACAGCTTTACGTACTGAAACTTAACAAATATGCAAGTACTCTTATTAACCAGCGAAAAAAAAAAGTGTCCACATTTTTAAGTGACTATAGTGTTTTTTAATCTTAATCAATGAAAATCAATTGATATCATGGATGATGAAATAAAGAATGAAAATATATTTTATTTAAGAAGAAATTGGGATAATGTATTAGTCAATGTCTTGTAAGAAACACTACTTATATTATGCTTCATACATATGACTAATTCCTAATATGTGGAGTAATTTTCAGTAAAAAATAATTCAACAATGGATAATTTTTTTCCCCAGACTTTATTCAGAATACATAATAATTATTTTACAAAGTTTTTATTCATCTTTTATTTCTGAAAATAAAGACATATCAGATAAAATTCCTTGACTAGAGCATAAATATTATTATTCAACCATATTACTCAAAAATTTATGAGTTTCAGTTTCAGAAAATTCTCCTGGCAGAGCTTGCTCTTGACTTTTAAATACATACCAGATTCCTGCCAATCGTTTACTGAAAAATAAAGAAGACTAAATTCAATTGTGAAACAGCCAAGATCACTGAAAACAATGCACTATTCATTTTGCAAACATAAGCCTGAAATATTAAAAATGATCAGATTGAGATCAGATATGAGATTATTTATGAACAGAAAAATTTGCAGTACTTGCATACTATCCCATTGGCCATGAAAATTGGTGCAGAACCACTAATCATTCCTGAGGAAATCCTTCACAGTCAATGGGATGAAGTGTTAAGTACAAATTCTCTGATTCCTCTTTAAAAATAAGAGAAAATTTTGGCATGTAGGTCCCCGAGAATGCATTGTTAACATAAAATGAACTATTCTCTATTATCCACAATTGGGGGTATCACCCTGGCCAAAAGGGTTCATTGTTGCCTACTTTAACAATTTTCTCTTATACTACCAAGTTACATACAAACATAAGCATTTTTATTTGTTTACTGGCCATACAACATCATTACAAAATAAAGCAAACTAAAAAAAAAAAAAAAAGTGTTTTTATAGAAACTGTATGGCAACAGATGAATTGCAAAATATTTGTCCATTATACTTTATATTTTTCAAGCATCACCAAAGGAATGGAATGCTGTCCTGAAAAACATTTCTTAATTTAAATTTCTTTAAATATATCAATCACTTAAAATTATATGCTTGTATATCAATTTCCGGAATTCAGTTATATTAACTGGCGTATTTAAACTTTGATTTTTAATCCTCTGATAAGCATAGTAGCATACTAAAACACCACAGCTCATATTATCAGTTTGCAAAATATGTGAAGGACAAATTATTTTCCATTTAGTGCTAGTAGCAAATATTTTAGCTAAAACCTCACACCATGTATGAATTAAAATTTGATACTCTTGCCCACATGATTTATTTTGTGGATCATAAAATTCAAAAACCATATCTGGAATATTTACTATCCAATGACAATTTAAATTTGCAGGGATAAAAAATAATTTCGCTGATTTCAATCTTGTTAGTAATGGATCTTTAATACAAAAATTTGGTTTAGGAATTTGTAAATTAGACTTAACAAAGGCAAAATCTTCATAACTGTTTAATATTTTAAATAAAAAAGCATCAATTATAGTATTATAGAGCCATCCTTTTCGAAAACATGAAGATACAGATTTAAACAAGTATTCTTCTTCATTACTTATAAAAGGATCTATAGATTTTAACATATATGGTGTAATTTCAATATCATGTATTTTTAAACATGATTTGGTCAAATCTTTATTCATTCTAACACTTACTGAAAAGTTTTGCTCTGCTGAAGATAAATTTATCTTTTCCTGTGTACAAGGTGGAACATTCTCGGTTAAAATATTATAAATATTATAAATTTCTAAATTGAAGGGATCTAAAGGAAGATTTAAGGCTAATTTATTTACATGTTGAAATGCATAATAACAGATGAAGACCCCACAACTGCTTTCATCATTTTGTAAAGCATGCGGTAGACACTGAATATCCCATGAACCGTTAATTTGTAACTCACTGTTAATTACATTAGACCATTTATTAGTTAAGTTTATGTATTTTGGATTGCATGAATTTATTAACAAGTCATATAAATAAAAGGTATTTTTCTTTAAATCTGCTATGATCAGAACCCAATGAGAATCAATGCAAGCAGGAATCAATAAATATTTGAAAGATTTCAAAGAAACAGGAAAAACATTTCCAAGTGATAATGCATCAGATAAGATAAGCTGGGTAATCGAGGAATCAGCAAAAGTATATTGATCATCACTTTCTAAAATTTTGTATAAAAATGCATTTATGATTACATCAAATAACCACGCCCTAACAAAATCTGTACAAACCGATTTTATAAAAAATTCTTCACTTTTACTGATATAAGAATCTAAAGACTTTAAAGCAATACGATTGATACTATAGCAGCCAATTTGTAAAATTCTTTCAGAAATATCTTCGCTAGATTTTAATGGAAGGGAAAATGATTTATTTTGATCAACACTGGTTAAATCACATAGATATTTATCACTGTCATTTAAATCAAATGCTACGGCTTTAAATTTAATTTTCTTTTCCACACATTCATTTATTTCTGGGTCATCTACATTATCATTAAAATCTTGATTCTTATTCTGCTGACATTTCTGTAATTTTCTCTTTTTAGAAGTTTTAAACAATTGCAGGTTAAGTTTTTGATTTGGTGAAACTGGACATGATGCACTTGAAACTGCTCTTGAATTTTCATTCGAGTTTAAAATTCCTCTACATTCTGAAACTAATGAATTTAATGTTGTATGAACACACTTTAACATGACATTTTGGACTTTTGGTTGTCTTATTAATTGCAGTAATTCTTCTACAAGCTTTTCACATGCATTTACTTTCTGTTCAATACTTTGTGGATTGTAATGATTAACAGAATACACATTTATTGATTTCATACTTTCATTGCATTTCTGATTCGATTCAAGATTAATCCCTGAGGGATTAAACACCCAATCATTTTGTTTATTAAGGAATGAATGCACTTTACGTATATGTTTGCACAGCAATTTATCTAAGCAATTGCAGTGATACAAGTGACTACACAATGAGACACATGATACTTTAGGGCATCTATAAAAGCAAAAATCCTGACACGGACAAATTTCAAAAAGACGCTGCACAGTATATATTTCATTTTTTGTCTGAGAACAAACAGTCCAAGAAGTATCAGAGCATTTATTTACATCACTGTCCCTAATTTTTAGTCCTCTCTGATGCCTACTTAAACAAGAAATGGAATTTCTGGGAGATACATTAGTGTATAATTTATAGGTATGATTTAAATATTTATCTTTCTCAATTGTCAGAAGTGTAGAAATTAAAATATCTAATCGTCTATTATGTCTCCGCTTAAAATAAACAGTTTTCAACTGATTGTGAAAAGATTCACAGTACATGTTAGTATCAGTAAATGCATGTGGAAAGTTCTGATAACACAAAGCCCATTCCTCTAATCTATTTTTATAATTTTCAGAAAAATATTCAATAAAATCTCTACTTTTCCTAGAATAGTCATTCAAAAACTTACTTATTTGATCATGAAAAGTGATCTGGTTTCTTTCATGTAATATATTTGTTAATTCTCCTAGCATTTTTTGTCGCACTTCCTTATCTACCACTTTAGAATTTAGTTGCCGGAACCAACTTTGGCGTATGTGACACGAACATAAAAGATGCTTAACATCTTGACCAAAAACCTTTGAAAATGCAGGATATGTAACTTTG
Organism: Stegodyphus dumicola; assembly: GCF_044657685.1. Classification (NCBI taxonomy): domain Eukaryota; kingdom Metazoa; phylum Arthropoda; class Arachnida; order Araneae; family Eresidae; genus Stegodyphus; species Stegodyphus dumicola. The sequence continues at coordinate 65,535,535 of NC_140778.1, read as the reverse complement.
TCATCATTTGTCATTACAGAGTTTACATATAAATTTGGTACACGACACTTTAAACTATTAAATAAACAATAAAGAGTGTCAGCATCTAGAAAATTAGTAATAAAATGAGCAACTGGATAGCCACAACCAAATTCATCAGGTACTATAAGATTAAGAAGGTAAAAATCATACTGGTTAGTCTTATGTGTAGATTCGATACATAAAATCTCTGTACAACCTTTTATCATCATTTCTTTCTGTTCACGCGTCTGAAGACCAAGAGCAAACGATACTTTATGATTTGGAAGATTATCTAGATCAGTTGGACCGTACAAAGTTGAATTATTCTGAGGCTTATATAATAACACAGGATTGTATGCTTCACATTTTAAAGTTTCAATGATTGAATTAACAGAAACTGCATCACTACTTGGACGCAATGAATTGTTTAAATATCTAGAATAAGCAGAAATAGTTTTACGGGAGACAAAGCTTTCCTTTACAGGGAAATTATTTCTATTCTCGCGATTTCCTGATCCATCTTGTAAGATATCCCTTATTTTTTGTGGAGGCACAGACAAACGTAAATTTGCTTTTATCAAACACCGCGTACTTTGTTTCAATGGCTGATATTTACAATTTTAAAACTTTTGCTCATGATTATGTTTAGGAAAGTAAAAAACAGAGATTTTATTCATTTCTTCACAAGCCCATATTCTGACCGGACAACATACACTTTTTGAAACTGTACCTTTTTCATTTTTTCGACTAGTTTTTTTTTTTTCAAAATCAGAATAACCTTGCGTGGTAAACTGACAACAATAATAATGATAAGTTTTAGAATTTTTCGTTACTTTAGAAAACTTTCTGAATGAAGTAAATGCCGAGGTTCCTTCCAGTTCTAGCCAATCTTGAAAATAACTCATTGTTTCAAATGAATATTCTTTTAAGTTATTTAAATTATGTTCATCTGCTAAATGCTTATTAAAATTTAAAACATATGTAAAAGACTTATGGCAATCAGGTATGAAGCATTCATACAATTTATTAACTTCTGTACAAAATTTCTTATGTTTAAAAAATGATAATTTGCAAGGATAACATTTATTACAATTTAGACATTTCCGAGGGTAAACAGATGAAAAATTTTGTTTTAAATCAGGTACTTGTTTATTTGAACATTTTTTTTTTTTTTTTTTTTTTGTGCTTATAAAATGAATTCTTCGATTTATAAGTTTTCAAGCATATTTCACATTTACGAAGATAAGCCATTTCTATTTTATCACTAATACATTCTTTGGTTTCTAATTTTTTAGCACTCAATACATTATCAATGTTTATAAGAATATTACTCTGAGGAGAAGTTATTGAAAGTTTAAAATTTTCAGTTTCAAGTTTTTCTTTGCAATTTTTTTATGATTATTAAAAGAATTTTTAGTTTTATAGTTTTTTTTTACAAATATCACATTTTCTAGGATAAAGCGATGGTGCATTACAGTCAATTTCGGACCCCCCTCCAGTCAGAATAGGACACATAGACTTATTTTTCCTCACTTGACAATTAATTTCACTGCTTTCTACATGATCTTTTAGTAAACAAAATTTATTAAAGTGAAAGAAACTTAGGCCTGAACTACAAGAAGTGCTTTTTCTGGTCATAGAAATGTTCTTTTGCTGCAAAACATAACTAGAGGCAAAGTCAGAGTAAAAATCATCTTTTGTTGTACACAATTTAGGTTGTGAAATATCAAAATTTGTTGAATCATTTTTTAAACTCCCTTTGCCACTAACAGAAGCACAATACAATGGATAACAATCACTGAAAGAAACAGCACTTGCCTGCTGTACACTACAACCAGCAGCAGTGACTGCATTCTTTAGTGATGATCCCATGTAGGCCATTACACTTCTTAGGCGCAAAACAGCTGAAGCAGCATTCTTCAGATGCAAACTGCCACTAACAGTCAAATCCCTCCTTGGACACAAACCATCACCAAAAGCACGAATTGGTTTCTTCTGAAAACTAGCAATTGGGACAGTAGTGTTCGTAGAAGAATTAACAGTGGAACTAGCACTGCTCCTCAGAAAACGGCCAGAACCATGGACTGTAACACGCCTGGAGGAGTCAACATCAGCAAGGATATCATTTCTATTCTTCCATTCTGGGAGTGACATTATTCCTTGAATGCAAACCAGAAGCAGCATTTTTCGGATGACAGCCAGTATCACGGACACCAACAAGTCTAGAATGACAACATTCTCAGGACTTAGGCCTGGGGTAGCAACGTTCCTTGGACGCAAATCAGAACCAGAACGAGGGACGGCAGCATTCCTTGGACGTGAACTAAAACCATTGACATACTTAAAATGAGAGCCAACACTACATATGGCAACATTTCTAGGATGACATCTATGTTTAGTCCCATTCCTTACATGCAAACCAGAACCAGTTCTATGGACAGAAGCGTTCCTTGGGCGAGATCCACCACCATGGCCAGCAATGCAAAGAGACCGAGAGCTAGCATCTGGGTTGGCAACGTTTTTCGGATGTGAGCCAGGGGTGGTATCATTTTGCAGATGCAAACTAAAACCATCTGTGTGGTTAACAGCATTCTTCGAATGAGAGTCACCACCATGGACAACACATTTAAAACGAGATCCAGCACCAAAAATAGCAACCCTCTTCAGCCGAGAGCTAGAAGCAACTTTAGCAGCATTTCTCAAATCAGAATTAGCCTTCTTAGTAGCATCTACAGCACAACCATGCTTTAAAACAGTTGAATAGAGAGGATAAGAAGGGCTTGCAGAAACAAAAGAATCACTCAGAGGTGGAAAATCCAATGTAGTAAATGAAACACAACGCAATACAAAAGGACACCTTTGTAGAAACTGGCTTTGAAGTCAAAACAATCTTCATATTATCCAGGAAAACTGCCGCAAGTTTCTTGTTCCCCAGACGGTTTAGATGTAATCCATCCCTAGCCAATAACTTAGCTCCAAAATGATGAGACGACCAGCAAATAAAAAACGCTTCTCGATTTTGGCAGTACTTTTCAAGTTGAGAATTAATTTCTACAATCTTTCTATTAATTACTTGTAAACGGTTCAAAGCTGCTACTTGCTGATTTAAAGTTGTGAAAAAATCTTCATTACGTGGTAGGATATCTGAAATGATAACATTGATATTCGGGTTCAAACGTTTAATATCCTTAAAGAGGCAATCGTACTTTTTAAGAATATCTTCAACACTGTCATTCGAATTGTTGGTACCAACATGTACCAAAATCAAATGGTATCGATTGTCCAAAAAGGATATCTTACGTCTTAACCTTTCTATCGTTGCACCAGGAAAAGAATGTAAATCTACTTCATAATTCAGAAGATTCGCCGGTAAATATTCATCCAAATATTTAACCATTGAATCTCCAATTATAAGTAATTTCATCTTTTTTGGTTGCATATCGGCAAAACAAACAACTACAAATCGAAACACAGATCAATAATTATATATGCTGTAAATAAAATGCAACTAATAATTAAATGAAAATCAAACACTAATCATAAATATAACAAAATACAAATAATTATTAATAGAAAAAAAGAAGATAAATAGCTGAAGGAAAGCGAGAAAAATGGCGCAAAAAATACACACCTCACACTCGCTAATTAACACTAAATTAGCGCCAATTCTTGACCTCGCGGAAAAATTTACGGGAAAAAAATAACGCCAAATGCTCGCCAAGCTTTGTTGCCAACGGAGATATCAAAGGTACATATCCGGTGATAACGTAGAACACACTTCCGGGTTCCGATTTGCGGAATTCTGTAAAACTCTTCTTCTTTGTCTGTCTGTCTGTCTGTCGGTTCACTTGGGGTCGATGGCGCTGCGATCACGAAAGCTGGAGGCAGTGTCTAAACATAGCTCCGAAATATTTTAAATAACTGTTTCATATTAAACAATTATTAAATATTTTCAACTCTCTAAAAAAGTTTAATGCACCTTTCCTATGCAATGTCTCATTCATCAAATTGAAAAAGGAAACTTCGCTTCATCGAAACTTCAGGTGTTTTGTTAGCTGTTTACTATCAACACGAGAAATCCAAAAGAGGCCCTGACACGGAATATTCAGATAAGTAACATTCTGTTCTCTATACATTATATGTTTCTCTATCACTACAGTGCAATTAAATTTTTTTTATTTATTATTTTTCATAAGATTCTAGCATTATACAATAGTTAGTAATAGTAGCAAGTCATGTGGTTCTTTTCTTCGTAACTATTCCGTAGAGACGCCACATTCCTTATCAGTAGTCCGTTCTTATCAGCAATTCACACCCTTCGGAGGCCCCCCTTTTCGTGCTTAGGAATTTCTTGAGAGGGAAAAATGGGGATCTCTTGACCAACGATGAGTATAGATTGTGATTTTTGTAACTAAGATCCCCGACTTTTTTTTTTTCAGGTCTCAAACTTAGAATTATGAGCAAATAAAAATACAGTGTGACGGAATTTGTTAAACTTGTACTATAATAAATTACAACGGTTAAATTAATAAATTAATTTTATATTTAACTAATATTTAAGAAAAATAAACTGTGTAATTTATTTTTGCTGAAATGCTCTCACACTGTGTATGGATTTATGATTTTGTCAATTACTGTTTTTATGAAATATACATGAATTTTTTGGGAACGGTAATATTTAATGTTACTTTAGTTAAAATATTATGTACATCTCTGTGATGATATATGTCTTTTCTTGTTAGGTCTCAAGATAACGGCATACACATTACCATGTAGGAATTCATTCATTCATTCATTCATTTTTTTTTTGAACTTAGCTAAAGTTTGCTTCTTAAAGACACGAATTTTTGCAGATGAACTCCTTAACTACACTCATGGACACAATCGTATTTTAGGGTATTTTCTACTTCTTTTCCTTTTCTTTCTATAGGCCCTTTTTTTTCCCTCTATTATTTTTGGGCCATTTAATTTAAATTTTATTTTGTCCCATCTTTTCTTTCTGGCCTTTTGAACTCGTACAAAATGTACGAAGTTCCTTTTTACTCTCTTCAAATACGAAATTGCCCCTCTTTCTATATACCTTTCCTTCGCACCTATGCTTGATTTTTCGCCCATCGGTGCAGAAAGACTTAGCGGGTGCAAAACAAGACATCTGTCCAAGGAGGTTAGAATACATGGAGATGCCCTGCGCGCAGTCCAAGTGAAGCCAAAAAGTGGGGGAAAGCATGCCCTTAGTAGTCGTGGCTTTAGAAAGATTGACGAGCTCTTCAGCCAATGAGGCAGAACCTAGCCACACCCAGTTTCGTAAATTAAAGACCGTGGATTCTTCGCGCGCTTTTTCCTTCACTTTTTCCCGCCATTTCATTTTATTTCTACATTTTCTATCATCTTGTAGACGGCTGCAATATTCTTCCGAGAAGCAATTTTTATTCCTGCCAAAATGGTAAATTCCTGCGTCGCTTTCGGCTGTACAAATAGAAGAATAGCAGGATCCGGTATTACATTTCACAGGTAAATGTTCTTTTAACATATATACTATCATTTATTTAATTATACTTTGCTCAAAGTTAGATAAAAATTTGCTGTGCATGTTTAAAACATATCCAAGGAAACGGCTGCAAGTGCTGATAATTGTATCAATTCTAATGATTATCAGGATATGCAGAGGGAAAATATATGTACAAAGGGACTAATTCCATTAAAATGAGTTAAATGAGAAATGCATTATGTAATTACATGCTGTCATTAATGAATGCTAGCAATAAAGGTATTGTGAAAATAAATAAATAAATACTCAAACCATTAATTGATTATATTTTAGTTATTCTAAATATATACAGGTATAATTCTCAATTTTCCATGTTAGAAATACTACTTACGTTTTGAAAAATATTAAATTGCATGAACAATGATAAAAAATAATATTTAAATCCTGCATTGTTATTTTTAAAACTCCCACAAATTTCACCCCAAATTAAATCCTGTTATTAAATATTTACTTGAACAGAAAATAAAATTAAATACATAAAATATGACTTGTAATGTAATATGATCACACCTTTAAAATAACGCGTTTTCTTTTCCATGATGAGCTGACCACTCCCCCTTCCCTTGTTTACTTACAGTTTTGCTTTTACAACTCAGTTAATTACGAGTATAATGCTCAAACCATTAATTGAAGAAAAATCTGAGGATTATAGATGTTTCTTCGCGCACGTCACACCGAGAAAATACTCAAACTCTTTTCTGACGGCTTTTCAAACGCACATTTCAATTATTCTACTTATTTATGCATGTTAAAAATCATTCTTTTATATGGAAATGAAATCCGAAATGTAGACATTATTTCAATGTAACCATTCAGTACCTTATAACCCTCTCACGTCTTCACATAAGAAATCAGAAAACACACTCAAAACTTCAAACAAGCTGACGTTTAACCTCACTTCACATAGTAAGGGAAGCGTTTTCTTGCCCTCACGAGGCGTGGCTTATTTGCTTCCCCCGGCTTCACTCTCCTCGTATTGCGACAGCAGAGACGCCATCTCCATGTATTCTAACCTCCTTGCATCTGTCTAAAACAAACGAAAATGCGTTCTCGCTGTCTATTGGCTGTGACGTCACTGAAGTTTTCTCTCCTCAAATCAACATAGATTTTTGCATTGATTTAAGCTGAGTGTAAATGCTTGTGCGCGACTGTGGAAACTCATTCGGTTTTTTCTTTTCTTTTTTTTTTCCTCTCAAATATAATTAAATTTATGTAGTATAATGGTTGGTACGCACTGCGCGATTGCATTATGCACCAATAAGGCAGGCAAAATAAAAAATAATCAGCAAAATGTATTATTTCATAGGTCTAGAAACTTATAGTGTTTTTCGATTTGATGCAAGTTATTTTGAATTTTCGGGTTACTTAAATTAATTTATTCATTAATATATATAGAAACTTCTATGCATTTTATTAGGTGTATTTAAATGCCAACGGTTTTGAATATTGTTGTGAATTGTGACAGATGCATATAAATATGCTTAAATAGTTTTAAATTATGTGTATGTAGCTCACTGCATTAATTAACTCGTTTTACACATGGAAAAATGGCCATGCAACCAACCTTTTCTCCAGGAATTGAAGTCAAATCACCAGTGTTCAGCTGATGAGCCTTGTCAATTACTTAGAATTTGAGCCTATTGTACTGTTAATATGGTACATGGCAGAAATACAATATCATTAATACACGGGGTACATGTAAGCAATAAGAAGGACTAACAACACCGCAGAGTACAGAAAGCAACATTTTAGAAGTCCACAATTCATTTGGCGAGCAAATTAAGTTGTATTATTATACTTATGGCATTCAGTTCTGGATAATTTAGTTACAGTAATTTTGCAAAGATAGTAAAGCAGTTCCTTCAGCAATATTAATTTTCTAATTATTAAGGCTTTTTTCTTTCATATTATTTGAAAACAGAGTAATACACAGCATGCATTTAAATGCAATCAAAATTTAGGAAATGTATGATTTAAGAATATAGAACGTTTAAAAAACAAATATGCTAAAATTCTTGTAAAATATAAAATTTCATTTTCTATCTGTACTTATAATTTGTTATGATTTGTATTATGAATGAATAATATAACTTAAGCAAATATTTTATTTATTATTGTTTTAAAATTTGCATTCCATTACTATACAGTGTACCATGATATATTTCATACAAAATTTCATTTATAAAATTAAGATCCATATTTACTAAAATTTTGTTGAATGTAGTGTTAAAAATTTAGTACCAATTTTGACTTTTGCATTTAATTATATAAATTTACCTGCAGAATTATATTTTGCTAGTATCTACGAATGTAATCATTATGTCTGTGGGAATATTGTACACAGGTCATCATATTAAATAAACATCCACCCTTTTTCCATGTGTTCACAGAAAGTACGATGACAGTCAAATGACGTTAAGATAAACTGCATAATGTTTTTATGAGTACATTTATCTGTGTATGAATAATATTTTTCCACAACTAAACTGATAACTCTATTTTTTGTTTTATTCATAGAATGGTTAAACTGAATATGCTAAATGAAATGTAATATTTAAGTTATTATATAAACATATTTCTTTTTTGATACCAAAACAAACACATACAACATTCAGCCCTATTAATATCTGCCCACCAGCGGCCGAGTGGTAAAGTCGCTAAACACTGGTAGTTCGGTCCGAGGTTCGAATCCCGCGAACGGGCTGGCTGCATGGTCGTTTTCGTGGCTTTCCCCATGTGTAACGAGTATACGAGCCAGTTTTCCTTAGAAAGACCTCCACGAAGGCATCCCTCCCTTCAAGCACATAGCCTTCGAGGCTTTGCCATAATCACACACACCACACCACCTATTAATATCTAGGATTTACTTCTCTGAAATAAAAAATGAGGATTACAATCCAGAAAATGACTACATGTTTCATTTCGTTATTATTTTTATAAATTAAACAATACATAAGTGAAATAAACATAGAAACTTAAAAGATAAAATTCTAAATATACAATATTAATAGCAAAACATAATAGAGGATATGCAACTATTCTTTTAATATCTTTTACTCATTTTTTATATAAAAAGTTAACATCTTCTATCTGAATACTTTTGGAAATTTTTATTTTTTATTTTTGCTTAAAAGTAAAATTCAAAGAATTAAGATTTAAATTAAAATTAAGTCTCAATTTTTATATAGAATTACATAATGCAGCTGCTGATTTTAAAGAGTCTGCTGATTAAGTATTACACTTCCTTTCAGTTATAGCTTGAATAGTTCATTTGTTTATGTTTCTTGTTGCTGCTTTACATCAAGAAATTACAAACAAGTTTTAGAATCTAGCGAGTTATAATTTTATGCAATTTCTTTTTTTTAATATATTAAAATTAATCATATATTACAGGAAAATCTCATGCGAGTTCATCTGAAAAAAAAAAAAAAAAAAAAAAACCACAAGTAAACTAAGATTTCTAAATGAAACAAGTACTGCAAAAACAATTGGACCGAAAGTAGGCTTTAGTAAAAAATTAATTTAAATTTCAGCCAAATTAGATTCCAAACATTAGGGACAAGTTTGTACAGCTTTATAGAATAAATATTCTTAATTTGAATTTCTTCTATATCGCTACACTCAGGGCTTAATTTCTAAAATTAGAAGTGCCGGAACCCTATGGAAGACCGTTAGTAAAGAGGAACAAGAGTAAATAAATAAATAAAATGACTATTAAAATCATTTAGCATTTAAAAATTAAATAGTTAATTATTATCAAATTAATAAATAATTATTTAATTAATATTAGCAATTAATATTTATTAATTATTATCTAACCATTAATTAATAATTGATTATTATTTATTAAAATCATTCAATAAAATGTAAAGAGGTAAATTAACATTTAATAAGCGGTTTTTAATATAATTTTATTGCTGCTAAAAATAAAATTTTTGAGATTAAATTTCTACTGAAATTGTAGTTCCGTTAATTACATAAAAGAAGTGTCGGAGCCTTCTTATGTAGGGCTCCAATGCGCTCCGGCTAGAATTATCATTTATCCCATGAACTGAAAAGTACCGGAGCCGGCAAAATTTAAGCTCTGACTACACTACATATTTTCCAGTTCTTGTGAAATGTGGGTTTTCAGTCTGTTGAAGCTAAAATGAGTAACGGTATAAACAGCTGAATCTTGAATAGCAAATTCTGTAAGGAAGTTTGGAAGATTTTTGGTGAAACAATAAATTACTGAGGGAACTTTTCGTAATTAAAACTTATTCTATACAGTAAACAATATTTTAGGTAGCTAAGTTTCAACTCCAAATATTAGAATTTTTACTTTTCCGATGAAAAACAGAAAATATTTCAAAATGAAATACGAAACTACTATCCGCGATTCAATTCACCTATAGATGGCGCTTTCACACATTAGTATGGCGATAAAACTCGGTATTTTGATTTGTGATCTGACTTCGATCATTCCTGTCGCTGAGCTCATAGAGACGAGACAGGGATTTTTTCAGCTCCGCTTCTGCTTGCTTTGGTGTTCGCCTTTGCAAACCGGCACAGAACCGCCTCGTTTTGGTTTTCCCTCGAGCACTCCGGCTACGGACCGCTCCTTGAATTACGGATACAGATTGATTCTCTTCACAGGAAAATGCGGTAAGATCTCTCCCTTTGTTCTCTTGTACGTCAGGTTTATTCCGACTGCATGATGGCAAACGGTCAGATTTCGCAACATTTATTTGATCTATGTCAATTTTCCAATTTTGGAATTAAGGAATCGCACATTGAGGAATTCGGATTAACAAATGACTGCAATATATCTGCTTTTGTGTGGATTGTTACCAAAGTAGGTAAACCCACTTTCGAAAATATATGCCGAATGAAAGACCAACTCCTAGATGAATATCAAATCTTAAATGCAGCCCCTCAAAAAAACGAGCAGATCGTTAATGATCTTGAAACAATTACAGCTAAGCTCAAAATTTGTGACATGTTCATTAGCATAAACAAACCACTAAAAAGAAGTAACAGTAACCCCGCGATAAAAAGCAATAATAACAAGGGTACAGAGAAAAAATGCATCTCTACTAATAATTCACCCCAAAAAGTTACTCAGAATATGAAAACGAAAGACCTAACTGAGAAACAGAATAACTCTGTTACTACATCTCCCCCAAAACTGACTCAAAACATGAAGGATCTTAAAAAAGATATCCCACCTCAAAATCCACACAGCCCCATTAAATGCATCAATAGTGATAAAAATAGGAAAAAGAAAACTGAAATTGACAACGAAGGCTTCAAAACCCCACGTATCACTAATAAACGCACGTTTTCAGAAACCGAAATTACCCCACCACTTCAACAAAACAAATTTGAAAAGCTAAATAATGAAGAATCGATTGATCAAAACAATGAAGTAAATAATGGAGAATTTATTTTACCCAGGAAAACAGCCACACACATCTCTCCTATTGTCCTACAGGATTTTACAGCGAACTGGGATAAAATGAAAGAAGAGTTTGAAGCTCTAGGTATAACTAAAATCAAAGGAAACTTAAAAGGTGACACCCTTACCATCAGAGTCTTCGACACAGAAGATTATCGCATAGCTACTGACTTATTAACAAAACGGGATATCCCTTATCACACTTACAAACTTAAAAACGAGAAACCGTTAAAAGCAATTATTAAAAAGCTGCCAAGAACTTCCAACCCGGAAATTATCCAACAAGAAATTGCAAGTATGGGAATTCCCGTTACTAAAATAAAACAAATAGAAAAATTCGAAGATGGTAAAGTAATTAAACTACCTGTCTTCCTCGTCGAGACGAAGAGAAATAATGACGGGAAGAAAATCTTCAACATTACTACGCTTCGCGGACTTGATGTCCTTGTATGTTCTTATAAAAGCCGCCCAGGACCTGTACAATGTCATAGGTGCCAAAGATATGGGCATATAAAAGAAAAATGTAATTATAAGCCCAGATGCCAAAAATGCGCAGGCCCTCATGAAGGTTACACCTGCAAACAAGATAAAAATTTACATCCAGCAAAATGTGCCCTGTGTGGTTTAGACCATGTAAGCTCATCAAAATCATGTAAATTTCATCCAAACAACCTTAAAAAAGCTGTAGAAAACCGTAAATTAGAAAGAACTCAACAACAGCAACCGGCATTTCAGCTTAATCAAGATGATTTCCCCGCGTTACCAGCGGCTGCACAATCTACCAGTGCGCAAGCGGATGTATCCGCTCCTCCTACTCAAAAACAAGATCCGGAGCCACCCTCCTTCTGCGAATGGATAAAACAGCAGCTTACAAAAGCAAAAGAATTTATCACCAATTTTAAAGAAGCAAAAAAATATAATGAACAAAATTGAAGTTGTCATGGCAGCTATCGAATACTTCTCATTAATTATGACTTCTGATCCCTACAAAAATGCCCATAAGGTAATCGCCACAAGCAAGTGCTTCCTTAAAGTTACATTCTTCAATGCAAATGGAGTGCAAAAGCAAAAAGAAGAAATTAAAAACTTTCTTATCACTAATAATGTAGACAAAATGCTACTCAATGAAACCCATCTAAGAAAATCCCATCGGATCAACTTTCCCGGGTATAAGACTATCCGCGATGACAGAAATCATAACAGAGGCGGCGGCACTGCAATCATTATTAAAAATTACCTCCGTTTTGCTAAATTTGAAATTCCAAACACTAGCAATATTGAAAAAACTGCTGCCATTATTTATAGTGGACTGAACTATATTCTATAGTCATCTTTATTCAAGCATATCTATTCATTTCTGTTTACAATCCCCCCGGCAATAGACTTAACGATACTGATTTAAACAACCTCACTGCGGCCAATTTCCCAACTTTAATTACGGGTGACCTCAACGCTAAAAATCAAGCTTGGAACTCTAGATTTAACAATACCAACGGAAATTTTCTTAATAACTACCTCCTAAATCAAGACCTTAAAATAGTCGCTCCATTTACCCCTACTAGAATTCACCACGATGGCACCGGAGACATCCTGGATGTATTACTACTAAAAAATATTGATCAAACACCACATTTGGAAGTCACACATGATTTAAATTCTGATCACCTGCCAGTCACTTTTGACTTCTACGGATTTTATCATCCATTAAAAAAACACCTCACCAAGACCAATTGGACTCTAGTTAACAATTTACTTCAAAATTATACCTGCAATAACCATTACCCTCACAGCTATACAATTGAAAAAGAAATTTATAAATTCACAACTAATATACAAAACACTATTTCCAACGCTTCTTACTCTGTTAAAGAAAATAATTCACAAACCCTTCCTATCCAAATTAGAAACACAATCAAACTTAGAAATGAAGCTATCAAGACTTGGCATCAATCAAGAAATCCTAATGATAAAAGACATCTTAACTATCTTAATCGCAAAATCAAATCGGATATCCAAGAGTACAGAACTCAAAAATGGGACCACCTTCTTGAAAATTTGGAGCCAAATCATGAAAATGTCTGGAAAATTGCACGCTCCCTCAAAAACAACAACAGCTATACTCAACATGCAATAGAACACTCCGGAATTAATTACTACTCTGATCAGGACATTGCCGACCTCATGGCCGAAGAGCAGGAAAAAATCTATCAACCCCTCCCTTCTACCAATTCGGATACTGAAGATGAAGCTAACGAAGCAATCAACTTTATACGTAACTTTACTCCACAAAGGCACATCCAGTTTACTTCTCCGAAGGAAATTAAAAGCATAATCAAGACACTTAAGCCGAAGAAAGCGAAAGGTTTTGATAAAATAAATAACGAAGCACTAAAAGCCCTTCCTGATAAATGTATTATTAATCTCTGTAATATTATTAATGGATGTATCAGACTTTCTTACTTCCCACAACAATGGAAACATTCTATAGTCATCTTTATTCTCAAACCTGGCAAAAATCCTAAGAATGTCAATAGTTACCGACCCACCAGCCTCCTGCCTGCTATGGGAAAAATCTATGAAAAAATTCTAAACAATAGACTCAACGACTTTCTTGAAAACAATGACTCTGGGTGTTTATATTGATAAACAACTTAATTTCAAAAACCACCTTCAGTACATTGCAAATAAGGGGAATGCTGCATATATGGCTATTTACCCACTTATTGGGCGAAACTCTAAATTAAATTTGCACACCAAAAAGGTGCTATATACTTCTCTCATTCGTCCGATCCTTACATATGCCGCCCCTGCATGGGCTATCGGAAATAAGAACGAAAGAAAGAAGATTGGGATTCTACAAAACAAAATTTTACGATCTATCACAAATGCGCCCTGGTTTGTCAGGAATAGAGACATTCAAAAAGACCTTAAAATCCCTGATCTCATGGATCATATTCTCATTCATCATTCATTCATTCGAGGGGTGGACGCCATAGGAGAAGGTTCGTCGTTGAGATTGTGCCTGCCTCCGGTCCTGTATCACGTGTACGCCCTGTCCGATCTACGTGTGTTGCGGAGTGCGACTACGTGCAAATTCTTATCCGCATGCATCAGCATTTTTAAATGCTAATCTTCGGTTTGTATTTACTTTTAAAAGCCTGGATGCTTTTATAATTTTATTATTTTGTATTATTTTAGGAATTTTCATGTTATTTTGCCTTTTCTTGCGAATTATGCCTAATTGCTGGTACGAGTGATACCGCGCTATTGTTACTGATTTTTCTGCGCTTATTTTTGCGTATTAATCTTGCAATTTAAATTAATTATCAGATTTTAAATTAATTGCGTGCGCGTAATTAAATTTTTTCAGATTTTGGTCGTTGTGTCTGCTTAGTTACCCCCAGGCTCACGCTGTCAGGTGTGAGATAGGGGCCTAGTAGATTTTCGCCCGCTCATCCGTCTGCCGGTACACCTTCGAGTGGGTCCGGTTCCGGGGCGCAGGACTCTGGACTGCTGATTGGGCGCAGGATTTCTTAATTCTGTATTGCGATTATGGATACAATTTTGGATGCCGTGAGGGTACAGATTAGTGAACTTGATACCATCCGCCAGCAGAATGGTACACTCACTGATACTGAAAATAAGATGTACAATTTCTTACAAAGTATGATCGAAATGCTAGTTGCTGTTAACACAACAGGATAAAACTCAGGTTAAATCCTCACAAGGTAAAAATGCAGATAATGATAGGGACAGAAGTCCTATTAAATTACACAACAATATGCATTATATAAAAATGACAGACAAGCTTCTAATACTCGTGATGTTTATCATGGTGGCACTTGTGTCTATATTAAAAATTCAATACCTCACAAAAGAATTGACACTCCGAGTATGAGTAAACTCGAGGCAACAATCATTGAAATTTTCATTCAAAATTCGCCCTCCCTTGTAATGACCTCTGCCTATCTTCCACCAGGTGGAAATTTACCTGTGGTTGATTTTAACAAATTGCTCACCTTATCCAACAATCTAATCATAGCTGGTGATTTAAACTGTCACCATCAGCATTGGCGTTGTCACAGATCAAACCCTGCTGGTCGTGGCCTTCTAAAATGGGCTCAGTGCGCCCAAATTAAAATTATTGCGCCGGATTCCCCCACTAAATATGGTTCACGGGGTGCCCCTTCATTCATTGATTTAGCACTCTTTCGAAACATCCCTTTTGTATATCACGTGACTGTTGAAAACTGTTTATCTTCAGATCACAACCCCGTGATCATAGACCTTAACTGTACTATTTTTAATCAAAATTCTCCGGCACTCGTCTCTACAAACTGGGACAATTTTTGTTTCAAACTTAAAAGTAAAAATTTGCCCTCAATTGAAATTAAATCCAGCCATGATATAGACTCGGCAGTTGATCAATTAACGACCATTTTAACAGATACTTATAAGGAAGTATCAAAACCCACCCTTAGACCCAATTTTCGTAAATTACCTCAAGAAATTTAACTCAAAATTAAAGAAAAGAATAAAGTACGGAGACTTTGGCAAATAAATAGAAATCCTGGCTTAAAAACTCAACTCCGTACTCTCCAAAATGAGATCAAGGCATCATGTGACCAGTTCTTCCAATCACAATACACGAATTACATTCAGTCCCTAACGACCAATGATAACTGTCTTTGGCGCGCATCACCCCGCCTACGCAAACACAAATCTAACATTCCGTCCTTAGCTACGGACGCAGCGGTGGCTCACACAGACTTTGAGAAATCCGAATTAATTGCGGATTCTCTTCAAACTCAATTTACACCAATAATGAAGGAATTTTTGCGAACAACGCAAGTTCTTTCCCACAAGATGTTGAACGTTTCCTCTCCTCGCCTTTCGCGAGAGAAATACAATATACATCCATGAGCGAGGTAAGTGAATACATTACCAAGCTCAAACCCAAAAAAGCCCCTGGTATGGACTCTATTTCTAATCGTATGATTAAATATTTACCCACCAGTTATCTATTTTTCTTAGTAATGCTTATAAATTTTATGATACAGCATTGCTATTTTCCTCAAAGCTGGAAACAAGCACTCATCATCATCATCATTATCGATATTGCCGGCATATTGCTGCTTTTAACTCATTGTGCCTATTCCAAAACCAGGCCAAAGCCTTTCAAATCCTCAAAATTATAGACCTATCAGCCTCCTATCTTCGTTATCTAAGATATACGAATTTGTGTTACTTAAACGCCTGAATGATTTTCTCCGAAATCACAACGTTCTGATTGATGAACAATTTGGATTTCGAGCAAAACACTGCACCACGCACCAGCTGCTGAGGACAGTGGAGTTCATTCACGAAGGGTTTCGTAACAATATGCTTACTGGCGCTTTATTTCTTGATATAGCCAAAGCATTCGATAGGACTTGGCATATAGGAATCATTATCAAGCTCATACGACTTGACGTTTCGGCCCATCTAATTCATATAATTAATTCGTACCTCAGTAACAGATCTTTCTCTGTACGAGTTAATTCTTTCATTTCGGCTCCCCGTCCAATACTCAGCGGCGTCCCCCAAGGGTCACTTTTAGGCCCAATTTTGTTCAACATTTTCATAAATGACATACCAAAATCACCTAGTATCACTCTTGCACTTTATGCAGATGATACGGCCATCCTAGCACAACACAAACGCCTTGAAAACCTGGAAACCTGGTACATACCATTCAGAGATATCTCTCCAGCCTTGAGCACTGGCTCATCACTTGGAAAATCAAAATTAATGTTGCTAAATGTGCTGCTATGATATTCAAACGTAGCCCCCTCCCGTACCCTTCCGTTAATTTAAAGTTTTTCGACGATTATGTTCCCTGGTCAAACTCTTACAAGTACCTAGGAGTTGTACTTGATTCAAAATTAACCTGGCGCCTTCACATTGAAAATGTTCTCAACAAAGCGAAAGGTGCTAGAGCCCAACTTTACCCTCTTTTAGCTCGAAAGAGCCATCTGTCAATTAAAAACAAAATTCTTCTCTATACATCAATTATAAGACCTGTCTTCATGTATGCATGTACAATCTGGGGTACTGCTGCAAAAACTCATGTCAAAAAACTTCAATCTTTTCAAAGTAAGACCCTACGTATGGCCCTGAATGCAGCCTGGTACGTCCGTAGAGATGTGATTCATTCGGACCTCAATATTAAACCTGTAGATTACCATATGAAAAAGCTTAGTCAAAATTTATTCCTCAAAATTGAACAGATTGATAACCGAGCACTTCAGCAGATTCCAGCATACGATCCTGCTATTCGCAGCTCACAGAAGAGACCGAGAGCCGTGATTGGCCGAGAGTTTGGCATCTATCCGCCATCCAAAAGGACAAGACACGCCCTCTCAACTTCAGACTTCAGCCATTCATCAGTTGATTCGTCTCCTGACTTCCGAGCGTGAAGGTGCTCCGTCCCCTCGCTCGTCTCCTGGAGTTACTAGGACTAACACGTGGCAGCTTTGGTATCGACGAAGCAATTGTGCCATATTTGCTTATCGCACAGAATCACTCTGTGCAAATAATTTCTTGTGATTAACAAGAAATATCTTAGAATTTTGGTCGTTCTGCAACCAGAGTACCCTCCAAGCTTGCGTGTCGGCGCTTGACAGAGGCACTGGTTGTATTCATCGGAGATTCCACCTATTGCACACCCGGCGCGGTGCGGGCAAAGTGGCTCTTCGATTTTTTGTTTTTTTTTTCTCCTGTTCCTGCGGTCGATACTCTCTTTGAGTATTACATGATACACAATGACAGATCATTTTAAGAATTCTGCTGCAATTCCACCAGATATCAGCCCAGAAAAGAATAGAGAAAAAATGTCGCACTCACCACCTAGCTCACCAATTTCAAAGATCATTGCTTATCCGGAAGAAAGAAAAAAGCTTTTCCAAAATGAAGCAGAAACTGATCAGTTCATCACGTATCTGGAAAAACAATTACACATCCTCTCCACTGTTGAGGAATGCGCTAGACTCTCTGCACTAGCTCAAGACATATTAACTAGTGAAACAATTACTTATCATGCTTCACATAGACTGCAACACTTCCTAATATGCATCTTAAACAAAACACGTGTATTAGAAGAAAACCAAGCAATTACTAAAATTGAATATCGTGACCAAAAAATTAAAGAATTAGAACAAAAAGTCGACCACTTAATGAACGCCTTACATGGAGAACCATATAAGGAGCAACGTAAAAGACATAGGCGCCGTTCTTCGGCTTCTACAAACTCCGACACAGAACAACTTGAACCTGCCATTAAAACCGCTAACAGATACAGTGGACTAGAAACAGAAATGAGCGAAATTAATATAAACAACAATGAGGAAAAAATGGATAATGAAAGTGAGGGTACACATAATCCGGCGGCCCCTGAGCCCTCGAACAGTAGAAAAATCAGAGTCCCGCCAATTATTATAGATGATGTCCCTCAATCTGATAAATTCCTGGCTGAGCTTAGTGTTCAAACAGGGAAAACAATTACAGGCCAATTAAAAGGCACCAAATTGCATGTGACTCTCCCTGATGCAGATGCTCACAGATATGTGAGAGAAGTCATTAAGGAGAAAAAGTTAAAATCACACACTTACCAACTTCAAGATGAAAAGGTTTTAAAAATTGTCATACGAGGACTTCCTGTTACTATGGACCATCAGTACATAGTACAAGAATTAAGAAATCAAGGATATGGAGCTACCTATATATCTAATCTTAGAAATAGACGTGAGAACAAACCAATGCCGCTCTTTCTAGTGCATTTGCCAAGAAACGAGCAAAACAAAACCATTTACAACCTCACTTACATTGGCTATCTCAGAGTTACCGTAGAGGCACTTAAAAGAAAACCAGGACCTCCACAGTGCTATAGGTGCCAGGGGTTCTTCCACAACTCATTATTATGTACAAGAGAATGGGTGTGTGTGAGATGTGGGGGCCCACATCGATCGACGTCCGGCGAATGTAAACTAAAATCAGAAGAACCTGCAAGGTGCTGTCACTGCGGGGGACCACATCCTGCGTCCTTTTCCGGTTGCCCGGCTATACCAAAGACAAAAAGGAAAACTGACAATTTCATCCCAAGCCAGCCGCCTGCCAATAACCCCTGGACAAGCAATTCAGAAAATTTCCCGCCATTCACAGAACCAGCTGCTGCAGCCCAGACAGAAACCTCAGAGATAATGCAAAGCTCTGATGACCTCTTCAGTCTCCAATCGCTAAAAGTCATATGGAATGACATCAAAAACGGAATAAAAACAATCAAACAAAAAACTTCAATATTTGACAAAATAGAAATAATAGTGGACATTATTGAAAAAATCACTAGTCACATTTAACTCTCCAGCAGCAAATAATAACAGATACTACAGCATTCTCACTTGGAATGCCAATGGACTTTACTCCAGAAAAGATGAATTAAGCGATCTCATATTAGAATTCGAGCCGGATGTTATTTTAGTGCAGGAAACTCATCTCAAGCCAGCCAGGACGGTCCTCTTTCCAAATTACTTTGCCTACAGATGTGATAGACTCTCAGGACGAGGCGGCGGGGTCATCACGTATGTTAAAAGCAGTATCTCACACTTCCACAAGCCAGTGCTCACAAACAGCTTTGAAAACGTCAACGTCATTATCACAATTGACAATACCTCATTTTCAATTACCAATATTTACATACCACCCACAAATCACCTTAACATTACAGAACTCAATAGCCTGATCACTATACACCCCAAATCAATAGCAGGAGGTGACTATAATGCAAAGCACCCTAGCTGGAATCCTGGACGAGCAAACAGAAACGGCAACTTACTTTTTGATCTCATTAATCAAAATCATTACTCACTGATAGCACCAGAAGAACCCACGCATTTCTCCCTAAACAGATCTACAATTATTGATTTCTTCATCGCAAGGGATTTTCCATACCAGCATGAAATTACCTCAATCCCAGCACTTTCTTCAGATCACAATCCAGTATTACTGAAAATTTTTACAAATGCTAGCCCTCCTTCACTACTACGCTCAATTGGTGTTACAAACTGGCCCAAATTTACTAATATTATTTCCAGTACAGTCCCAGGCAACCCCCTCATTAATAATAAAGAGGATATTGATAAGGAAATTGAACAATTCACCAATCAGATCAAAGCAGCCATTAATGACGCTACTAATACATTCTATGTCAACAGACGTTTCCAACCCCTTCCACGCAACATAAGGGAGCAGATTATCATAAAAAATAGAGTACGCAAATTCTGGAAAAACACCCGAGACCCTCAGGCCAAACGCAGACTAAATTCACTCCAAAACAGTATAAAAAGAGCAATCAAGGAGTACAAAAGCAGCAAATGGACAAATTTTCTAAATACACTATCCACTGAAGATAACTCACTGTACGACATCTCTCGTAAACTCAAAAACTCTTATAAGCAAATCCCCCCCTTACATGGACCGTCGGAAATGGTTTACTCTGATCTTGACAAAGCCAACACAATAGCAGATGTCATTCAAGACTCTTTTACACCAAATTCAGCCCCTTATGACAATGATCATATTGATCACGTCAACACAGTGGTTGATAGCTATCTTGGCATTCCAGCTCCACTAAATTTCACCTTTCTTGCCACACCAACACTTGTTGCACAATTTATCAGTGCACTTAAAAATAAGAAAGCCTCTGGCCAAGACAGGATCCCAAATAAGGCATTAAAAAATCTCCCCATAAATGGAATTACATACATTACTAAACTCATCAATGCCATTATCAAATACTCATATTTCCCATCAGCCTGGAAAAATGCATCTATCATAGTATTCCCAAAACCCAAACAGAATAATACATTTCCACAGAACTACAGGCCAATAAGCCTGCTTAGCAGCCTATCTAAAATCACGGAAAAAATTATTTTGTATTTCATTCACAAAAACATTCCAGTCAGCCATTACACACCCTCAGAACAGTTTGGTTTTCGTCATTCACACAGCACTACACATCAGCTTCTAAGAGTCATCAATTACATTACAGATGGTTACAATGCCAAAATCCCCACAGGAGCAATTTTCTTAGACGTGTCAAAAGCATTTGACAGAGTATGGCATAAAGGACTCATCTACAAACTTATCAAGTTGGACTTCCCAGATCATCTTATTCGACTTATAGCTTCATATCTTAGTAATCGCACATTTACCATCAAAATTCGCAATACGCACTCCTCCATACGACCCATTACAGCTGGCGTCCCCCAGGGAGCAGTTCTTTCCCCCTACTCTATAATATCTATACATATGACATACCCAAAGATGACACTATCACACTAGCACTGTTCGCCGATGATACGGCCATTCTCACGAGGGCAATACATACAAATCACATTCGACTTCAATTACAGCATTACCTCATAGCACTCGAGCACTGGTTCACACTTTGGAGAATAGCAGTCAACACTAATAAATCAAAAGCAATCATCTTTCGTAAAGGTACCTCGAATTACACCCCAGCACCACCCCAAATTTTTGATGATGATATAGAATGGGTCTCCGAGGTGAAATACCTAGGGATCACTCTGGATAGCAAACTCACCTTTAGGCAACACTTCAGTGCTGTCACAGAAAAATTTAAAATGACAGCGGCCACTATGCGGTCTTTCTTAGGCAGACACAGTGTACTTTCCATATCCAACAAAGTCATACTTTACAAAATGATACTCAGACCTGCTCTACTCTATGCCTGCCTTATATGGGGACAAGCGGCAAAAATGCACATCAAAAAACTACAAATTCTTCAAAACAAAATGCTTCGTGAAATTGTAAATGCACCTTGGTTTATCCCAAATAACACCATTCACACAGATCTCAATATCAATACCATTGCAGAATATATACGCAAACTCTCCACCAACTTCTTTCAATCAGTCCAATTTCATCATAATCCAGAAATGTCAAACCTTCGATATACTCCAATCCCTGTTGAAAAACACAGGTACCCAGCACATATACTTGCCCCATAACACAGGCTTTAATACTGACACCGTCACTACAGCTACCACTATACAAAAGCACTACATTACCTTTCACGTCACTGCTAGACTAGTGTGGCCCCGCCACCACCGCCTCGCCGGTTGAAGAACGGCTCACCTCAATTCTATGCTCAAACACCAGTCTCGGACAGCTCATTAACGAACTCTAACTCCTGATATTTTTAATATGAAACATAGTAAAAGAGCGCTTCGCGCTCTGACACTATTACAAAGCATATGATCTTCGTCGTCAACTTCAGTTCCAGCCCCCGCGCCATGAAGGAAGGACGTCTCTTCAGCGAGCTGCCATATAATTGCTTATTCCATCCTCTGCTACTACTATCAAGATCTTCAAGCAAAGTTATCAATCTGTTTACTTAAGAATCACATCTCCCGCAGATTTTAAATCTGCCTAAGAATATTTTCATCGCGATCTCAGTAATTATTTGCACTCTCCAACACAAGCCACATGCCAATGAGCCTATTAATCGTAAACTCTTTCCTATCCACTTTTTGCTTTAGTGTTTGTACTGTGTATAAAAAAATTATAAAAAACCAAAAAAAAGTATAAAATATAAAATACAAAAAAATTTTAAAAACCTAAAAACTTATAAAAAAATTATGATACTTAAGTTTTTTATTTCTCATCTCTATCCCTAAACTCTCTCGAGCCTATGGCTCCCTCTAGTGTGCATCAAGTAAATCACCTATGCCAAATTTTTCCTATTTCTGCTCGCTTTTAGTAATTCTGATGTGGAGGTAGATGGTTTTGAACCATAGGCACTCCGAAATTTTTAAATCATTGGCATTGGCATTCAACATCAGTTCCAGCCCCCGCGCCAAGAAGGAAGGACGTCTCTTCAGCGAGCTGCCATATAATTGCATTATATGGCATTGGTTAGCAGGGTGTCTCTCGTGGAGGTAGGACGTGTAACAATGAGCTCCCCACAAACCACCTGCAGCGACGCGACGCCGGAAATCATGGCCGGCAACCCCAACGATACCAGCGCCGAGATGGACACTACGGTCCCTGTCTCTGACTCCGATCCCGTTCAAGAAATGAATCCAGATGATCTTCTCATGCAAATTAAACAGCTCTATCTGCTCAAGGCCCGGTTCACCGACTTGGAACAGAATCTCAGCAGAGCCCGACGATCGACGCCTCTCGCCAGTTTCGACCTCAAATGTGTGCAGCAGGAATCACAGGTAACGCTTTCTAACCTTACCTCTCTTGCCAAACGCCTAAATTTGCCGTTATTTGCAATCCCCCCAACTGAGGATGAATGTATCAAAAAATTACTCAAATCTGCAAAAGAATTATCTAATGATGTTATCTCTGAAAAAACTGTTAATTCGGACAAAATTCAAAATTTAGCAAAAAATCAAAGCAATAGCCAAATACTAAAGCCAGCAAAGTTACATGCTGAAAAAATCCTTAATAGTACCAAAAAAATTCAAAAATTATCTTTAAATTCTCGAGAAAATACTGAATTTCCTAAAAACAAGAAAATTCGTAAAGTTGATGATGAGGGTTTTCAGCGGCCTCCTCGCCATCTTGTTGCACGAGGTGCGCCGAACTCTCCTACCAAACCAGTATCGAACAATAGCCTTCCGCCATTTTGGAGCGAGAAGCCAGAGGAGGAATTACCTCCCACCCAGCCTACTGATATTCCCCCTCAGAGGGTGAAAGAGAAAAATGATCTCGTGGAGCAACCCGGCGACGGTACCCCCCGCTACTGAAAGCTCTAAGAGTTCTAAAAGAAAGATACCATTCTTCTTTGTCGAGCCTAAGGATTTTGAATTCCTGACATCTTTAGTGCAAGCTACTGTGCCTACGGCCATATGCAGGATGAAGGGCAAGTTTCTGCGTATAGAGATGGAGACAGAAGAAGATTATCGTTCGGTGGCCCAAATTTTAAATAATCAGGGCGCCGAATATAAATCGTTTAATCTAAAGCAGGATCGGCCCGTAAAGGCAATACTACGCGGCTTGCCCAACACTGCAAAAGCAGATAAAATTAAATCTGAATTGCAACTCTTAGGTTACTCAGTCATCAATGTAACCCAACTCCGTAGGCACAGGTCCCGCTATCCCGTGCCATTATTTTTGGTTCAATTGAACCCGTCTTTAAATGTTTATGACATCTTCGAAGAAACGTCAATGTTCGGCATAGAAATAAAATTTGAAAAACATAGCGGGGAGAAGGGGCCGAGCCAGTGTTGGCGCTGCCAGGGCTTCTTCCATAGTTCCGCAGTGTGCACACTGCCAATCCGGTGTCTGAGGTGCGCCGGCCCGCATTACGCGTACCTATGCACCAAAGACCCGGAGGAAGCTAACACCTGCGCGAACTGCCTTGGGCGGCACGCAGCCAACTGGTTTCACTGCCCCAGAAACCCAGCAAATAAAAATAAAACCCCCCTATTAGATCGGATAGTGGGATTTCAAAATTTGTACCGGCTCCGGTAAAAGCTCCACATAGCAGCACGGACCCCTCATTTAGTGATGTCGTTTCCGGACGGAAAAATCCCGGACTACCATCATCTACAAAGAAACAGAAGCAAGCTCCTGCGTCGAAGCAAGCTCCGAAGCAAGCACAGAAGCAGAGTCCTCTCCTCCAGCCAACACCACCGGCCCAGGCTCCAGCCCCGACTGTAGATGATGGCAGCTGCACAGATACCCTCCGGAGCGTCTTCCAAATCGCCTCGGAATTCGGAATTGAACATAAGATCCTCCTTGAAGCTTTTAGAAATGCTCTCCCTAGGCTCCGAAATGTCTCCACGGGCCTGAGAGAGCATTTTATATTTACGAGGCATACTGTGGCCTCCTAAACTAAAGGCTTCACGTTCAACTGTGCAACTAGTGAAGATACTCTCCTGATCTCCTACTGGAATGCCAATGGAATCAAGAAGAAGATTCACGAAGTCCGGGATTTTATTAATGAGCATCACATGGACCTCTTCCTCGTTCAGGAGACACATCTGGTTGAGGGACTTAGTGCGAACATCGCGAATTATTTCTGCTACCGAAATGATAGAGAAGTATGCATCAGTGACACTGTTCGCGCTAGTGGCGGTACTAGCATATATGTAAAACGCTCCCTAAAACATTCTAGGATACCCACGCCACCACTGGAGGCCTTAGAAGCGACTATAGTACAAATTCATATTCCAAATTGTCCCCCAATAGCAGTAGCGTCCTGCTATATGCCTCCGAGACAGGGACCCGCATTTATCTCTGATCTCAGAAAATTAAGTGGTGTTGCAAATAACCTGATTATCGCAGGAGATTTAAATGCCCGTCATAGAAGTTGGGATTGTGTCACTGCCAACAACTATGGCGATAAACTCAAAATTTGGGCTCAGGACGCCCGTATCCAAATTATTGCGCCAAACACACCTACCCATTTCCAGTTTCCTGGGGGGTTAGGTGCTCCTTCCATTATTGATTTGGCCTTATTTAAAAATATTCCAGTAGATTATTCGATCGAAGTGATTCCGGAATTGTCCTCTGACCATTATCCGGTTCACCTCACCCTTAAAACATCCAAAATTAACCAAAATTTACCGGCGCAAGTCTCCACAAATTGGGACAACTTTCGGTATGTCTTGGAAAATGGTATTCTCCCCCTATCAAAATTAACGATAATCAGGAGGTTGACTTAGCCATTGACAGGCTGAACCAAACCCTAGGAAGTGCATTTACAGCAGCTTCCAAACCCAAATTCAGGCAAAATTATTATAAATTACCTGAGTAGCATGAAAATGACAGTTCTGCATCAGGTGGGTCAGTGGGTCAGGGGGCGTGGTCAATGACGTAACACAGAGGGCGGGGCCAAAGGCAACATCATCACACTAGGAGGCGTGGTTTCGAGTGGAGTTGAGTTGTTCGTAGACTACTGATTGAGTTGTAGACCTCCTGCTTTTCATTTAAAGTTAGTTTTTTTATATTGGCAACGGGAAATATTTTCTGCATCTTAATTTTAATGATATAGCAATGCTGCCCTCTCTTGACGAAAAAGTGAATTATATGTTTTAGAAATATATTTTTTAAGTCTGGTGTTAAAATTATTCAATGCGCGACTCTGAAAACAATGTAAAAGAAACAAATATAAAAAAGACTTTCCTTTAATGATAGTTCATCATGTCATGAAAATGAAATTACAAGATAATTTGTTTTTATTACTCAATTTTATTCTGATACTTTTATCCTTTCTAGTTTTAAATGAAACTTTAACTTATTTCTTAGGTTTTCTGTTCATAATAACATATTCATTTACTGTCATATTTTTTTAATACTTAACACGTTTCTAATTTGTAATATTTATTTAATTTCCACATACTATTTTTTTTCATACCTTTCATAAATTTCAGCATACCCTGATTTTTAACTTATATGTTATATTTCACAAACGTTCCCGCACATGCTGTTTATTTGTTACATTACTTAATTTTAGATGCAATTTAACACTTTTTTTAACGTTACAATGTTCAATATATTCTGAATTTTAACTTCATTTACTTTTTTTAAACCACTCTAGTATTCTATACACACTTTAACTTAGTGGTATGAAATTGTATTTAAAAAGAAACGTTTATTTTTCGTGATCTTAGTTCTTTTACTAAATTTTCTACAGAATTTCTAATTTCTTTCACGTGTTTAACAATATCTTCCTTACATTACCGAATATTTTTTTTAAAAAAACTTAAGTCTATAACTGTTAATTGCTTTTCTTACGTTCATGATTTCCCTTCTGTGTTCATATTTCTTAATTCTAGCTTAACTTATTTATTATAATGTTTTTATTTCTGTCTCATCACTCGTAATTCCAACATTTTATCCCTTTTTATTCATTTTAACGATATGGATTGTTTTCATTTACTCCATATTCAAATATTTCCTTACAATTTTTATAATACTTGTTTTATTCCTCGATCATAATAGATCATCTACAGGTTTTACTCAGAAATTTCCATTCACAACTTTACAGTTTAATACCATTTATATCTAAATGTATTTCTTTCTCATATAGTTTTATGGTCTTCAAAGTTTCTAACATCATATTTAGTTTTAAATCCCGATTACCTTTAAGTGTGTTGATAATTTTCATTTCAAATTTTACAACCAAGTTCAGTGTTTCATCCACACATACCAAAATATTTCTTACATTTTCTGATATTTAGTCTATGTCATATTTCAGTACTTCAAATGAATTTACACTGCTCACACTATTATTTTTTCATGTTTTAGAGACACTAACTATACTAATTTTACTATTTTTCCTGCACTAATTGCATCTATGTCAGCACTCATGATAAACTAGCAATTGTTTTGCATCACATGCATAAAGAAATTCTTAAAACCAACTTTTTCAATATCGTACTCAAATTACTGTTTTCCAGATGGGAATTACCAGCATTCTTTGGTTTTACTCTGTTACATCTTTTTAAATTTTAACATCTTACTTTTAATTCTAACATACATCTTTTAAACAGTTTTTTCTTTTAATGATAGCCTTACCTTATTTGTTCAAATTAATTCTTTCATTCACCTTCTTTACTACCTTTCAGTACCTTCATAATTCACTATGCAAACGCAATGTCTTTCACTGACATTCATTTTAATAATACCACAAGTTTCCTTAATTGACAAAAAGCGAATTATTTCTCATTTCAAAATAGAACTACTATATTTTTGCACAAACATTACCTTTATCCATTCAAGCCACCCCTTAACCTGTAACTGACGTAGCGATAGGAAAGGAGATTCTTATCATATGCTCTTTCGACATTTGAGGTTTCTAGAACTTCTTTGACAAGTATATCAATACCATCAGAAAATATACTTAACACTTTTACCCAGTTTAAAGGCAACATACTGTTATAAGAATGGTTTTAGTTAAATTTATAACACAAATAAACGCATTTTGTGCTAAATAGACATAAACATTTAGATTCAGAATATTTCTTTTTAATCCGACGTAAGACTTGAATTTCATTCATGATACGGATTGTCTCTTGATTTTCTTTTTGTTTACCTTACACTAATAGAAAATTTTTATTTTACAAGTTCAGCTTTTAATGAAATAGAAATAAAAACTACGATACACCTGCTGTTTTTAAGAAAAGGAACTTTGATATATTTCTGGAAATGTAAATGCTTTTAGAGTTTTCTTTCAATAACGTTGATTTTCATTACTTTACTAACTTCATTAATTCTCTTATTAGCTAATATGAATGAAAGAAGATTGTCAAAAATGTGACACAGTATAATTCTTACGAACATATGTACCTTTACCAGCATACAGATATTACCGATTGAAATGAAGAAAGATACAGATATTTTACTCCAATCTACATTAAATTTAAAAAAAAAATATTTAAACTTTCATACATTCCAAAGAATAAACGAAAACTTAATAGATATTGTCATGTTTGTATATATGAGATAAAAGTTTTATGAATGGTATTTAAAGTAATGCTTAGAACTTCATAAAAGCGAACATTCACTATGTTAATACACATATCATCAGTTATTTACATTAATCAATGTAATATTAATCATTACATGTACTATATGCATATATATTTAAAGTTTAATTGTCTTACAATTGAATAATTAACTATTGAGAGAAAGAGGTTCATATCTTACACTATTTGATTCACATGGAACAAATTTTTCCATCAACCACATTGAACCACGTTTATTAAATTCGCCAAAGCTCTTTTATTTCTGCATTTTCACACTCACGACACATTTTAAATGTAACTATTGATTACCATTTCAAACACCGATATCATAACTCAGTGTAAAACTACATCATAACTCATTTTTTCCCTACTAACTACAATTTTATATATTCAAGAAGTACATCTAAGACATGATCATTTTCTATGTTCTAGCAAATCGATTCAATTGCGAACATACTATTAAGACTTGCGATTTTAGAAGACTTGCATGTATTAACGATGTCAACGTTTCTTCGTTTTTGTAAGATTCGTATCAAACCATGTCGCATTCGAATGTGGTGTAAGAGATCACTTTTTCTTTTAAACACTTGTAAACAATGGATGCAATTTATAAGAAGAGAAGTATCATGCTGTTTCAAAACATCATCATCAGCATATTTCTGTTTCTTTTGACACCAGCAAAATTTAAAAAAAAAAAAAAAAGGTTCGTGAGATTTTCTTCAAATTCTGTTTTACTTGAAAAAATGTCCGAACATTCAGTACGATGTAAAGATTCATATTGTTTTAAATTCTTATGCTCACTAAATATTTTTTATCACGATTCACTCTTAAAAGTAACTTTATAAGTTTTCATATCCTTTTTACATGAAAAGAACTTGTGATTATTCACTACAAAATTCTAAGACGAGAAGCTTCGCGACTTTTCAAACTACAAACTTAAATTTCTTAGGACATACACTACATCTGATGTTTCTTTCATGAGATTTCAAATATCTCTTCAGATTACTCGTATTCAAGAAACCTTACAAATGTATCACATAAGTTCAGCGAATAATCGCTTCATAAACTCTTAAATTTTCAACACGAGTGAATCACTTGAAGCATATACTGCACTGTCAACATACAATACTTAAAAAAATTGTTATAAAAATAAAAATACATTCATTTCACCAAGAAGCTTTTCTATTTAAATACATTTATTTATTTCCAAAGAACAAGTTTCTGTATTATACATAAAATATACTTAGAATTTTCTTTCATTAGTTAATATCAAATTAACAACAATATCCATTTACTGATATTTGATATACATGTTTGCTTTAAAATTAAAATTAAAATTTCAATATATTTCTATTAAAAAAACATAAGGAAAAAAAATACTCATAACATCAACCAAAGACAGAAATTTAAATAGAATAGCTGTACTTATATTAGTGAATTTTTATAATCTTCATAACATTTCGATTCAAAAAACCTATTACAAAATAAATGAAACATTTTTTTCTGCCTTAAAGAATCTCTTATATTTTTAAAATTAATACATAAAAATATATCTTCACCAATATATTTAATTCTATCCTCAACACTTATTATAATGCAATCATGTCTTGTTTGTGAAGGATGATTTACAATGCAAACTTCGCATTTATATAGCTTTTTTATCACTGAATTTAATTCAGTTTTGATAGAGTTTATGACTTCTTTAAAAAGTTCATCATCATCACTTACCATATCCGAACAATTGTTTTTACATTTGATTTGCAACGGTAAAATAATTTCAAAAATACTTTTATATAAAGTATTAGATACATCAGGAATAATTTCTTTCAATTTTTTTAAAATATCACAGTTTACTTTTAGGTATGTAGGTTTTAGTTTAAAAGAATTTTCATCTTGTTTAAAAACTTGTTGAAAAATACACTCACCTTCTTTGTTGAAAACTACCAACTCATTATTGCAAATGATGCTGGCACTCATATAGACAAGATTAAATTCATATATTTTTGAGGAAAATTCTTGCCATGTTGCAGGAGTTATAACAACACCGCGTGTAGTAGGGTATAATATTTTATTTTGTTCCACACATTCACGTAGATGAATGTTCGTTCTGTTTTCAAACTGATTTATGGACACAAAATATCCCCAACCAAGAGTCCACTGTGCAATCAACTTCGAACTTTCTTTTTTCTGTTCTCGATTATTCGGCATGAAGATATTTTCAGGAACAGACTTCATATAGTGGGCAAACCAGTCATCCTCTGGAAGTTCATCCTCATTATCTTCCAAGCGTCGTTTTTTAATTTTCGAAATTTTTATGTTTCGGAATGTGATACTAATTCTAGGATCTTTAATGTCAGGTTGAGAGGGTATTCCGTGCATCCAAAATTGATTCGTTGGGGGTTTCATTACAAGGAGAGTTCCGTGAGTTAAGTCCACCCTTCGAGATGTGAAATTTCGCCTGGTAAATACCATTTGACACTTTGCACCTAAACTGATGATAGGTATATCACTTTCAGGTTCGAGACAAGTTTCATTGTCTTTATGCGTTGAAATTTTCGCCACTCCGTCAGGATAATAGTTCAATAAAGCAAAATTATATTTTTTGCCAGTTATCGTTTCAACATAATCTTTTACATTTAGAAGAGTTTGAGTCCATGGTTCTGCACAAATGCTCGTTCCAGAGAATTCGTAACTAAGTCCTTTATCACCAAAACCGAGTACTTTTCTTCGTGGAACATACTGAGTCCCATTAATTTCAAAACTAATATTTTTAAAATCATAATTTGATAGTTCATCTAGCAAAATATTAGCTTCATTTCGTGAATAAAATTCTTCGTATAATTCCACATTTAACTCTGTATCACATATATTCCTCATATTCGCTTTTGAATCTAACGACAATTCTGAATGATATAGAAATACGTACCATTCTCAAATAGCAAAAATTATCTAAAACATACATTAACGAAATGATTTCATCAACACTTATCGTAATACATTCTTGTCATGTCTTGTTTGTGAAGCCAGTCTTTCCGGCGTCATATGTGTAAAAATAATCATGATAGGATAGTGGGAAAGAGTTATAGTGTCCTAATGTTGTTATTCTGAACCTCGATATTACATATATGCATAAGGAGAATCTTAAAAACATCATCCACTTATCATGATAGAGTAATGGAAAATTTCTAAAACTCTGATAATCATACGCGAAAGAATGTATTATCTTAAGGTTGTTGTTGCTATTCCAAGTTTGACAATACATACAGAAGTGAAGGAAGACCCTTGATAAGCGCTGCACGTTATCATGATAACGTGAAGTCTACAGCGCTTATCAAGGATCTTCCTTCACTTCTGTATGTACTGTCAAATTTGGAATAGCAACAATACATACAGAAGTGAAGACAGAATACATATGTACAATACATACAGAAGTGAAGACAATACATACAGAAGTGAAGGAAGACCCTTGATAAGCGCTGCACGTTATCATGATAACGTGAAGTCTACAGCGCTTATCAAGGATCTTCCTTCACTTCTGTATGTACTGTCAAATTTGGAATAGCAACAACAACCTTAAGATAATACATTCTTTCGCGTATGATTATCAGAGTTTTAGAAATTTTCCATTACTCTATCATGATAAGTGGATGATGTTTTTAAGATTCTCCTTATGCATATATGTAATATCGAGGTTCAGAATAACAACATTAGGACACTATAACTCTTTCCAACTATCCTATCATGATTATTTTTACACATATGACGCCGGAAAGACTGGCTTCACAAACAAGACATGACAAGAATGTATTACGATAAGTATTGATGAAATCATTTCGTTAATGTATGTTTTAGATAATTTTTGCTATTTAAGAATGCTACGTATTTCTATATCATTCAGAATTGTCGTTAGATTCAAAAGCGAATATGAGGAATATATGTGATACACAGTTAAATGTGGAATTATACGAAGAATTTTATTCACGAAATGAAGCTGATATTTTGCTAGATGAACTATCAAATTATGATTTTAAAAATATTAGTTTTGAAATTAATGGGACTCAGTATGTTCCACGAAGAAAAGTACTCGGTTTTGGTGATGAAAGACTTAGTTACGAATTCTCTGGAACGAGCATTTGTGCAGAACCATGGACTCAAACTCTTCTAAATGTAAAAGATTATGTTGAAACGATAACTGGCAAAAAATATAATTTTGCTTTATTGAACTATTATCCTGACGGAGTGGCGAAAATTTCAACGCATAAAGACAATGAAACTTGTCTCGAACCTGAAAGTGATATACCTATCATCAGTTTAGGTGCAAAGTGTCAAATGGTATTTACCAGGCGAAATTTCACATCTCGAAGCGTGGACTTAACTCACGGAACTCTCCTTGTAATGAAACCCCCAACGAATCAATTTTGGATGCACGGAATACCCTCTCAACCTGACATTAAAGATCCTAGAATTAGTATCACATTCCGAAACATAAAAATTTCGAAAATTAAAAAACGACGCTTGGAAGATAATGAGGATGAACTTCCAGAGGATGACTGGTTTGCCCACTATATGAAGTCTGTTCCTGAAAATATCTTCATGCCGAATAATCGAGAACAGAAAAAAGAAAGTTCGAAGTTGATTGCACAGTGGACTCTTGGTTGGGGATATTTTGTGTCCATAAATCAGTTTGAAAACAGAATGAACATTCATCTACGTGAATGTGTGGAACAAAATAAAATATTATACCCTACTACACGCGGTGTTGTTATAACTCCTGCAACATAGCAAGAATTTTCCTCAAAAATATATGAATTTAATCTTGTCTATATGAGTGCCAGCATCATTTGCAATAATGAGTTGGTAGTTTTCAACAAAGAAGGTGAGTGTATTTTTCAACAAGTTTTTAAACAAGATGAAAATTTTTTTAAACTAAAACCTACATACCTAAAAGTAAACTGTGATATTTTAAAAAAATTGAAAGAAATTATTCCTGATGTATCTAATACTTTATATAAAAGTATTTTTGAAATTATTTTACCGTTGCAAATCAAATGTAAAAACAATTGTTCGGATATGGTAAGTGATGATGATGATGAACTTTTTAAAGAACTCATAAACTCTATCAAAACTGAATTAAATTCAGTGATAAAAAAGCTATATAAATGCGAAGGTTGCATTGTAAATCATCCTTCACAAACAAGACATGATTGCATTATAATAAGTGTTGAGGATAGAATTAAATATATTGGTGAAGATATATTTTTATGTATTAATTTTAAAAATATAAGAGATTCTTTAAGGCAGAAAAAAATGTTTCATTTATTTTGTAATAGGTTTTTTGAATCGAAATGTTATGAAGATTATAAAAATGCACTAATATAAGTACAGCTATTCTATTTAAATTTCTGTCTTTGGTTGATGTTATGAGTATTTTTTTTTCCTTATGTTTTTTTAATAGAAATATATTGAAATTTTAGTTTTAATTTTAAAGCAAACATGTATATCAAATATCAGTAAATGGATATTGTTGTTAATTTGATATTAACTAATGAAAGAAAATTCTAAGTATATTTTATGTATAATACAGAAACTTGTTCTTTGGAAATAAATAAATGTATTTAAATAGAAAAGCTTCTTGGTGAAATGAATGTATTTTTATTTTTATAACAATTTTTTTAAGTATTGTATGTTGACAGTGCAGTATATGCTTCAAGTGATTCACTCGTGTTGAAAATTTAAGAGTTTATGAAGCGATTATTCGCTGAACTTATGTGATACATTTGTAAGGTTTCTTGAATACGAGTAATCTGAAGAGATATTTGAAATCTCATGAAAGAAACATCAGATGTAGTGTATGTCCTAAGAAATTTAAGTTTGTAGTTTGAAAAGTCGCGAAGCTTCTCGTCTTAGAATTTTGTAGTGAATAATCACAAGTTCTTTTCATGTAAAAAGGATATGAAAACTTATAAAGTTACTTTTAAGAGTGAATCGTGATAAAAAATATTTAGTGAGCATAAGAATTTAAAACAATATGAATCTTTACATCGTACTGAATGTTCGGACATTTTTTCAAGTAAAACAGGATTTGAAGAAAATCTCACGAACCTTTTTTTTTTTTTTTAAATTTTGCTGGTGTCAAAAGAAACAGAAATATGCTGATGATGATGTTTTGAAACAGCATGATACTTCTCTTCTTATAAATTGCATTCATTGTTTACAAGTGTTTAAAAGAAAAAGTGATCTCTTACACCACATTCGAATGCGACATGGTTTGATACGAATCTTACAAAAACGAAGAAACGTTGACATCGTTAATACATGCAAGTCTTCTAAAATCGCAAGTCTTAATAGTATGTTCGCAATTGAATCGATTTGCTAGAACATAGAAAATGATCATGTCTTAGATGTACTTCTTGAATATATAAAATTGTAGTTAGTAGGGAAAAAATGAGTTATGATGTAGTTTTACACTGAGTTATGATATCGGTGTTTGAAATGGTAATCAATAGTTACATTTAAAATGTGTCGTGAGTGTGAAAATGCAGAAATAAAAGAGCTTTGGCGAATTTAATAAACGTGGTTCAATGTGGTTGATGGAAAAATTTGTTCCATGTGAATCAAATAGTGTAAGATATGAACCTCTTTCTCTCAATAGTTAATTATTCAATTGTAAGACAATTAAACTTTAAATATATATGCATATAGTACATGTAATGATTAATATTACATTGATTAATGTAAATAACTGATGATATGTGTATTAACATAGTGAATGTTCGCTTTTATGAAGTTCTAAGCATTACTTTAAATACCATTCATAAAACTTTTATCTCATATATACAAACATGACAATATCTATTGAGTTTTCGTTTATTCTTTGGAATGTATGAAAGTTTAAATATTTTTTTTTTTAATTTAATGTAGATTGGAGTAAAATATCTGTATCTTTCTTCATTTCAATCGGTAATATCTGTATGCTGGTAAAGGTACATATGTTCGTAAGAATTATACTGTGTCACATTTTTGACAATCTTCTTTCATTCATATTAGCTAATAAGAGAATTAATGAAGTTAGTAAAGTAATGAAAATCAACGTTATTGAAAGAAAACTCTAAAAGCATTTACATTTCCAGAAATATATCAAAGTTCCTTTTCTTAAAAACAGCAGGTGTATTGTAGTTTTTATTTCTATTTCATTAAAAGCTGAACTTGTAAAATAAAAATTTTCTATTAGTGTAAGGTAAACAAAAAGAAAATCAAGAGACAATCCGTATCATGAATGAAATTCAAGTCTTACGTCGGATTAAAAAGAAATATTCTGAATCTAAATGTTTATGTCTATTTAGCACAAAATGCGTTTATTTGTGTTATAAATTTAACTAAAACCATTCTTATAACAGTATGTTGCCTTTAAACTGGGTAAAAGTGTTAAGTATATTTTCTGATGGTATTGATATACTTGTCAAAGAAGTTCTAGAAACCTCAAATGTCGAAAGAGCATATGATAAGAATCTCCTTTCCTATGGCTACGTCAGTTACAGGTTAAGGGGTGGCTTGAATGGATAAAGGTAATGTTTGTGCAAAAATATAGTAGTTCTATTTTGAAATGAGAAATAATTCGCTTTTTGTCAATTAAGGAAACTTGTGGTATTATTAAAAAGAATGTCAGTGAAAGACATTGCGTTTGCATAGTGAATTATGAAGGTACTGAAAGGTAGTAAAGAAGGTGAATGAAAGAATTAATTTGAAGAAATATGGTAAGGCTATCATTAAAAGAAAAAACTGTTTAAAAGATGTATGTTAGAATTAAAAGTAAGATGTTAAAATTTAAAAAGATGTAACAGAGTAAAACCAAAGAATGCTGGTAATTCCCATCTGGAAAACAGTAATTTGAGTACGATATTGAAAAAGTTGGTTTTAAGAATTTCTTTATGCATGTGATGCAAAACAATTGCTAGTTTATCATGAGTGCTGACATAGATGCAATTAGTGCAGGAAAAATAGTAAAATTAGTATAGTTAGTGTCTCTAAAACATGAAAAAATAATAGTGTGAGCAGTGTAAATTCATTTGAAGTACTGAAATATGACATAGACTAAATATCAGAAAATGTAAGAAATATTTTGGTATGTGTGGATGAAACACTGAACGTGGTTGTAAAATTTGAAATGAAAATTATCAACACACTTAAAGGTAATCGGGATTTAAAACTAAATATGATGTTAGAAACTTTGAAGACCATAAAACTATATGAGAAAGAAATACATTTAGATATAAATGGTATTAAACTGTAAAGTTGTGAATGGAAATTTCTGAGTAAAACCTGTAGATGATCTATTATGATCGAGGAATAAAACAAGTATTATAAAAATTGTAAGGAAATATTTGAATATGGAGTAAATGAAAACAATCCATATCGTTAAAATGAATAAAAAGGGATAAAATGTTGGAATTACGAGTGATGAGACAGAAATAAAAACATTATAATAAATAAGTTAAGCTAGAATTAAGAAATATGAACACAGAAGGGAAATCATGAACGTAAGAAAAGCAATTAACAGTTATAGACTTAAGTTTTTTTTAAAAAAATATTCGGTAATGTAAGGAAGATATTGTTAAACACGTGAAAGAAATTAGAAATTCTGTAGAAAATTTAGTAAAAGAACTAAGATCACGAAAAATAAACGTTTCTTTTTAAATACAATTTCATACCACTACGTTAAAGTGTGTATAGAATACTAGAGTGGTTTAAAAAAAGTAAATGAAGTTAAAATTCAGAATATATTGAACATTATAACGTTAAAAAAAGTGTTAAATTGCATCTAAAATTAAGTAATGTAACAAATAAACAGCATGTGCGGGAACGTTTGTGAAATATAACATATAAGTTAAAAATCAGGGTATGCTGAAATTTATGAAAGGTATGAAAAAAATAGTATGTGGAAATTAAATAAATATTACAAATTAGAAACGTGTTAAGTATTAAAAAAATATGACAGTAAATGAATATGTTATTATGAACAGAAAACCTAAGAAATAAGTTAAAGTTTCATTTAAAACTAGATAGGATAAAAGTATCAGAATAAAATTGAGTAATAAAAACAAATTACCTTGTAATTTCATTTTCATGACATGATGAACTATCATTAAAGGGAAAGTCTTTTTTATATTTGTTTCTTTTACATTGTTTTCAGAGTCGCGCATTGAATAATTTTAACACCAGACTTAAAAAATATATTTCTAAAACATATAATTCACTTTTTCGTCAAGAGAGGGCAGCATCGCTATATCATCAAAATTAAGATGCAGAAAATATTTCCCGTTGCCAATATAAAAAAACTAACTTTAAATGAAAAGCAGGAGGTCTACAACTCAATCAGCAGTCTACGAACAACTCAACTCCACTCGAAACCACGCCTCCTAGTGTGATGACGTTGCCTTTGGCCCCGCCCTCTGTGTGACGTCATTGACCACGACCCTGACCCACTGACCCACCTGATGCAGAACTGTCATTTTCATGCTACTTACCTGATCACATTAAAGAAAAAATCAAAATTAAAAACCGTCTTCGCAGAGATTGGCAAAACACACGTTTGGAAGACTTTCGAGTACAACTGCGAAGGATCCAGAATGAGATCAAGTCTGACATTAAGAAATACACAGACGAAAAATACGCAAACTATCTTAAGTCTTTAAAGACTTCTGATAATATCCTCTGGGTTGCTAGCGCACGGCTTCGCAAACCAAAACACGACATTCCCCCCCTAACGGGCACGGTCAATGACCGGATGGCATTAACAGACACCGAAAAGGCTGAACGCATTGCAGACAGCCTTCAAACACAATTTTCACCTAACACTGGACTCATGTTCGATTCCTGTGCAGAGCATACGCATGAAGTCCAACACCAAGTTGAAGAATTTCTCTCCTCAGAAACAACTTCTGAGGAACCCATCACCACAACAATGACTGAGATTTCTGCCTTTGTCAAAAATCTCACCCCTGCAAAAGCACCTGGCCTGGATAGGATTTCTAATCGCATGATTAAAAATTTACCAGTAAAATTCATATTTTACCTAGCAGTTTTGATAAATTCAATGCTAAGGCTAAGATATTATCCTCATAGCTGGAAGATTGCATTGGTCATTCCTATTCTAAAACCTGGAATGGACCCAAAGGTCCCTCAAAATTATAGGCCGATCAGCCTCCTGTCTTCACTTAGTAAAATTTACGAAGCTATACTGCTTAGATACCTGAATGATTTCTGCCGAAACCGAAATATTATTATCCCTCAGCAATTCGGTTTTCGTGCTAAACACTCAACTCAGTCCCAGCTACTGAGGGTAGTTGAAATCATTCACACAGGATCTCGCAGTGGAAAGCCTACAGCTATTGTTTATTTAGACGTAGCAAAGGCTTTCGACAGGTGTTGGCATATCGGAATTTTATTCAAGCTCATGCGACTTGAAATTTCGGCAAATTTTGTGCACATAATGCACCCTTACCTCACTAATCGTACCTTTTCTGTTAAAGTTAAATATTCTGTCTCTTCTCCTCGTCCTATTCTGGCGGGGGTGCCTCAGGGAGGAATTCTTAGCGCTACGCTCTTCAACTTGTATGTAAACGACATACCACAAACACCAAGTGTCGATCTAGCACTCTATGCAGACGACACAGCCATCATTTCACAGCACTCAACATTACATGCCACTCTCAATCACCTACAGCTGTATTTAACAGACTTGGAGTCCTGGCTCATTACCTGGAAAATCAAAATTAATGTCGCAAAAAGTGCCGCCACAGTTTTCTTTTCCAGAAAGAGGAATGTCCATAGTCAACTCCCTCCACTCAGATTATTTGAAGAAAATGTACCCTGGGTGGAATCCTACAAATATCTGGGAGTATATCTAGATGCGAAGCTGCTCTGGAATACACATATCAAATATGCAATATCCAAAGCAAGAACAACAAGAACTCAACTGATGTCCCTTCTTAAAAGAACCAGCAACCTCTCTCTCAATAACAAGATCCTCCTGTATAATAGTACCATCCTTCCAATCCTGACCTATGCAGCTGTCGTATGGTCAACTGCTGCCAATAGCCACCTGAAGAAAATCCAAGTATTCCAGAGCGTCACGCTTCGTATTCTGACAAATGCTCATTATTTCGTCCGTAATGAAGTGCTTCATAACGATCTCAAAATTCTACCCCTTGATGCCTTTTTCCGGCAAAATTCGGCCAAATTCTTTACTAGATTAACACAGATCGAAAACCCAGTCTTGCACTCACTTCCTGCTTATGATCCAGCTGAGCCCAGCTCAGCTAAGCGACCTAGGAGCGTTCTAGATAGAACATTTAACATCTTTCCTAGGAAGCCAAAGCGGAGGTGTCTGCTTGACTAGGAATTCTTTCAAAAAATTTTTTTAAATTAACAAGCACTTCACGGGCCTAACCCGGCGACACTTAACTATCTCTATATTACCACATGCCCGCCGGATCTAATTCGGCCTTGTTTCTCGGTTCCATTTCCGTGCTGCTATAGGTAACATGCTCCTCCACTTGCCAAGACCTCATCTTTTCATAAAACACGGTCCAGACAATTAAAAGTCAGAATTACAATAGCTTTAACGTTTCTTTATTATTTTATCAATTAACTTAAACTATTTATTTAATTATTAAAATTTAAATTATTATTCTAATCACAAAAAATTTAACTCCTTCATATGCTACTCCAAACACTTTTATTATATGAATTTTTGTTTCCAGCAATCTGCAGATAAATATACAAGCTTGCATATCTTCAGTTGTCATCTACAACCAGGTAATTCAGTTTAATCCTGACCCTATTTTTATTTCTTCCCCCTTTTTAATCCACCTCTCCTCTCCAACTTAAACCACTTTTCCTCGCCTGTTATTCCTTTAACTCTCTTGAAAAACTTCTCCGTCTTTTTTACAGTTAACTTTCTTCACGGTTCTTTCCGCTTCAAAAGTTGCTCCTATTCTTCCTTCGCCACGGGCGCTAGGAGAACTTTTTCGCCTCTTGAATCCTTTTCCCCCCTTCTTTTCGTTCCTCCATCCCTTGCTCCGAGCTTTAGTCGCAAGACTCTCCCCCCCCCAGCCCATCCCCAAGGCATTAGCAACTACTGCGGTTTTCCGTATTACCTAATATACCTTTCCCAAGCCCTGGAAAATTATGTTTCCCGGCTGATTGTCTTCCAACTTTTCCGATTCCATTAATGCAATGCATTCAGGAATTTGCCTTCATTCATCACCTCTCTCTCTTTCAATCTTGTAAAACAAGTTGAAAGCAGAAAGAATTTTTCGTCCTTAGTGTGGACTCCTTATTCATTTCCTTCCCCGTAAACCCTTAATGGTGTCCTTCATTCCCCTTTAGCCAGTGCTTTTTCTTAATCACTTCAGTTTTCTTAACGAAGTTGTGGAGGTAATTGCATTAAGTTGCAAAGGTACTCCGGAAAATATCGCCTTGGGCCTTGGGCCATATAATTGCTTTATCCATCATCAATACCTGCAATCAAGATCTTCTAGCAAAGTTATCAATCTGTTCACATAGAATCACATCTCCCGCAGATTTTAAAATCTGCCTATGAATATTTTCATCGCGTCCCCTTTTTACTATTTGCACTATCCTACACAAGCCACATGCCAATGAGCCTATTAATTGTAAACGCTTTCCTATCCGCTTTTTGCCTTAGTGTTTGTATTGTGTATAAAAATTATAAAAACCAAAAAAATTTTTAAAATATAAAATACAAAAAAATTATAAAAACCTAAAAACTTATTAAAAAAATTATGATACTTAAGTTTTTACTATCTTATCTCTATCCCTAAGCTTTCTCGAGCCTGTGGCTCCCTCTATTGAGCATCAAGTAAATCACTTATGCCAAATTTTTCCTATTTCTGCTCACTTTTAGTAATTCTGATGTGGAGGTAAATGGTTTTGAACCATAGGCACTCCGAAATTTTCAAATCATTGGCATTGGTGATCTGACTTCGTACATTGAAAAATGGAGTTACTTAGTTTTTCCGAAATGTTTGATTTTGTTCAAGGAGGCGTAAATTCTCTCTGTATTACTGAAGAAGAGAGCATTTTAAAAAGCTGATCATTTGGTAATGCACGGAATTTTACTTGAAATCCAATG
Organism: Stegodyphus dumicola; assembly: GCF_044657685.1. NCBI lineage: Eukaryota > Metazoa > Arthropoda > Arachnida > Araneae > Eresidae > Stegodyphus > Stegodyphus dumicola. The sequence goes on along the minus strand of NC_140778.1, from coordinate 65,493,851 downwards.
TACAAGTTTTGGCTTTCTATTTAAGGATAAGTTCTATAGCGTCCTGATCGCATGAAATCGAAGGACATTTCATCGTTCAAAAAGGACAAATAAAAATTAAAAAAAAAAAAAATTCTTGTTCATGTAAAGGAGAAACTGCTGGCTGTTGTAGGAAATTGTGTCGCTGTTTTATTGTATTGTGACAGGTAGCTGATTTTAACGTTCACTGATTGTAAACAAATGATTTCATATGTGTTTTACTTGGGGTTTCTAGAAAATCTGTGCAGTCAAAAGTGTCTTTTTTTCCCCATAAAAATGATATTGAATCATTATATGTATACTAAAATATATTGATCTATTATATGCATCTATTGTATTTATTATACACATGATAGCACTAATCATCAAATGCAATTTTGAGATTATCAACAAGCAAAGCACTTAAAAATGAAAAAAAAAAAAAAGACACTTGTTATAGAACTATTAATATTCTGTATGTATTATAGAAAATACATGCAATGAATAATACCATGACCAAACATTTCAAAAAAAAATGCAGATTAAGTATGAAAAAGCAATCCTGGCATATAACATGCAGTTAACTTTTGATTACATGATATTACAAGCATTTTATTTAGTTTTGTCCTACAAGTGGTTTAAACAACTCAATACTGGTAGTTTAATCTCAGCTCAAATCCTGGTGAACAAGCTGGCTGTGCAGTTTTTATTTTTTTGCATGTGTTTTGTGAATACGAACCAGTTTTCCCTATAAAGTTCTTCAGGCTGATAACCAATGTGCTTAGCCATATTCAAATAGCCTAATCTAACCTTACCTTTTCTTTAGATTCTATATTCACATGTTATATCTTTATCTGTTAAGATTTGTTCATAACAGGATCACCAGGCTTCTACCAATCTGGCAGGAGCATACTCAAAACCATGTGATTTATAACAAAATCGATCATGTTGTCCTTGCAAACCTTTATAAATGTTCCAAATTTTCTTAATAATCTTATTATTTAGAAATGTGTTTATTGTTGTTTTTATATGAACAAAAGCATTTAAATATATCAATTTTAAATATAATGGAAGTGTTCTTTTAATCAGTTTTGCTTTTCTAATGCTGTTTGTAATTAATAACTTTATATCTGAGCTAAAAGTTCAAGAATAAGTCTATTAAAAAGGTCTGTGTGATAAGTCTATTAATTAATTACATTGTATGAACTTCAACATCTTTGAATATGAAACACCGAACTAACACTATATGAAACATTCTATATGAAAACACCGACTCCATTCCAATCTAATAGACGAATAAATTATAATTACGAATTCACAGTACGAGCTTCTCTGTATTATATTACACAAAGATTAGAAACCAAGTCTCCACATAGGAAATCTTACACTGATATGATGGTCTTGTATTGAAACAGAATTGTAGCAACATAGATGATGTGAATTACATTATGCCAAAGAATTATTTCATCCTAAATAAATTATAGCATTTAGTTTAACCAAAGACTCACAAAACAAAATTTCAGATTTGGGTTAATCTTTGGATTATGGTAACTTGGCGATTTTTTGGCTAAAATTTGGCGACCAACCCTGTTACAGCAACCTGCTAGTTTTTGTTCGGACGCCATTTTGTTTTCACGAAGTAAAGGCATGTTTTTTTTTTTTTTTTTTTTTTTTTTTTTTTTTTTTTTTACTCAACATTTCCAACATTTTTTTCCAACAACCTGCTAGCCGAATTACGCTTATGCTAGAACTTTTATGGAATAAAAGTGCCTTATCATGATGAAGATTAGGTGCAAAATTGGGACAAAGGGCAGAATCGCCCACTGCTTGCCGCGTTTTTACGAATTGCACATACACGGTATCATCCATGTACACGTCGACCTATTTTCACTTAAAAAAACATCCCAGAATTGCACAAAAATGGCATTGCGCACACTCTTGACTGTATCCATGTACACTGCTAAAGTCCTAACTAGTAACCTTTATCGCCTTACCAAAATGTCGCAAAACTACCTTTTACCATATTCCAAAGATTAGCCCAGATTTGTTGTAAAATTGGTGTCATGTTTTTCCCTATGCTATAATAACTCCACACATTATCTACATATTTTCTTGTCAGTCATGAAGATTGATGGAAATATTGTCCTTTCAAAAATTATTGTAACAGATATTTCTTTTTAAGTTACATGATCAACAGAAACTATAGAGATACACCATATAAAAAATACCTTGAAAAATTATTTGTGGAAATTTGGGAGGAACAGATGCTATTTATTTGGTTAGATAATCAACAGATAAAAGTGGTTTATTAAAAATTTCTCAGTGTTATATGAAACCACCGAGAATTTATGAGTACGTTTTGATATCATGCTTATCCATTATTGGGGCTAATGTACATTGTTATCAGTTTTTGTTAGCCAAAAATGGTCGAAAGTAGAGTAAAAATATTAGGAGTTTGACGATAATCATCAGTATACCATAATATATTTGCATAGAAATATAATACCCAACAGCCAAAAATAAATTAAACTTATCAAATGAATTTTAGTATGCCATAATGGTTTTATGGGAAAATATAACATACCTCTTAAACAACTACAATCATTATATACAACAGCCATTTCATTATAAAAAAGGCATAAATTATATTAATCAGATAAAATTTTTTGTTAGAGCTTCACTATCTGGTTATAATTCTTAAGCAAACAAGAAGCCATTTCCAGTACCATAATATAATTTTCATAAGAACTATCCCATTCCATCGCAGAATATTAAAAGCGTTTTGGTAGAAACAAGAAATTTTATGGTAATTTTCCAACCATATTCTAATATTCAGATTGTAGATTTTAAAATTTTATCATTTAAAAAGTACAATTTCATAGAATGCAAATTTTGGTACATTTCCGTTTCACCAGCGCAAATCTCGCCAAGCAGACTTTATTAGCGACAACACACAGTATACACATAAAAAATATAGACAAATGTTAGTTCTAAGAATTTTTTATTTTAAAGGTATAAACATTTAAATGTCATTTAAAATTTTGCAAAAAAGCCAATAAATTTTCAAAAAGACATTAATTTAAGAATTTACTATGCTTTCATGGTAAAACATCCTGATTCGCTGGTTCACATCACATGACCCCAAGTGATCTCATTTCACGTAAAGTACACTACAAAAATTCAATTCTCTCAGTAATTATCTACATTAATTTCAAGTTAAATCTTAATTTGGAATACAAGTTTAAATGCAAGAATTATTTCAGTTTGTACGATTTCAATAGCTTAATAAGAAATTATGTAAAACCGCAGTGCTTTAATTTGCTAGTGCATTCTGATTAGAATTAATGAATTTAACCTTTGACTTTGCCTTTTCTATATTTTTGCCATCGGGTGAGCGGTATGATAGCATCCTAATTCACGTAATTACCGCCCGCGAAGACCACCAGCGGCCGAGCGGTAACGCCGCTGAACATTGGTAATTCGGTCTAAGGTTCGAATCCTGCGAACGGGCTGGCTGCATGGGTGTTTTCGTGGTTTTCCCGATGTGTAACTTGTATATGAGCCAGTTTCCCTTATAAAGTCCTCCACAAAGGCATCCCTCCCTTAAGGCATATAGCCTCCAACTAAGTTCTTAGAATGAAGATCTTCATTTTTTTGAGATAAAATGTTTGTCATTTTTTTATTATTAATTTCTTAAAAATAAAGTTTCACTACATTTAAAAAATATTTTATATAATTTTGTTACAAATAGATTATAGATCTTATTATTAAAGTCTCATTCAGAAAGTTTACTTTTAATTAATGAATAGAGCCCTATTTCAATGAAAATCATAAGTGTAGGAACACTTTGGGAACCACTGTAATTCTATTAGCAACTCGAAATATATATTGTGATATATTCTAAAAGCAAAATCATGTAAAACATAATGATATAAATTAAATGTATATAACAAATATATAAAGCTCTATAATGAATAATGATCATAACCGTATAATAAATGTGAACACATGTTATATCACGGTAAATAACACTGCTGTGAAATGAAGAATATTTCATTAGAAATTTACCTTTTATATATATTTGATAACAAACTGTTATGAAAACAGGTTATATGAACCTGTTTTCATAATTAAAATATATGTTAAGAAACAAGTTATATGAAATGCCCGTTAAGTTACTGCAATATCATGACACCGTAAATAAGCATATCATAAGACATATTACCAAGATAAATATAATTTGTTCCTTCTTTTACATCAATAATAAGTTTTTCTTTAAAAATTTTAGCACTAAATATCAAAACAAATTTATTATCGGTGCCTTTGATGCAAGGT